>NC_081808.1:16190000-16840000 GCF_030704535.1 Vitis vinifera | reverse complement strand
CTGAAAAACACAGTGCTTCCATCCCTTACTCGGTGAATTTGACAGCCATTTGCATGAGCTAGCATTAAGTACGGATCATGAATAGAAAAATATTATGACCAAACTTAATTTGAGAAAAAATAAAGGAAAAACGGAGGAAGAAAATATAAGTGGTCATGATTCAATGGTGATTCATTTTATTGCTGTTTGTCTTGTTTAATTGGTACAAAGATTAATAAAGAGAAAAATTGGATTTCTTTGCTGGTATAAAAAAATTGTTTTCTAGTACATGAAGGTTTTAACAAATACATCATCCTCCCATATAGCAGAATAAATAATCCAGGTTGTTTTTGGCTTTTGATTAATCGTCGACTTCTATGGTATGATTTATCTGCAATGTTACTTGGAGAACCTTATTTCAACATCTCATAAGACCACGAAATATTGATCAAGATTAGAAATAATGCATGCTAAGTAACTAATAAACATAGGCAAAGGAAGACAAACTCCATTTATTTACCAAAACTCAAACTGGCTTGGACACCATATATACAACAGTACTAACACAAAGGATGCCAACTTGAGGTTGGTACCCTTGGTTTAAGTCTTTCATATCATCCACCTCCATTCCTAGAGCCTAAGAAAGGTATTCATCTCTTTCCATGAACATGGGATGGTGTTCAGTGAAGTAATCAACCTGGCGCGGACTCGTGATAGTAACAGCCTTCAACTCCTGGCCGCTTGGTTCATGATTGGCAGTTGGGACGTACAATGGCCTTTCTGTAGTCTCTTCAAGCTGCTCCAGAGTTGTTTCATCGCTCTTCATCATGTACTTGTATATAATGTAAAGGAACATTTGAGCTATCCCGAATACAAATCCCACCACATTAGGTATCTGGAAATTCAATGATGATATCAAGATTGAATTTTAGCACACTGAAATGAAATGAGTAGTCCATGTTCCATGATTAATGAAATGTTACTTACAGCAATGAAGAAATCCCTCACAAAAATTCCATAGAAGAACCACATGGTTGCGCAGATAGTGAGGAAGAAGGACAGGTTGAAGGGCATGTACTCTACACTTCTTGTCTCTATCACACGTTTCTGCAGCATAAAAAAAAACCAAAAATCACCGCTTCATTGATTAGGTCAAGCAAAATTGTACAATGAATATGCATGGACTGTAATTCAAGAATTACGAACAATGATGCTAAGAGGAGCAACAAATGTGCCAATGTTAACTCCAGCAGATATCCATCCTACAACTTGGATACGTGTCTTCCCCTTTGAAAATAATGTGGTGAGGAGCAGCACCAAGCCCAGTGATGCTACGTTGAGTATGAGTATCATTTTCAATGTCGCAACCTGCAGATCCCGAAGAAAAAAAGAAAAAGAAAATCGCATTATAAGACAGGACATTGCAATACATAGAAGCTAGGATAAACAAAATAGTGAAACCTTAGTGCTAAATCTCTATAAACATGAATCCTAGAGGCTCCATGTAGTTGGATACAAGAATTTTTAAAAGCCACCTAAAAGAAATTGAAAACAGAAGCTATATATATATATATATAAGCCAGAGAAAGATAGAGAGCTGTCACCTTCCCGGCCCTGGGAGAATATATTATGAACAATACTAGGTAGGTGGCTTGGATGGTAGATCCAATGGTGTTGATGCTGAGTATCAGAAACTTTCCAGATTGGAGCAAAGCATAGTACAAAAATAGAGAAGCACACAAGAGGCCCACGCTATATGGTAATGCTTGATACCCTTCTGATGTTTTCCTCTTGTAAATTTTGAAAAAGGTCGGCCTGTGAGAGAGAGATATAGATAGCAGTTTTATGTTAACAAAAAAGCCCATCAAGTGAAGAAGAAAAAAATAAAGTTGGTCTGCAATTAAGTTAAGAGACTTACACAGGCGACAGGTACACCATGAATGATACCAAATTACCTGCAGGCAACAAGAAATGAACCAACCATTGGGTGCTTCAGATTTGATAAAATAAAGAACTAAAAATGTTTTTTTTTTTCCAAAAGGAGATAAAAGAATGAAACCCCATTGATAGGGTTGTCTGAGACTTCTCCTGGAGATTGAATGCATGAAAACAGATTTTGGTCATGAGTTGATATGTAAAATAGATTGCAATTATAAAAAATTCCATGTCAAGAGTTGGAATATGACTGAAGTGAGAGAACAATTAGGAACAAAAAATGATATCCATGTACCTAAGAGGCCAAATATGAAAGCCAATTGTTTAACTGTCACGACTGCCATCCTTCTTTTGGTAGAGAAGCTTCTAATTTGCAGGAAACAAAAACCCGACTTCTGCACCGCAATGAAGGTGATATCGGACTATAGATGCACACTACCAAGTCATTGATATAAGCACAGAATTGGAGATAGGCTTGGATGGTAGTTTGGCTTCGATTTTTTCCTGCCCTTAGCTTTTTGCTTTGATCATGGCTTATATGATTCGGGAGAAAGGCCCCATTGTATGGATGAATGTTACCATGAGCTGGTAATGAAAGCCCTGCAAGACATGCAAAACCTGCTTGAACCTAGCAAGGTTAAACAGGTTTTGGTCGGCCTTTCCGACCCGATGATCTTTGTGAACCTGCTAGGGTTAAGCAGGTTTTTGATCTAGATTTCTTGATTCAATTGATCCTTGCGGAATACTCCCATAAACCCATCTCTCTCTTATACTCATTGCCAACCCTATATGCTATTGATAGAATAAGGTTGGTAAGGTTGTTGAATGCCTCAACCATGCTACGGTTAATTGGCTTTACCTTCTTTCATTTCTTGCCATTTGTAACTGAAAAGCATAGTGCTTCCAACCCTTTACTCGGCGAATTTGATAGATATTTTATCCTGAACATTAAATTCTGATCATGAATACAACAATTTTACGACCAAACTTAGCTTTGAGAGGAAAAAAAAAAAAAGGAAAAAAAACGTTACGCAAGAAAATGTAATTGGTCCTAATTCAAAGGTGATTCATCTTATTGCTGTTTGTCTTGTTTAATTGGTAGAAAGATTAATAAAGAGAAAAATCATCAGGGAGAAATTGGAAACCACAAGGGAATGAACTTGTTAAATCACAGAAATATTGGAAATATAAATTATGGATGAGCTATCCCTCCTTTATTATTATTATTTGTTTTGTTTGTTTGTTTGTTTGTTTGTTTTTTTTTTTTTTTTTTGTAATTTCAACTAATTTGATCATGTTGTAAGTCTTGCAATGACTTCACACATAGACCCAAATATTAGAATGTTACATATTCAATTAGCCTGCAAACTAATCTCCCAGGTTAATGGAAGAATTTTCATGACAACAAGCTACACTTGACATGAATTAGACGTTAATAAAACTTTTTACGGAATCTTTCAAAAATTCTCAACTAATATTATTGATTAATTAGAATAGTTTATTATTAGACCATGGTATTTAGTTTACCAAATACACTATTATTTTTTTACTCTTTCATATATGTATGGGGCAACCCAATCTTTGTTTTTCAAGTTTATAATCCCTTACCTTATCTATTTTTTAATTAGAATATCTAAATCTAAATAATAACTAGGAAATTCATCCCTGGTAGTGATATACCAATATATGCATCTGTATGTGTGCACGTATATTTTTGTTTTTTTTTTTTGTTTTTTAAGTCTAGGTGATGAAGGGTAGTTCATTAAAAAAGGCCAATGTCATGATATTGGACAAAGAAAACTAACAATTGATCAATGAATAAAATAGCTCAAGTACTCTTGATGAAAATAATTACTTGAATGAATTAGTGAAAAACCAATGATTCATTGAAATATCATGGTTCGGTTGGCAAGGATACAATAATAACACAGATATTTTGCTGGTTTGATTTTATTTATTTATTTATTTATCGCAAATTTTCCAATATTTCAACAAAATTATTAAAATATCATGATATTTTGGATATTTTGGGAGGGAGTCAAGACGGTCAACACGTGAAAAATTTGAAAGGGGACGAGGGAAGTGTGGGCATGATCTCACCACAAGGGCAACTTTGGTGTTTGTTATTTAAATGTATACAATATAAATAAAAGAAACATTTCTCTCTCCTTTAAGTAAATTAATTTTAATAATTTTTTTTATATCCTATTTAGAAAATGGTTAAAAATATAAAAATTATTATAATAAGTTTTTATTGAGTTATATATATATATATATATATATATATATATATATATATATATATATATATATATATATATATATAACTAATATTTTTATAAGTTTTGATTAATTTGATCCGTGGTTAAACCTAACCTTATGATCATCTTTCTCCACATGGTACACATGGACAAGAAGCATGTCAACTAAATTTGATATTAGTCAGCTTTCATTTGATTCCTATATGTGGTGGGTTCTTGTGTACATGAATTTTGATTATTAAGTTAAAATTAACTATCCACAAATTTATTAATTAAGTGTATGGACGAGGGTATTTTACAATTTTCTGAAGTTTATAAACCCTAATGGGTGCATTATTTTGCCTTCCACGGGCATCCTATATGACAATATAACTTTGATATTCATGGAGTCCCACCAACTAAATCATGCTATAAATCATGAAAAAGTTTTCATCAAAGTGCATCATACTAAATATTTGGAGCCTTGAAGTTGTTTCAAGACTTTGTTTCCTCGCTTGCTCAGATTGGCATCTTATAAGAGAATGAACCAACATAATTAGCAATCAAATGCATGTAAAGCAACTACTAATTAAATAGGATATATAACTTCATTTATTTAACAAAACTCTAACTGGCTACTAGCACCATACAATAGTACTGATTAACTGATATTCAATGGATAAAAGCAGAATACTAATTTAGGGGTTTGTCCTCCACCTTGACTCCTAGAGCCCAAGAAATGTATTAATTTGTTGAATGACATGTCCTAGGAGCTGCTGACATGGAGCTGAGTAGATTGAAGTGGTAGTCAAATAAGTTAGTCATGTGGAAGATTTACCTATTCCTTAGGAAGAATTTGTTGGTTTGTTTCTATTCTTTAGGAAGTATCTATAGGTAGCAGGTTTGTTGCTATTTTTGTGTTTTTCTGTTTTAAGCTAGTTGTATAAATAAGTGCTTTGAAGCTTAATAAAATAGATCACTTCAGATTCCTCAATGTTTTGTTGCTTCCTGAGAGTTTCTATACTTTGTTTCTATCAAAACCAACAAATTGGTATCAGAGCCCTGTTCTTGAGTAACCTGTGAGGTGAGTGAGCCTATACACCACCATCTACCCTATCCAAAACAATATCCAAAATGACCTTAGAAGCTTCACTGAATGCACTGACACCTCCAGTGTTTGATGGAATAAATTATCAAGTGTGGGCTGTCTGTATGGAAGCCTACCTCGATGCTAGTGATCTGTGGGAAGCTGTTAGTGAGGAATATGAAGTTCCTCCCCTGTCCGACAATCCAACTATGGCTCAGATAAAACTACACAATGAGAGAAGGCAAAGGAAATCAAAGGCAAAAGCTAGTCTATTTGCAGCTGTCTCATCTACAATTTTCACCATAATCATGACACTGAAGACAACAAATGGAATATGGAACTTCCTGAAGAAGGAATATGAAGGAAATGAACGAGTCAAAGGTATGCAAGTGCTGAACTTGATTAGAGAATTTGAGATGCAAAGGATGAAAGAATCAGAAACAATCAAGGATTACTCAAACAAACTTCTTAGCATTGTTAACAAAGTAAGACTTCTTGGTATTGACTTTTCTGATTCTAGAATAGTTCAAAAATTTTTTACAACAGTTCCTGAAAAGTTTGAGACTACAATATCATCTCTAGAAAACTCAAAAGATGTGTCAAGTATCACCTTGGCAAAGCTGTTGAATGCATTATAGGCTCAAGAACAAAGGAGGCTTATGAGACAAGAAGGATATGTGGAGGGTGCATTTTAGGCCATATCTCAATACAAGAAAGAGATGCAAAGCAACAATAACAGCAGCAACAACACGCAAAAGTTTCCACCATGTCCTTACTGTAAAAAATCCAATCATCCACAAAAAAGGTGTTGGTGGAGGCCGGATGTAAAATGTCACAAGTGTGGTCAGCTAGGGCATGTGGAAAGGATATGCAAATCTCAACAGTAGCAAGGAGAAGTCAAGGCTGCTGTGGAAGAACTTCAAGATAAACAATTGTTTGTGGTATCATGCTTTGCCACTAGCAGCCCCCCAGAAACTTGGCTTATAGACAGTGGTTGTACAAACCGTATGACTTATGATCAAGGGCTCTTTAAGGAACTTGACAAAACAGTTACTTCCAAAGTTAGAATTGGAAATGGAGCATATCTTGCAGTAAAAGGCAAAGGAACAGTGGCAATTGAAGGCCACACAGGTTTGAAATTAATCTCTAATGTCTTATATATTCCTGAGGTTAATAAAAATTTGTTGAGTGTTGGTTAGCTGCTGGAAAAAGGCTATAAGGTGCTGTTTGAGGACAATCATTGCATGATTGTTGATGCACAAGGCAGAGAGGTATTTATAGTCCAAATGAAAGGCAAAAGCTTTGCCTTGGATTTGATGCAATAAGAGCAGGCTGCAATTCACAAAGAAAAAAGCAATACAATGCTTTGGCATAGGCGTTTGGGGCACTTTCATCATACCGCCCTTCTTTTTATGAAGAAGAACAATCTTAGAGAAGGCTTGCCTGAATTAGAGGTGAAGCCTCCTACCTGTGTAGCTTGTCAATAAGGGAAACAAACAAGACTTCTTTTCCCACAAAACAAGGCTTGGAGAGCTACTCAGAAGTTGCAATTAGTACACACTGATGTGGGAGGATCTCAGGGAACACTATCATTGAATGGCAGTAAGTTCTATATTGTTTTCATTGATGATCACACAAGAATGTGTTGGATTTATTTCATGAAATTTAAATCTGAAGTTGCTGACATATTCTGGAAGTTTAAAGCTTGGGTTGAAAATCAAAGTAAATGTAAAATGCAAGTGATCAGGTCTGATAATGGAACTGAATACACCTCGTAGAAATTTAACAAATTTTGTGAGGATGCAGGCATTGAGCACCAACTTACAACACCTTATACCCCTCAACAGAATGGAGTCGTTGAGAGGAAAAATAGAACACTTATGGAAATGACAAGGTGTTTGCTACAAGACAAAGGGCTGCCAAAGAAATTTTGGGCTGAGGTTGCACATACATCAGTCTTTCTGCTGAATAGATTGCCAACAAAAGCTTTGCAACAAAAGACTCCATTTGAAACATGGTATGGCTATAAACCAAGGCTAAAAAATTTAAAAACATTTGGTTGTCTTTGTTTCTCTTATATTCCACATGTTAGAAGAGACAAATTGGATAAGAAAGCAGAAGTTGGGATCTTTATAGGCTATAGCTCAATATTAAAGGCCTATAGAATCTACCTTCTAGAAAACAACAAAGTAATAGTTAGCAGAGATGTCAAATTCTTCGAATCAGAAAGTTGGAGTTGGGAGAATGATAAGAAGCTTGAGTTTAAAGAGAATCTTGAGTTCCAAAAGGACCTTGAGTTTTAGGAGGAGAATGACAATTTTGATGATGAACCTATCAGGGGAACCAGATCACTCTCTAATATCTATCAGAGGTGCAATGTTGCTATAATAAAGCCTACAGGGTATGAAGAAGCTGCAGCTAATAAAAAATGGATGGATGCAATGAAGGAGGAGCTTAAAATGATTGAAAAAAACCAGACTTGGGAGCTAGTGGACAAAGCGATACACAAAAGGGCAATTGGAGTCAAGTGGGTTTATAGAACCAAACTCAATTTTGATGGTTCTATAAACAAACACAAGGCAAGACTGGTTGTCAAAGGATATACTCAGATGTTTGGGGTGGATTTCTCTTAGACTTTTGCCCTAGTTGCTAGATTGGACACTATAAGAATGTTGTTGGCTCTTGCTACTCAAAAAGACTGGAATATACATCAGATGGATGTCAAATCAGCCTTCTTGAATGGATACTTGGAGGAAGAAATTTTTGTGGAGCAGCTTGAAGGTTTTATTGTTCAAGGAATGGAAGAGAAAGTATATTTGCTGAAAAAGGCCTTGTATGGTTTAAAACAGGCACCAAGGGCCTGGTATAGCAAGATTGATTCACATTTGTTAGGCTTAGGCTTTAAAAAAAGCCTAAGTGAATTTACTTTATACTTCAGGAAGGTTTGTGATCAAACACTTGTGGTATCTTTATACGTTGATGATCTACTTGTGACAGGAAGCAGTATGGAGCAAATTAACAATTTCAAAAAGGAAATGAAGGATGTTTTTGAGATGACTAATCTTGGGAGGATGACATTCTTTCTTGGCATGGAGGTACAACAAAAGCAGAATGAGATCTTCATATGTCAACAGAAATATGCTAAGGAAATCCTAAAAAAGTTCAAGATGGAAGAGTGCAATCCAAGTGCAACTCCAGTGAATCAAAGTGAGAAGTTTTGTAAAGAAGATGGATCTACAAAAGCTGATGAAAGGCTTTATAGGACCATTATTGGGTGCTTGATGTACCTAACGACAACTAGACTAGATATTATGAATGTTGTAAGTTTACTCTCAAGGTACATGCATTGTGCTAGTGAAATTCACTTTCAAGCAGCAAAAAGAATTGTTAGATATGTCAAGGGTACAATTGACTATGGTTTGAGGTTTTGTCAAGTTAAAAACTTTACTCTCCATGGTTATTCAGATAGTGCTTGGGCAGGTTGTGTTGATGACATGAGAAGTACTTCAGGTTATTGTTTCAGCTTTATTCTGCTATTTTTTTCATGGTGTTCCAAAAAGCAAGAAGTCATAGCTCAATCCACAGCAGAAACAGAATATGTAGCTGCTGTTGCTGCTGTGAATCAAGCTCTCTGGATCAGGAAATTGATGGCTGACTTATTTATGGAGCAAAAGTAAAGCACACAAATACTCGTAGACAACCAAGCTGCAATTTCAATTGCAAATAATCCGGTGTTCCATGGCAAAACAAAACATTTCATACTGAAACTCTATTTCCTAAGAGAGGTACAGAAGAAGGGAGAAATATAGCTAGTCTACTGCAAAACAGAAAGTCAGAATGCTGATATCTTAACCAAGCCACTTCCCAAAGCTAGATATGAGTTCTTGAGGCAAAGGCTTGGAGTCTGCAGCTCCAGAGACAAGGAGTGTTGAATGACATGTCCTAGGAGCGGCTGACATGGAGCTAAGTAGATTGAAGTGGAAGTAGTCAAATAAGTTAGTCATGTGGAAGATTTACCTATTCCTTAGGAAGAATTTGTTGATTTGTTTCTATTCTTTAGGAGGTATCTATAGGTACGTAGCAGGTTTGTTGCCATTTTTATGTTTTTCTGTTTTAAGCTAGTTGTATAAATAAGTGCTTTGAAGCTTAATAAAATATATCACTTTAGATTCCTCAATGTTTTGTTGCTTCCTGAGAGTTTCTACACTTTGTTTCTATCAAAACCAACATAATCTCTTTCCATAAACATGGGATGTGAAAGAATTGAGAGAGAGGGTTTCTAGAAAGAACACTACTCAATTTTCGTTTATTCAAATATTGTTTTTATACTATTTTGTACAACTATCTAATAGCTTCAGTTTGAGTGCTTGACCATAATACGTTTACAGTTTTATTGTATTTTCTTTTATTCTATCAGCCCCCTGCAAACTCAGAGGTCGAGGTATAACGGAAAGCTTGGCGCGGAAGTTGACAAACTGTGAGCTTGGAAGATGTTTAGTAAATATATCAGCAACCTGTTCAACAGAGGTTATGTAGTGGATTGTAAGGACTTGTTGTAAGACTTTATCTCAAATAATTTCAGTGTCTTTAGTGTGTGCATGAAAGATAGGATTAGCAGCTAATTGAGCAGCACTTTGGTTGTCACACTAGATCATGGGTGAAGTGGTTTGTGAGATGCAAAGTTCTTTGAGAACAAATTGTATGTAGGAGACTAGCTGTAGTAGCTGCGAGTCCACGATATTCAGACCCAGCATTGTTGTGGGAGACCACGCGTTGCTTGGTAGAAGACTAAGATACCAAATTGGGGTCAGGAAACATGCAACAGCAATTAGTGCTCCAACGATCATTTGGGCAGGAAGCCTAATCATCATCAGTATAGTCTTGAATATCAAGAAAAGAAAAGGAATGTAATACTAAACCATGTGATGAAGTCCCTTTAAGATACTGAAGAATACGCTTTACTGTAATCTAATGAGTAGTGGTAGGATTAGCCATGAACTGACACGCTTTGTTAACTGCAAAGGAGATATTAGGCCTGATTAAATTAATGTATTGAAAGGCTCCAACAATGATGCGATAGAAGGAGGCATCCAAGAACGGGTCTCCATCAAATTGAGATAATGATTTTATGAAGGCTTTGGGTGTGGTGGCAGGCTTGGAATCAAGCATGGCTGTGTGAGTGAGGAGATCATGAATGTATTTTTGCTGATTAAGATGAAGAGCATTATTAGCATGAGTGATCTCCACACCAAGAAAATAGTTGGCGTGGCTAAGATCTCTAAGGGCAAATGACGTGTTTAGATATTTTAGAAATGAAGACATGCATTATTGCTCATAACCAAGATGTCGTTAACATAAATAAGAAGAATCAAGGTATCAAATGACGTGTGAAGAAAAAACAAGGAGCTATCAACATGAGATCAATAAAACCCCACTTTAAAAGGGTTGTGTGAAGCTTGAAAAACCAGGGGCCTAGCCACAAACATGAGAGGGATACTGCTGATTAATAAACCCCGGAGGTTGGTGCATGAAAACTTGCTCATGAAGATCACCATTGAGAAAAGAATTTTGGACATCAAGTTGCCAAATTGGCCAGCGGGAGGAGAGAGCAATGGTGAGAACAATCCGAATAGTTAAAGATTTGACAACTAGACTAAATATTTCAAAATAGTCTAGACCTTGATTTTTGATGGAATCCTTTGGCAACAAAACGAGCTTTGTATCAATCAATTGCTTCATTAGGTTTATAATTGAGTTTATAAACCCATTTACAACCAATGACATTTCCATTGGGAGGGGTTGGAACAAGTGTCTAGGTGTTGTAGCGGATGAGAGCATTGTATTCAACTACCATAGTATTTTGCCAATGTAAATCTTTTGCTGCCTAATGAAACATATGAGGTTCAATGGTCTTAGGAGCAACGAACAACTTTAGCTTAGGTATACCAGCCTTAGAATGACTAATCATAGGGTGGTGGTTTTTTACGTGGGAAAGGGGTGGATGAAATATTTGACTGAGGAGAGGAAAAGTAAGCGACAGTAAATGGTACTTGAATAATAGAGGGGATAGAGGAGTTAGATGAGTGAGAAGAAATTGGCAAAATTGAGTGAGAGATAAGTAGAGGATGGTGTTGGTCTATAGCGAATGAAGAGATAGCTGTATGTTGGAGAGAAAGACCGGTGCAGGGTATAGCTAGAGTGGATACTGGAGGACAAGACGGTGGGGATAAAGGTGGAGAGAAGTTAACTGAAATGGGAAAATAGTTTCATAAAAAATAACATGTTGAGTGACATATAGGCTATTAGATGAGGGTTCAAGACACAAATACCCTTTTTGGATTGTGCTATAGCTAAGAAAAAGACCATGAACGAAACGATACTGTAGATTGTGAGTGTTGTATGGTCGGACATATGGATAACATAGACACCCAAAGACTTTACAAAGTATATAATCTGGAAGTTTTCCAAAAATAATCTGGAAGGGAGATTGAAGATTTAGAACCTTTGTAGGCAATCTATTAATAAGAAAAGTTGCAGTTTGGAAAGGATAGAGCCAAAATTTCATTGGTAAGGAAGTTGTGGCTAAGAGTGCCAAACCATTTTCAATGACGTGATGTATTTTATGCTCAACTCTTCCATTTTGCTCTGGAGTATGAGTACAGGAGTAACGATTTATGATTCCATGTTGAGTAAGAAAGGGAGAAAAAACCTTAAATTCTCCTCCATTATCAGATTGTAGGCATTTTAGTGTGGAATGGAATTGATTTTCAACCAGAGATTTAAATTTAATGAATGTAGGTAAGGCTTGATCCTTTGTGTGTAAGAAGTATAGCCAAGAAAAACGAGAGCAATCATCAACAAATAATAAAAAGTACCGGGCACTAGATGTAGAAGGAACATGCATTTGAGTTGCATTACTCAGGCTTTTGATGAGGCAGAAAAGATCTTTTCTAAAGTAGACAGGCTACATGGGATGTTTGATACTTGAAATTTTGTCCCATAATTTCGGGAGTAAGAGAATAATAAATCTAGCTTAATATCATGTGGTCAAAACACTGCCATGGAAGAAAATCAGGGTTCACTATACTAGTAGATGTTACCTTTGAGGGACAGAGATTCATACCTTCAATGCGTTCTTTAAATCCCTTGGCGAAGATTACATTTTTAATTTGTGTATGCCAAAGTATGTAATTGCTGCTATCTAGCTTGATTAGGAGTGCATGATTCAACATTTGTGGTGGATAAATTGGTCCAGTGGACTGAGCAACATGAGTAGTAGCTTGGGAATTAGAAAATTGGTTGGAGGTTTCAATTATGGTGAGTTTATCAGGTTGTGAGTAGCAACAGTAGATATAGAAGCTCTAATACCATGAAAGAATTCAAAGAGAGGGTTTCTAGAAAGAAAAATAGTACTAATTAAGTTTCCTTTTATTCAGGTATTGTTTTTATACTATTTCTATAACACCCTAAATTAATTTTTATGGGTAAAATAGTAAATTAGAAACACAAAATTAATTAAATAAATTTAATTAAAATATAAATGTCTTTTTGATTTAAAAACCCTAAGTATAAACTAGATTTTTCTAATTTCTTTGTACAAAAACCCTTTTACATGGAGATCAAAAAATTCATGACAATATAAGGCTGAATATTTGGAGGTTTAAGGTTTGAAAATCAGATTTTTCAAGTAAGATTTTAATCTTTAGATTATTATTTTAATTTCGTTAATTAGTTTTGAACTCTTTAAAATTTCTTTGGAAAATCTCAATCTAAATTAAGATTAGTTTATTTATTTTTTAGATAAAAAAGATTGAAAATTTATGAAAATAGGTAATTTATTAATGAAGATATGAAAATTTTGAATATTCAATTGTGTAGAGGTAAACAAAATCTTAGATCTTAGATATGGAAAAAAAAAAAAAAAAAAAAAACAAGAGAGGACACATGCCCTTTTGTAGGAAAAAAAAAAAGGTATAAGGGAAGGCTGGAGAGTTGTGATCCCTACAAAGGAAGATCTTATAAAAAAAAAAAAAAAAAAAAAGGGTATAATGCAGGAGAGAATAGGTAGCAGTGGTGGAGTTGATGCAAAAGCATATGGGGTAATAGTACAGTAATAGTAGGATATTAGAAATAATAATAAAAATAATTATTTTTAGTAAAAGTTTAAATTTAATTCAAGTATATAAAAGAAATAGATGGTTAGAATAAGATTTGGAAGGAATATAAGTTTTCTAAAACTTTCAAAATTCACTAACTTAGATTATTATTATTTAGTAAGTTAAATATAATATTAAGGATAATAATACTAACATAATTTTTTTTTTTTTTTTATGATTGTTAAACTTATAATTTTTAAATAAATAATAATAACTTTTTTTTTTGTTATGTTAGGAGAGAAGTAGATTCTTTAGGATTAATTTCTTCAAGGTTTTTAAGTGCTTCTTTGAAGTAAGAGAAATTAATGTTGATTTTGTAAAAGAAAATAATTTTCTTTTTATATGTTATTTTGAAATGTATAAAATATAATTTTTGTTTTCATGCATGGATAAAATATATTTTAGTAGTTTAAATAAATAAAACAAAGTGTTTGACTCTAGTTTGTATGATCTTAATTAATGAGATATAATAGTTAAACCTTTCACTCAAGTCAACGAGATGTAATAGCTGACCTTTTAGCCTTAGTCAATGAGATATAATAGTTGACTTTTCAACCCTTTTCAATGGAATATAGTAGTTGACCTTCTGCATTTCATGGTGAGGAATGTAATTGCCTTGAATCCCAACCTTTAGAGGTTTGGTTAGAGGTTATTAGTACTAGTAGTGTTTGGTTTCGTTTGTTAGGAACCTTAAATATCTCTGTTCCCATACCCTAGATCATATAGGTGCATGCAAACTACTCTAGACCTTTAGATCTTATGCAATGGAAGCAAAAATCAAAATTTTCACAAATCTAAGATCCAGAGATAAGGCATTAGAAAACTTTACCTTTGATTTGGATGTTCCCAAATTAATTTTGCTTGGTGAAGATGAAGCCTGAAGAGTTCGAAGGTCACCTACACCCAAGATCTTTCACTCAATGACTAAAACTACGATCTTGGAACTCCAAGTGTGGGCTTTGGAAGTGAGGAATCCTATGCTCTCTCTCTCTTTCTCTAGAGAATCAAGACAATTGTCTCTCAAAAGTGATGAAAATCCTAACCCCTAAGGAGGTATTTATAAGATTCCCCTAAAACACCACCATGCTTCCCCATGTCTTCTTGTATACACAAGGCTCATCTTCATTTTGATCAAAATCAAGAGTCTTGATAGCCTGATCAAAACACTGATTCCATGAGTGAGATTTTTGCTTTAATCCATAAATAGATTTATGCAATTTGCACACAAAGTGGTCTTGGCCCTTTGCTATGAATCCGTTTGGTTGCATCATATACATCATCTTTTCAAGATCACCATTCAAAAATGTTGTCTTGACATCCATTTGTCATATCTTACAATTGAGATGTTTCATAATGGATAGGAGTATTCTAATGGATTTGAGCATGGCAATTGGTGAGACGGTCTCCTCATAGTCGAAACTAGGTTTCTGACTATAACCTTTCACTACCAGCTTAGCCTTATATGTCTCAACCTATCCATCTACCCCTTGATTCGTGCCCAATTGGTGTCTCAGCTGGTTCATGTCCAGCTGGTGCTCCTTGATTGAGGTAGTAATCAACAAAATTTATAACCTATTACACCATGAACTAGGGTAGCAAAGACAAAGCTACTATAGCATAGTGGCTCTAAGATCGTTCACTGGGATGGGTTTTCACTCCACAATTGATATTAATTCAAAGCTGAATTGGTGCCTTTTCATTTCAAGGTTAGCTTTAAAAGAAAACATAATTTTTGGATGAAAAAGGTTTGGTTTAAACTAACGGTAAAGAAAGTAATGGAAATTACTTATGAAGAAAAACATTCCTTGGAGGTTTAGGTTTTCAGGGGAGGTTCCTCGTGCAAAAACAGAGCTCCGGTCGTTTGGTTCATTTCCTCGCATTAGAGAATTAACATATAGTCAATTCTCTAATCGGTGCTGTACAGATGCTTCCCTTTAATGGGATCAAACACTAAATCCCTCTCACTGATGCACCTTACAATGGTTCATACCTCTCACCTAGCACTTGCCATTCAAGGTGATCTTTAACCTTGGACTTTCCGTCAAAAGCTCGCAAGAGATAACTAATGGATGTCTCCATGGAGTCCAAAAGCTTACCAAGTGTTGGCTATTCTAGAAAATCCTACCTTCAAACCACCTCTCAAAAGCTCGTAAGAGATAAACTAGTGCATCTCAATGGATGGAGATCACTTGCCTTATCAAGTGTTGGCCCAGGTGATTTAAAGGCGTTTTAAGTTAACTAAAAACATAGAAATCATTAATGGGTCACACTTTCTCTTCATTAATGGCTGAAACCACAAAGCTGCTAATTCTTGCACTTGGAACCTTTCCTAGCAACCTTAACTCCAAGGAACTAAAATTCTAGCCACTCATTCTCTGAGGAAACATCCTCAGAGCTTGGTTGGCTAGTGAGAAAATACAATTAAAATGAGAAGGTAAAGCAGAGCAAAGCTCTGTATTTTTCTTCCTTTTAAAACTGTACAAAGGATCGATCGTCCTCTCTTGGGAACAGGCTCCCGAGAGATATATATATGGAAAATTACAAAATATCTATATGAGGTTATTCACCCTTTTCCAAACTTAATAACTAAGGAATCCTATAATTGGTGGGTTACAAGGAGATTTTGGGGATTTAGACAACAAATATCTAAAACAAAATATCTCAAAATATCCCAAAATATCGGTGGCAAATATCAGGAAGCTTAAGGAGAACACCGCAGCACTATACAAAATTGTCTGCGAAACTCTCCGGGTAGGCGCTATCAGAGGCTCCGGATACGTCCATCCGGAGAAGTTGAAACGCTCTCTTTTTCTATTCGGCGTCAGAATTCCGGACGTGAACATCCGGGGTGGAAGTGTGCGGCAGTCGGATGCAATGACGGCAGCCGGGTGATTACTACTCAAAAAGTGCTATTTCATAGCTTGTAATTAACTCTTTTAAACACTTTTGAGTAGTAGTTATTGCCTTTTAACCCAATTAACATACTAAGGACCTTTGCAAGCACTTCTAATCAAATTGTGTTAAGTTTTGGTGTTTTGATAGCTTTTTGATCACCAAAGCAATCTGAGATTGAGGAGAGTTATTTGGAATCCATGGCAAAGCAATGGAAAGCTCAGAAACATGAAGAACCAAAGCTTTGAAGTCCTTTGCCATAAGCAAATCCGGAATGCAAGGAGGGGAAGCAAAGAGAAATCTGCCATGAAGCATTTTTTATGACAGTCATGTCAGCCACTTTTGGAGCACTTCCTGAAGTCCAATTTATGTATGCTATATGTCGTTTCAAAGCTTAGGAAGTCATAAATCCAATGCTTTAAACGGTGCGCAATTCGGAGCTGAAATGAACGAGTTACAATCGTTGGAAGCCGAATACCGCAAGCTGAAAGCCAACTTCGCAGCGCTGCGAAATCAGCCTTTTGCTGCGAAGTGATTTCGCAGCCCTTTTTGTGCGTCTGCGAAATCTCGCAGACCTCGTTTTCACCTGCGAAATGGTCCTTAGTGCTTCCCAATATTTGTGACCGACACTTTTGGATATTTTTCTTCAGATTTTTGTTGTCTAAGTCCCCAAACTCTCCTTGTAAGCCACCAATTATAGGATTCCTTAGCTATTAAGTTAGGAAAAAGGGTAAATATCCATGTAATAATTATTATTGTAATTTTCATATAATTAGCTCTCGGGAGCTTGTTCTCGAGACGATGAACCTTTTGTAAAAGTTTGAAAGAAAGTAAAATACAAAGCCTTTGCTCTGCCTTACCTTTTCACTTGGATTGTATTTTTCATTTACTAGTTATGCACTCTCTGAGGAAGTTTCCCCAGATAATGAGTAACTAAACCTTTAGTTCCTTGGAGCTAAGGTTGTCGGGAAAGGTTCCAAGTGCAAGAATTAGTAGCTTTGTGGTTTCAGCCATGAATGAAGAGAAAGTGTGATTCTTTAGTGATTTCTATGTTTTTAGTTAACTTAAAACGCCTTGGAGTCACTTGGGCCAACACTTGGTAAGGCAAGTGATCTTCGTCCATGGAGATGCACTAGTTTACCCCTTGCGAGCCTCTGGGAGGTGACTTGAAGGTATGATTTTCTAGAATTGCCAACACTTGGTAAACTTTTGGACTCCAAGGAGACATCCATTAGTTATCTCTTGCGAACTTGAGAAGGGAAGTCCAAGGTTAAAGATCACCTTGAATGGTAAATGCTAAGTGAGAGGCACGAACCATTGCAAGTTGCATCAGTGAGAGGGAATTAGAGATGAAATCCAATTAAGGGATGCATTTGTACATCACCGGTTAGAGAATTGACTATATGTTATTTCTCTAATGCGATTGATGCGACTCATGATAGCTTAGCTTTAAAGGCGTATCAACAAAATTTATACCTTAAATACTATTACTAAAGTAGCCAAGCTACTATAGCATAGTGGTTCTAGGATCGTTCACTGGGAAGGGTTTTCGCAAACACTAGTGATATTCAAATTAGGAAAATAGGTGATTTTCTTATGGATGTTAGCTTTAAAAGAAGATGTAAATGTTTTAGAAAGATTTAAACTAATCTAAGCTAACATTAAAGACTAAAATGAAAGGGTGTAAAAACAAGTTTCTCAAAGATAAGATAGCTATGCTCTGGCTCTTATGCAAATTGGAAATCTCAGGATAGGCTCCTCGCATTGGGGTTGCAACTATGGTGATGCTTGCTTCCCGAACCGGTATGGATTTAGCAAATCAAGTTTTAATCCTTTAAAATGGAAAAACAGATGGTAGTGAATTTCATCAATGGTTATTCACCTTAGACTTTCTTTGAATGGCTCGTAAGAGATAACTAATGGTCTAAAGCCAAAAGCTTACCAAATATTGGCAACTCAAAGTCATTCCAAGTGATAAACTCACCTTTCAATGGCCATTGAAATTGGTTCTAACGGATTAATGCAAAACTTGGAATTGAAAACCTCACCTTCCAATAGCTCGTAGGAGATAACTAATGGATAGAAATCCCAAAGCTTATCAAGTATTGGCCGTTGGAAGTTGTCCAAAGGAAATAAAAACCAAACTTTGCATTAATGAACCATTAATGAAAAACGACTACCTTACCTTCCAGGTGCGAGAAATTTCCATGGGATTGCATCCAAGCCATCACATAACATCCATACTTTGAGAAACTAAAAGTTTTAGCCAATCATCCTCTGAGGAAAAGCCCTCAGAGGCTGTTTGGCTACTAAGAAAATAGAAATGGGGAAGAACAGGAGAAGAGAGAAAAACAAAGCTTTATATATTTCTAAGTTAATGTACAGAGGATCGATTCCCCAATATCCAATCCTTTGTGGAGGTGTTGTGCACCTCCATATATAGCAAAATTACAAGATAAAGCCTTATGTCGGCTGAATACAAGGTTACAAAAGGAATTTACACGAGAAAATATCAAGCTAAAAATATCTGGGAAGTCGGTGGTGCGTGCGTGGAGAAACAGAGGATTTCAAAGGCATTTTCGAAAGGGGAAAGATGAAGGGTCCAAATTTCGCAAGGTGAAAAGCCACCTTGCAAAATTTCGCAAGGTGGTTCTTCATGGTGCGAAGTGGCCAAATTTCGCACCATGAAGAAAATCTCCTTGCGAAATTTTCGCAAAGTGAAATTCACCTTGCGAAATGGTGTTCCCATGGCTTGATGCAGTTGTCTTCCGAAGGCCATATCTTCCTCATTTCAGCTCCAAATCGTACACGGTTTGAAGCTTTAGATTCTTGACTTCCTTAGCTTTGAAATGGTATATAGCATGCAGAAAATAGACTTCAGAAAATGCTCCAAAAGTACGAAGGAAGACTGCAGCTGCTGTCCTCTGTTTTCTTCACTTTGCTTGTTTTTTCCTCTTTGCTTCTCTCCTTTACTTGGCTTGTCTTAATGGTCCAAAAAGCTGTCAAAACACTAAAACTAGCCACAAATATAATTAGAAGTCATTGCTAAGTCCTTAACATGCCAATTGGAATAAAGATGGAGAACTACTACACAAAAGTGCTTAAAACATAATGAATTAAAGGTGTAAAATAGCACTTTTTGGGTAGTAATCACTCCCCCCAACTGACACATTGCTAGTCCCTGAGCAATGAAGGAGAGAAAAATAAAGAAAAATAGATAATATAATAAATTACAAAATCATGCTGATCACTCCAAAAAATAATCAAGTGGCATGATTGACATTCATGGATTAATAAAGATGTGAAACTCAACCTATAATAAGAGTTGTCAAAGCATTCACTTGATCATAGAGTACAAAGAATGGATATTATGCAAGTTTAAGCATCAAAAGAATTTCCACTCTCAAAAGATCCAAATCAAATTCTTCCACTAAAAGCTAAGTGTTAATGTGATTAGCTTCCGAGTATAGTATGGATAACTATCATCTCCCCCCAACCTAAGTCTTTCTTTAAGCTTTAGAAAAATTAACCATCTCTTGATAGGCTAGGAACGCACCTCTTAGTCACAATTCTTTTCACTTACTAAACTTAACCAATTCACCCATGTAACAAGCAGAGGATCGGTGACTCCCAACCAATAAAGGCTTAGGGCACCAGACTTTAAAGGCTTTTGCCACCCTTTCGGACCATGCTCAGGTTTCAAGGCAAGCAAAGAAGTTTATTCTATATATATATTTTTTCTTTTTCTTTTTCTTTTTCTTTTTTCTATTTTTTCAAAGACTCATTGGTCTTTATGAGGTGTCCCAACACTATTAAAGAGAGGTTAAAGGTGTCAAATTATGATTTCTCAAGCTTAGAGGGTGAGATAGTTTCACATCTTATAACCGGAATCTAATGTATGTGTGTGCGAATAGCTTAAGGTGGAAGAGATAAGTTTGCATGCAATGGGAGTTTCAACAATTCATCAACTTTTAGAAGAGCATAATACAAACTCTAAGACTCATGTAATCAAGTTGAAACTCGACTTCTCTCATTTAATTTTGAGAGTTAATCCTTAATATCCATGGAGTTTAAAGCAAAAATTTTAAAAATTAAAACAAAAAGTAGCTAATTTAACTAAGTATGATAAAAATTTAAACTAATACTTACTTCCTCATCTCTCCCCCCAACCGAGATGAACATTGTCCTCAATGTTTGAATCGAAAATAAGGAGGAAGGAAGTGGTACCTCATGTGATGTGACTTGGAGTTGAGAAGGTTGAACCACCTGTTTCAAAATTCAAAAATTGAATGAGAGAGGAATTTATACTAAATATTTACAAAAATGATGAGTGGGCCCCACTTTGAGCAGCTGAGGACAAGGCTCAAAGGGTCCATGCCATGATGGTATACTCATATAAGTTGCAATGACATTTGAATGTAGCTTGTAGGGGTGTTAAAATTGAAGATTTTTTGGCTAAAACAGGGGAAAACAAAGGAGGAGTGAACAGTGAGTGCCAAAATTGGCATAGTCACTGTTCACCTCCTTTGAAGCCCGACTGTGTGTTTTCCAAGTTTTGGGAAAAAATTCAAAAATGGTTTTTTAAAAGGTATGGTTAGGCTCTAAACAAGATTCCTAAGGTGTTTGGGTAGTTTTTAAATGATGAAAAACAAAATTAAATGATGGAAAATGAAAATCAAAGTGGACGGCCCTACATGGAATGGTTTTGAAATTCGATTTTTAAAAAGTTTTGGATGGATGGGATTTCTAAAATTGGGTTCCTAAGGCTTAGAATGGATGAAGGGAAGGTTTCTAATGGGAGAAAACTAGAAAATTGGTGAAGGGTGGAGAATTAAGAATGGTGGTGTGCGGCTATGGAGGTTGTGGAAGAAGGTGAATAGTATTTTTGGCTTAGAATGGTGTTTGTTTTTGGAAGAAATTGGGTTTGGATTTGAAAACAAAAGGTTTGGAAATGCATTCATGAATTTTTAAACTTGGAAAAACATGGAATTCAAGAAAAAGGCCTTCCCAAGAGCTTTGTTTTTAGAAATTAGCTTGAAAATCATTTCGCACCAAGATAAACAAGGTGCGAAAGTTTTCGCACTGGTAATTGAGGTGCGAAGATAGCATCCCGAGAGGCTTGGTTTTCCAAAATGTATAAAAATTCCTTTTCGCACCATGCACTGTCACTGTGCGAAAAATTCGCACTGAGTGTGTTCATGGTGCGAAATTCTATTGAGAGCTCTGCTTATGCATTTTGGCTCCCCTGTTTCCTCTGTTTCACCTCCATTTCGATTTTTTCAAGCATCGTACCTGCATGAACACTTCAAAACTCATCTTAAAAACATATTAAAACTAAATTAAAGCTAAGAATTCAAACTAAAACATGCATAAACTTAAAGAAAGCATAGAATTTAAATGAAGCTGATAGCATGTACCCCAAAAAGAAGATGAACTATTTAGCTCATCCTCACTCACACACCCACTTCATGCTGAATTCCCCCTGGATCCCAAACAAAATTGGCATCCTTCCCATTTGGTCCAAGGGAATTCGTTTCTTTTCTCTTCCCTGGAGAAGTGGATGCTTTAAAGGGTTCAGGTAACCCTTTATCATCTTGAACCTTATGATTTTCAATGGAAGGTTGGTTCATAGAGTTGTCATAGCAATCCCCCACCAAAGTGTCGATCTTCAACACTTTCCTTGATCTTTTTGCATTAGTTCCTTGAAGGTTATGGTGGGGTTGAGGAGGAAGCTTCCTTTTCCCCCTTGCTATGTCGAGATTGGTGAGCTTCTCAATGGAGTCTTGAACTTTTTCTATCCTTAGTGATAGATCATTATAAACCCCCTCCATTCTTACATTTATTGAACTCTCCAAATTATCAATCTTTTCATTAAGATGAGAGTTGATCTTTTGTTGCTCACCTACAAAGTCCTCCATGACTTTGCTTATCTTCAAAATGGCTTGCTCCAATGAAGATGTACTCATTGATGGTTGAGGTTGAGGTTGGGTTGTAAGGTTGGGATGGTTTATATACTCAAATGAAGTTGGCATGGCTTGTGGTTGTGCTTCAGTATGCACGTTCCTCAATTCAAACTCTTCTATCCTTCTAGCCATAGATGCTAGCTTTGCCTTCATGCTCATGTCTTCATTCAAAGCATACTTACTACCCCATTGGCTTTGTTGAACTTGCCTTTTCCCTAATTCAATCCGATCCCTCATAGATAAGTATGCAAATTTGTCCTTCTCATGATCATAATGAGAGCTTTGATCTTCATGTGGAATTTCCATTTCTAAAAAAAATGATATTCAACTAAGGCTCTTTTCTTTAACTTGTACCAGGGTTCCCTCTTGGTCTCGAATCCAACAAGGAATGCACAAATTGAAATTAAAACAAAAATAAAAGAAAAGAGAATAAAAAATTTAACTAAATAAAAACTAAACTAAAAAAAAAAAAATTATAAGAAAACTCACCAAACTTGTGATGAAGATCACAAGTTACCCTTAATGGTTGCTTCACTGTGCTTGTGGCACCTTCCCCGGCAACGGCGCCATTTGATGCGACTCATGGTAGCTTAGCTTTAAAGGCGTATCAACAAAATTTATACCTTAAATACTAGTACTAAAGTAGCCAAGCTACTATAGCATAGTGGTTCTAGGATCGTTCACTGGGAAGGGTTTTCGCAAACACTAGTGATATTCAAATTAGGAAAATAGGTGATTTTCTTATGGATGTTAGCTTTAAAAGAAGATGTAAATGTTTTAGAAAGATTTAAACTAATCTAAGCTAACATTAAAGACTAAAATGAAAGGGTGTAAAAACAAGTTTCTCAAAGATAAGATAGCTATGCTCTGGCTCTTATGCAAATTGGAAATCTCAGGATAGGCTCCTCGCATTGGGGTTGCAACTATGGTGATGCTTGCTTCCCGAACCGGTATGGATTTAGCAAATCAAGTTTTAATCCTTTAAAATGGCAAAACAGATGGTAGTGAATTTCATCAATGGTTATTCACCTTAGACTTTCTTTGAATGGCTCGTAAGAGATAACTAATGGTCTAAATCCAAAAGCTTACCAAATATTGGCAACTCAAAGTCATTCCAAGTGATAAACTCACCTTTCAATGGCCATTGAAATTGGTTCTAACGGATTAATGCAAAACTTGGAATTGAAAACCTCACCTTCCAATAGCTCATAGGAGATAACTAATGGATAGAAATCCAAAAGCTTATCAAGTATTGGCCGTTGGAAGTTGTCCAAAGGAAATAAAAACCAAACTTTGCATTAATGAACCATTAATGAAAAACGACTACCTTACCTTCCAGGTGCGAGAAATTTCCATGGGATTGCATCCAAGCCATCACATAACATCCATACTTTGAGAAACTAAAAGTTTTAGCCAATCATCCTCTGAGGAAAAGCCCTCAGAGGCTGTTTGGCTACTAAGAAAATAGAAATGGGGAAGAACAAGAGAAGAGAGAAAAACAAAGCTTTATATATTTCTAAGTTAATGTACAGAGGATCGATTCCCCAATATCCAATCCTTTGTGGAGGTGTTGTGCACCTCCATATATAGCAAAATTACAAGATAAAGCCTTATGTCGGCTGAATACAAGGTTACAAAAGGAATTTACACGAGAAAATATCAAGCTAAAAATATCTGGGAAGTCGGTGGTGCGTGCGTGGAGAAACAGAGGATTTCAAAGGCATTTTCGAAAGGGGAAAGATGAAGGGTCCAAATTTCGCAAGGTGAAAAGCCACCTTGCGAAATTTCGCAAGGTGGTTCTTCATGGTGCGAAGTGGCCAAATTTCGCACCATGAAGAAAATCTCCTTGCGAAATTTTCGCAAAGTGAAATTCACCTTGCGAAATGGTGTTCCCATGGCTTGATGCAGTTGTCTTCCGAAGGCCATATCTTCCTCATTTCAGCTCCAAATCGTACACGGTTTGAAGCGTTGGATTTTTGACTTCCTTAGCTTTGAAATGGTATATAGAATGTAGAAAATGGACTTCGGAAAGTGCTCCAAAAGTGCGAAGGAAGACTGCAGCTGCTGTCCTCTGTTTTCTTCACTTTGCTTGTTTTTTCCTCTTTGCTTCTCTCCTTTACTTGGCTTGTCTTAATGATCCAAAAAGCTGCCAAAACACTAAAACTAGCCACAAATATGATTAGAAGTCATTGCTAAGTCCTTAACATGCCAATTGGAATAAAGATGGAGAAATACTACACGAAAGTGCTTAAAACATAATGAATTAAAGGTGTAAAATAGCACTTTTTGGGTAGTAATCAGCGATAGAATGAACCATCTGACCGGAGCTATGCTTTTGCATGAGGAACCTCCCCTGTTAAACTAAATCTCCAAGGAATGTTTTTTCTTCATAAGTAATTTCCATTACTTGCTGTGACGTTAGTTTAAATCTAAACCTTTTTCAACCAAAGTTTGTGTTTTATTTCTTAAGCTAACCTTGAAATGAAATAGCACCAATTCACTTTGAATTGGTATCATTTGTAATTTGAAAACCCTTCCCAGTGAACGATCCTAGAGCCACTATGCTATAGTAGCTTTTTCTTTGCTACCCTAGTATATGGTGTAATAGGTTATAAATTTTGTTGATTACTCCCTTAATCAAGGAGCACCAGTTGGACACGAATCAGCTGAGACACCAATTGGGCATGAATCACCGGATGCAAATGGCGGCAGCCGGGTGCAAATGCTATCCGGATATGTGGTCCGAACGCCCTCCGATGGTGTATCCGGACGCCCTGTCTGGGTATACTCCTTGCATGAATTCCAAAGAACTCTCCTCAATCTCATATTGTTTTGGTGATAAAAAAGCTATCAAAACACCAAAACTTAACACATTTTTTATTAAAATTGATTGCAAGGGTCCTTAACATGCCAATTGAGTTAAAAGGTGATAACTACTACTCAAAAGTGTTTAAAAGAGTTAATTAAAAGCTATGAAATATCACTTTTTGAGTAGTAATCACCCCTTTCTTCCTTTTGTAGACCCACTTGCACCCTATGGGTTTTATCTCTTCAGGTGCTTCTACAAGATCCTAGACTTTATTAGAATACTTAGATTCTAACTTTGCCTCCATAGCTCTTTGTCAAATAATAACATCATCATTGTTCATTGCTTTATCATAATCTATGAGATCATTCTCATGTTCCTTTAGAATATCCTTGAAAGACTCTCCCAAATACATGAACCTATCTAGTTGTATAATAACCCTCCAACTATGACGAGGCATCGGTGTACTAGAACTAACTGGAATGATAGGTGTAAGAGCCTCTAGACCTAAAGTCCCTTGTGCTAATGTGGGAGTGTCTTCAAGTGTCCTTTAATCTATATCATGTTTTGGCCTGTTACTCATCATATAATCATTTTCCAAAAATCTAGCATTTGTACTAACAAATACCTTTGACCTGATTATAAAAGTAATGCCTTCTCGTTTCTTTTGAATACCCTATAAATAACCATACCTCAGACCTTGCTTCCAACTTACACCTTTGGTTTCAACACATGTGTCGAGCATCCCCAAATGTGAATATGTTGCAAACTAGGTTTGCGACCTTTCCACATCTTTATAGGAGTTAAAGGTACTGTCTTAGAAGTCACTAGGTTGAGAAAGTAAGTTGCAGTATCTAAGGCATATCCCCAAAAGGATACGGGAAGTGATTAGAAAATCATCATAGATTTTACCATGACTATCAACATTTGATTTCTTTTTTCCACTACTTCATTTTGTTATGGAGTTCTAGGTGCACTCAATTGGGATATAATCCCATGCTCCTTGAAAAAAGAATTAAACTAAGTAAACATGTACTGACCATCTCGATTAGATCAAAGTGTCTTGATATGTTTACCCAATAGGTTTTTCAATTCTACCTTAAATTCAATGAATTTGTCCAAGGCATTAGACTTCCTATGCATCAAGTAAACATATCGGAACCTAAAGCAATCATCTATAAACATGATGAAATAGTCATATGATTCCCATGTATGGACATTAAGAGGCCCACACACATTAATATGCCCCAGCTCCAAACACCCCTTGGCTCTATATCCTTTAGCAATAAAGGGTCTCTTGGTCATTTTACCTTCTATATAAGATTCACAAATTAGAAGGTCTTTTAAAATCAAATGAGATAGTATTATTCCAGACTTAACCAGTCTTTGGATCCTATTTAGATTAATATGACTTAGGTATAAGTGCCAAAACTGTGTTTGATTAGTGCTAGGTTCTTTCATTTTCTGTGAGATATGATAATTCTCATTCCTTGGCAAAATAGATAATGAAAAAACATGACAAAACTATCTATCAATGATCCTGAGCATATGAATAAAACACTTAATTTAATACAACTTATTTATTATAAAAAAAATGAATAATTTAGTTTACATAAACTAGAAACCAAAATCAATTTTTTTCTTAAACTCAAGAACATAAAGACAATTTTTTATACTAGAAGACTACTATAAAAAAAGATAAGGGTAACATCTCCCAGTGCTTACATAGCAAATCTAGCTTCAGAAATGCTAAGTACATATCCCCATCATTCAGCCTTCTCCTTAGTTGAAACCCCCCTATAACGAGTTATAGACATGATTAGTAGCTCTAGAATCTATCCACCAAGAATTAGTGGAATCCAACACTGAACATGATTCAACTAGAAGAGAATGATGTTTACTTAACGATCTTTTCAAGAACTTAGGGCATTCCTTCTTCTAGTGGCCTTTTAGACCACAAAGGAAACATTTGCCCTTACCTTTGCTCTTCTTCTTCTTTCCCTTGCCCTTAAATTTTCCCTACTGCTTGGTGGACTCTATAGTATTCTTCTTCTTCTGAATAGAAGAACATGAAGAACCTTTCACTACCATATGAATACCTCTCTGGTCCTTGAAAATCCCATCATTAGTTTGGTTACGCTTATCACCATCTTATTCATATTATGCTTGAACTGCTTGAAAGAATCTGACAAGGTCTTTAAAATCGCGTTAACTTGGGTTTCTCTTTCGATCTCAGCTCCAAGGATCTCTATCTTGTTAAAGAGTTCAGTCATATGGATTATATGATATCTAATGGGAACTCTTTCTAACATCTATTATCAATAATAACATTAAGAGCAGATTTCCTAGCTAGCTTGCCTTTGCCACCAAATATCTCATGGAGATTGATAAGAATATCATAAGTTGTTGGCATAAACACATGTTGATGTTGTAGCACATTATACAAAGACCCAAGTATGATACACTTGGTCTTCTGATCTGCCCTCTGCCAACTATGATAATTGTCCTTCTCCTCTTGAGTGAAATGTTCATTAGAGATAGAAAGAACAATTTCCTTAGTTACCCATTTTAGCTCATCTGAAGTGAGTAATATGTCTAGATTCCTTTTCAATCCACATGGTTTGTCCTGGTCAATTTATTAGTAGTAAGAATGAGATTAATCTAATTAAAAGACATAATATTTGTAACAGAAATAAAACCATGTAATAATTAATTGAGTATACAAAATAAGTTGATAATTAGTTTAGAAAAAATGCAGTGCTCTTAAACTACATATCCTTTTGCAAGGTATCTAGTATCATAAGAATCAAGCCTATGTGGGATAGGTCAGAACCTTATTCTTTACTAGTTAGAGACCCTCTCAGATTGATCTCCCTATCTTAACCATGAATGGTATATAAAGGAAGATCAAAATACCTTTTTATTTGGCTCATGGACTATGCAAGTGAGACCATGGTGGGCTATTCGGCCTTAAGTGTATAACCATTGTCCTTGAGTTATTAATGTCACCAAGTAAGTAACCCCATCATGGGGGTGGTTGCTTGATTCATGTCCAGTCGGTGTATCAACTGATTCATGTCCAGCTGGTGCTCCTTAATTGAGAGAGTAATCAACAAAATTTATAACCTATTACACCATGAACTAGGGTAGCAAAGACAAAGCTACTATAGCATAGTGGCTCTAGGATCGTTCACTGGGAAGGGTTTTCAATTCATAAATGATACCAATTCAAAGCTAAATTGGTGCCTTTTCATTTCAAGGTTAGCTTTAAAAGAAAACATAATTTTTGGATGAAAAAGGTTTGGTTTAAACTAACGGTAAAGAAAGTAATGGAAATTACTTATGAAGAAAAACATTCCTTGGAGGTTTAGGTTCACAGGGGAGGTTGCTTATGCAAAAATAGAGCTCCGGTCATTTGGTTCATTTCCTCGCATTAGAGAATTAACATATAGTCAATTCTCTAACCGGTACTGTACAGATGTAACCTTTAAATGGATTTCAGCTCTAATTCCCTCTCACTGATACAACTTGCAATGGCTCGTGCCTCTCACCTAGCATTTGCCATTCAAGGTGATCTTTAACCTTGGACTTCCCTTCTCAAGCTCACAAGAGATAACTAATGGACGTCTCCTTGGAGTCCAAAAGCTTACCAAGTGTTGGCAATTCTAGAAAATCCTACCTCCAAGTCACTTCCCAAAAGCTCGCAAGAGATAAACAAGTGCATCTTCATGGACGAAGATCACGTGTCTTACCAAGTATTGGCTCAAGTGAATTGAAGGTGTTTTAAGTTAACTAAAAACATAGAAATCATTAAAGGATCACACTTTCTCTTCATTAATGACTGAAACCACAAAGCTACTAATTCTTGCACTTGGAACCTTTCCCTGCAACCTTAACTCCAAGGAACTAAAAGTCTAGCCACTCATTCTCTGAGGAAACATCCTCAGAGCTTGTTTGGCTAGTAAGAAAACTAATGGGAAAACAATTATATGCAGGAAAAACACAGCAAGTGCTCTGTGAAATATATTTCTTTCTTCTCCCGATTACATAATAGATCGATATATTTTCAATTTTTTTGTAAAGAAAATTACAAACTATATATATAAGGTTATTCACCCTTTTTACTTACTTAATAACTAAGGAATCTTATAATTGGTGGATTACAAGGAGAGTTTGGGGATTTAGACAACAAATATCTAAAGCAAAATATCCCAAAATATCACAAAATGTCGGTCGGAAATATCAGGAAGCTTCAGGAGAACACTGCAGCTGTGCATGTCTGATTGGGTAGGCGCTACCAGAGGATCCGGATATGTCTGACTGAAGAAGTTGAAACATCCTCCTCTCCCATCCGGATGTGAGATATCCAGATGTAAAATGTCGGCGTACGGAATTCTTCCCCGGGTGAACTGAGCTATGTTGCGCAAGGGGGACCGTCTGCGTGTGCAAGGTGTAGGGACCCTTCTCCCGGATGACACGGAGCGCGCATGGCTATCTGGATTCCCCAAGCGGAAAGGCAGCGCAATGCTATCCGGTGCAACTCCATCCGGACGATAGCATAAACTATCCGAATATGTTTTCTGGATGGAAAACATTGACTAAAGTGAGCAAGCCTTACTATAGCCCACATTCCGTCGCTCTCCAATGGTGTCCGGACGCATTGTCCGGACATCTTTTGCCATGGATTCCAAAGAACTCTCCTCAATCTTAGATTGCTTTGGCGATCAAAAAGCTATCAAAACACCAAAACTTAACATAATTTGATTAGAATAGATTGCAAGGGTCCTTAATATGTTAATTGGGTTAAAAGGTAATAACTACTACTCAAAAGTGTTTAAAAGAGTTATTTACAAGCTATGAAATAACATTTTTTGAGTAGTAGTCACTCCCCCCAACTGACATATTGCTAGTCCCTTAGCAATAAAAGAGAGAAAAATAAAAATAAACAGTACTATAATTTACAACATCATGTTGATCTAAAAACAATTTTCTAGTGGCATGATGATCTAACTCTCACATGGAACATTAAAGAAATAAAACTCAAACTTCATCAAGAGTTATTAAATAACTTATCTAATCACAATTCTTAAAGAGAAGGCGTTATGCAAATTTAAGCTTTAAAAGAGTTTCCACTTCCAAAGGGTCAAACCTTACTTTTTCACAAAAATCTACGTGATATTTATTAGTTTCCGAATATAGTATGTTTAACTAATCTCTCCCCCCAACCTAGTTCTTTTTCAAAGCTTAGCAAACTGGTCAACCTCCAATAGGCTAAGAACGCACCTCTTTTTTCACAAATTTTTTTTCATTGTAGGAGTTCAAGGCTTAAAGGTTTTTTTTTTTTTTTTTAAATTGTCCATGTAACGGGGGTCCATCGATGACTCCCAACCAATTAAGGTTTAGGGCATCAAGCTTTAAAGATTTTTCAACCACTAACTCCTCAGATTTTACCCCGGACTTTTGAGAATGAAATTTTAATACCCAAACACCTACAGTATGTTAAACTCCACCTATCCACCCTTGTAACGAGCATTGATGTCGGTGACTCCCAACCAATGAAGGCTTAGGGCACCAGGTTTTAAAGATTTTCACCATATACCCCTCAGACCTTGCTCGGGTTTCAAGACAAGTAAACATTTTTTTCTTCCTTTTTTTTTTTTTTTTCCAAAGGCTCATTGGCCTTTTACAAGGTGTCCCAACACTATTAAGTGAGGTCAACGGTACCAAGTCTAAAATTTTCCTAAGTCAAGAGAGAAATAGTTTTCATCTTATAATCGGAACCTATTGTCAACAGTGTGTGGATAGCTTAAAGTGGAAGAACTAAGGTTGAATTCAATAGAAGTTTCAATAATTCATCAACTTTAGTAAGCATAATACAAACTCTAAGTCAAGTAAAAAGACAAAAATTCAATTTCTCCCATTTCAATTTGAAAATTTTTCCTTAATAACCATGGAGAGTAGAATAAAAACTTAAAAATATTAAAATTAAGCAAAAAGAAACTAAATTACCAAAATAACTTAGCATTAAGAACAAAAACGTCCTTCCTCAACTCTTCTCCCAACCAAGCGGAACATTGTCCTCAATGGGACAAAAGCGATTGAAAAATAGGGAGGAAGTGGTACCTCCTTGATGACGCGGAGTGATGGCTCAGCGGCCTCTCCTATAGGAGGCTCTGGATGAGGTGGGAATGGTATGCTCAGGAGCTGATGTACTGTCAATCTTAGGATGACAGTGTGCTGGGCTTGAGTGGCAAGAATCTGCTCCTGCTGATTTTAATCATTAAAAAAGTTAGTTACAATTAACATAATTTAAGACCAAAATTACAATCCAATAATTTACAAAACTTAAAAATTAACATATTTAACAAAATTATGGACTTTGGTGAAACCAAGTCCATCTAACCCTTCTCTGATCAGGATTTTTGTGGCTCAAGGAGGTTGATTTCCTCCTTTTCTGGCTTGAACGGTTCAATGAATGGCTTGAGGTGATGACCATTGACTCTGAAGGTGTCTATGCCATTGGAATTGAGTAGTTCCACTACTCCATTTGATTGCACGTCATGAATTATGAAAGGACTCGTCCACCTTGATTTCAATTTGCCCGGAAAAAGATGAAGTTTAGAGTCGTAAAGCAAGACTCTTTGTCCCTTGGTAAAATTCTTCTGATTTACCAACTGATCATGCCATTTCTTCAACCTCTCTTTTGCAATTTTTGAATTGATGTAAGCATCATTTCTTAATTCCTCCATCTCATTAAGGTCTAAGCACCTCTTTTCCCCAGCTCTGATCAAGTCCATGTTCAACCTCTTGATTGCCTACTAAGCTTTATATTCAACTTCCACAGGGAGGTGGCATGCTTTGCCGTAGACAAGACGATAAGGAGACATTCCAAGAATGGTCTTATAAGTGGTCCTATAAGCCCATAATGAATCCAGGAGCTTAATAGACCAATCCTTCCTATTCACATTCACCACCTTCATCAGTATGTTTTTTATTTCCCTGTTTGCTAGCTCTACTTGCCCGGAAGTTTGAGGATGATAAGGTGTAGCTACCTTATGCTTCACTCCATACTTGGCTAATAAGGCTTCAAAAGGTTTGTTGCAAAAATGAGTACCTCTATCATTGATTATGGCCTTGGGTACCCCAAATCTTGAGAAGATGTTCTCCTTAAGAAATTTGAGAACCACCTTGTGATCATTATGTTTATAGGGGATTGCCTCCACCCATTTGGAAACATAGTCCACCCCCACCAATATATAAGAGTTACCAAAAGACATTGGGAAAGGTCCCATGAAGTCAATACCCCAAACATCAAAAAGATCAACTACAAGGATGGGGTTCATGGGCATTTGGTTTCTTTTTTTAAGCTTCCCGAGTCTTTGGCATCTATCACAACTCCTACACATGATGTGGGAATCTTTGAAAAGCGATGGCCAAGTAAACCCTAATTGCAACACCTTCATGACTGTTTTCTGGGAAGCAAAATGGCCTCCACATGCATTCTCATGACAATGGCTAAGGATCCCTTGTTGCTCTTCTTCGGGGACACACTTTCTTATGATCTGATCTGCACAATACTTGAAAAGGAAGGGCTCTTCCCAATAATAGGCATGGATCTTAGCAAAGAAATGCTTCTTGTCTTGGGCACTCCACTCACTTGGAATTTTTCCAGTAACCAAGTAATTTGCAATGTGAGAATACCATGGAGCTACCTCTATTGACATGAGAAACTCCTCAAGGAAGTCATCATTGATAGGTAGACCATGTGAGTCATGTGCTATCACAAGTCTTGACAAGTGGTCAGCTACCACATTTTCTACTCCATTTTTATCCCGGATTTGGAGATTGAATTCTTGAAGCAAAATGATACATCTTATCAATCTTGCCTTGGCATCTTGCTTGGTTAGCAAGTACTTCAAAGCAAAATGGTCAGTGAACACCACTATAAAGAACCCTACCAAATAGGCACGAAACTTATCCAAGGCAAAAACTACTGTCAACAACTCCTTCTCAGTAGTTGTGTAGTTTCTTTGAGCCTCATTCAAAGTTTTGCTTGCATAATAAATCACATAGGGCTTTCCATCTTCTCTTTGCCCCAAAACAGCCCCCATAGCAAAATCACTTGCATCACACATTACCTCAAAAGGTAATTTCCAATTTGGGGCTCTCAATATTGGTGCAGTTGTGAGGAATTGCTTCAGTTCCTCAAAACTTTTCTGACATTTCTCATCCCACACAAACTTGGCATCCTTTACCAAGAGTTCACAAAGAGGTTTTGAGATTTTTGAGAAATCCTTAATGAACCTCCTATAGAACCCGGCATGTCCTAGGAATTGCCTAATTCCTTTAACATTTGTAGGAGGTGGAAACTTAACAATTAGCTCCACCTTTGCCTTATCTACCTCAATGCCATTCTTGAAGATTATATGTCCTAAGACAATTCCTTGTTGTACCATAAGATGGCACTTCTCCCAATTTAGCACTAGGTCTTTCTCAATACATCTTTGGAGAACAGTTTCTAAATGCAACAAACAGTCCTTATAAGAACCTCCATATACAGTGATGTCATCCATGAAGACTTCCATGATGTGCTCTACCATATCACTGAAGATGCTTAACATACATCTTTGGAAAGTTGCAGGTGCATTACATAGACCAAAGGGCATCCTCCTATAGGCAAAAGTACCAAAGGGGCAAGTGAAGGTTGTCTTTTCTTGATCTTCCAAATCAATCTCTATTTGGAAGTACCCCGAGTAACCATCCAAAAAATAGTAGAAAGGATGCCCTGAGACTCTCTCAAGGACTTGGTCCATGAAAGGCAATGGGAAATGGTCCTTCCTAGTCACTGAATTCAACCTCCTGTAGTCTATACACACCCTCCATCCTGAGGTAAGACGTGTAGAGACTTCCTCCCCTTTCTCATTCTGGATCACAGTAATTCCAGATTTCTTTGGGACTACTTGGGTTAGGTTCACCCACAAGCTATCTGAAATGGGATATATGATCCTTGCTTGAAGTAGCTTCAGAACTTCACCCCTTACCACCTCTTGCATATGAGGATTCAACCTCCTCTGGTGCTGCCTTACTGGTTTTGCATCTTCCTCCATGTAGATATGGTGGGTGCATAACAGAGGGCTAATCCCTTTCAGATCAGAAATTTGCCATCTAATGACCTTTTTGCATTTTCTGAGGACTCCCAAAAGACTATCCTCTTGATCACTTGTGAGAGTTGAAGAAACCACCACTGGACATTTCTCATCATCCTCCAAATATGCATACTTCAAATCAACAGGAAGTGGCTTCAAAACTAACTTTGGAGGGTCCTCCCTATCTGCTCCTTGTGAGTCCTCCTTATTGAACAAGGGTAAGATCTTTTCCATTCTCCTCCAAGGAGACATGATGGGTAACACATCAGAGGGTTCAGGTAACCCTTCTTCAAGCACTTTAAGGCTTTCATTCAAGCGCTCTTCTATATTCTTGTCACAATGCTCTTCAACCAAAGTGTTGATCAAGCACACCTCCTCCAATCCTTCCTCCTCTTCGGGGTGAAGATGCCTCTTGCATAGGTGGAATATGTTTAGTTCCAAGGTCATGTTTCCAAATGTGAGCTGCATCACCCCATTCCTACAATTGATGATGGCATTGGAGGTAGCTAGGAAAGGTCTCCCAAGGATGATTGGCACATTATTTGCTTCCTTTACAGTGGGATCAGTATCAAGCACCACAAAATCCACGGGATAGTAGAATTTGTCCACTTGAACTAGAACATCCTCTATCACCCCCCCTTGGGATTTTGACTGACTTATCAGCTAAGGAGAGAGTGATGGCTATGGGCTTCAATTCTCCAAGTCCCAGTTGCTTATACACAGAGTATGAGAGCAAATTCACACTTGCCCCCAAGTCTAGTAAAGCCTTCTCCACATGTGTCCCTCCAATGTTGACTGAAATTGTGGGACATCCCGGATCTTTGTACTTAACTGGAGACTTACACTGAATGATGACACTTACTTGCTCAGTGAGGAATGCCTTCTTTGTCACATTTAACCCTCTCTTGACCGTGCACAAGTCCTTTAAAATTTTTGCATATGTGGGGACTTGCTTGATCATATCAAGTAAGGGTATATTCACCTTCACTTGTCTCAAAACTTCAAGAATTTCTGATGAATTCTTGATTCCCTTCTTTCCATGTAAAGCTTGAGGAAAAGGGGGAGGCATATGTTTCTTCATCATATCCTCTTTAATCACTATCCTTGGCTCTTCTTCAATGCTTGATTTAGATGCATTTTTCTTCCCACTCTTCTCTTCTTGGTTATTGCTCTCTTTAACCAAGGTTCTCCTTGACATGAGTTCTTCATCTTGCCTCACCTTAGGCAAGGGTTGATCAACCTCCTTCCCACTCCTCAAGGTGATCACAGCTTTGACCTCCCTCAACTTTGAAGACTCCCCATCTTGGGTTTCAACTTCATGAACACCCTTTGGATTTTGGTTTGGTTGAGAGGGAAACTTTCCTTTCTCATTCACTGTGTTGAGGTTGGTAAGCCTAGAGATGGAGTATTGAATATTATCTATCTTCTGAGATAGATCATTTTGCATCCCTTCCATTCTCTTAATTTGAGAACTTTCAACATTTTCAATCTTTTGGTGCAATTGGGAGTTGATTGCCTTTTGTTCACCCACAAAGTCACCCATGACTTTACTTAGGTTCACAATGGCTTGCTCCACTGAAGAGGTTTGTTGGGGTGCTTGGGTTTGAGCTTGTGGTTGGTATGGAGGTGGCCTTGGTTTCCAAGAAAGATTTGGATGGTTTTTCCAGCTTGAATTATAGGTGTTTCCATAAGGTACATTGTTGTTGGGCCTAAATTGCTCCACAACATTGGCTTGATCACCTAACATCTCCCTCACAGCTAGGATGGTTGGGCACTCATCTACCACATGATCACATGATTGGCAAATGGTGCATGGCATGACATGGGCTTGTGTCTCGGAAATGGTTTGGACTTCATGCATTTTTTTCAACTCAAGTTCTTCCAACCTCCTTGACATTGTTGCCACCTTAGCTTTCATGTCCATGTCTTCACTTAACATGTACATTCCACCCTTTGGATTTACAGGAGCTTTCATTCTTCCCATTTCTCTTGAGTTGGGCTCATCCCATCCTCTTGATACCTCATATACATAACTTAAAAAGTCCATGGCTTCTTCCGGATTCTTACTCATAAAATCTCCCCCACACATGGTTTCAAGAATTTGCTTCATGGAGGAAGACATCCCATCATAAAAATAGCTCACCAAGAGCCATGTATCAAAGCCATGATGAGGACAAGCATTGATGGCCTCCATATACCTTTCCCAACATTCATAGAACTTCTCATTTTCTTTTGCAGAAAAGTTTGAGATTTGTCTCTTCAACCCATTTGTTCTGTGAGTAGGAAAAAACTTCTTGAGGAATTCAACTTGTAAATCAGTCCAAGTGCGGACACTCCTTGGCCTTAAAGAATTAAGCCAAATCTTGGCCTTATCCTTTAAAGTAAAATGAAATAGTTTAAGCCTCATCAGGTCGATGGAAGCTCCACCCTCTCGGAATGTATTACAAACATCTTCAAATTCCTTGATATGGGCATAGGGATTCTCACTTTCCATTCCATGGAAAGTTGGCAGAAGTGGCACAATATGGGGTCTGATCACTAGCTGCTCTGTAGGGGGCACTATACATGATGGTGCACTCATACGAGGTGGATGCATACGGTCCCTCATTGATCAGAATTCAATGGGATTGTCCTGATGATCATGGTGACTATGCTGATCCTCAGGTGTAGTTTCCATGATGTTCAAGATTACTTCCAACTCCTTGTTATGAGGTGTTTCAAGTTTAATAAGCCTTCCTCCACAATCTCGTATCCACTTTGGCATACACAACTAGTATCAACTGTAACAAAGAAAGAAAAACAAAAACAGAGGAAAACAAAAACAAAACTACCAAAAAAAAGTTCGATTAACTAAAACTAAATTAAAATTTATGCTAGAATATAAACAAGTAAAAGAAACAACTAAAAGAGTTAGTAAAATGAGAGAAAACTCACCAAACTTGTGATGAAAACCATAAGTACCCTGAAATAATATCACTATGAAGTTGACACCTTCCCCGACAACGGCGCCATTTGATTCATGCCCAGTCGGTGTATCAGTTGATTCACGTCCAGCTAGTGCTCCTTAATTGAGGGAGTAATAAAAAAAATTTATAACCTATTACACCATGAACCAGGGTAGCAAAGACAAAGCTACTATAGCATAGTGGCTCTAGGATCGTTCACTGGGAAGGGTTTTCAATTCATAAATGATACCAATTCAAAGCTGAATTGGTGCCTTTTCATTTCAAGGTTAGCTTTAAAAGAAAACATAATTTTTGGATGAAAAAGGTTTGGTTTAAACTAACGGTAAAGAAAGTAATGGAAATTACTTATGAAGAAAAACATTCCTTAGAGGTTTAGGTTCACAGGGGAGGTTGCTTATGCAAAAACAGAGCTCCGGTCATTTGGTTCATTTCCTCGCATTAGAGAATTAACATATAGTCAATTCTCTAACCGGTACTATACAGATGTAACCTTTAAATGGATTTCAGCTCTAATTCCCTCTCACTGATGCAACTTGCAATGGCTCGTGCCTCACACCTAGCATTTGCCATTCAAGGTGATCTTTAACCTTGGACTTCCCTTCTCAAGCTCACAAGAGATAACTAATAGACGTCTCCTTGGAGTCCAAAAGCTTACCAAGTGTTGGCAATTCTAGAAAATCCTACCTCCAAGTCACTTCCCAAAAGCTCGCAAGAGATAAACAAGTGCATCTTCAGGGACGAAGATCACGTATCTTACCAAGTATTGGCTCAAGTGAATTGAAGGTGTTTTAAGTTAACTAAAAACATAGAAATCATTAAAGGATCACACTTTCTCTTCATTAATGACTGAAACCACAAAGCTACTAATTCTTGCACTTGGAACCTTTCCCTGTAACCTTAACTCCAAGGAACTAAAAGTCTAGCCACTCATTCTCTGAGGAAACATCCTCAGAGCTTGTTTGGCTAGTAAGAAAACTAATGAGAAAACAATTATATGCAGGAAAAACACAGCAAGTGCTCTATGAAATATATTTCTTTCTTCTCCCGATTACATAATAGATCAATATATTTTCGATTTTTTTGTAAAGAAAATTACAAACTATATATATAAGGTTATTCACCCTTTTTACTTACTTAATAACTAAGGAATCCTATAATTGGTGGATTACAAGGAGAGTTTGGGGATTTAGACAACAAATATCTAAAGCAAAATATCCTAAAATATCACAAAATGTCGGTCGGAAATATCAGGAAGCTTCAGGAGAACACTGCAGCTGTGCATGTCTGATTGGGTAGGCGCTACCAGAGGATCCGGATATGTCTGACCGGAGAAGTTGAAACATCCTCCTCTCCCATCCGGATGTGAGATATCCGGATGTAAAATGTCGGCGTACGGAATTCTTCCCCGGGTGAACTGAGCTATGCTGCGCAGGGGGGACCGTCTGCGTGTGCAAGGTGTAGGGACCCTTCTCCCGGATGACACGGAGCGCGCATGGCTATCCGGATTCCCCAAGCGGAAAGGCGGCGCAATGCTATCCAGCGCAGCTCCATCCGGACAATAGCATAAACTATCCGAATATGTTTTCTGGATGGAAAACATTGACTAAAGTGAGCAAGCCTTGCTATAGCCCACGTTCTGCCGCTCTCCAATGGTGTGTCCGGACGCACTGTCCGGACATCTTTTGCCATGGATTCCAAAGAACTCTCCTCAATCTTAGATTGCTTTGGCGATCAAAAAGCTATCAAAACACCAAAACTTAACACAATTTGATTAGAATAGATTGCAAGGGTCCTTAATATGTTAATTGGGTTAAAAGGTAATAACTACTACTCAAAAGTGTTTAAAAGAGTTATTTACAAGCTATGAAATAGCACTTTTTGAGTAGTAATCATTGCTCCTACTATAAATATGTCAAGCCTTGTTCATAAAGAGAGTCCATGTCCCTTGGTTCCTAGGGCCCAACCCATTGTGAGGGTGGTGATGAATCTAAATTAAGATAAGCTTGACAATGGAGGTCATGGGCTTTTCTAAGGCCCTCTCCTCTTTAATCTTTTGAAAAGATAAACTTTTAGTAATTTTGGTAACCTTTCTTAAAATAAATTCTCTATCATGAGATTTTTCAAATCCGTTATTTATTTTTTAAGCTTGGACTCCTATGTTAAAAGAATCTCTCTCTTATTCCTTTATCCTTGGACTATCTATATACAAAAAAGTTTCCTTCTTTCAAGGAGAAAGAGCCTGGAGAACCAATGATATGTGTAGTTCTTTTTTTCTTATATGAGAGAGTCTGAAGAACTATCAATCCAACCAAGTGGATAATCCAAAAAAGAATAGCAATGACCTTTAACAACAACCAGTTCATTGGAAAACCTTCTCATGAAAATATATTTTCTTTAAGAAAAATCCAAAATTACTTTTTCAATTGATTATTTATTTAACATATAACATAAAATAATAAATTGCTTCCCATGGCCTTAGGGATCTTGTTACATAAAATTGGTAACCCATGTGCATAAAAAATCCAAATTTACCAAAATAATCCTACAACCAAAAATGGGGTTAGTTACACAAAAACCCTAATCTATTACAAAAATCCGAAAAATGACCACTTTTATGTTGTTGTCTTTCCTTACTATGCATTTGTAGTCACCTGTGCTTGAACGGCCGAATTTTTTTTTAGGATGTTGGAATCAACTTATCACCATTGGAAACACTACTTGATTAGTCATACACTTGAGTGTTATAAGTGACCGCTTGAGTGTTGTATCCTTTTCCTATGCACCTGAGGCTGCTTCAACTTTGTTTTTCGACCGTTTTCTCCATCGAAAACTTACCTTAGCTAAAGTGGGAGTGAAGATAGCTATGATTGATGTCCTAGGTTACTTTCTTGCCTTCTATGGGTTATAAGATTGATAAAAACAATTTTTTACATCACAAAAATCCTAATGGAGTTTATAATCAATCTAATAAAAGAGAGATTTTTGCAACCAAAAAATATCTTATGCTCTTAAATGTAGAGCTTACAACCCATTCTAGGAAAAACAAACAATCCAATCATAATTATAACCATCATATTATATAGAAAACCCACATATATTCATCCCTAGGGCCATGGGATGAAAAACAAGCCTTGCAAAATAGAGTTAGCACACCTTAAAGCAGATCTAACATGAAAAATCCTATCCTAAAGCTTTGATACCAGTTATTGGGAACCTTGGTTCTCTTTATTGCCATACCCCGAATCATCTAGGTGTATGCAAACTACCCTAGGCTTCTAGATCCTATGCAACAAAAGCAAAATAAATTTTTTTTACAAATGTAGGATCCAGGAAGCCTTAGAAATCTTTACTTTTTTTTAGATGTTCCTAAGTCAATTATGCTCGGTGAATATGAAACTTGAAAAGTCTAGAGGTCTTGTACACCCAAGACTTTCTTCCCGATAATTCAAACCATAATCTTGACACTCCAAAGTGTGGGATTTGGAAGAGAGAAATCCTAAGCTCTCTATCTCTTTAGAAATGCAAGATGATCATCTCTCAAAAAGTGATAGAAACCTTAACCTATAAGAGAGTATTTATAGGGTTTTTCTATTGGGCTTAAGTGATTTAAGGCCATCAAGGCTTGGGTCACTTAATCTAGCTCAAAATAGGTATTAATTGATTAATTAACCAGAATAATTAGCCAAATCTAGAAAACTTGTTCACTATCCCCCATGTAACCTTACGTAATTATCAAAACGTCTTTATGCATAAGAGTGAACCTAGAACTAATCCAACCCTCATAAACCATGTTATTATGGTATATGAGCTTAGAGTGAGGACCACTAGGACCAATAAGAGTATTGGCTCCTTCAAAATCCAATTTTGAAGTAAATTCAACATTCCACTAAAGAGAATCAATTGTAATCCAATACCTTATATAAATAACAACGAGACGAAGCTTAGGTTTGTAACCTACTATCCACTATATGTAAACTCCCCATGAATTGATGTTTGTAATATAACAATATAGTTCTATCACCTATCATGATTACCTCTCAAATCCTTGAGTTACAGATCTCACTTATTATGTCAAAAATTGACAAAATCTTACTCTAAGGAGCATATGTAAAATTTCCATTAAAGGAGATGTTATGACCATAGTATTCTAAATCAGATCTCCTTTGGATCACCTAAAAGGACACACTATCTCAATCTATGAGATATCGTGATACCTCAATTGAGAATGCTCGTTGCCACCAACCTCCATCAATAGTACTAACTTAATCCATAGGGATATATGACCATTTTAGGGTCTCACCCATAGGTCAAAGTTTCTGATATGTATTAAATCAATTCGATATTAAGTGTTGAAAAACAAAATGAATAAAGGGTTATTACGATGTGTTGATTTTCTATTACCTACTGTCGAAAATTTGATAAATAGCTTTCAACTTTAAAATTTTTGAGTTTTTGCGATTTGTATGTAATGAGTTTAGTAATTAGGACTTTTAGGTTTTGTTTGTTAGTAGTTTTTAGATGATATGACACTTAATGATTGGTTGGTTATTGAGTTGTAACTACCTATAAATAGTTTGATTTAGAGGAGGAAAATATGTTTCCTAAGAGATTAGGGAGGGTTTTTAAAGAGAGGTTAGATTCATTTTTCAATAAATCTTATTTTCTTTCATTTTCCATCATTTTCTCAGCAACCAAACATGGAGAGTGAAGCCAAATTCTCTATGATTGGTGACCAAACCTTTTCATATCTAGAGGAGGGGTATTCCAAAGCAAATATCAAGTGTGATTGCTTTTCTTTGTAGTAAATTTCAATTCCTATCTTCAAATTCATGAAAATCATCCATTGAGATTAAAATTCTTTTAAAAACTATCATAGTTTTGACAAACATGATACTTAATGATACTTTGAATGCTAGCATTAGACTAGATTCATTGCAAATGTATAGATCTTGGATGTGTGAATTTGTGAATAGATTTTGGAATAAATCAGGTTACAATGCTCTAAACTTTTAAATTCAATGAGATGCAATAGAGTTAATTTATTTAAGAAGAAATCCTATTTGACCTTGATTGGATCCGACAATACAAATTTTCCAATTAAATTTTCATTTTTTTTTCTCTACATAATTTTCTGTTGATTTACAACAATTAACTCATTTTTAATGTACAAAAAAATCATAAATCTTATATAAAAATAGTGACATCTAAGGTTAATTTATAGTAGATGGAATGTTAAAGGTTAATTTGGGTTATACCTATACTTTGGCTTCTATATCAATGCATAACATCGATACATTAACATTATATACTTAATGAATTACTATTATGAATGATTTTTATAATAAAACTTATACACTTTTTAAATTAAAAGAAAACAAATGAAATCACCTTCTAAGATTTGTTTATATAGATAACATGGTAATAATAAAAATATGATTAGTGATACTTATAAAATATACATAATATGAATAAATGTTAATAGTATTAATCAAGAAAATAGTAATTTTACTATTAATATTAATAATAGACATGACATAAAATTAATTAATATCATAAATAATAATAATAATAATAATAATAATAATAATATTTAATAATTATAATAATAATGGTAAAAACTACAACAACATAACAATAATAATAATAATGATAATAATAATAATAAAATTAGCCTTAATGTACTGTATAAAGCACAAAAGGCTAAATAAATCGGAATAAATTTTCTTCATAAAGCTTACAAGCTTTAAGGATTAAAAAATGAAAATAAAAATGTTTTCAAAGGAAAAGATAAATAAAGAGCATAAAAAATAGAAAAATTAAATAATAATAAAAGGAAAAGAAATAAAAGGGCATAATTAAAAATTTTAAATGATCAAAATTTCAAAGTGTGTCTCGTGGACTTGAGGACAATTTGTAAACTTGTTGACCCCTAAGAGAGTTTATCACTTGTAGATGGCCGTATCGATAATTCTGTGTATTTGTTCTTTCTTTTGGAATTTGGCTATATCCACTTCTCCTTTGTATCACATTGTTCACAGATAATGGTATATTTTCTAGGTGTTTGGATATATTTTTTATTTTTTATTTTTAAAAAATAAGAACTCTTTTACAAAATACAAAAAATTTTAAACAAAGAGAAATTTTTTAGAAATAATTGGTTAAATTGGATGAAATATTTCCTATATTTGAGAATTTATCCCCTCTCATTTTTTTATTTAGAGAGTAACCCTTTTTTTATATAAATGTCATTGACTATTTCAGTTATTTACAATATATTTTTTAAAAAAATTATTTTTATAAGAAAACAATAATAGTATTTTTGTCAAAATGAGACCAAAAAAAAAAAAGATGAAGTGTTAGATTTCCAAAATTGGGTTTCCAATTACCATTTTAATCAAATAACCATTCTTAAAAGTCTTTTCAAAATTTTAAAATTTAAAGAAGTGAGTGATTACTTTCCTAAATTTTAGAAATTTAGAAAGTATTTCCACATATACAAAATATCTGCTTACTTTTCATATATATAAGATTTTTTATTTTAAAAATAAAAAAATAAAAATTGTATCCAAATATGCACTTACTTTTTTATTTTGTAGGGGTTGTTTATGGCTAAATTAGTTTTCCATTTCATGTTTTCTCACTTGGATTATATTGTCCACATATTTTAATAAATATGCAGACATTAAAAGCATAATTTCATGTCTCATATATCACTTAATTTTTTTCTTCTCGAAACTTTTTTTTTTCTTAGCCTAGTTGTAACATCTAGGTTGCTATGTTAGGGGATTAATTTTAATATAAAGAGGTAAAAATGAAATAGTAGAAAAAGACAAAAATAAAAAGGCATTTGGACTTTTTTTTTTTAATATAGTCAAATAGTTGAATATATTGAGGAACAATCAAAGTAAAATTCATTGGTTATCAGGTGAAATTAGGGATGACAATAAAACATATTTTTTTGGGTACTTGCCCTACCTTGCCGTTAATGGGGGAGGGTTTAGAATAAAGATAAATGAGTTTGGGATTGGTTTGAGAAATTTTTAAACACTTGGTATGGATTGAGGTAGGTTCATATATGACTTTGTCCTGATTCAAATAAAAAAAAACTATTTTAGTTGAATTTTTTTTTTGTCATTTTTCAACTTTTTTTAACATAAATAAAATAATAGTTTTCATAAAAATAAATTATAAATATTTCTAATATTTCTTAATTTATAAATCATATATTTTTTAAAAATAAAATTTAAATTTTTTTTTTTTAAAAAATGTGGTAGAGCAGGCACGGGTATGAGAATTTCTTATACGTACCTTACCTTGTTTATTTTTTATTTTTTTTATTTATTTTTGGTGAAAATGAGAATAAATATAAATAAATGAGATTGGGTTGGGACAAGGATGAACCATCCTAAAGCCGCCCTATTGCCATCCTCAGGTGAAATATCAATCTTTTATATCCTTCTAATCAATTATATGATCTAAAAGACTCCCAATCATTATCCCTCCCCCTCTTTTTTTATTGTGATATTTTCTTTGATAGTATGAAACATATTTTTTAAATTATCTTTGACCTTTTATGTCTTTCCCTTTTTCTTTTTTTTTTTTATTTTCTTCCTAAACCACATGGAGCACATTTTCTAACTTACTTCCCCTCACCCTTTGTTTTATATATATATATATAAATATTTTCCTTTGATTTTCCTAGAGTACATGCAACACATTTTCTAAGTTACTTACCATGAAAAGAACAATGATAGCTATTATTCTAATGTATTTTCTTTGGTTTTCTTCCTAGGTCACATACAATGCACTTTTTAAGTTAGTTGTGTATAAAAAGAAAAATGATGGCTAGATCACACTAATCATATGTTAAGTTACTTCTGTAAAAAGTCATCCTAGTACCAAATACGACTTTAAGAAATTAGGTACAAGATTGTAAGAAAAATGAATGCGAAATTGACTTAAAATACATTAATAAATTTAAAAATTAGTGCTTAAATCATATATATTTCAACTAGTATAAAACCCATTATTTATAAATTTTAATGCCAAACAAATAAAAACTCATAATAACAAAATAAATTATATCATATTTAAAATAGTGATAAATTACATTATAATGTTTGATATTCATTTCTATTTTTATTGTATATGATACTGTGGACCCCGCATTTCGGCTCATGCACTTCCACTCGATGACAAGCTCGATTTTTATTTGAAAATGATTTACTTTTTTAGAAAATGACGTGGAGTCGCCACTTATTTTTGTTTTATTTTTAAAGGGAAAACAAAATAAGAAAGAAAAACCCTAAAGTGTGACTCCTGAAAGAAAAACATGTTTGTGCAAATCAAGTCTGGGTCCGAGGGTCAGGTTACTTATTGGGAAGGTACGGTAAAAGACCGAAAACACCTCTCTAAGCCCCTAAAAAAGGGTCTTTACTAAATAAGGTGAGGCATGCATGACAATTAACTAGGAGATCAATGGATACCAAAGAGATCATAGATCAAAAACAAGTCATGATAATGAATAAATGAACAAAGAGAGAGTGAGAGCGTACCTCAACAATAGGTTATGAAGTGTTATCATGAAACAAAGTTAGTGCATAATAACGAATACAAAATATATCACATGCATATCAAAGTGCAAAACAAAGATCAAACAATATACATTAAGCATAACAGTTGACAATCAAAAGAGATCATATGTAGGGCCCCCACCAAAGCCCAATTTATCTTTCATGAATTAGTCTCACAAATTCCGTTGTTTTAGAATTATGAAGAATTCATTCTTGCTTATGTAAAATTAAGAGGAACAGAAGATTATTTGAGAACTGGAGTGAAATTAAAATCGTTCGAGAGAAAATTAGATTTTTGAAATTTATTTGAAAATTGGAGTCTTGGGAATTAAATTTAAGAATTGGAACTTTGGAAATTAAATTTGAAAGAATTGGAATTTTTAAAAATCATTTGAGAATTAGAGTTTTGAAAATTAAATTAAGGAATTGGAACTTTGGAAATTAAATTTGAAAGAAATTAGCAAATTATTTGAGAATTGGAGTTTTGAAAATTAAATTATGAAAATAGAAAACTTGGAAATCATTTAAAAAGGGAAGTTTTGAAAATTAAAATTTTGAATAATTATTTGAAGATGGAAATTTTAAAAATAAATAAATAAATAAAATAATAATAATAACGAAATTAATAATGATTAAATAAATAAATGTGAAAATTGGAATTTTGAAAATTGGAAATTAAATTCGGAAATCGGGATTTTGATGAATTGTTTAAAGATGAAATTTTAAAAATAAATAAATAAATAAAATAATAACGAAAATAATAATGATTAAATAAATAAATGTGAAAATTGGAATCTTGAAGTTTGGAAATCAGAATTTGAAGAATTATTTAAAGATGAAGTTTTAAAAATAAATAAATAAATAAATAAAATAATAATGAGAATAATAATGATTAAATAGATAAATGTGAAAATTGGAATCTTGGAAATTGAAAATTAAATTTGGAAATCAGAATTTTAAAGAATTATTTAAAGATGGAATTTTAAAAATAAATAAATAACAATAACAATATCGAGAATAATAATAATTAATTAAATAAATGTTAAAATTGGAATCTATTAAATTTGGAAATGAGAATTTTGATGAATTATTTAAAGATGGAATTCTAAAAATAAATAAATAAATAAAATAAAACGAAAATAATAATGATTAAATAAATAAATGTGAAAATTGGAATTTTGGAAATTGAAGATTAAATTTGGAAATCAGAATTTTGAATAATTATTTAAAGATGGAATTTAAAAAAAATAAAAAAAATAAAATAATAATGAAAATAATAATGATTAAATAAATAAATGTTAAAATTAGAATTTTGAAAATTGAAAATTAAATTTGAAAATCAGAATTTTGAAGAATTATTTAAAGATGAAAATTTTAAAAATAAATAAATAAATAAATAAAATAATAATACCGAAAATAATAATGATTAAATAAATAAATGTGAAAAATGGAATTTTGAAAATTGAAAATTAAATTTGGAAATCAGAATTTTGAATAATTACTTAAAGATGAAAATTTAAAAATAAATAAATAAAGTAAGAATAATAATAATGAAAATAATGATGATTAAATAAATAAATGTGGAAATTGGAATTTCAGAAATCGGAAATTAAATTTGGAAATCCGAATTTTGAAGAATTACTTAAAGATGAGATTTTAAAAATAAATAAATGAAATAATAATAATAACGAAAATAATAATGATTAAATAAATAAACGTGGAAATTGGAAATTAAATTTAGAAATCGGAATTTTGAAGAATCTTGATTTGAGAATTAAATTTTTAAGAAATTAAATTTGGAAATTTTAGAAAACTATTTGAGAATTGTATTTTAAAAATTAATTTTAGAAAATTATTTGAGAATTAAATTTTTAAGAAATTAAATTTGGAAAACTCTTTTGAGAATTGAATTTTAAAGATTAAATTTGGAAAACTATTTTGAAGATTGATTACTTAATAAACCGAAATGACTAGAATATAATAACATGGAATTAATTTAACTAAGAAACTAGAATTCTAAACACTCAACAACTAAACAAGACTAATAAAAACAAAAATTAAATAAATATAAATAAGAATAAAGTTATCATATTAGAAACACAAATATAATGACATAGAATTAATTAGGCTAAGAAACTAAAACTCTAAAACACTCTAATTGAACATTTATGGATCAAAATTAAAATTTTCATATTTAAAACACGAGAACAATAACTTGCAATTGACTAAGTTAATTAACTAAAACTTTAAGAACAATAACAAACTATTTATGCATCCAAGTTAAAAGAAAATAACAAACTTGAAACGTGGAAACAATGATTTAATTGACTAAATTAATTAACTAAAACTCTAAAAAACAATAACAAACTAAAAATAAAATAAATAAAAATAAACGAAGTTTGCAATTTTAAAACTTATCTTGGCAAGACAGACCATAGCGAAGAAAAAGCCATCTTTGGGTCCTTCAAAACTGAGGATGATGCCTGTCAGAAGAATTTCCTATCTCTTGCCCCTACCATATCCAATCCTTCCAGCTTCAACAGATGACAGAGTAAACATGCCCAGACCAACAGCTGCAGCAACCAACACAAAATCCTTTCTGCAACCAAGACGGGCCTCCATTTCTCTCAGACTTCCTCAAACATCAACAGCACAGTTTCTTCAGCCCACAAGACGGCTGGGATTAAGCCCAACCAGGTGACTGTCACTGGACTGCTTCCTGCTTGTGGATTGATGGGCTCATTTCACAGAGGGAAAGAACTTCACGGCTTGATTTACAAAATGGGGCTTGAGATGAATGTGTTTGTTGTTACTGCTCTTATTGGCATGTACTCAAAATGCGGGACTGTGAAAGACGTTTGGGATGTGTTTGATAGGATTCCCATCAAGAATGTTGCATCATGGAATGCCATGATTGGATGTTACGGGAAGCATGGTTTGGTTGACTCCTCAATTCAGCTGTTTGAGAGGATGTAAGCAGAAGGAATGCAGGCAAATCACATCACTTTGATTTCAGTTCTTTCTACTTGTAGCCGGCCTAGTTGGGAAGGGTTTAACTATCTTCAGGTCTATGAAAGAGAAATACGGGGTTGAGATCAGCCAAGAGCATTATTCTCGTGTTCTTGACCTTCTATGCCGTTCAGGCAGGATGGTAGAAGCTTATGAATTATTTAGGAAATGCCAATTGAAGTTACAGATTCAATCGTTGGAGCTTTCTTCAATGGCTGTAAAATCCATGGCAGGAGAGATTTAGCTAAATTGATGGCCGAGGATATTCTGAGGATGGAGTTGAAAAGACCTGGAGGTTTTGTAACGTTGTCAAATATTTATGCTGCTGATGGAGAGTGGGAAGAGGTTGAGAATATTAGGAAGGTGATGACGGAGTAAGGGGTCCATAAGAAGCCTGGTTTTAGTTGGGTTGAGAAGAGGGACGGGTTTGTTGAATCAGAAACCAGAAATGAATACAAAATTGCTGAAACTGGAATCGGTATGCCCTCCTAGAAGTTAACATTAAGGCATCAGAATTGCTTTGTTGAAACCACAGATTTTGACTATTGTAACTTTGCTTGGCATTTCGGGTACACCGTGTCTTCTTCTCTCTTTCTGCTGTAAACCCTTGATCCCGCCGAGCCACCTGCTTCCATCCATCCCATCCGATATTCTCTCCTCAGACCCGTTTTTCTCAACGTCTCATGTCCCCCACGACGGCTAGCTCACCCTCAAACTAGTTTCTTCTCAAGCTCCTCAAATTTTCCTCCAGGCAAGATCGCTCCTCCAGCCAAGCCCCAAAAAATTTCCGGAATCCTCTTAAGCGCCAGAAAAATAGTTTAATTTGATTTTGTTTCATTTCCATAGTACATTAAATAAAAGACTTTGGACCTATTTGACAATTGTTTTCGAAAACAATTTTGAAAAATAGTTTTTAAAAATGACTTTTAAAAGTTGTTATATGATGTTTTATAGAAGAAGAATCTGTTTTGACACCTAAAATGTTTTTAACATGTTTTTAATATTTTTAAATGTGTTTTGAAAATAATTATTTTTTAAAACAATTCCTAAAAAACAAGTGAAAATAGTAAAAAAATAATTAAAAGATGTTATATGAAAACATTTTTTTTTTGTTTTTGAGAGTAGAAAATGGAAAATAGTTTTTCATTACTAAACATGTATTCTTGATTTTTTGTTCTAAAAAATAGAAAACTGTTCTCAAAAATAAAAAACTGTTATTGAAAACAATCGTCAAACAAACCCTTTGATTTCCTTTATGTCTTTTTATATCAATTCCTTATTTTTCTTGTGATCTTAAGTTTAGTTTTAAAAATTGTTTTTAAGTTAAAAAATAAAAAACAGTTTTAAAAAATAAGTGTAAACCCCTCTAGGACCTTGGGTTTTTCTCAAACCCGGGAAAAGCTAGCAGCTTGCTGTAGGAATGAGTGGGGGCCGGTTTCTTCAAGTGCTGAAGGGCTGCATGCGATCACAGACCACCTACCTCTACGCTCATGGTGAGATGTTCTGATCATAGGACAAAAGAGTGGGTGAAAGTTGGACTGAAAATGGGTGAGTCGGCGAATTCAGAGGGGATGGAGACGTGAGGGAGTTTAGGGGCAGGAGAGGTTTTTTTAGAGTGAGAGAGCAAGCTTAAGGGGGCAGAAGATTTTTTTTTTTTCTGGGGGGATGATAGAGGGATTTCGGGAGGAGAGCTAAAAAAAAAAAAACCCAGAGGGCAGTTTGTAGATCTTCTGGGGGACTTTTGGAGCAAGAGCAATTAGGAATCCAACCCATCTTGCTGAAGAAGATCGTCCTCAGGTATGACTATTATGGATTTCCAATTCGTTTCAACTTATCTGTTTTTCTTCTCTTTCTTTGTTGATTATTGAGTGCTATTTGTTGATTGGGAATAGACGTCCAATGCCATATGTGTATCTCAGCTGAGCTTTAGGTTGGTTTGGTGGGGTTATAGCATGTTCATGTTCCTCATTTATTTGGTTCTTATTGAAGATTAATTTAGTATTGTTTCAGATTCCTCATGAGATTCCTGTAACCATATCTTGATTTAATACCCGTTTGATTTCACTCACCCTCATCTGAGCCCATTGATTCGAAATATGAAACGTGGCTCTGCCTGGTTCATTCTGTTTTTATTTTCTCTTTTATGCTCTGTTTTTCGAATACCATTCTCTCTTCTCGAAGGATTCCTTTGAAAACTGTTGGAGCTTGAAAGGGCGAGATGGAAAGATCATGTTGGGTAATGCAAGCTCAATAGCCTCCATAGGTGGGCATGGAAAACTTACTGATCCAAACTCCAAAAAGAATCCAAGGCTCATCGGAAGCCTCCTCAAGGTTTTGTAAATGTGAACGAGCTTCTTTTGGATTCAGTAATTAGTTTTGTACCTCCCTCGAAAGATGAAACTATGGAGAATGTGATGAAGATGTTGACGGACGAAGGGTCGCTGGAAGGGGTTGCTGCATGTGACGCTGGGTGTGGCACGGGCTGTCTCTCATTTCCTTAGGCCATACAGGGTGCCCTTGTGACGGCCAGTGACATCTCTGCTGCCATGGTTGCTGAAGTTGAGAAATAGGCTAGGGATGAGCTTCTTAGTGGGAAGGATGATGGCCTGCCAGCACCAATGATGCCAAAATTTGAAGTGAAGGATTTAGAGAGTCTGGATGGGAAATGGGTTTAATGCTCCATGCATGGTTGCACTAGTTATGAGACTTTTAAGGTATGATGGTGGTGGTGGACAAAGGGCATGGAAAATGGGTTCTAGCAGTGCATGGAATTGGTTGATAGAAAATAGGTTTATTACCACTGTACTGGAGACGTGTAATTTTACCTCAACCTTTTTTTTTTTCTTTTTTTATTATTTCTTCACACTTGGATATCAAAATAATTTTCTAACATTCTAATTTTCGAAACTTAATTTCCCGAAATTCCATTCTCTAAATAATTTCCCGAGATTCCAATATTCAAAACTTAGTCTTCCGAAATACCGTTCTCAAATAATTTTTCAAAATCCTGACTTCCGAATTTAATTTTCCATTTCAAAAATTATAATATTCATGTTCATTTCTTTAATTATTATTTTTATTATTATTCTATTTATTTATTTTAAAATTCCATCTTTAAACAATTTTTTAAAATCCGGGCGTCCGAATTTAATTTCCCATTTCAAAAATTCTAATATTCACGTTCATGTTTTTAATTATTTATTTTCATTATTATTATTTAATTTATTTATTTTAAAATTTCATCTTTAAACAATTTTTCAAAATCCCGGTGTCCGAATTTAATTTCCCATTTCAAAAATTCTAATATTCACATTCATTTATTTTCGTTATTATTATTTTATTTATTTGTTTTAAAATTTCATCTTTAAACAAATTTTCAAAATCCCGGCTTCCGAATTTAATTTCCCATTTCTAAAATTATAATATTCACGTTCATTTTTTTTAATTATTTATTTTCGTTATTATTATTCTATTTATTTGTTTTAAAATTTTATTTTTAAACAATTTTTCAAAATCTCGCGTCCAAATTTAATTTCCCATTTCAAAATTTCTAATATTCATGTTCATTTCTTTAATTATTTATTTTTTTTATTATTATTCTATTTATTTATTTTAAAATTTCATCTTTAAACAAATTTTCAAAATCCGACTTCCAAAATTAATTTTCCATCTCAAAAATTTCACTATTCATGTTCATTGGCTTAATTATTATTTTCATTAATGTTATTATTATTTCATATTTATTTATTCATTTCTCTTAAAAATTCAAATCATTAAAGTTCAACTTTCCAAAAATCTGACTTCCAAAATTAATTTTCAATCTAAAAAATTTCACTATTCATTTTTGTTCGTTCAAATATTATTTTGGTCATTATTATAACTCCATTTATTTGTTTGTTAATTTTTTTTTAAAATTCCAATTATTAAAGTTCAATTCCTAAAAAATCTGACTTACAAAATTAATTTTTCATTTAAAAAATTCTACTATTCACGTTCATTCGTTTAATTATTATTTTCATTACTATTATTTTCATTCCACATTTATTTATTTATTTCTTTTAAAAATTCCAATCATTAAAGTTCAATTCTTAAAAAATCTGACTTCCAAAATTAATCTTCCATCTAAAAAATTCCATTATTCACGTTCATTCGTTTAATTATTATTTTCATTACTATTATTTTCATTCCACATTTATTTATTTATTTATTTTAAAAATTCCAATCATTAAAGTTCAATTCTTCAAATATCTGATTTCCAAAATTAATTTTCAATCTCAAAAATTCCACTATTCACTTTCGTTTGTTTAAATATTATTTTGGTCATTATTATTGTAATTCCATTTATTTATTTATTCATTTCTTTTAAAAATCCCAATCATTAAAGTTCAATTCTTAAAAAATCTGACTTCTTAATTTAATTTTCAATCTAAAAAATTCCACTATCCACTTTCATCCGTTTAAATATTATTTTCATTATAATTATTATTCCATTCATTTACTTATTCACTTATTAATATATTTAAAATTTTATCTTTAAATAATTCTTTAAATTTCCGATCTCTAAATTTAATTTCCAATTTCCAAAATTCTCATCTTCGTAATTATTTATCCTATCATTATTATTTTCATTATTCTATTTATTTATTTATTCACTTGTTCATTTATTTAAAATTTCATTCCTAAATAATTCTTTAAATTTCCAATCCCTAAGTTCAATTTCCAATTTCTGAAATCCTAACTTTTGCAATTATTTATCCAATCATTATTATTTCGTCATTATTATTATTCCATTTATTTATTTATTCACTTATTCATTTATTTAAAATTCCGTCTTTAAATAATTTTTCAAAATTCCGATTTCCAAATTTAGTTCTCTAAAATTCCAATTTTCCAATTTTCGAACTTAATTTTCAATTTCCAATATGTCAATTCTCGCATTTATTCCGTTACTTATTATTATTATCATGATTATTATCATTTTATTCGTTTATTTCTAAAATTCCGCCTTCGAATGATTTCCAAGATTTCTAAATTTTATAATTCAATTTCCATAGTTTCTACTTCTTAAATAATTTTTAATTCTGATTTATTTCAAAATATAATTTTCAAGGTCCCAATTTTCGTAATTTAATTTTTTAAAATCCCGAACTCTCAAATAATTTTAAAATTTTCAATCTCTTTCAAATTTAATTTCTAAAATTCTCATTTTTACATTTAATTTCTAAAAGTCCGATTTTCAAATAATCTCTAAGACTCCAATTTTCTAATAAATTTCAAAAATCCAGTTTTCCCTCAAACTGTTTTAATTTCTGTTTGATGATGCATGTGATGTGTTTTGTGCTCTTTATTGTACACTGACCCCATTTTTTATGATAGCACATTGCTCATTCATGGCCCAGGTACGCATCTACTCTCATTCTGGTAATTCTCTATGTATGCTTTGATTCCCATATGTGCATGATTGATTCGAGTATCCATTGATTTTCCCATTGATTGTCATGTCAGCTTCATTTTATTAGTAGAGACTCGACTTTAGGAACTTAGAGGAGTGTTACGGTCTTTACCGTACCTTCCCGATAAGTAACCTAACCCTTGAGCCTGATCCGGTTTTTCATAGACCACATTTTCCAAAATAAGGAGTCACACTTAAGGTTTTCTTTTTTATTTTGTTTACCCTTTTAAAAATAAAATAAAAATAAGTGACGACTCCAAGTCATTATTTTAATAAATAAAATCATTTTCAAATAAAAATTGAGCTCACCATCAAGTGAAAAACGCATTAACTGAAATGCGGGGTCCATATAAGTTATAAAAAACATGATCAAAAGGACCTTAATATTTAACAAAAACAAAAAATATTTCCAAAATTTCAAGCTATTTCTTTAATAAACTCCTTATTGTGATTCTAAGAAACTGGTCAAATAATCAGAAACTTGCTTCTATTAAAGAAGGAACGTACATTTTGAAGCCGTTGAAGTGAGCACAGTGAGTTTGGTAGGAAAATAATACAAAGATATTGATTTGGATTGCAAATATTTTATTAAAATAAACATAAACTTTTTGCTAACATAAAATAGTACAAAAAACAATACAAACAAATAGAAATTTTATGGTGACAAATCTCACTAAAATTCTCCAAAAAAATAAAAAATGTTGTGAAAAACTACTACAAAGAACAATGGCAGGAAGAAAAAAAAGTAAAACACAACAATTTATGTGGTTGAATATAGAGCCTGTATCCACGACAAAGAGCAAGAAGAACTTCTATGGGGATAATAACTCTAGAACTGTAACATCTCAAAGTCCCGATTACATCTAAAAAGTGACTTTTTATTTTTTTTAATCAAAATATCTTCCTTTAAGTATTATATTATTTTTTTAATATAATATTTTATTTCTATTAAATATTAAAAAATAAATAAAAATCCATAAGTTACTTTTAATATTTAGAAAAAACTAAACATTTTTTGTTTTCTCTATTTAATAAAACAATTTAAAAATAAAAAAATAAATTAAAATCTAAAAACAAATTTCTTTCAATAAAAAGTTAAAAAACAAACATCACCATAATTTTATAGAAAAATTTGATATAAAAAATTTATTATATATTTTTTAAATATGCCTACTCTTAAAAAAAAAAAAAAAAAATCATAATGGGATCTTTACTAAACTACTTAATAATTATTCTTTATTTAAAAACTATCAGCGTAACTTTCCAATTGATTAAAAAAAAATAGAATATGAGAAAATTTCTAAAATAAAACACGTGATATTACCTCAAAGCTGAAAGGGAATTTGCTTCTTTCTCCTCATGTAGCTCAAAGAAAGAACCAAAGATGATTATGACATACCATCTTCGCGAAGTCTTGTCTAAATCATACAGGAAAAGAGACTTATCTAAAATATGAGAGAGAGAGAGAGAGAGAGAGCAATTTGCAGAGTCAGAAACTAGTTGCTGTGGGAGGTTCCAACCCCCTTTTTCATGCTCTCTTTTGCCCGTTAAATCTCTAAGTAAAAGGACATCGATAGCGTCAACTTTGTTGCTGCCAGAGTACTACTTTTTCATGCTCGCTTTAAGCTATTTGATCGCGATCAAATTGCTTTTTCTTCTAGCAATTTATTACATTTTTTTCACGTTTCCTTTGGTTTCCTTCCTAGACCACGTGCAAAGAGGAGTTCTTGGCCTGAAACCTGTTCAATTATCTGATGCGAACAAGCTTAGACCCCACCTACTTGGATGGAGGATGTGGAGATTTGAAGTTTGAAGCTTCACAAAAATTCTGGAATTTGAATGATGAATCATCACAAAAACCCTAGTTAATCTAGGGTTTGAATCTTGATCTCAAGTGGAAGATGGAAATCCTTGTAAGTTTCTTTTCCTTCGAATGGGTGGTATCACCTAACATGAGGTATTCACAATCGAGGGTCTTGGGCTGTTCTCAAGGCTCCTAAGACATGTGGCACTATGCCAACAAAAGTGCATGTCAATGTGCTACATTCGCCTCTCGATAATAGTCCCATCCCTTCAATCGGGGCTTGTCCCTCCTCAAATACTTCCACCCATCGTCGGCGTACATATATTGGTCCTACCAAGGCTTCAATTAATGCTTTCACGTGCTTATTGGGATATACCTTTGAGTGAGTCGTGATTGTTTCGGAAAATGATTTTAGAGATTTAAATTTTGGTGCTTAAACATGCAAGAAGCAAAGGGGCCACATGTAAAGGGAGTCTCACTTGCGAATCATCACCCAAATTCCAATCTCATCTAGGACTACTAAGAGAAAATCAAATGTCACACTACAACCTCATCAAGAATTGCCAAAAGCTAATCAAGACCTTGAGGTAACTACCATCAATAGAGCTAATGTCTTGAGGTTACTATCATCAACTCACTGTCTATTGTATTTATCTTTTATAAATCATATGTGACTTATTTGATATTAATATAATTGTATATACAACCCTATAAATGGAGCTTTGCTCATTTTTATTATGCTTTATTATTAACCTTCCAATCAAACCTCTTTGTTTTCCATAATACCTTTAACCATTCATTCAACATCAATTAAACGCAATTATTTCAACGTCAATTAAACTTGATTGAAATAATCACTTGTTATGGAGGCCAAGTTAACTTAGACCAAATTGTTAACTTTCTAAGTTAGCAATTTATAACTTACAAATGAAGTATAAAATTCAAAACAAAAATTATTACCCATGGAAATATCAATAATTAAGAGATAAGATATAAAAATGTGGGAAAAAATGAATGCCTGACCACATGACATACATATTGTTAAAAATGATTAGCTGAAAATAGATAAACAAATTTTATAAATGTTATTAAAAAATTATTTTTCAGGGTTCCCTTATTTTTCAACTATTATGTCACTTTATTTATAGATATTTAACATATAGAAACTAAATATAAAAACCTTTTGGGATTTAATTATTCAAGTATAGATTGAACGTGATAATTCAAACTAAAAATATTTTAATTGGCTTTTAGAAATTAAATTAAAATTTAATTTTAAGAAATTGATTAAACAACAAGAAACTTGCATTTGTTAATGGTGGAGGGACTTAAACAATAAGAAACTTGCATTTGTGGCAAGTAATACCATTGCATGTGATCTTCATTCACTAAAATTATGTCTCGAAAACTTTAGCCTTACCACGAATGCCCTAGCTATCAAAGATTATAATGCTTTTAGCACCAACTTTTAAGCTATTTGACCTAGGCTAAATTGCATTTTCTTCGATTTGTTACATTTTTTTATTTTTTATTTTTGGGAGAATTATGATTTAGAGTTAATATTAAAAGTGGTGTAATTATGGTAAAGGATATAAAATTTTGTAAATAAGTAAAAATACTTTTCTTTTTATCTTTTTCTTTATTTTATCATACTCTAAATCATAATGCCCTCCATCATTTTTATTTTATTTTCTTAATTTGATTTTCTTCCTCTCCATGTATATATTCTTTAATTTTCTTCCTACACTATATGCAACACATTTATTTTCTAAGTTAGTAGCTATTTGGTAAACTAACTTAACAACTTAAAGTAACTTAACAATTTTATTTAAATCATTAAATAAATTATGTTTGATAAAATAACTTAATAGTATGACTTCAAGTAAAAAATAACTTTAAATAATAAGTAAAAATAATTAATTTATTCTTAAATCCACATTTTTATTTTACATTTTTTTATCCCTATTTGTCCTAATTTTCTCCATAATCTCTTTTACTACTTTACAATCTCTATTGTTACTGAAACTCTTTTGCCATAATTATAATAGATTATGATAAATATGTTAATTTAATGAATTAAAATAAGTTTTAAATTAATTTTATCAAATAACCTTAATACTTAAAGTAAGAATTAAATAATAAGTTTTAAGTAAACAGCTTAAGTATGATTTAACATAAAATCAACTTAAGTTATTAAATAATAAGTATTAAGTTTTACTAAATATCCTATTAGTTACATATGATAAGAAAAATGATAGCTATTTTTTAAATTATTTTCTTTGGTTTTCTTTCTAGACCACACGCAACACAACACCAAGCATATGTTATGTTGCTTTCGTAAAAGCCACTCTCTGATTTCTTTGGTACAATGGAAATATGACTTAATAGATTAGGTATAAAAATGTAAGAAAAATGAATGCTAAAGCATAACCCACATGTTGTTAAAGAGTAATTGGCTTCAAAGACAAACAAATTTTAAAAATCAGTGCTTAAAACATGATAAAAAAAAAAGAAGTTATTTGTCCGCCATTCTCTTACTTTGCTATTATCATATACTCCCTCCTTTATTATTTTTATGCCAAAAAAAAAAAGAAAAAAAACTCTTAATAACAAAAATATAAAAATGTTTTAGGATAAAAATGTCTTACCTTCACATCAATGTTTTTGTATCATTGTAAATTTATAGTTTTTGAGGGATAAATTAGAAGCAATATGATGAATGATATTAGTTTAATTATTTTTGTAAATAAGGCTAAAGAAGGACTTACAACAAACTCATTCTGCGTTTTTATTAGAGTTTAAAAGTGGCCACTTAATAAGGAGTGGCTACTAATACGTGTCATTTTCATGCACTAAAGAGTATCTTCCTCTGTAGGAATGGCAACGGGCGGGTTTGGGACGGTCACCCCTATCCCATTCCCGTCCCAAAATATTTAGTTATTTCCCATCCCGTCCCAAACCCGGGGTGGGGCGGGGCATTCCCATCCCTGTTATAGAGTTAAAATTAAAATCCCATCCCCGGCCCGTCCTGACCCGGGTATGTGTTGTCGGGGCGGGGCGGGGCGGGACAGGGCTAGGCTGGGCTGGGCTGGGGTTATTGATGAAACCAAATAGTTGTCAAATATCTTTCTTTAACAAGAACAATTGTAGAGTATTTGAAGATACCCGTTAACACCAATGTCCTCCATGTTATGAATGCACCCACTACAAAGGCAATGAACAACCCAATAACAATAAAGAGCTCCAAAGCAAGTAAATTGCCAGTAAAAGGCTTGATGATGATGAACAAAAAACCAAATGCCCATTATAAGCTATTCAAATCCAGATTATTTCTGGAAGCAAGTTCAAGGAATAATATAGAAATTTAGAAGTATGGCATCCATCTTAGCCTGTTTCTCAAACATTGATGTGGTCCTACACTCCTACCTATATAGTTCAGAGTTCTTGTAAACATCGGTGAAGTTAATGCCTAGAGCTGCTTCTTGTGCTGCTGAAGTCACTTCCAACATCCAAGTTGCCGGATTGTAACCATCTTTTATCTTACTGACTCCATCAATTCCCTTCAGGAAACATAATAATACATGGCTTATTCCAGTAACAAGAGGCAAATATGGTGAATACCTAGAATCTCTTGTGTTTATTGACCTTACCTCAAAGTACTTAATTAGATGTGCAGAATGGTGTTCTAATGGGCCTGCATATATTTCCTCTCCTCCTTGTTTCAAAAGAAATAGCTATAGTTTGACATTGAAATACTTAAACCTTGTATAAATCCAAGAAATGAAAACTAGTTATTGGTTCCATAACCACTAGAAAGATATCTTACCTCATCAAAAGCATCAAATATATCAATGCTTGGCTGGTGGATAGTGCACACCACAGTTCGTCCAAGGGTGCCCAACTACAATCTTGGCTTTCCTCCAAGGGCACAACATACTGTGAAAAAAATTAGAAGTTTTTAGAAAAGGAAAGTTAAAGTCCACAGATCTGAGACATGAGAGATATGGCCATAACTGAACCAGACAGTGCTCAACAAGATTAATAGTGAAAAATAAATCATGAAAAAAAGCTCTTGATTCCAGTAGTGTGGATAGATATTCCTTGTACTCATAATCGGACTTCCAGATAGAGCAATCTCTTTTTCGTGAGCTTGTTGTATAACAATCTTTTCTCCAGCAATTCTAAAACATTCATGTATAGACACCCCAGGAGCAGAAGCATCCACAGCTCCAGAAACATTGCTTTGGATAGATTGCAACATTGCACTTTGAATTATGCACCGATCAGTGTTCCCATTGAACTCCAAAGGCAACACAGATGATTCCATTCTTTCACAAATTTGATGAATTGGAGCCTAATAGAGCAGGCATCACCTCTATCTTCAAATTTGGCATTAAGAAAAGGATAAAGGGAATTTTCCATTTAGTATCAGAATATCAGCATAAAAGAAAGTTCTTTTAAGCACCGGTTCAAGTTCAAAAAGGTAAAACTCATGCCACAAAAGGTTTAATGTGCACCAACTTCTACCAAACCTGTAGATAGTAAATTCTATTTACATTGTGGCATTAAAAAACCATGCATTCAGAAGCTAACTTCTCAACAGGGAAGACTCAAACAGGAAGACAAAATGTTGATATATTATTGATATGAACAAACTCTCCATTCACAAAATGGAGATCTGTTTTTTTGTGAAGCAACTTTGGAAAATCAGCATTAAAGCACTCTCTTGGACAGCACCAACATTAATATTCCACTTCTATTATCACATCAGACTAAAAATTCATTAAAAATCATTCTAAGAAGAATTTAGTGTCTAATTTCATCCACTTGATATATAAATACGTGCATATTTACATACATATATATAAAGAGCCAAACAGATATTCACAACAAAGCACCTGAGTGAAATACAAATGTCCTATATACACTGATGTCATGTGTCTAGGCCCAATTTTCTGACTTTTTTTTTTCCTTTTTGAATTCCAACAATACTATATCTAAAAGAGATAAGAGATTTGAGGTTCTTAGATCTTCTACTTCTACACATGATTATTCACCTCAATGTCAAGAAAAAATCAGCCCACTGTAGTCATCGGAGCTTTTTAAATTAATTAATAGGTAGACTATGCCACTTCCCACACAAACATTTCTTATTTGACTTAGGTATGTATATAACATATGAATGAAACTTCACCAGAAACATAGAAAACCCAACACACACTAGAAGCAAGAATAAATATTAAAGAAAACAAATTTAAAAGAATAACTCAATGCTTGAGACAAGAGAATAGTTAATCCTTAATAAAGTGTAAAACCCAAGAAATTTACAAAACATCCGGCACATTTGAGTTGGGTGCTTTTCATTTTCTTTTTTTTTTCCTTCCTTTTCTCCAAGTAGGGAAAAGAAAGAAAATGAAGAAACTAAATGAAGAGTGGTTAGTTTGTGAGTATTACCTTAAGGGAAGTGACCATTTTGCAAGAAAAAACTCTTCCGTAGGAATGGGCATCGAAGCCATGTGAAAGAGAAACCCTAGAAAAATGCAGCAAAGCGTTGGCAACACAATACTTGCAACCTCGAGCTATCCGGCAAGGCAAACCTATGTAGTCCACCAATTTCTGCATATGCAAAAAACTAGTACCTGTCAGTAATCAATTCTGAAAGAAACATGCTTTTTAGTAAACTATATATGCTGATGTCCCTACTCCTACAATTAATGGATAATCAAGCATGTCAACGTTCTGATCAATTTAAATAACAGCACAAACATCTCTTCTTGTAGAATTTCCTCAAGGAAAACCAAAAAAATTAAGCATAAGGGTGTTATTTTTGGTTAATAACCGGTAGAATCATCTAGTCTAGCATTCATTAACACTAAGATAACCGATAACCCTGCATTATAAATTGCTTGAAAGGCCAATGTTCCATCTAATGATCCTGACAGAATAAATGCAATGAGAAGAGATCATTTATATTAAAAGAAATGACAAACCCAATCTCTCCACAAACACCAGATAATAATATTAACACAATTGCATAATTGGCTTTCCTATGGAAAATTCAATATTCAAATAATCATCTTAATCAAGAAAATTTTTCTTTCTGATAAGCATGAAATATAACAAACATAACTAAAACAGTCAATAAAACCACATAAAGGGTTTTACAGGCTTACTTGCACATACCCATTCCCCTCACTAGAGATGCTCATTCCAATTTTCAGTCCTTGCTTTAGTTTAACCTAATTCACATTAAAAACACCGAAGAGTTCTATTTTATAAAAAGAAGGGCAAGAAATCCTTCCAAAAATACAAGATCTGATCAAAACTAACAAAATAAAAAAAAATAAAAAAGTGGAAATAAACTAAGACTGGAGCCTGAAGGGCAAATCTATTAGGTGCATTTCTAGAAATAGTTTAACAGAACATTGAGAAAGACAACAAATTTATTATTCTATAACAGAGAAGATTCCATGAACACCAAGACAAAATGGACTCGTAATGGACCTGATTGAAGTCCCCCGTATGATACAAAACTACAGCAAGGAGGCTGTAAGCTCCTGCTGTCATTTGATGGTAAGGACCACAAACTGAGACCAGTTTTGCCAGAGCCTGCAAAAACCACAATTATACAAAAGGTAGCATATTAATTTACCAATGAACAGGCAAAGAAAGATTTTGCTGCTGCACCCGATTGGTAGTTTACATATAGAAATGACAAACCGATGGACTTTTAAATCAAATACCTTTGCCCCATAGCCGACTGCATCTTCAAGTTTTCCCTTATTTAGAGCTGTTTTTTATGATTCTAGAAGTTATCGTCCATCTGCAGATGAGCATGCTGCTTGCTGAAAAGAAAAAGAAATCCAATTAAATCCAGATTATTGAATGGTTTAATTATTTGTAAGACAAGATAAGAAACAATGTGTTCTATTATTCTGTCAAATAGCATAGTTTGTTCATCACCTTATGCACTAGTACCAAGCTAATAACGTCAAGTTTTTGGAAAGGGTATGGAGAATCCATATCAAAATCCCTTGGAACTAGCTCAATTCCCACCTGAAAAAGAAAAAGGCAGAATCGTCAGCCCTCATTTCCACTGTGAGCAAGAAGACCTGTTATCCATGAGTTTTTCCTAAGCATTACAAATATTTGTTTTAATATATTTCATTTCCTGAAAGGATTTTCCCTAAACTAGGAAAGAAATTAATTTTGCTTTTAAGAATATATATAATTGCTGCCCATCCATGATATAAATATCCTAAGTAAGTTCTTAATTTTTTTTCCATTTTTTCAACACAACTGAAGCATTCTTCAAATTTATATAAATAACCTATGATATAATGTTTAAAATCATAAAGCTACAAAACCCACATATCCAATATAAAAGAATGTGGGGCATGCTCAAAGTTTTGGAACACATAGGCCAATGCCAAAATATCTTATGACATAATCCCCGTAGAACTGCAAATTTCCGCACATCTTTGTAGTTTAATGTGCTAAAATCCCATTCATATCGCTTCTTCAAGAATACCTCCAACCATTTCCACACAAGGGGATGAGCATTGCATGACTGATTTAATTCTCTATCTCCAGGAACCCCAAGCATCAGATTCAGTGCAGCAGCTATTGACATAGCCAATTTCTCAGGATTAACAACAACAGCTATTACTGCCTGCAGAATGTGCTTAAAAGCTCACACTATCATCTCATGAATACAAAGTGACTGCACGTGTGATAACTTTTCTAAAAGTTCAACCTGGTAAACAAAAAATACCAAGCATTATTTGAGATGGGAAAAAAACCCATGTATAGTCGAAATTTAAGAGATAAAGCACTAGGTTCCACAAAGTCTTATCCCTACCTAGTACATGCATCAAGTTCTTTTGTCTAAAGAGGGACTTGACAATGTATCTGTAGGTGTGATAGATGAGACATAGTCATGGAATTCTTTAGTCCAAACGGGGACTTGGCTATTTATCTCTAGATGTAATAGAAGAGCCTTAGTCATCTCCTTATTCTAAGGTCCATCAAATTTACTTGACGACATTTGGAAATATTGAGAAGAAGGATATAGATAGATTGGTTACAACATCATACAAAGAAAAGACAAATCAGAAAAACCAAAGGAACATGCTATCATGACATGGAGAATTTCTGACAGGGATCAAAATTGAGGAAAGACTGTTGGGAAATTTTATATAGATGAGAACCATTTCAGACTGCTAATGAGCACCTGCTTCACAGTTTAAGTATTCTGTAACACTAATGCTCTTCATCAATGTCCAGTTTTCTCCAATTCCAATAAGTGTAGATGGGAACATCACTTGGAATTAAAAAATCAAGCAAAGGATCATGTGTAGGAACTAAATCCAACTCCAGTTACAATAAAAAGAAATAATGAATTGTTTATTCAAGCATAGGAAATTTGATCATACAATCTTTCAAGTGAGACAAAATTTGAAAAACAACTGGATGTTTTTTAACCCAATAGGCAAATGAAAATTTTCAATGAAATGAAAAAGATGGTCACACCTTGCATCTAGGATCTTTCAGTTTAGTTGGATTCAATAGTTTTCCACACTTTTCGCACTGATCCCCATGAGCAGAGTCGTAATTACAATCTAGTGTTAGGCAGGTGCCTTCCACAAGCCGATCAGCTAAGAAACGTTGACATGTCTCGCAATAAACGTGCATTAGTATTGAACCTCAAATTAATGAACATATAGTGCAGAATTTACCAATGAGAATGCCTTCTTCATAAACAAATTTGATGATGAAAGTGACAATTAATGGAAACCATAATAACATGTAATTATGGTTTCCTTGTAAACATGAGAGTTGATTTTGGTGAAGAAATTCACTTATATAGGTGTTAAATGCCAATTGAAGGTTTATACACCTAACTAAAGATAAATAAAAATTCTTACCTTTGCAGTACCTAGTCTGCCTAGCTGTATAGCTAGATCAAATCTATAGTCAGGATCCGTGGCAACTTCCAGTGCATCCTCCAGCATACCTCGAGCTTCCAAGAAATGAGCCACACTAGCAAGTAAAATACATCTTCATCACATCTCAGTCAAGTTTCAGAACTATGGAAAAGGGAATTGAAACAACAAGAATAAGTGGACAAAAAATGTGGTCACAACATAAGTATATACAGAATGCACTTCCTTTTCTTCAATGCATTGACAGTATATGCAATATATGGACATGATAAGAGAAAAAAATGATAGGTGGATGAATGAAAAATCATAGCATGAGATTGTTTGCAACTTAAAAGGTTAGAGCATAAGGTATACATACATAAATTAATATAATCTGAAAATCAATTACCTCTAACATATTAGCAGAGAAATTGAATACTGTAGGTAGTGCTCTGCCTCCTATATATGCTTCTGCATCCACTATTATATGCTCAAACCGAACTTCAATGGTTGGAATATCAAGTCCAACTCTGTTTTAGGCAATTAGAAACCAACATAAATACATGATACAAAAAGGCTTCATAGAAAAGAAGAAAAATAAAATAGCTCAGAATTCCTAAATCCCCTTTAACCAAGCTGGACTTAGAAGGCCTATTAATGGCCTTTGGACTAGGCTGACCAGACCCACTTCCTATAACACAAGATGTCAATCCAAAATAAAAGACCAGGTTCATTTGAGAATTTGTACCTTCCTTCGCAAGGCATTGTTGGCTTCAATTAGCATATGTTCCTGCACCCATATTTCTTATCAAGGACTCTACCTTGCAAGTCTTGAACTTGATTGTAAAGAATGTGGTTCTTAGTTACAACCATGGTAATTAACATCACATGCCAAAATATAACATCCAAAATTAAAATATATCCATAAGCTTAACAACATTGAAAAAAAAAAAAAAAGACATTACAAAGAAATTGTTAGCAAAAAATAAAGAAAAATGTCTCTAACATCATCTTAAGTAAAAAATCTAAAGCATAAGTAAATCATCATTTTCATCCATCATTGTGAGTTAGGGCTGTGAGTCATGAATTGATGAATCACCTAGTAAAAATAAAGCACCAAAAAAATATTAGAAAACTTTACTAAATATTTTAATAAAAAACAATTCATAAAATTGATAATTATGTAAATCGGTTACCTTCTTTTTCCTTCCATAACCAACTTTGAGCACACATTAAGGCCTCTAAAGTATCTGGATGAAGCCTACTGCGATGTTTTGATACCACCCTACTGATTCGACTCATGGTAGCTTAGCTTTAAAGGCGTATCAACAAAATTTATACCTTGAATACTATTACTAAAGTAGCCAAGCTACTATAGCATAGTGGTTCTAGGATCGTTCACTGGGAAGGGTTTTCGCAAACACAAGTGATATTCAAATTAGGAAAATAGGTGATTTTCTTATGGATGTTAGCTTTAAAAGAAGATGTAAATGTTTTAGAAAGATTTAAACTAATCTAAGCTAACATTAAAGACTTAAAATGAAAGGGTGTAAAAACAAGTTTCTCAAAGATAGGATAGCTATGCTCTGGCTCTTATGCAAATTGGAAATCTCAGGATAGGCTCCTCGCGTTGGGGTTGCAACTATGGTGATGCTTGCTTCCCGAACCGGTATGGATTTAGCAAATCAAGTTTTAATCCTTTAAAATGACAAAACAGATGGTAGTGAATTTCATCAATGGTTATTCACCTTAGACTTCCTGTGAATGGCTCGTAAGAGATAACTAATGGTCTAAAGCCAAAAGCTTACCAAATATTGGCAACTCAAAGTCATTCCAAGTGATAAACTCACCTTTCAATGGCCATTAAAATTGGTTCTAACGGATTAATACAAAAATTGGAATTGAAAACCTCACCTTCCAATAGCTCGTAGGAGATAACTAATGGATAGAAATCCAAAAGCTTATCAAGTATTGGCCGTTGGAAGTTGTCCAAAGGAAATAAAAACCAAACTTTGCATTAATGAACCTTTAATGAAAAACGACTACCTTACCTTCCGGGTGCGAGAAATTTCCATGGGATTGCATCCAAGCCATCACATAACATCCATACTTTGAGAAACTAAAAGTTTTAGCCAATCATCCTCTGAGGAAAAGCCCTCAGAGGCTGTTTGGCTACTAAGAAAATAGAAACGGGAGAGCTCTGTAGATATTCTATATATTGATCGATATCTATTACAACGGATGCAAGGGAATATATATAGAGAAGTTTTTCCAACCTTCCTAGCTAAGAAATCTTATGATTGGTGGATTACAAGGAGAAGAATGGAAATTTATACAAAAATATCTAAAAGAAAAGATCTAAAGTGGAGTCGGTAGAAACAAGGGAAAATTCGCACCACGCATGGGGTGTGCGAATTTGGAAGGTGTTGTGCGAAATTTTCGCACAAGCCTGGAGCAGTTGTCTTCCGAAGGTCATATCTTCCTCATTTCAGCTCCAAATCGTACATGGTTTGAAGCGTTGGATTCTTGACTTCCTGAGCTTTGAAATGGTATATAGTATGTAGAAAATGGACTTCGGGAAGTGCTCCAAAAGTGCGAAAGAAGACTGCAGCTGCTGTCCTCTTTGCTTCTCTTCACTTTGCTTGCTTTTCCTCTTTGCTTCTCTTTCCTTGCATACTTTGAACGACTTTGGCAAAGGGCTATGGAGCTCCAAAGCTTGGTTCTTCATGAATTTGAGCTTCCAAAAGCTTTGCCATAACTTGTCCAAGTAGCTCCTCCATCATTTGGCATGCTTGAATTGATTCATAAGCTGATAAAAACATGTAAACTTGCCACAAAATAGTTAAAACCAATTACTAAAGACCTTAATGAATTAATTGGGTTAAATGAATATGATTACTACTCAAAGGTGCTTAAAACCATTATAATTAGGTCTACAAAATAGCACTTTTTGGTAGTAATCACCTACCACCCGTGCCAAAGGTTGACTCAGATGCAACTGTAGATACCAGAATAGCATAGATATCACGAACAATCATCTGTAAAGTCAGATACTTTATACCATTTGTCTTCCACCAACTTAAAACATCAAAATTTGAATTCCTTGGCAGAATAGACTCCTCTAAGTAATAATCTAACTCCGACTTCGTATGACTTTCTCCAATGATACTATGAACAAATAAGTCAAACTTTGAAAGAGGATCTTGTTCATCATAGTTTAACTCCAAAAGAGTTGAACCTGATGAAGTACCATAGGATGAAGTTTTTTGCCCCAAATTAGACTTTGATTGATACTCAGAAAGCAACTCATAACACATTCCATGGATTTTTTCTATCTCATTTGAAGCTTCAGACCCATACATTAGTGGAAAGTAAAACACTAAAATCTTTATCTTGTATCTTGGGTCAAATATAGTTGCTATTGCCATCACAATATGACACCCACTCCAATACTTGTCAAACTTTTGCAACATACTTGATGCCATCATTTTCACAACATCATTTGAGCATATCAACCAATCATACAATGCCTCTTTGATTTCACACACTTTGATGAAGAAAGTATTTGCAGTGAGATAATTTCGTCCTGAGAACAACTCTGTTATGTTGTAAAACAATTTCAATCTTCCACATATTTCCTTTGCCATATTCCATTCTTCCTTTGATGGCACAACCATGTAGTATTTTTCACGTTGCTTCAAACGTGGGAACACATCTTTATATGTTATAGCAATTGATAACATCAAGTATGTGGAATTCCATCGTGTCTTACAATCAAGACTTAACTTCTTATTGCATGGAATACACAATTGGCGAGCTGCATCTTCACACTTTTCCATTCTTGATGGGGTTGCTGACTAATATGCAACACTCTCACGAATTTTTTCAATTTCTACTTCAATGACATCCAAACCTTCCTTAACAATTAAGTTCAACACATGTGCCGCACATCACATGTGGAAAAATTTTCCATTCAATAAGAGTGAATCGCTCAAAGATAATTTCTCCACCAAGATATTGATCATTCCGTCATTACTTGAGCAATTATCCACAGTGACTGTAGAAACTTTTCTATCCATATTCCAATCCAACAAGAAATCCATTAATACATCTGAAAGAACTTCTTTTGTGTGTGGAGGAGGCACATAAACAAACCTAAATTAAGAATAAAAAATATCATTAACACAAACAATATCATTAAAGGATCAAATAAAAAAACACTTTGGAAGTTAAAAAAAAATAACATAACTAACCTTACAATATGATGGTGTAATAACCAAGACTCATCAATGTAATATACAGTGATAGCCATGTAGCCTTTCTTTTGATTTGATGTCCACATATCAGTTGTGATAGCAACTCTACTTTGAAGTTTCTCTAAGTAGCTAATCATCTTATCTTTCTCAACCTTATAAATCTTCATCATATCACCCTTAATCGTATTGCGGGAAACCATCTTAAACAAGGGTTGGAGACTAGTAGCAAATTCTCTAAACCCCACATGGTCAACGATTGAAAGTGGGTACTCATGCAATATAATTGCATGTGCAAGCTTATCTCTTGAGATTTCTTGATCAAAGGTAAAACCACCAATTTGAACTTTTCCATGACCTTTTCTCTTTACTACCAATAATTGTTGCCTAATATCAACATTTCTTCGTTTCATGCACCTATCTATATGTACATGTAAGTGTTTTGTCCCATTCTTGCTATCGGCCTTAAGCTTTCCTGTACAGTGCTTACAAATAGCATAATTTTGTCTTTCTTCTATGATTTTATCAAAATCATTCCAAACAACCGAAGTCAACTTTCTTCTTTTAGATACCAAGGTTCCATCAGTAGTTGAAGTACTGCCTGTAATTGGAGTTGAACCCGCACTTGGCATGGAAAAGTTTTCCCCTTTTTCTGATGTCATTTTTCTTAATATAAAATAAAGCTTATAAGTAAAACATTCAAACCTAAATTAATAACCTAAAGCTTGGATAGGGCTTGAAGCTAGGGTTTAAAAGGCAAGATTGTATTTAGGTTAACCTCCAAGAATTGCAAGATGTCAACATAGTTGCCATTAATAGGAAAATAAATGTAATAGAAAAGCATCAAGGGCAATGGAACCGAAAGACACATGCAGTTTATATGGACAGCCCACAAGAAGTGAGAAGAAAATAAGACAAAAAAAAAAAGATAGAAAACAAAGCAAACAAAAGCAAACAAATAATATTCTAAAAAGTAATAACCAGAAAACAAAACAAAACCTTGAAATTAGGAATATTTAACCAATATCAAAACTATTAACGGACAAAATTTGCAAATCAAATTCTCTAAAGACAAAAGAATTTTAGGGAAGAATAATTCTATATTGAATGGCACAATATGGAGACCACTAGCACAAAACACATACAGCTGAAAAATATTGAATAGGATTTGACATGGAAGCAAAAGTGGCAGTTTCATAAAAATTAAACAAGGGCAAATGACTCATTTGTAATAGTTACTAGTAAAAAGCACATGAATATTAGTGTCATTAGATTGTATCTTAGTGTTACAATGAATTCTACATCTAGCCTGTCTTCCTTTTCTTAATAGGTAACCTTCTTTTACATGGAATTGAACTTAAAACTTTCCTTTCCTTCTTATCACCCAAGCCAAGCCTTAGGGGGCATATTTTTATTTTCTTTTTGTGGAAGTATGGAGCTTATATACCTTTTCTTTCCTTTTTATGGAAGTATCTACATGAATTTAATTAATGAGAAAAAACTAAGAGAATAATCACAAAAAAACTACTACAGACTACAAGACTAGCATGTGCATGAATCAACAGCCACAAGAAAGGAAAAGATTCTAGAGAAGAATAAGTTAACTAACTAGGAGTTATTGTAGCACATTTCACAGCAACATTGTACATGCAGCATATACAGGGTTAAATGAATAAAAGAAGAATATGACATATGCTTTAAAGGTTTAGGGATTGTGCTAGAACAAAGGAAGTATAAAAATGAACTTGGCTTCCTTACAATCCTAAACCATCCCATTTTTTTGTCTTTTGTCCACAGAACAAGTAATAGATTAACTTCAAAAGAGCAAAACCAAAGAGAAACAAAACAACAACAACAATACAAAAATGACAAACCATGGAGCCATCAAATCTCAAATGAAAATCATCTTGAGAATGATTTCCCAACTAGAAGGCCTGCTTCTACCCTAGCAAATAGAAGATTATCCGTGAAGCACAAGTCTTGTGACATCCAAGACCATTTACCTCAAAAGTTTATATGTTATGGAGGCCTGGTAGAAATTCAGCAACTAAACATTCAAAGCCTTCTACAACTGAAACCAATAAATATTCATCCATAGCATAAAAAATAATTTCAAATGTATCAATGGACAAACATGATTGGATAAAAAATAGAAACACTAAAAAAGGACATAAAGGATAGATTTTTTTTTGTCCACCACAAAAAAGGACATAAAACATAGACATTTATGGATGAGAGTAGTTCACCAATTTTTTTAGACAAGACTGATATTTGATGCAATTATAGTGAAAACCAGTGGCCTACAAGCTTTTGGAAGAAAACTGTAACTAGAAATTCCACACAATCAAACCTAAAAATCTTATATGAACTAATCTTAAGTCTCTGTATAAACACCCATAAGCCAACAGTAATCAAATTAAACCAAAAATAACCAAATTCAACTACAAGTGGCAATCAACACCAAGAAATAAATAACCTAAAGCGAAATAAAGAACTCAACAAGCCAAACTACAAAAGAGCTACACGAATGAGAGGAATTAACTGAAAATTTTTCTTTTTGCAGAAAGATAAAATAATTGCTACACATTACAAAGCCAAAGGTTAGCAAGCAAAAATTAAAGAAACCCTAGAAACAATGTGAAGGAAGTGGAAGCATTTGACGATAAGAGCTGCTTAGTCCCTATTAAGATTCACAAGAAATGGATTCAAAACCCTAAATAGCAACCCAAAAACTAATAGAAAAAAAAAATCCTTCAATAATCTGAAACTGGGAATGGAAAAATCCTAAATCTCGTATCTCTTTCCCGAATTAGAAACAGACTACAATGCCAAATCAAGGCATCATTCAACCAAAAAATCAACAAAAAATCTTACCGGTTTGTAGATACGTGAAGATAATAGTTGTGATTCTTGTGAATATGGGATAAACAAGGATGAATCGAGAGGAGATGGAGGAAATGAGATTATTGAATGGATTTTCGAATGGATTATCTGATGGATTTCTCCATTGAGTGGGAGGAAAAACCCTAGCGTTGATAGAAACGAGAACTGAGAGAAGAAGACCTAAAATGAGGAGAGGAAGCTAATATTTATAAGTGGGGGGTAAAGTTGTAATTTCATATTCGGGGCGGAGTGGGGCGGGTCAAATTATAACTACACCCAACCCCGCCCCGAACCCGATTCGGGTTTTTAAAAAAAGCCTGAACCTTGCCCATTCCTGATTGCCATGTTCCTATACCCGTCCCAATAGGGGCGGGTCAGGGCGGGTGACCCGGGAAACCAGCGAAATTGCCATTCCTATTCCTCTGTAATGATTTCCCCAAAGCTTTAGCCTTGACCACAAGTGCTCTAGCTACCAAAGTACTACAATACTGTTTTTGACACCAACTGTTTTTTTTTTTTTTTAACTTGTACGGCTATTTTAAAAAATGATATTTAAATTTTTTTTTCAAATGTAGTAGTTATAAAAATATTTTCAAATCTAAAACATTTTTTTGTCACTTTGAAAGGTAATTTTTGAAAAGACACCTTACATATTTTTCATATCAACCATACATGTTAAAAAAAAAAAATTAAATTTACATTAAAGGTATCTCTTGAAAAGACATCTTCCATAATTCCATAAAATTGAATTTATACTAAAGGTGTCTATTCAAAAAACACTTTTTCATAATCTTTTTTATTAGTCATACACGTTAAAAAAAATTGAATTTATACTAAAAAAAATATCATTTTCCCAATACCATAAAATCAAATTTATACTAAAAGTGTCTATTGAAGAGACATCTTCAAAAAAATTTTAGTTACACAGTGAAAAAAATTGAATTTACATTGAAGATGTCTTTATAATTCCACAAAATTGAATTTATACTAAATATGTCTTTTGAAGAAACACTTTCCACAATTTTTATATTAGTTACCTATTGAAAAAATTAAATTTATACTAAAAGTGTCTCTTGAAGAAAAACCTTTTAATATAAATTTAATTTTATGGAATTATGAAAGGTGTCTTTTGAAAATACATTTTTAGTATAAATTCAATTATTTCAATGGATGACTGATACAAGAATTGTTAAAAGTGTCTCTTGAAGAGACACCTTTAATATAAATTTAATTTTGTGAAATTGTAGAAAGTGTGTTTTAAGAGGACATCTTTAGTATAAATTCAATTTTTTTACTATGTAACTGATATGAAAATTGTGAAAAGTGTTTCTTTAAAAGATACTTTTAATATAAATTCGATTTTTTAGAATTATAAAAGGTGTCTCTTGAAGAGACACTTTTAATGTAAATTCAAATTTTTTTAATATGTGTTATTGATATAAAAATTGTGGAAGGTGTCTCTTAAAGAGACACGTTCAATGTAAATTCAATTTTTTTAAATGTGTATCATTGATATAAAAATGATGAAATGTGTCTTTTCAAAAGACACTTTTCAAAGTGGTAAAAAGTACTATAGATTTGGAAATATATTTCACTGTACTATATTTTAAAAAATTAATTTTAAATTCACCCTACAATTATCAAAAATCCACTTTTAAGCTATTTGATGGCAATTGCATTGGTTATTCTTCTAACAATTTATTATTATTATTATTGGAAGAATTACCCTTTAGGGTGTGGGAAGTGGTATAATTAGGGTAGATGATATAAAATTTTGTGAATTGGTAGAAAGTTCATGATGAGTAAAAAGACAGAAATACCATTCTATTGCGTGGTTTGTTTTTTTTTTAATATATATATTTTATCATTTTCCCAATATCTGTATTATCATTTATCTTTTTATCTTACACTATTTTATTATTATTATTATCATTATTTAAAAGAAAATTGTAGACCACACCAAACACATGTCTGAGTAACGTTTGAAAAAGTCATTCTCTAACTTCTTTAGTTTTATTTTAAATTAAAATTTACATTTATTATATTTATGTTGTTTAAATTTAGTATCTTTTCTTTCACACAATTTTATTTTATTTTTTTAATTGTTGCGGGCATTGTGAGTGGGTTAGATTTTTTAGGCAAATTTGTGGTTCTAGCGTAACAGAACAAAATTTTCCACTCTTCTATTTTTCTTTTTAATATTAAATAAGAGGAGTTATATCGAAAGAAAACTCCAAGTTGTGTGAAAAAAGAACTCTATTGTGATATTTCTTCTGATTTTAATTGATTTTGTTGAGTAGGGAGTGAACACTTGGTTCATGGAATCAAATTTTTGCAACAATTTGATTTTGAAAAATTGTTATATATCTTAGGAGAAGAGCATTGTTCAACTTCTTTGTGTAGAAGAGGATATATTTTCTCTTAGGAGAATGCATCTGTGTGCTTTGATTGAGCTTTTTCTAATCCTTATCTTTTTCTAATTAATATAATCTTTCATTTATTATTACTATTATTGATTATTGGAATTGGACTTTAGGTATAATTGAATAGCTTTGACATTTACTACATCCTAAGTTGATATTATCTCCAACATTATAAGAGAATATATGAGTTTCTATTAACCTAAGTTCATGATAAGACATGATTTCTATAGAAACTTGATCTTGCAAACTATAAAAGTTCCTTGGTCAAAATTTTAGATGTTGGCAATAACAAATAAAATTTTGGCTAACAACTTTAGGTCTTTGTTCAGTAATTCACAAGTCTCCATCTAACAAGAATGAAGAGGAAATACTGGAAGAATTAGGAACCTTTTTTTCTATTGAAGCCATAGAACCCTAAGAGAGTCGGTCACCCTTGATTTTGATTAAAAAAAAAAGTGTCATGGTCAAATTTTAAGTGTTTTATTCAACAACTTTTACAATGTTTTTTTAATACAGGAAAGTTTGTAGAATTAAGTGAAGCCTTAAAACTTAAATATGGGTATGAGGATGTAAGGCTGAAGGAATTTTTGGATTTAAAAATCTTGTTGATACTGTGAACCCGCATTTTTCACGTGTGTTCCCACTCGATGGGCGAGACTTGCTTTTATTGGTGGAAAATTAGTTTTGGAAAAGTCAGAGTCGCCACTTATTTTATTTTATTTTAAAGGGAAAATAAAACAAGAAATAAAGCCCTAAAAAATAACTTCATAGTTTTTGGAAAAGTGTCTTTGAAAAACCCGAATCTAAGTTTGGGGATCAGGTTACCTATTAGGAAGGTACTGTTAATGTTACCATATACAAATTAGGAATGAAATTGGCTGTACATATAAGAAAAGATTGAAAAATTGGCTTATCATGTATTTGTTAATGTTACCATATACAATTTAGGAATTTAGACTCTATGTATAGGATATATATATGTATATAGATGGATGCAGAGGATAATAAACTGATCAAAGTTCTCAGACTTCTCGATTTCTATGGATTTTTTTTTAGTATTTTGACATGGTATCAGAGCAAGGTTTCAACACCTTTTGAGTGGAGTTCATGATCTTCTACCAATCAAACGCTTGGCATCGAAAACAATGTTGATCGGGTTCATCGCGACCTGGTTCTTGGCCATTTCTATTCCAATTTTCTGGTAGGCTATTTCCTTTGTTTCTCGGTTGCATCATGTCATCAGATAAGTTGGAATCGTTTCCTATTAGATTTACTAGCAAAAATTATTGTGCTTGGGAGTTTCAATTTAAATTATATGTCAAAGGAAAAGAATTATGGGGTCATATTGATGGGAGTAATCCTGCACCTCGTGATGTCGAGGCTTTGTCTAAGTGGGAAATTATGGATGCTCGGGTTATGACCTGGATCCTTAGCTCGGTTGAACCTCACCTTGTTCTCAATCTGAGGCCTTATAAAACTGTTGCTGCTATGTGGAATTATCTCCACACTGTTTACAATCAAGACAACTCTGCTAGGCGTTTTCAACTAGAGTATGAGATGGCTAATTTCACACAAGGAAGTATCTCAATTGAGGAATATTTTTCTGGTTTTCAAACTCTTTGGACTGATTATTCCGACATTATTTATGCTAATGTTCCCACTGCAGCTCTCCCTGTTGTCTAAGCAGTGCATACAACCAGCAAGCGAGATCAATTCTTAATGAAGCCACGACCCAACTTTGAAATTACACGGTCTAATATGATGAATCATCATCTTGTACCATCTCTGGATGCTTGCTTGAGTGAACTTTTGCGTGAGGATCAACATATCGTAACTCAAGCTACCATGGAACATCGGGCTAGTGGTATTTTCGTGAACCAACATAAGTATATTCAAGATTTTATCACTTTGCCTGGTTTGGAGGACACTTCTTCTGTTGATACTCCTATGGAGGTAAATGTCATATACAGGAAAGATGAAGGGGACTTTCTGGATGATCCTACTCTCTATCGGCGCTTGGTTGGAAGTCTTATCTACTTGACCACTACTCGACTTGATATCTCCTATATTGTTCATCAAGTCAGTCAGTTTATGACTTCTTCTCGGCATCTTCATCTTGTTGCAGTTCGCCGCATCATCCGCTATCTTCGAGGTTCACCTACTCGTGGGTTGTTCTTCCCTACCGGCTCTTCTCTTCAACTTGTTGCCTATAGTGATGCTGATTGGGGTGGGTGTCTAGATACACATCGATCTACTATGGATTGGTGTATGTTTTTAGGTGATGCCTTAATTTCTTGGAGATGTAAGAAACAAGATCGTGTTTCTAAATCCTCTACTGAGGTCGAGTATCATGTCATGTCTACTATTTGTTCTGAAATTGTATGGCTACGTGGTCTTCTTGAGGAGCTTGGGTTTCCTCAGACCACTTCTACACCTCTTCATGCTGAGAACACTAGTGCTATTCAGATTGCCACCAATCCTGTTTTTCATGAACGTACCAAGCACATTGAGGTTGATTTTCATTCTATTCGAGACATCTTGGAAAGTCGAGTGATATCTCTTCCTCACATATCTTCTGATCTCCAAGTGGCTGATATCTTCACCAAAGCTTTGACTCGACAACGACATTAATTTCTTGTTGGCAAATTGTTGCTGGTTGACTTACCAGCATCAATTTGAGGGGGGATGTTAATGTTACCATATACAAATTAGGAATGAAATTGGTTGTACATATAGGAAAAGATTGACAAATTGGCTTACCATGTATTTGTTAATGTCACCATATACAATTTAGGAATTTAGACTCTGTGTATAGGATATATATATATATATCTATATGTATATAGATGGATGCATAGGACAATAAACTGATCAGAGTTCTCGATTTTTGTGGAGTTTTTTTTAGTATTTTGACAAGTACATCTAAAAGGTAGCACCCCTCTAAGCCTTACAAAGGTCTCTATTGACTAAGTTGAGAGAAATGGGGCAATTGATTGATTAATTGAGGGTACCTAGGTAGACTAAGGTGATTTCAAAAAATAGCATGTCAAACAAAATCATATCACAATAAAGGAGAGTTAGGGCGCGTACCTGAACCGCTTCTTAAGCGCCATAAAAAGGCATCAAAGGTTAGTTTGAAAATATGACACACAACATGCATTTTTATTCAAAGATGATTAAATAATCAAATATATATCAAGACAATCAAGCATGACACCAAACAAGGGCACAATACACAAAGACATGGATGTTCGTGGAATTTTGAAGATGGGGTGATGGAGAGCGTACCTGGACAGTGAGCTTAGCGCTAAAATAGGGAACAAGGTTAACTTAGGTGCAAAACAATCTTATGTATTACAATGAGGAAGCAATATCAAACAAACACCCCATTTAAATCAATATCAGAGATGGATGTCTAGAATGTTGGATCCCCCAGCAAGATCCAAATTGCTTTTGCATGAATTGATTTAATCAGTCTCATTATTTGGAACCATGAAGTTTATTCGTGGTTGTTGAAAAAGCATGAAGATTCCCAAGAAAATGCATGCCAGAAGGAAATTTGGCAATAAAAGTTTAGTGGAAACGAGGATTTTTATTACCTAGAAGTAGTCTAAAGATGAATTTTTAAAGCTGGAATTATTCAGTCAAAAATGGATTTTAAAAAAAAATTCAATTCAAAACTATAAGTTCTCAATCAAAAGAACAAAAAGAGAAAGAGGTGTGCACCGAGGCGGCCATGTAAGAGTGCCATCCGGGGACGAGATTAAGACTGCCTTGCTGGTGTTGAATCCCTAAATACATTCTACTCTTTTTTGGCACTTTCCGGTGATTACTACCAAAAAGTGCTATTTTGTAGACCTAATTATAATGCTTTTAAGCACCTTTGAGTAGTAATCATATTCATTTAACCCAATTAATTCATTAAGGTCCTTAGTAATTGGTTTTAACCATTTTGTGGCAAGTTTACATGTTTTTATCAGCTTATGAATCAATTCAAGCATGCCAAATGATGGAGGAGCTACTTGAACAAGTTATGGCAAAGCTTATGGAAGCTCAAATTCATGAAGAAACCAAGCTTTGGAGCTCCATAGCCCTTTGCCAAAGTCGTTCAAAGTATACAAGGAGAGAAGCAAGGAGAGAGGAAAAACAGAGTGAAGAAAACAGAGGACAGCAGCTGCAATCTTCTTGTGCAATTTTGGAGCACTTTCCGAAGTCCATTTTCTACATTCTATATACCATTTCAAATCTCAGGAAGTCAAGAATCCAATGCTTCAAGCGGTGTGCGATTTGGAGTTGAAACGAAGAAGTTACAGCACTACAAGTCAATCACTCTAAAGTGTTGCGAAATCACCCTTTTGTTGCGAGAATTTCGCAGCCTTTTTGTACAGTGTTGTGGATTCCCTCCTGAAGTTGCCCGATATATGCCGCAAGCTGGAAGTTGGGAACCTCAAGGTGGAAGCCAACTTCGCAGCCCTGCAAGAATAGCATTTTGCTGCGAAGTGATTTCGCAGCCCTTCTTGAGTGTCTGCGAAATCTCGCAGACACCATTTTCTCTTGCGAAATGGTCCCTGGAGCATCCCGATATTTGTGCACCGACTCTTTTAGATCTTTTCTTCAAATATTTTTGTATAAATTTCCATTTTCTCCTTGTATTCAGCCACTCATGTAATTCCTTAGCTAGGAAGTATCCAAGGAAGGGTAAATTACCTTCTTATATAAACTCTCTTGTAAACACTAAAAGGAGGACTCTCGTGAGACTCTCGGGGAGTTTTAATCAGGTAATCCAATATATAGAATATTTAGAGCCTTGCTCTATTTTTCCTTCTCTTTCATTTTCATTTTCTTGCTAGCCAAACATTCTCTGAGATGTTTTCTCAGAGAATGAGTGGCTAGGATTTTTGTTTCTTGGGTAAAGGAAGCTAAGTAAGGTTCCGGCTACATAAGTGTGAGATTTTGTTGTTTTAGTTTTTAATGAAGAGAAAGTGTGATCCTTTAGTGTTTTCTATATTTTTAGTTAACTTAAAACGCCTTGGAGTCACTTGGGCCAACACTTGGTAAGGCAAGTGATCTCTGTCCATGGAGATGCACTAGTTTACCCCTTGCGAGCCTTTGGGAGGTGACTTGAAGGTAGGATTTTCTAGAATAGCCAACACTTGGTAAGCTTTTGGACTCCAAGGAGACATCCATTAGTTATCTCTTGCGAGCTTTTGACGGGTAATCCAAGGTTAAAGATCACCTTGAATGGTAAATGCTAGGTGAGAGGTACGAGCCATTGCAAGGTGTATCAGTGAGAGGGATTTAGCGTTGAAACCATTAATGGCAAGCATCTGTATCACACCGGTTAGAGAATTAACTATATGTTAATTCTCTAATGCGAGGAAAAGAAACAAGTGACCGGAATCTCCCTCTTTGTAGTTGGCACCTGATCCTAGTAACCTGAAATCCCAAGAAACACCTTTCTTTCTAATTTCTTTCTAGTTAATTTTAGTTACTTTATGTTATGTTAGCTTAATACCATCCGTTTTCATTCAAACTTATGTTTTCTTTTAAAGCTAACCTTGAAATGAAAAGCCACCAATTCAGCTTTGAATTAATATCATTTGCAAAGTGAAAACCCATCCCAGTGAACGATCCTAGAGCCACTATGCTATAGTAGCTTTTTCTTTGCTACCCTAGTATATGGTGTAATAGGTTATAAATTTTGTTGATTACTCCCTCAATCAAGGAGCACCAGCTGGACACGAATCAGCTGAGACACCAACTGGGCATGAATCAAATGGCGCCGTTGCCGGGGATTGAACCTCAAATCAAATGGTGCCATTGCCACTGCCGCTGCTAGGGACGAATCATCCGGGGCTCCTGTTGTTCAAAGTTTTGGTGACTTCTGGTGAGGGGTGAAGAGTTCCAGCAAACTTGAGTTGCTTTTGAGAAGTACGGACCCTGGCATAACCAACTTTACCTATCCGTGTCTCCCTTGGATCCATGAGCTCAAACTGACACATAATAGGTCACCGGAGTGAGACTGATATGGTATGGAAAATGGTTCACTGCCCTGATGAGGAGAGTTCATGAAGCAAATCTAGTCACAACTCTTCACTTTACTACTGACTTGAAGTAGTTACTGAATGGGGATTCTGGTGGGCATTTGATATCAAAGACATTGCTGGAAAAGAGCTTGAGAGCTTCATTTAATCATGGGTGACAGTGGAACTTAACAGGAAATGATAATTCCAGCTCTTGCTTAGTTGGGGCGGCTGCAACGCTAGGAGCGCATGTTGAGAATTCATTTACCCGATTTGGTAACACAGCCTTTGGAGCCATAATCAAATGGGGCCCAATTACACCTTTGTTCCTGCAATCGAATTTCAACGAAAGCAATTGAACTTGGGCTCTATAGTTATCCTCCTGTTTGCCAACATCAAGTGAAACCAAATTATCTACAACTGATCATGTGTACCACCATAGATGTTATGGCTTCTAAACACTCTTCAGTCTACTCTCTGTGAGCAATAAGTACTTTTTGGCTGCAAGTATTATTACCCAAGTGCTTGCTGCAATTTTCTCCTTGATCATCAAAAGCAATGCTGAGCTTAGTGCGGTTTTCAGGATCTGAGCTTGCAATCCCTTAAAGAACCCCGACACCTCTTCTCTCTTCCAAACGCCATAAAGAACACCATGTACTGTTTTGTCGGATTTCTGTGGAGCTTTCTTAGTTTCAGAAGTTTGTGGTCCAGTTGAGATGACCCAGCTGAGGCTGCTGATAGGCATCCACCTGAGGTCCAGGTGTTGCTGCTACCACCCCAACTCCAACGTTACCACCCATGGTAGGGCCTAGATGGTGGGGGCTTGCCATTGCAGCAGGCTGTGGAGGAGAGTGGTACAGCCCGTGGAACTGCATGTGAGAAGATTGGGCTGCTGCTACAGCTACATTGAAGGATGCATGGCCTGTGTGGGAAGACATATAAGCAGCATGAGGGGTTTGGGCAGGCATGTTGTAGTATGGAGCATATTGAAGACCCGGAAGCTCCCCCGGGTTCTGGATCCAAATTTCCAATGTCTCAGCCTATGGATTTGGAACGTAAATGTTACCATCTTTGTACTTGACCCTGGATGAATCTTCAAGTCCAGTTGCACTGCCAACAACACTGGGAGCATTAATAGCATACCCAGTTGGATTAGTAAAATTTCCAAACCCTGTGGGACTGCCAGCAAGAACAGGTTTTAACAGCTGGATTCCATGCTTGAGTCTGTTTGCACCAAGATGGGAGCTCCCTCCAGGCATCAGCAGGTAACTGTTGGCATTTGAAGGATGAGTATAAGTAGGGTTACTAGAATAGCCAGGCATGGCCATTGGTGGGACGTAAACTAGGGAGAGGAACTGGCGATATGGCATTAAATTAGCAAAATGAGGAACATGAACTTGGTGATACATCTGGGGCACTGGTGGTTGACGCTGGGATGCTATTAGCTGTATGTGAGGCGATGGCCTCCTAGGGAGATGGTAAACCCTGCCCTCGTACTGTTTCATCCATTGTAGGTCTGAAGTACAGAATATCATAACCAACCTGGGGATCATATGCATGAGGGAAACTCGGTAAGACATGATGTTCTTGCTGCTGTTGTGACTCTAAAGGAGTATAAGATGGGCTACTTTCTCGAACCAATCCAATATCTGCATAGTTTTCCAAATTTTGAGGATTTGAAGACTCCTTTTTATCAGGCAATTGATGCTCAGAAGCTTCGCCAGATGCTGTGAAGCAGTCCCAAAATTTCTAAATTGGTCATCCAGATCTACTTGCTTGCTGCCATCATCACTGGAAGATTTTGGTGGTGATACTGATAAACTTGCAGAAGGTTCTACACTTTGGTTCTTTTGCATTTCCAACTGCTTGAAACCCAGACGCAAAATTTGCTCCAAAGCTGCCAAAGGTAAGCCGACAATGATCGGTCTCGGGGACTCGAATATGTTGTGCAATGATTACATTCTGATTCTCACTGATGCTTACTAAATTGCCATCAACTGAAGATAGACCTTGAGCAGAAGTCTTTCGAAGGATCAACTTTGATGAATGAATTCTTCGCTGAAAATGACAAGATCTTTTGAGAGGCCTCTGTGTTATTTGGAGCTGAACCATACACTGGAAGTTCTTAACCAAGATAAACCCAAAGTCAAATGAGTCTCCCAACACTTGGTGAGAGACATAGCAGTGTTGTCTCCAACCTTACTGGAATGATTTTCAAAGAGAGATATTCTAGAGACTGCTCGGAAATTTTAGAAAATGTGGTTACAATTCCCATATCAGATAATCTAGTATACATCTGACTTAGTCTTCTATTGATTTTACTGCCATCTCTTCTTAAAGTTTCTGTTTTCATGCTACTGCCATCGCAACCCAAGCCAGAACTTGGTGCACTCCAACTGATGTCTTCCAATATTTCCCGAATAACTTCTCATTCTTCAAGCGTATCAAATTGCCCAGAATAAGAAATTAATGCTCAGTCAATAGGATTCAGCAACTTCTTCACATACGTGAAGGCACAGGGGTAGTAAGCTAGAGGCTTTCTGATGGATCCTACATTTCTGGACTTTCGAGAGTGGCTGCCTAGAAGATACCAAACTCCACCATCCTCTTGTTTCTCCTTTGCTATTTAGATTTGCCCAGATATTTTATGTTCTCCCTCTTTCACTGCATATCCCATTTAATAATTGGTGTCATCGTCCTCCCCAAACTGGATAAGACTCGGTCTGAAACCTGGAAGCAACTTCCTCTTTAGACGGATATTCTAGACGAACTGTATGAAGGATGATTGCCAGCTTGCGAAGAAAACTTCCAATTTAGATAGATGATCAACATGGGTTTTTAAACCTTCTCAGTTCAGGCTTTTCTCTTGATAATATTTCTGTATTCATGTGGGACCCACACAGTATTGCATTTCCATGCAGTGCCGCATTCTGATTTTCCTAGTGCTAAAAGGCCCAATAATCCCAACAGCTTCCCCATGTCTAATCTTAAAATTCACACCTCTCAAGATGTGCTCCTCCTCAAGTGACTTATACACATCTCTGGACTCAACAAGAACATCAGAATCATCCTCACGGTCTCCATCAGCACTTGGATTCTTTAGATGAGATGAATCATTGAATTTTGTGGCTGCAGATCCATCCGTGCCCAAGTTCCAGGGAGACGCCATACGAGCACAGATGATGTTTCTCTTCTGCCCATGAGACCTCCAATTCAAAGCCTTCGCATTCCCAAGAGCTGCAAATCTGGAAGTCTCTTCCCCGTGCAAGATGTGCTCGTCTTCAAGCACTCAGTCACATGGCGACTTGGGTTTGAACCCCGCCAGGCACGTGCACTCAAACTCGGCGCGGCTGTTGTCGCAATTGCTGTTTGGTCCTAATAAGGGAGAATCATTTGATTCTCCATCAGATTTGCTATATCCCAATTCGGTTCCATAAGATCCGATTGTATAGCTATAAATATATGTAGATATGTTTTCAATATTTGTATTTCAAACCTTTCCTATTTTATAGGATCAGATTGTTGTAATTTATTCTATATATATTTGATATTATCTCCTGCATACGACAAGGAGGATTTCAGCCATATACATTGTTTCTTAAACATCTTTATGGTATCAGAGCACAAGGATTTTTTTCTTTGATTCTAACCATGGCTGATTCGGCTTCTTCATCTTCTTCTCTTCCGCTTAACACAATGGTGCATATGCTCACCATTAAACTGACTTCCTCAAATCACTTATTGTGGAAAAATCAGTTTGTTCCACTGTTAGCCAGTCAAGATTTGTTTAGCTATTTGGATGGTAGCATCAGGGCTCCCTCAGCCACAATTCTTGCCGCTTATGGCACCACCAAGTCAAATCCAGCGTACACTTCTTGGCTACATATTGATCAAACGCTTCTCAGTTTACTCTACTCTTCTCTTACAGAGGAGTCTATGAGTGAAGTCTTGGGTTTATGTCATTCTCATGAGGCTTGGCACGCTCTTGAAGTCTCATTCTCGCACCAATCAAAGACTTGTGAACTGCAACTCAAGGATGAACTCCAACTGATGCAACATGGGTCTCAGTCCATTGCTGAATTTTCCCATACCTTCAAAGGTCTTTGTGATCAATTGGCTACGATCGGTCGTCCCATTGACGACACAGATAAAGTTCACTGGTATTTACGAGCATTAGGGCCCGACTACAAGATCTTCTCCACCACCATGATGTCACAGCTTCAGCTACCCTCCTTTGTCGAGATTGTTCTGAAAGTTTTGAGTCATGAGATTTTTAAAAGGTTGATTTCCCACTCGTCTTCTAACTCTACTTATTATGTGCAGCAGACTTCCATATCTGTAGGGGCTAAGCAATGGAAGAATCGGCCTCTCACTTCGTCTAGCTCTTCTGTAAATTCGAAGTCATCATCCACCGTTCACTGCCATTTGTGTGACAAAGATGGACACCTAGCTAAACGTTGCTGGAGCTTCTTGAAACTCAAGAAGAAGCAGTTGGCTAATATTGCTGAAGCTTTTTCAGCTTGCTCGATTCAAGACCTGAATGACTCTGAATGGTTTCCTGATTCTGGTGCAACGTCCCATATGACAAGTGACACCGAGGTTGTGGATCAACCAACTCTCTACTCTGGTAATGAACGTGTCATGGTTGGAAATGGTCAATCTTTAGCAATTTCTCATACTGGTTCCATTTCATCTCTTATTCCGTCTAGTTCTCTTCTTTTATCAAATGTCTTAGTTGTTCCTGGCATTAAGAAAAATCTTATTTCGATTAGTCAACTTACTAAAGACAATAATTGTCTTGTTACCTTCTCTTCCTCTGGTTTTACCATACAGGATCAGGTCACAAGAACTATATTGGGAGTCGGAAGATGTGAAAATGGTCTCTACGTGTTGGATCGTTGTCATCATGCCCTTATGTCCACCACTTCTCCTTCACCGCGAGCCTTTGTTCGTTTATGGCATGCCTGCCTTGGTCATCCCAATTATCGTACTATCGCTTCTCTTTCTAGATTAGGATATATTTCTTGTAGTAATAAATTGGTGAACATTGATTCTGAAATTTGTGTTGGTTGTAAACTTGGCAAAAGCCATCGTTTACCTTTTTCTCTAAATGATGAACTAATTACTACTCAAAAAGTGTTATTTCATAGCTGGTAATTAACTCTTTTAAACACTTTTGAGTAGTAGTTATCACCTTTTAACTCAATTAACATGTTAAGGACCCTTGCAATCAATTCTAATCAAATTGTGTTAAGTTTTGGTGTTTTGATAGCTTTTTGATCACCAAAGCAATCCTAGATTGAGGAGAGTTCTTTGGAATCCATGGCAAAGCAATGAAGAGCTCAGAAACATGAAGAACCGAAGTTTTGAAGTCCTTTTCCATAAGCAAATCCGAAATGCAAGGAGTATGGGATCCTGCTCAGGAATTCCATCCGACTGCCGCCACTTTACCCGGACGGAAATTCCCACATCCGGAATTCTTCTCCGCCGACATTCCACCCGGGTAGGAATTCCAACCGGCTGCCGCCACTTTACCCGGACATCCGGAATTCTGTCCGGGTGACGTGCCACTTTCTTCGGATGTTTCACATCTAGCGCCTGACGCCGGATGGAAAAGATGTTCGCAAGCGCCGCGTGCCCCGCTTGAGGAAATCGTCCGGGTGTGATGTTCGCAAGCGCCGCGTGCCCGCTTGAGGAAATCGTTCGGGTGTGATGTTCGCGAGCGCCGCGTGCCCGCTTAGGGAATCCGGATGGAGTTGCTCCAGATGGGTCCCTACACCATGCACACGCGGACGGTCACCCGGGTGACGTTCCATCTTCTCCTCTCCCACATTCGGAATTCTGTCCGGGTGACGTTCCACCATCTCCGGATGGGAGAGGAAGGCGTTTCAACTTCTCCGGGTATACATATCCGGATCTGCTGATAGCGCTCACCCGGAGAATTTCGCAGCCATTTTTTGCACAGTGCCGATAGCGCTCACCCAGAGAATTTCGCAGCCATTTTGCACAGTGTCACGGTTTTCTCCTGAAGCTTCCTAATATTTGCTACTGACATTTTGAGATATTTTGCTTTAGATATTTGATGTCTAAATTCCCAAAATCTCCTTGTAACCCACCTATCATAGGATTTCTTAGTCTTTAAGTAAGAACAAAGGGTGAATAAGCCCTTATATATAGTTTTGTAATGATCTTGATCTTTTGTACAAGTTTTGGAAGGAAGTAAAATACAGAGCCTTTGCTCTACCTTACCTATTTGTTTTGATTGTTTATATTCATTTAATTTTTCTTACTAGCCAAACAAGTTCTGAGGAAGTATCCTCAGAGAATGAGTGGCTAAACTTTTAGTTCCTTGGATCTAAGGTTGCCGGGAAAGGTTCCAAGTGCAAAAATTTATAGCTTTGTGGTTTCAGCCGTTAATGAAGAGAAAGTGTGACCCAGTAATGGTTTTTATCTTTTTAGTTAACTTAAAATGCCTTTATATCACTTGGGCCAACACTTGGTAAGGCAAGTGATCTCCATTCATTGAGATGCACTAGTTTATCTCTTGCGAGCCTTTGGGAGGTGGTTTGAAGGTAGGATTTTCTAGAATAGCCAACACTTGGTAAGCTTTTAGACTCCATGGAGACATCCATTAGTTATCTCTTGCGAGCTTTTGACGGGTAATCCAAGGTTAAAGATCACCTTGAATGGCAAATGCTAGGTGAGAGGCACGTGCCATTGCAAGATGTATCAGCGAGAGGGATTTAGTGTTTGAACCCATTAATGGGAAGCATCTGTACAGCACCGGTTAGAGAATTGACTATATGTTAATTCTCTAATGTGAGGAAATGAACCAAATGATCGGAGATCTGTTTTTGCACGAGGAACCTCCCCTGTGAACGTAAACCTCCAAGGACTGTTTTTCTTCATAAGTAATTTCCATTACTTCCTTTGTCATTAGCTTAAACCTAAACCTTTTTCAATCAAAGTTTGTGTTTTATTTCTTAAGCTAACCTTGAAATGAAAAAGCACCAATTCACTTTGAATTGGTATCATTAATGAATTGAAAACCCTTCCCAGTGAACGATCCTAGAGCCACTATGCTATAGTAGCTTTGTCTTTGCTACCCTAGTTCATGGTGTAATAGGTTATAAATTTTGTTGATTACTCCCTCAATCAAGGAGCACCAACTGGACATGAATCAGCTGATACACCAATTGGGCACGAATCAAATGGCGTCGTTGCCGGGGAAGGTGCCAACTTCATAGTGATACTATTTCAGTGTACTTGTGATTTTCATCACGAGTTGGTAACTTTTCTTTCATTTTACTAATTCTTTTTTTTTTATTGTATCTTTACTTGTTCATAATCTAATATATCTTTTAAATTCAGTTTAGTTCATTTTAGTTTTTTTTGGTAGCCCTGTTTTCTTTTGTTTTCTTTTATTTTCATTTTAGTTACAGTTTATACTAGTTGTGTATGCCAAAGTGGATACGAGATAGAGGAGGAAGGCTTGTTAAATTTGAAACACCTCATACCAAGGAGTTAGAATTGACCTTGAATATCATGGAAGCTACACTTGAAGATCAGCATAGTCACCATGGTCACCAAGACAATCCCAATGAATTCATATCAATAAGGGACCGCATGCATCCACCTCGTATGAGTGCACCATCATGTATAGTGCCCCCCTACAGAGCAGCTAGTGATCAGACCCCATATTATGCCACTTCTACTAACTTTCCATGGGATGGAAAGTGAGAATCCCTACGCACATATCAAGGAATTTGAAGATGTTTGTAATACATTCCGAGAGGGAGGAGCTTCTATCGACCTGATGAGGCTTAAACTATTTCCTTTTACTTTAAAGGATAAGGCCAAGATTTGGCTTAATTCTTTAAGGCCAAGGAGTATCCATACTTGAACTGATTTACAAGCTGAATTCCTCAAGAAGTTCTTCCCTACTCACAGAACAAATGGCTTGAAAAGGCAAATTTCAAACTTCTTAGCTAAAGAGAATGAGAAATTCTATGAGTGTTGGGAAAGATACATGGAAGCCATTAATGCTTGTCCTCACCATGGATTTGATGCATGGCTGTTGGTGAGTTATTTCTATGATGGGATGTCTTCCTCAATGAAGCAACTCCTCGAAACAATGTGTGGAGGGGATTTCATGAGTAAGAATCCTGAGGAAGCTATGGATTTCCTGAGTTATGTAACTGAAGTCTCAAGGGGATGGGATGAACCACACAGAGGAGAAGTGGGAAAGATGAAGTCTCAACCAAATGCTCTTCATGCTAAGGCTGGGATGTATACCTTGAATGAAGATGATGATATGAAAGCAAAGTTTGTGGCTATGACAAGAAGATTGGAGGAGCTAGAACTAAAAAAGATGCATGAAGTGCAAGCTGTTGCTGAAACACCAGTGCAAGGACAGCCGTGTCCTATTTGTCACTCTTATGAACACTTGATGGAGGAGTGCCCTACAATTCCAGCTGTAAAGGAAATGTTTGGAGATCAAGCAAATGTCATTGGACAATTCAAGCCCAATAACAATGCTCCATATGGAAATACTTACAACTCAAGTTAGAGGAATCATCCAAATTTCTCATGGAAGGCAGGAGCACCTCAGTACCAACAGCCGGCTCAACCATCTCAACAATCTTCAAGTCTTGAACAAGCAATAGTAAATCTCAGCAAGGTTGTGGGAGATTTTGTTGGAGACCAAAAATCCATCAACTCTCAACTCAGTCAAAAAGTTGATTCATTGAACAAAAAGATGGATGGAATACAAAATGATCTATCTCAAAAGATAGATAATCTCCAATACTCAATCTCAAGGCTCACTAATTTGAACACAGTGCAAGAGAAGGGTAGATTTCCTTCTCAACCTCACCAAAACCCCAAGGGTATCCACGAAGTGGAAACTCATGAGGGAGAATCTTCACAGGTGAGAGATGTTAAAGCCTTGATCACTCTAAGGAGTGGTAAAAAGGTTGAGCCACCAACACTCCAGCCATGTGTTGAAGAGAAGGAAGACGAAGAGATAAAGAAGAGGGGGGAAATGAAAGGAAAGAAGAAAGATATAAGTGAAAGGGAGGAGGACCAAGGTTCAATAGTGAATGCAAATCCGGAGAAAGAACTTCTTAAGGAAGAAATGCTGAAGAAACCAACTTCTCCACCTTTTCCTCAAGCTTTGCATGGGAAAAAGGGGATAAAAAATGCATCAGAAATCCTTGAAGTATTAAGGCAAGTGAAAGTCAATATCCCACTGTTGGATATGATTAAGCAAATTCCAACGTATGCAAAATTCCTAAAGGACCTGTGTACTATCAAAAGAGGGTTGAATGTGAACAAGAAAGCCTTCTTGACTGAGCAAGTAAGTGCAATCATACAATGCAAGTCTCCTTTGAAGTACAAAGATCCGGGATGTCCTACCATTTCAGTCATGATTGGAGGAAAGGTAGTGGAAAAAGCCTTGTTAGACTTGGGAGCAAGTGTGAATTTGCTACCATACTCTGTCTACAAGCAATTGGGACTTGGTGAGTTGAAGCCAACATTAATCACCCTATCTCTAGCAGATAGATCAGTAAAAATTCCAAGGGGAGTAATTGAGGATGTCTTAGTTCAAGTTGATAATTTCTACTATCCGGTAGATTTTGTTGTTCTTGATACGGATCCTACTGTAAAGGAAGCTAATTCAGTTCCTATCATCCTTGGAAGGCCATTCCTTGCTACCTCAAATGCAATCATCAATTGTAGGAATGGACTTATGCAACTCACTTTTGGCAACATGACACTTGAGCTCAGCATTTTTCATATGTCTAAAAAGCAAATCACTCCGGAAGAAGAAGAAGGTCCAGAAAAGGTATGCATTATCGACACTCTAGTGGAGAAGCACTGTAATCAGAATATGCAAGACAAGCTGAATGAAAGTCTTGGGGATCTTGAATAAAGGTTGTCTGAACTCCCTGATGTGCTTGCTACTCTACAAGGTTGGAGGAGGAGAGAAGAGATTCTACCTTTGTTCAATAAAAAGAAAGGAGAAGCTGCTGAAGAAGAGACCCCAAAGCTCAATTTGAAGCCTCTGCCCGTGGAGTTGAAATATACATACCTTGAAGAAAATAATCAATGTCCTGTTGTTATATCTTCATCTCTTACTAGTCATCAGGAGAAGTGTTTACTTGAAGTTCTCGAGAGGTGTAAGAAAGCAATAGGATGGCAAATATCTGACTTGAAAGGAATCAGTCCTTTGGTTTGTACACATCACATATATATGGAGGAAGAAGCTAAACCAATTTGTTAACCTCAAAGAAGATTGAATCCTCATTTACAAGAAGTGGTGCGAACTGAGGTACTGAAGCTACTCCAAGTAGGTATTATTTATCCCATATCTGACAGCCCTTGGGTGAGTCCTACTCAAGTGGTACCAAAGAAGTCGGGGATTACTGTGGTTCAGAATGAAAAAGGAGAAGAAATTGTTACACGCCTCACTTCAGGTTGGAGGGTGTGTATTGACTATAGGAAATTGAATGCTGTGACAAGGAAATATCATTTTCCACTCCCGTTTATTGATCAGGTGCTGGAGAGAGTCTCTGGCCATCCTTTTTATTGATCAGGTACTCAGGGTATTTCCAAATTAAAATTGATGTTGAAGATCAGGAGAAGACCACTTTCACATGTCCGTTTGGAACATACGCCTATAGAAGAATGCCTTTTGGTTTATGCAATGCACCTGCAACATTCCAAAGATGTATGCTTAGTATCTTCAGTGATATTGTGGAGCAAATTATGGAGGTCTTCATGGATGATATCACCATATATGGAGGTACATTTGAAGAATGCTTAGTAAATTTGGAAGTGGTTCTTGAAAGATGCATTGAAAAAGACTTGGTGCTCAACTGGGAGAAATGTCATTTTATGGTACATCAAGGAATTGTCCTTGGCCATATCGTCTCTGAGAAAGGTATTGAATTTGATAAAGCAAAGGTGGAACTTATTGCCAAATTGCCATCCCCAACCACTGTGAAAGGAGTAAGGCAATTTCTTGGCCATGCAGGGTTCTACAGGAGATTTATACAAGACTTCTCTAATCTTTCAAGGCTTCTTTGTGAACTTTTAGCTAAGGATGCTAAGTTTGTCTGGGATGAGAGATGTCAAAAGAGTTTTGATCAATTGAAGCAATTTTTGACAACTGCTTTAATAGTAAGGGCTCCTAATTGGCAATTACCCTTTGAAGTAATGTGTGATGCCAGTGACTTTGCTATAGGAGTTGTACTTGGCCAAAAAGAAGATGGGAAGCCCTACGTGATCTACTATGCAAGAAAAACATTAAACAAGGCTCAAAGAAACTACACAACTACAGAGAAAGAATTATTAGCTGTGGTGTTTGCTTTAGATAAGTTTTGTGCTTATTTGGTAGGGTCTTTCATCATTGTTTTCACTGACCATTCGGCCTTGAAGTATTTATTGAGGAAGCAAGATGCAAAAGCAAGGTTGATTAGATGGATTCTTTTGTTACAAGAGTTCGATCTCCAGATCAGAGATAAGAAAGGAGTGGAGAATGTGGTAGCTGACCACCTTTCAAGGTTGGCTATAGCACATAATTCCCATGTATTACCTATTAATGATGACTTTCCTGAGGAATCACTTATGTTGCTAGAGAAAGCTCCTTGGTATGCTCATATTGCTAACTATTTGGTTACTAGTGAAGTTCCAAGTGAGTGGAAAGCGCAAGACATGAAGCACTTCTTTGCAAAGATTCATGCTTATTATTGGGAAGAGCCCTTCCTTTTCAAGTATTGTGCAGATCAGATCATACGAATGTGTGTCCCTGAAGAAGAGTAACAAGGGATCCTCAGCCATTGCCATGAGAATGCCTGTGGAGGCCACTTTGCCTCTCAGAAAACAGCCATGAAGGTCTTGCAATTAGGGTTTACTTGGCCATCGCTTTTCAAAGATTCCCACATCATGTGTAGGAGTTGTGATAGATGCCAAAGGCTTGGAAAGCTTACAAAAAGAAACCAAATGCCCATGAACCCCATCCTTATAGTTGATCTTTTTGATGTTTGGGGTATTGACTTCATGGGACCTTTCCCAATGTCTTTTGGTAATTCTTATATCTTGGTGGGGGTGGACTATGTTTCTAATGGGTGGAGGCAATCCCCTGTAAACATAATGATCACAGGGTGGCTCTCAAATTTCTTAAGGAGAACATCTTCTCAAGATTTGGGGTGCCTAAGGCCATAATCAGTGATGGAGGTACTCATTTTTGCAACAAACCTTTTGAGACCCTATTAGCCAAGTATGGAGTGAAGCATAAGGTAGCTACACCTTATCATCCTCAAACTTTCGGGCAAGTGGAGCTAGCAAACAGGGAAATAAAAAACATACTGATGAAAGTGGTGATTACAAGCAGAAAATATTGGTCTATTAAGCTACATGATTCATTATGGGCATATAGAACAGTTTATAAGACTATTCTTGGCATGTCCCCCTATCGTCTCGTCTATGGAAAAGCATGCCACCTCCCTGTGGAAGTTGAATATAAGGCTTGGTGGGCAATCAAGAGGTTGAACATGGACTTGATCAGAGTTGGGGCAAAGAGGTGCTTAGACCTTAATGAGATGGAAGAATTAAGAAATGATGCTTACATCAATTCCAAAGTTGCAAAACAGAGGATAAAGAAGTGGCATGATCAACTAATCTCCAACAAAGAATTGTTGAATGGACAAAGAGTCCTACTCTATGACTCAAGGCTCCATATCTTTCCGGGGAAGCTCAAGTCAAGGTGGATAGGTCCTTTCATTATTCACCAAGTACATCTCAATGGAGTGGTGGAATTACTAAATTCCAATGGCATAGACACCTTTAGAGTCAATGGTCATCGCCTCAAGCCATTCATTGAGCCGTTCAAGCCAGAAAAGGAGGAAATCAACCTCCTTGAGCCACAAAAAGCCTGATCAGAGAAGGGTTAGATGGACTTGGTTTCACCAAAGTCCATAATTTTGTTAAATATGTCAATTTTTAAGTTTTGTAAATTATTGGATTATAAATTTGGTCTTAAATTATGTTAATTGTAACTAACTTAAAATCAGGAGCAGATTCTTACCACTTAGGCCCAGCACACTGCCATCCTGAGGCAGATCCAACATCATCTTGGCATTACATCAGCTCCTGAGCATGCCATTCCCAACTCATCAGAGCCATCACAGGCCCCTCCTTTTGTTGTTCAACCTATGCCTCATCAGGAGCCTCCTACAGGAGAGGCAACTGAGCCATCATTTCCACAGTAGACTCCATGTCACTCAGGAGGTACCACTTCCTCCCTATTTTTCAATCGCTTTTGTCACATTAAGGACAATGTTCAGCTTGGTTGGGGGGAGAGTTGAGAAAGTAAGTATTGTTGAGAAAGTAAGTATTGTTAATAATGCTAAGTTATTTTGGTAATTTAGTTGTTTTTTATGCTTAATTTTAATTTTTTTTTTCTACTCTCCATGGTTATTAAGGAAAAAATTTCAAAATGAAATGGGAGAAATTGAATTTTTGTCTTTTCACTTGACTTAGAGTTTGTATTATGCTTACTGATATCCCGACTCTTGGTAGCTTGGCATGTAAGGGTATCAACAAAATTTATACCTAAGGTCCTTACACTAAAGTAGCAAAGCTACTATAGTATAGTGGCTCTAGGATCGAACACTGGGAAGGGTTTTTACTTTAACCAGTGAAGTTCGGAGGATGGAGTGAACTTTTCTTAATAAAAATTAGGTTAAGATGAAAACATAAAAAGATGAAGGTGTTGTAAACTAAACTAACATGAAAATAGGTTAAAAGATGGAAAAAGAAGTTTCTCAAAGCTTTGGATAGCCATGCTTAACTCACTGTGTAAAAATGGAGATTTTGGGACTTTTCACCTCGAGTTGGGGAAGCAACTAAGGTGATGCTTGCTTCCCGAACCGGTATGAGTTTAACAACTGAGTTTTAGTCCTTGAAAACTTACAAAAAGGGTAGCTGAACCTCATAAATGCCCTTTTAATGATATAGGTCATCTCCTCGACTTGCAATACAATGGCTCGTAGGAGATAACTAATGAACGTCAGTGGATCTAACAATAAGAATCCACTAAGACCGAAAGATTATCAAGTATTGGTCATTCAAAGCAAGTCAGAGGGATTAAAAGCTTTACTTTGAATGAAAACATTTATGACGCTCAGCTACTTACATTTATGGCTTGGAAATCTCCATCCTGACACAGGAGCTTCATATGGCATCCATTACTTCAAGAAACTAGAAGGTTTTAGCCTCTCATCCTTGGGGATTTCATCCTCCAAGGATGTTTGGCTACTAAGAAAATGAGAAAGAAAAGAGAAAAGAAGCGTATAAACAAAAGTGCTCTTATAACTTATAAAGTTACAGGTTACAAGATATCCCCTGGCTGAGGCTCTTCACCTCTATTTAAAGACAATAAAAAGCTAAATTACAAGAGCTATTACAAAAGCAACCTTTTCATTGGTTGATTACAAGGGTAAAATAGGTATTTACAAAGCTAAAAATCAAGCAAAATATCTTGGAGAATCGGCAGTGGAATAACATCAACAACGTCTCAAAACAGGGGATTCAAAGGAATTTCGCAATGTGCCTAAATCCACTTGCGAAATTGGTCATTTGACATGATGCAGTTGTCTTCCGAAGGCCATATCTTCCTCATTTCAGCTCCAAATCATACACGGTTTGAAGCGTTGGATTCTTGACTTCCTAAGCTTTCAAATGGTATATAGCATAAGAAAAATAGACTTCGGGAAGTGCTTCAAAAGTGCGAAAGAAGACTGCAGCTATTTTCTTCACTCTGTTTTCCTCTTCTCCATTACTTGTGCTCGTGTTTCCACTTGACATTCAAGCCTGTAATCGTCCAAAATCCTTGCTTAACTCGCCCAAATAGCTCCTCCATCAATTGGCATGCTTGAATTGGTTCATAAGCTAATAAAAACATGTAAACTTGCCACAAAATGGTTAAAACCAATTACTAAGGACCTTAATGAATTAATTGGGTTAAATGAATATGATTACTACTTAAAGGTGCTTAAAACCATTATAATTAGATCTACAAAATAGCACTTTTTGGTAGTAATCACTTACTAAAGTTGATGAATTGTTGAAACTTCTATTGAATTCAACTTTAGTTCTTCCACTTTAAGCTATTCACACACTGTGCACAATAGGTTCCGATTATAAGATGAAAAACTATTTCCCTCTTGACTTAGGAAAATTTAGACTTGGTACTTTTGACCTCATTTTTAATAGTGTTGGGACACCTTGTAAAAGGCCAATGAGCCTTTGAAAAAAGAAAATAAAGAAAAATGTTTGCTTGCCTTGAAACCCGAGCAAGGTCTGAGGGGTATATGGTGAAAATCTTTAAAACCTGGTGCCCTAAGCCTTCATTGGTTGGAAGTCATTGACTTCAATGCTCGTTACAAGGGTGAATAGGTGTAGTTTAGCATACTGTAGGTGCTTGGGTATTAAAATTCATTCTCAAAAGTCCGGGGTAAAATCCGAGTTAATGGTTGAAAGATCCTTAAAGCTTGATGCCCTAAACCTTAATTGGTTGGGAGTCATCGATGGACCCCCGTTACATGGACAAATTAGAAAAGAATACCTTTAAGCTTTGCTCTATCTTACCTAAAAAAAAAAAAAAAAGGTGCGTTCTTAGCCTATTGAAGTTGGTCAGTTTGCTAAGTGTTGAAAAGAGCTAGGTTGGGGGGAGAGATTAGTTTAGCATACTATTTTCGGAAACTATCATCTCACATTTAGACTTTTGTGGAAGAATAAAGTTTGATCCTATGGAAGTGGAAATGATTTTAATGCTTAAATTTGCATAATGCCTTCTCTTTAAGAATAGTGATTAGACAAGTTATTTGATAACTCTTGTTGAAGTTTGAGTTTTATTTCTTTAATGTTCCATGTGAGAGTTAGATCATCATGCCACTTGGAAATTGTTTTTTGATCAACATGATGTTGTAAAATTATAGTACTGTTTATTTTTATTTTTCTCTCCTTCATTGCTAAGGGACTAGCACTATGTCGGTTGGGGGGAGTGATTACTACTCAAAAAGTGTTATTTCATAGTTGGTAATTAACTCTTTTAAACACTTTTGAGTAGTAGTTATCACCTTTTAACTCAATTAACATATTAAGGACCCTTGCAATCAATTCTAATCAAATTATGTTAAGTTTTGGTGTTTTGATTGTTTTTTTATCACCAAAGCAATCCTAGATTGAGGAGAGTTCTTTGGAATCCATGGCAAAGCAATGAAGAGCTCAGAAACATGAAGAACCGAAGCTTTGAAGTCCTTTGCCATAAGCAAATCCGAAATGCAAGGAGTATGGGATCCTGCTCAGGAATTCCATCCGGCTGCTGCCACTTTACCCGGACGGAAATTCTCACATCCGGAATTCTTCTCCGCCAACATTCCACCCGGGTAGGAATTCCAACCAGCTGCCGCCACTTTACCCGGACATCCAGAATTCTGTCCGGGTGATGTGCCACTTTCTCCGGATGTTTCACATATGGTGCCTGACGCCGGATGGAAAAGATGTTCGTAAGCGCCCCGTGCCCCGCTTGAGGAAATCGTCCGGGTGTGATGTTCACAAGCGTCGCATGCCCGCTTGAGGAAATCGTTCGGGTGTGATGTTCACGAGCGCCGCATGCCCGCTTGGGGAATCCGGATGGAGTTGCTCTGGATGGGTCCCTACACCATGCACACGCGGACGATACCCCGGGTGACGTTCCATCTTCTCCTCTCCCACATCCAGAATTCTGTCCGGGTGACGTTCCACCATATCTAGATGTTTCGCATCCGGATCAGACGCCGGATGGGAGAGGAGGGCGTTTCAACTTCTCCGGGTATACATATCCGGATCTGCTGATAGCGCTCACCCGGAGAATTTCGCAGCCATTTTTGGCACAGTGCCAATAGCGCTCACCCGGAGAATTTCGCAGCCATTTTGCACAGTGCCGCGGTTTTCTCCTGAAGCTTCCCGATATTTGCGACCGACATTTTGAGATATTTTGCTTTAGATATTTGATGTCTAAATTCCCAAAATCTCCTTGTAACCCACCTATCATAGGATTCCTTAGTCTTTAAGTAAGAACAAAGGGTGAATAAGCCCTTATATATAGTTTTGTAATGATCTTGATCTTTTGTACAAGTTTTGGAAGGAAGTAAAATACAGAGCCTTTACTCTACCTTACCTATTTGTTTTGATTGTTTATATTCATTTAATTTTTCTTACTAGCCAAACAAGTTCTGAGGAAGTATCCTCAGAGAATGAGTGGCTAAACTTTTAGTTCCTTGGAGCTAAGGTTGCCGGGAAAGGTTCCAAGTGCAAAAATTTATAGCTTTGTGGTTTCAGCCGTTAATGAAGAGAAAGTGTGACCCAATAATGGTTTTTATCTTTTTAGTTAACTTAAAACGCCTTTAAATCACCTGGGCCAACACTTGGTAAGGCAAGTAATCTCCATTCATTGAGATGCACTAGTTTATCTCTTGCGAGCCTTTGGAAGGTGGTTTGAAGGTAGGATTTTCTAGAATAGCCAACACTTGGTAAGCTTTTGGACTCCACGGAGACATCCATTAGTTATCTCTTGCAAGCTTTTGACAGGTAATCCAAGGTTAAAGATCACCTTGAATGGCAAATGCTAGGTGAGAGGCACAAGCCATTGCAAGATGTATCAGTGAGAGGGATTTAGTGTTTGAACCCATTAATGGGAAGCATCTGTATAGCACCGGTTAGAGAATTGACTATATGTTAATTCTCTAATGCGAGGAAATGAACCAAATGATCGGAACTCTGTTTTTGCACGAGGAACCTCCCCTATGAAACTAAACCTCCAAGGAATGTTTTTCTTCATAAGTAATTTCCATTACTTCCTTTGCCATTAGCTTAAACCTAAACCTTTTTCAATCAAAGTTTGTGTTTTATTTCTTAAGCTAACCTTGAAATGAAAAAGCACCAATTCACTTTGAATTGGTATCATTTATGAATTGAAAACCCTTCCCAGTGAACGATCCTAGAGCCACTATGCTATAGTAGCTTTGTCTTTGCTACCCTAGTTCATGGTGTAATAGGTTATAAATTTTGTTGATTACTCCCTCAATCAAGGAGCACCAGCTGGACATGAATCAGCTGATACACCAATAGGGCATGAATCATGAACATTGTGCCATGCCTTTTGATTGCTTACACTGTGATTTATGGGGTTCGTCACCAATTCTCTCTTTTACTGGATATAGATACTATGCGGTATTCATTGATGATTGTACCAGATTTAGTTGGATTTTCCCTTTAAAACAAAAATCTGATTTTTTTGATACCTTCATCCATTTACAATGTTATATTGAGACTCAATTTTCATCCAAAATAAAATCCTTTCAATGTGATGGTGGAACCGAATTTACAAATAATAAATTTCGATCTCACTTGCAATCTTGTGGCATTGTTCTCCGTTTGGCATGCCCCTACACTCCTAGTCAAAACGGCATTGCCGAACGCAAACATCGCCATGTCACAGAAACGGGCCTTACCCTTATGTTCCATGCTTGTGTGCTGCTCTCTTTATGGGTTGAGGCCTTCTCAACTGTTGTCTTTCTCATTAACCGACTCCTGTCACCGTTACTTGATGGCAAAACTCCTTATGAGCTCTTGTTTGGTAAGCAACCGGATTACTCTATGCTTCGCACTTTTGGGTGTCTTTGCTTCCCTTATTTGAAAGATTACTCACCAAATAAATTGTCTCCAAAATCTGCTTCTTGTACCTTTTTAGGTTACAGTGCACTTCATAAAGGATTTCAATGCCTCGACTGAAAGACACATCGTGTCTATGTTTCTCGACATGTGCAGTTTTATGAAAATACTTTTCCTTATCATGGTGATTCTGTAAAAAATTTACAAACCAACATTGACTATACCCATTTTTCTGAATGTCCGGACTATGTGTCTAGGTCTTCTACTATTGGTTCTTCTCATTCGTTTTCGAGTTCACCATGTTTGCCTTATAGTGATTCTCCACACATGTCCTCAGATCCTCCTCCTGATTTGCAAGGTCCTATTTATGTGGAACCTCTCTCGGATTCTGTAGCTTCCGACTCAACTTTCCCACATTCGGTGTCTTCCGCTCCTCTTGTGACCACTTCTAGCCACCCGATGATTACCAGAGGAAAAGCCGATATATTCAAACCACGGTTATATCATGCTATGAATGTTTTGTCTTCTTCTCAAATTTTTCAGGCACTTCTTGCTCTCAAAGAACCTCGGGGTTTTAAGTCTGCTACAAAACACCCTGAATGGCTCTCAGCTATGGATGATGAGGTTCAAGCTTTAAAGACAAATGATACATGGGTTATTGTACCTCGTCCTACCAATCACAATGTGGTAGGCTATCATTGGATTTTCAAAACCAAACTTCGGTCAGATAGGTCCATTGAGCGTCACAAGGCACGTCTTGTGGCTCAAGGATTTTCTCAGATTCATGGTCTTGACTTTGGTGACACATTTAGTCCTGTAATGCGCCCTGCTACAGTAAGAATTATTTTGTCATTGGTTGTTACTTCTGGATGGTGTCTACATCAACTAGATGTTAAAAACGTCTTTCTACATTGTTTTCTCAATGAAGAGGTGTATATGGAACAATCGTCTGGCTACACAGATCCACAGTTCCCTCAGCATGTTTGTCGCCTAAAGAGGGCTCTTTATGGGTTGAAACAAACTCCTCGAGCTTGGTTTCATCGTTTTAGCTCCTTTTGCTCAAACTTGGATTTTTTTTTCCAGTCAAGCTGATTCTTCGTTATTTGTCTATCACTCCTTGGTTGGAACTATTTATTTACTTCTTTATGTTGATGACATGGTCATAACCAGAAGTAATTCTTCTATGGTTCAAACCCTCATTACTCGGCTTTCAAAGGAATTCTCTATGAAGGATTTGGGTGATCTTTATTATTTCCTCGGTGTTGAAGTGCAAGCTAATGAGAAGGGTTTGTTTCTCAGTCAAACGAAGTATGCCCTTGAACTGTTGCAACGTGCTTCAATGATTGATGCAAAGCCTATTTCTACACCCTGTGTTGTCGGTCAACATCTCTCAATTGAAGGAAAATTGTTCTCCGATCGTACTATGTTTCGTTCACTTGCGGTGCTCTTCAATACCTGACCATCACCAGGCCGGATCTCTCATTTAGTGTGAATTCTATTTGCCAATTCATGCATGCTCCCACCGAGGACCACTTTCGTGCTCTCAAGCGCATTTTGCGCTATGTCAAAGGCACTCCTAATCATGGACTTCACTCCATCAACAATCCACTCATGATATTCTTGCTTACTCTGATGCGGACTGGGCAAGCTGTCCCGATACACGTCATTCCACTACTGGCTACACTATTTTTTTTTTTGGTACCAATTTGGTTTCTTGGTCCTCTAAGAAACAAAGCACTGTCTCTTGATCAAGTGCCGAAGCAGAATATCGCTCTTTAGATGTTGCCACTGTTGATATTGCCTGGATTGTTCAACTACTTCGGGACCTCCATGTTACACTCTCAACAACACCTAAAATTCTTTATGACAATCAAAGTGCAATTTTTATGACAGTCAATCCGGTTACTCGCCCTCGATCAAAACATATTGCGATCGACTACCACTTTGTTCGTGAACTTGTTGCTAATGGCACTTTGAAAGTTGTTTTTATCCCTTCCCATCTACAGCTTGCTGATTCATTGACCAAAGGCTTCACCAAGCCTCAGTTCTTTCTCTTCCAAAGCAAGCTCAGCGTTATCCCTTCTCCCACGCTCACCTTGCAGGGGGTGATAAGGAATAATCATTTGATTCTCCATCAGATTTGCTATATCCCAATTCGGTTCCATAAAATCCGATTGTATAGCTGTAAATATATGTAGATATGTTTTCAATATTTGTATTTCAAACCTTTCCTATTTTATAGGATTAAATTGTTGTAATTTATTCTATATATATGTGATATTATCTCCTACATACGGCAAGGAGGATTTCAGCCATATACATTGTTTCTTAAACATCTTTAGGTTCGCACCGGCCGTACCTACCACACCGGTCATTTGGGGTTGTATAGAAGTTGAACCATTTGCTTTCTGTTTCCTGCCAGTTCCCATATTTCACCCAAGCCATATATTTACCATTCTCAGGTAAACCATGCCTCAATTGGTGCCAAGCAATCTTTCCCACGAAAGAGCAGTCACATCAGAAACCACTGAGCCTACTCTCTTATTCCAAACTTAGGTACCAAGTTCTAACAGCATCTAGAAGCCATTCTCTTAGCACCATCAACTAGTGATGCACATACGACTATGCACCCAAAATACCCACAGAAAACAAAGGAAGACAACAAAAAAAAAAAACAAAGCATGAATAATGTAAACCAAAAAAAAAAAACACAATGTAGGCCACATTTCATGTTTTATTCGAGGGGCTTAGGTTGGTGGGAGGAGTATAAGCAGATTCAAACAAAAAAAGGCAACCAAAGTCCTCACATAACACATAGTAAACAGGAAAACAAAGCCTTACAGTCCAAACCACAAATAGGGAACTCCAAAGGAAGAAATCAATTACAACAACTATATGAGCAATCTAGTATCAATGCAAACAAATATATGGCCTCTGTCATTCTATACACAAACATCCAAATGAGACTCAAAATCTAGCATAGATTAATACATAACAAAAGGATAATGGGAATGAAGAAGGAGTCTACAACAAACATACCTTGAAAAAGCTTCCTCCCGGCAAGAAAATCCCCACTGGTTTGTAGTCTCAGATCTCTGTCTCTGCTTTGTCATCCAAAACCAATTCCTTCTTTTTTTTTTTTTTTTTAGCGTGCTCAAAGTTTTTGAAAAAAAACTCCCTTTTTTCATATACCTCTTCCTGCAACCTTTACACCCATCTGCTAGAGCTTTTTATAGCAATTAGCAATCATTCCCTCTAAGAAGTCTTTCTCACTCCTAACTCTCTGTCTCATCCACCATAAAAACTCCTTTTTTAAATTTCAAAATGAATCCATGCATATCACGTAGTCCTACCTTTTCCGAAAACTTCTCTATTGGTAGATTTTTCTATAAAAACTTTAAATTATTAAATTAAATAAATGAATAAAAATTAAAAAATTAAAAAATAAATCAAAGAATGATAAAATAATAATAAATGAACAAATAATAAGATAATAAACAAATAAATAAAAAATAATAAAATAACTAAATAAATAAAAGTGATTGATAACAATAAAAATAAATAAACAAACAAATAAATAAATAGATAGATAGATAAATAAATAAATAATAACTAAATAAATAAAAGTGATCGATAACAATGAAAATGAATTAAAATAAATAAATAAAAGTATAATAAATGATTAAATAAAGGTGATTGATAATAATAATAAAAAATAAAAATAAATAAATAAGTAAATGAGATAAATGAGTCATGCAACCATACAAGTCACACTAAGAATGTCTAATGGGCCAAGTGTGCCTAAGTGAACTTTGATGGGTCTAAGGGGTCTAAATGGGTCTAAGGTGAACCTAAACGGGCCTAAGGTGTCTAAATGGGTCGGGTATACCTATACGGGCCTAGGGTGAGACTAGGTGGGCCTAACTAAATCTAACCTAAAGTACACCTAAGTGAAGCCTAATCTGAACTTGAAGGGCAGCCAATGTCATAATGTGGAGCTAGATAAACCCCTCAACCAAAGTCTCCAAAGTGGCTCAGAAAAGATAATCTATGAGTAGCAATGGGCCACCAAGAAACTACTGTGGAGCATTGGAAGTGAACTTAAAGACATGTGTTAAATGGACAAAATGGAGGGTCTACAGATACTCTCGTAGATGGAAAAGTTAGTAATAGAACAAATTGATATATTTCAAAATCTAGTTTGTAATCTTAGGAGTAGAGGTATTAGCATAGCTGATGCTCTTGTATTCACCTCTTTGATTAAAAAAATCTACCAACCTCCTAGTCTGATTTGGAAGAATGTTAAAACAAAACCAAAATATTTTTGCTTGGATGAATTACTAGTTTCACTTAGGATTGAGGAAAAGCATCATGAAGATGTGAATTTTAAATATTAGGCTAAAGCTCATGTTGTTGAAAATTTGTATAAATTAACCCAAGCCTAAGAATTTTAAGAAAAATAATTTTAATAAATCAAAAGGCAAAAATAATAATAAGAAAGTTTGGATTAGCTAAATGTTGGATTTATGGAAAGACAAATCATAATACTAGTTTCATAGAAAAGGTCAAACTCTTAAAGTTCTTGACTCTTTAATAATTCCTAAATCACAAGCTAATGTAGTAACTATGGGGAAAACCCTTTATCCTTGTTGAAAGTGATAATGTGAACAACCTTGAGTTAAATCTAATTCTAATATTCATGCATGTGTTGATAATGTTTATTCTCTAATTATTAGGATCACACACAAGTTTTGAGCATGGGAAATGAGAGTATTGTTAGGGTACTATGAGAAGGACAAAATAACTTAAAGCTTGTATGTGGGAGAATACTCACTTTAGAACGAGTCCAACATGGTCAAACATTCAGAAAAATTTGGCCATACCTCTCTTTTAGTTCAATATGGTTTTAAGGTAGTTTTTGAGTCCAATAAAGTTGTAATTACTAAAAATGAGAATTCTATTGATAAAGGTTATTTATATAATAGATTTTTTAATTTGAATGTAATGAATGCTCCTTAGTTAAATATGACTTCTCTTCTTTTTCAATTGCAAATATTGAGTTCTCTTATGCTTGACATAATAGACTAGGACATGTCAATTTGAAAACAATTAAATAGGCGATGAATTTAGATCTTATCCTAAAGGTTGAAATTAATATGCTAAGACAAAATGTGAAATATGTGTACAAGCTAAACAAGTTAGAAAAACTTTTAAGTCTCTTGAAAGAAAAACTAAATTTGTTAGAGTTAATTCATAGTGATATTTTTTATTTGAATAATATTATTACCTGTAGAGGTAAAATATATTTTATAACATTTATAGTGATTATTCTAAATATTGTCTTAATTATCTCATTGACTCTAAAAATGAATTATATGATAAATTCAAAATATATAAAATTTTGATAGAAAATAAAACTAAAATTTTAAGGTTAGATAGAGGTGGTGAGTATTTATAAAAAAAAAATGACTGAATTTTGTGAACCACAAGGGATAATTCATCAAGTAATTACACCCTATTCACCTCAATTTAATGGAGTTGGAGAGAAAAAAAATATAACCTTGTTAGATATGGTGTTTTAATGGTGCTTGCCTAATACTTTTATTATATGTGGACGATATCCTTATTTTTGGAACAATTTTTAAAAAAAAATTATTAAATAAACAAAAAAAGTATGTAATAATTTTTACATGAAAGACTTAGGTCTAGTTGGTTTATATCAGGTATCAAATTAATAAACTATCATAATGAGTGTATTTTAACTCAATCACATTACATTGAGAAGTTGAAAAAACTTCAACTATTATGAAGTTAAGCCTATTTCAACTCCTTATAATCCTAACCTACATTTGAAAATGAATTAGAGAGAAAGTGTCTCCTAACACAAATATTCTCAATTAATAAGATTTTTAATATATTGGACTAATTGTATAAGATCATATATTAGCCTATGCAATAGGTAGACTAAGTAGATCTTTAATAACCTAGAATTTTATATTAGTTTTGATTCTTTAAGTTTAGTTTGTTTTTCAAAATTTATTTCAAATGGATCAAGATAAAAGAAGGTTGTTGGTCAGAATGACAATGAGACTGAGTCTTTGAGGTTTGATTATGAACTTCATGCCCTAAGACAAAAGCATGTACGAGCCCCTGTCCAAACTGAAGGAGGTGTAGTAATTAGCAAGCCTACCAAGAGGTGTGTCACTTGTCGGGCCGTGCATGTAGAGGCTAGGATGAAGACCTGTTTTGATCACCTAGCCATTTAGAGGACCTAAGCAGTGCATGTAAAGGCTAGGATGAAGCTTGTTTTACTCACCCAATCATTCCTAAGACCACTAAGCCCACTAAGCCCACTACCACTCCTCCACATCCACAGGTTACTTCCCTTGCTCTAAACCCAACACGTACTCCATCTCTAGGAGTTTCTGATGATGATTTTGGGGTGGACTTATCTTGTTGAGAGTTCAGTCAGGAGTTCTCTTATGATATAGGGACATTCAGTACTTATAGGCATACAACATAGTCCATGCCTCCTAAATCGATACTATTTTCTTGCATTGATGGATCATTCCTAATATTTTTATGCTGCTAGTGTACAAAAGTTTTTTTCTACTCTTGAGGATTGGAGGAGGTATCGAGAGCTGTACTTTTCTATCAAAGGTCAAGTTGATATTATTTCCATTAAGACCATTGCTCCATCATTTGGTTTACCATCATTTGCTCCTCTTGGAGCCTAATTTGCACCTTAGTCACAACTAGCTTTTTGGAGGATTGCATATGTACTAGCATCTCGGGGTACCCATTGTTGTTTGACCATTATCTACCTTAAGATGCCACTAATCCTATGGTTTATGGATTAGGTCATTAAGACAAACACATTTGTTGGAAAGTGTTCTAAATTCCTAACTAGTAAAGATTCTTTTTTGTAAAGAATATTGTATAAAATATTCATAAGTTATATATTATTGTAATATTAGATTTCCTTATAGAATAAGGAAATTTATTAGGAATATCTTTATAAATATTTTGTATCATGAGGAGAAAAGTCATGAGATAGAGATAGGCTTGTAGAGACTATACAAGGTGGATAGAGATGCAAGGAAGAATGAGAGATACTTGGTGGAGCGAAGGAGTTTGTGGTTCAGGATGTGGACAGGAAGAGTAGGGAAACATGAGATGTTTTGGAAACCTAATAGTTGTATATGGTTTTGTTCTTTGTAATATTCTCCATGGTATAGTAAAAATATTATCTTTCTTCCATGGATGTAGTCATGGTTGACCAAACCATGTCAAAACATCGTGTACCTTTGTGTGGATTATTTTATCTTTGTGTTCTTGATATAACATTATTCACATTGAAGCTTTCGCTAGAAAAACAATATTTCCGTTTGAACACTCTACAAAGCACTCTAGCGTAGCCTTATAGGGGTTATATCACATGTACATAGGCTAGTGGTGGAGTCCAACTTTGGTCATCATGGATACCATCGTTTTGTTTTTCCAAAAGGTGAAGAAGAAATAGTTGTCTTTAGCTCGACGCTATCCCATTCCTTTGCCTAGGTTGCTCTCACACTACTTGTTCCACCGTGGACACTAGTTACCTAATTCTGACTACCACGTGGTTTCTCATACTTATGTCATTGATCAGTGGGTTTGAGTGATTCATTCGGGGCCACAATTGACCAACCATGGCACTATCCAGAAAAGAGCTTTGCATGTTGTTTCCCTTCTATCTATGATAGAGAGCTCACTTCCACCTACTCTTACTTTTGACATGAGCTTGTTAGTGCTTCCTATTCCTTTTTTACCACCTGTTTCAACTGCCTCAAAGCCTACTATTCCTATTTCTACACTAGGAGTACCAGTCTTCGATTACCTTAAAACTTTGCAGCCTTAGGTTGTCGATGCTACCCCAACTACCTTATTGATCATGTCCCATTTAGACACACTTCAGAAGTTAAATATTTGTGTCCATGGACACTAGCATTGATCCTCGCCTAGGTAGGATGGAGACTCGGAAGGCTGACCTTACTTTTTCTATATAACAACTCACTTCCTTGGTTGTTCCACTTAGATAAATGGGAGATTTTGTTACATCAGTTGATGCCAGCTTGGAGATTGATGGTGGCATAGAGGTGATTAGTTTTGGCTCTGACACTAGAGCACTAGTAGTAGTCCATGAGACCACGCCTATTCTACAAACATCATGTGATGTTTCAGTTGAGGTTTTTACCCTAATTATTAATATTCTAGATTCTACAAGATAGGTTGATGGCGAGATTTTCATTTAATCTACTGACACCGATGTGGACATCATCATTAGTGATGACTCTCCTATGGTGCAAGATGGTGGCGATGCTACACCTGTCTTAGAGATCCCTGATTAGGCCATTGCTACACCTATGTTGAAGGATATTGACCAAGTAGCCACCTCTGTGTTAGAGGAAATAGATGGAGTTGTTGATATTGCCACTAATGCTTGATTTTCTTTCTTATTTATACCTTCTTCGATATGATTACATACACGATGGTATCTTTGGGGTATAATTATACTTTTATATTCTCTTTGGATTCTTACCATTTGTATTTTCCTCTATGCATACTTTTGCTATCGATCATATTGCTTTTGTTGCAAACTTGGTTTATATAAGGTCCTTATAGCAAACTTCTCACTCAATAATCTTGAGTTAGAGTGTCCATTTTTTTTCTTTCTTTTCAGCTATTATCCTACACATTGAGTACAATATGCCAGCTTCCTTAGAACTTTTATATTTTATTTTATTTTATTTTTTGTGCATGCATGTCTTTTTATAGTGACTTGCAAATTCACTTATGTGAGATCCTCATAAGTATGATGTTTTTCTTTAATGAAGTATTAGTTCATTTACCATGTCTTTTTATACCTACGATTGCAAATATAGTTAGGTTGAATCTTTAGAATAACTTAAATTTTTCTTTGTTGGTTATTTTCTACTTGAAACTCATAGCACATAGAGAGCACGATGTATCATCATAGTAACTTGATTGAAATTGATTACCTTAGTTATAAAATGATTCATTCTCAAGAAAAAAAAAAAGGTTGAAATTAATGTAGATTTTTAAAAAATAAAAATAAAAAACAAAATTGAGGAAAGCTTGAGCAACTAATTTAATGGGGTAATGGCCTTGTGTCTTCAATCCCTCATGTCCAAAACCAACTGGTTAAGAGTCGCTGATATTTTGCTCGTTACAGAAGTTGAAATCGATTTTGAAAAAAATTAGGAAACCATGTTTGAAAAATTTGACCTTGTTCTAACTTGAGCTAGGGTGATGCTTGAGGGGTAAGTGGCATGTAAAGGTCTTACATAAGTGGTACCTTGAGAGGAAACTGATTCGTTTGATTCCAATCGGGTCTTTTAATCAAACATATTTATAAATCCTATGACCTTATACTGGCGTAGCAAAGCTACTATAGTATAGCAGTTCTAGGGTCGAACTCAGGGATGGGTTTTCACTCTATCAGTGACAGGCTCTAATTTAGAAATTGATTCTGATGATTTCCTTTAGCACAAACTTGAAATTTAAAAGAAAATAAAATTGTTTTGAAAGTGGTGATTAAAACTAAACTCACATAGAACTAAGTGAAAGTAAAAGAAAGAAAGTCTCCCGGAGCTAAAGGTTGCTAGGTTCAAGTTTAGGATGCAAAGTGGAAAATTCCAGATTTTTCTCCTCGCATTGGGGATTTAACCTATAGTTATTTCCCGAACCGGTATAGGTTTGACAATGAAGATTTAATCCATAAAAAGTCAATAGAGATGGTAGTCAAGGTCCATTAATGGCTTAAGACTGTATGGGTTATCACCTTGAACCACTTTCCAATGGCTCGTACATGATAACTAATGGACTGATATGGATCTAGTAATAAGCATCCACAGAGACCTTAAGCTTACCATGTATTGGCCAGTCAAAGTGATTCTAAGGGATTTAAAGCAAAACTTTAGATTTAGAAGCCATTTATGGATTCCAACTACCTGAATTTAATGCACGGAAACTTTCCACCTTTTAATCTGGACTTTTCACCTAGCTTCCTTTACTCCAAGAAACTATTGGTTTAGCCTCTCATCCTCTGGGAAAACATCCTCAGAGGGTGTTTGGCTTCCAAGAAAATAGAAAATAGTAGAGAGAAAAAAAGCAAAAGAGATCTCTGTATTTCACTAAGTAACAAATTTACATAAGTTGGTCTCCTGGAGAAAGCTCCCCGAAAGATCATTTTTCAGTGTTTACAAGAGAATTTATATAGGAAGGTAATTTTACCCTTCCTTGGATACTTCCTAGCTAAGGAATTACATGAGTGGCTGCATACAAGGAGAAAATGGAAATTTAGACACAAAAAATATCAGAAGAAAAAGAGTCGGCAAAAATATCCAATTTTCGCACGTTGGAGTTGCAATTTCGCACTTTGGTTTGAGGTGTGCGAAATTCCCATACTTTGGACTGAGGAATTCGCACCTTGCTTTCCATCGTGCGAAATTGTCCCTCAGCTTGATGCAGTTGTCTTCCGAAGGCCATATCTTCCTCATTTCAGCTCCAAATCGTACATGATTTGAATCGTTGGATTTTTTACTTTCTGAGCTTTGAAATGGTATATAGAATGTAGAAAATGGACTTCGGGAAGTGCTCCAAAAGTGCAATGAAAGACTGCAGCTGTGTCCTCTGTTTTCATCACCCTGTTTTCCTCTTCTCCATTACTCTTACCTTGCATATTTTGAACTACTAAGGCAAAGGATTATGAGGTTCCAAAGCTTGGTTTCTTGATAAATTTAAGCTTTCCAAAAGCTTTGCCATGAACCATATATAGCTCTCCCTCATTCATAAATTGCTTTGGTGAGCATAAAGCTATCAAAAAGCACCAAAACTTAACACAATTGTTAGAAACGATTGCAAGGGTCCCTAACATTTTAATTGAGTTAAAAGGTAATAATTACTACTCAAGGGTGTTTAAAAGAGATAATTACAAGCTACTAAATAGCATGTTTTGAGTAGTAATCACTCCCCCCAACCGACATATTGCTAGTCCCTTAGCAATTAAGGAGAGGAAAACTAAGCAAACGTAATAATATACATAAAAGAAGTCATGCAAATCATTCCAAAAAATAATTGAGTGGCATGACTGATATCAAAACACATCTCACATGGTGAACTAAAGATATGAAGATTCAAAAAGCAATAGGAGTTGTCAAAGCTAAAACTTAAACAAAAAGTACAAAGAGTGGAGATTATGCAATTAAGTATCAAAAGAATCTCTACTCTCAAGGTTCCAAATCAAACTCTTCCATAATAAGCTAAGTGTTAATGAGATTAGCTTCCGGATATAGTATGTACAACTATCCTCTCTTCCCAACCTAAGCTTTTCTCGAACATTGGCAAAATTATCCAACTCTTAATAGGTTAGGAACGCACCTTCTTATTCACAATTCTTTTTACTCACTAATCTTAACCAATTCACCTATGTAGCAAGCAGAGGATCGATGACTCCCAACCAATCAAGGTTTAGGGCATCGGGTTTTAAAGGCTTTCGCCACCCCTTCGGATCATGCTTAGGTTTCAAGGAAAGAATAAAAGCTTATTATTATTATTATTTTTTTTTTTTTCAAAGACTCATTGGTCTTTATGAGGTGTCCCAACACTATTAAAGAGAGGTTAAGTAATGAACCAAGTAAAAACTTTCCTAAGCTTAGAAGGTGAGAAAGTTTTTCGTCATATATCCGAGATCTAATGTGCACAGTGTGTGTAAAGCTCGAAATGGAAGAAGAAAGTTCAAAATCAAAGAGGCTTCAATAGATTATCAACTTTGAAAGCATAAAACAAACTCTAAGACTTAAATAATTAAGTTAAAACTCAACTTATCCTATTTTATTTTTGAGAAATTATCTTTAACAACCATAGAGAATGATTCAAAAAAAACTTTTAAAAATTTTAAATTTTAAGCAAAAATCAACTAAAAAAAACAAAATAACTTAGTATTAACAACAAAACTTCCTTTCTCAACTCTCACCCCAACCAAGGTGAACATTGTCCTCAATGTTTCAATAGCGATGAAAAATAAAGGGAGGAAGTGGTACCTCCTGAGTGAGACAAAGTCTGAGTGTATAGGAGGTATGGAATACCTTAAACCACATGTTCCAAAGAGAAAAGAGTAATGAGAAAAGGGAATATAATCAAAAAGGATATATATATATATATTACTTGGAAAAGAAATATACAATGTATGATTTCAAGTAATACTTCTAATCCCAGTTTATAAAACAAGCAAAAGATGGGATTTACAAGTCTAATATAAAAAACAAGTAAAACATAAAAAGATCAGATATGAGTGGGGTCATGTGATGGCTCTGCTCTGATCTCCTCCTCTGGTATGGGCTGCTCAGCTGGTAAGCTGTCCTCATCTGGCACTAAAGGCTCGGATGGTGCAGACCTATCATGTCCAAGAGGTGTCTGCATACTCAGATGATGCTGGATCTGATGAAGGATCGTGGTATGCTGGGTCTGAGTAGCAATGATCTAATCCTGGTGTGCATGAATAGTGGCCATCTGGTGGATAATAGAATCCTGAGCAGTACTCAGTGTCTGCAATGAACGCACTAAGCCTCTGAATTCCGTAAGAGAAACGGTGACAGTGGGCTCAGATGAAGGAGGAGGTGCTGGGGTAGCTGGCATGACTGATGGAGCAGCCTGAGTGAGAGGAGAAGTAGGATGTATAGCCTAGGGCATATGCACTAAGGTGTGTGCTGCAGGGGCAGGAGGTGTGGTGTCTGTGAGAATCTCATCCTGCTGGGCCTAAGGTAGCTGCTCATCTCGGGGTAGCTCTGGAGGTGCAGGCACAGCTGGGGCTCCCTGAGGTGCAAAGTAGGCTACCAAGTGATGCCATTTGTCGAGAAAGAAATCCTCTCTGCAATGGCGGCGCCTCTCAAGACGGGGCTCTTCAGGATAGCTCAGGTGCTCTAAAATTTGGCAGAGGAGCCTCGGAAATAGTAATGGGATGCCATCTGCCCTCTGAAGCTTCTTTTGATGGACTTTTTCTTCAAAATGAAGAAGAGAAGTCATAATCAAATGATGAGAGCCGAAGTAATAGCCCTCAGAAATCCTGAATAATGCCTCAAGTATAGCTCCTCTCCTCCGAACCTTATGCTGAAGTGGGAAGATGTTGGCACGTAGGAGGACATCAATAAGGAGCATCCCAGATGGAAGCTTTCTCCTAGTCAACACTGAGGCTGTAGAAGTCCCCCTGGACAAAATACGGACCATGTCGCTCTGAGAGAATGAGGACCACTCCCTGAAATCTGCCTGAATCACAGGCTCATAAGGTATACGGAGGGCCTCTATATCAAAGTAGGTCTCGGAGTGGAAGGATCGATCTCTGCAATCCAAGTTGCCCTTTATCGGTGGTCCGGCTATCATGGGACGCCTGATAACGGTGTCGGGAGTAATCCCCAGAGGAATCCGAGGTTCCTATGTAGGCGGCTCTGCCGGAGGTGGCTGGGAGGGCTCTCCAAGACCCGAGAACTTGGTTCTCTTCGCTGGTGGCCGAGAAACAGAGCTCGTGGCTTGATCTGCTGGTGGCACATGGTCCGTGGGTGGCCTCCTGGTGGGGTATCGGCGCTGAGAAGGGGCTCCCCCCTCAGATGGGGGAATAGCTGGGGCCTGAACAGGTGGCGAAGCTGCGGCTCCCATGGCGGCTTGATGTGGTCGCGGCGTTGGTGAGAATGGGGAGGCGGAAAGGCCTCCTCTGGACTTTGCCATGGCCGAAATGAAGGGAGGTGGCTGTTCGGGATTTCAGAGGCTTCTCAGCTGGTGCGCGGGGTAGACTGTTGAGTTCCTAGGCTTCAAGGGCTTATATAGGAATGGGGTTTGGGGGGGTTTTTTATGTTTAAAAATTTTCCAAGGAAACCGAAAAGTCGTTTTTGGACGTTAGGCACAATTTCGGGGGTAAAATTTTAATTTAAAAGTCAGTTTAAAATTTTTGGAACTTAAAATTTTACCGTGCGAAATTTTCGCACCTTGGACTGCAAATTTCGCACCTTGAATTTAGGTGTGCGAAATTCCCATCCCTTGGACTGAGGAATTCGCACCTTGAAATGAGGTGTGCGAAATTTCCGCACCTTGAAATCAGGTGTGCGAAATTTTCACACCTTGTTTCGCACGGTGCGAAAATTGGCCTGAGGCGTGCGAAAATGGCACTCGTGTGCCAGGAGGGGATTTCGCACAGTGCAAAAATTTTCGCACCTTGAATAGTGGTGTGCGAAAATGGCTTTTAGGGAATTCGCACTTTGAAATCAGTTTTTCGCACCTTGAAATAAATTTCGCACCTTGGTTTTGAGGTGTGCGAAAATGGCTCCCTTTGGACCGAGGAATTCGCACCTTGAAATGAGGTGTGTGAAATTTTCGCACCTTGAAATAAGGTGTGCGAAATTTTCGCACCTTGAAATGAGGTGCTCTGTTTCCTTGGTTTTGCTCCCCTGTCTTGCTTTTGAAGAGTTCTCCACATCTTTCATGATTTTTTTATGAAATTTATCATCAAAATTGACTTGAATTAAGACAAAATAAACTAAGATTTAGGAAGAATTATAATAAAAAGAAATAAAAATAATGATATAACTATAAAACTATAACAAAAATTTCATGGACTTATTTAGCCCATGATACCCTGCTTTCCCTCAGAGTTGTGGTGGTTCAAGGAGGTTGATCTCCTCCTTGTCTGTACTGTAAGGCTCTATGAATGGCTTGAGACGATGGCCATTAACTTTGAAGGTTTGATTGCCTGTGGGATTGACTATTTCCACCACTCCATTGGGATGCACTTCATGAATTATGAAAGGACCCGTCCACCTGGATTTCAATTTTCCTGGAAAGAGATGAAGTTTAGAGTCATAAAGCAAAACTCTTTGTCCTTTGGTCAAATTCTTCTGATTTACCAACTGATCATGCCATTTTTTCAATCTTGCTTTTGCAATTTTTGAATTGAGGTATGCATCATTCCTCATTTCCTCCAATTCATTCAAATCCAAACATCTCTTTAACCAGGCTCTTGTCAAATCCATGTTGAGCTTTTTGATTGCCCACCATGCTTTATACTCAATCTCCACTGGAAGATGACACGCTTTGCCATAAACAAGGCGATAGGGAGACTTTCCTAGAATGGTCTTGTAAGCGGTCCTATAAGCCCATAAGGAATCCAGGAGCTTGATAGACCAATCCTTCCTATTCACATTGACCACCTTCATCAATATATTCTTGATCTCACGGTTGGCTAACTCAACTTGGCCACTTGTTTGAGGGTGATAAGGTGTAGCTACCTTGTGCTTAACCCCATACTTGGCTAGAAGAGTCTCAAAAGGTTTATTGCAAAAGTGGGTTCCTCCATCACTTATAATGGCCTTTGGCACTCCAAATCTTGCAAAGATGTTGTCCTTGAGGAATTTAAGAACCACCTTATGATCATTGCTCCTGCATGGGATTGCTTCTACCCACTTAGAGACATAATCCACTCCCACCAAAATGTAGGAATGTCCAAATGACATTGGAAATGGTCCCATGAAGTCTATCCCCCAGACATCAAAGATATCCACTACTAAGATGGGGTTCAAGGGCATCATATTTCGGCGTGTTAGCTTACCAAGCCTTTGACACCGATCACATCCCTTGCACATTGAGTGGGCATCCTTGAAAAGAGAGGGCCACCAGAAGCCTGATTGGATCACTTTCATAGCTGTTTTCTGGGAGGCAAAATGACCTCCACATGCACTATCATGGCAATGGGAAAGAATTCTCGATTGCTCTTGCTCAGGAACACATTTCCTTATGATTTGATCCACACAATATTTAAAAAGAAAAGGTTCCTCCCAATAATAGGTGTGGATCTTAGCAAAGAAATGCCTCTTATCTTGGGCACTCCACTCACTTGGTACTTCCCCAGTAACCAAAAAGTTTGCAATGTGAGAATACCATGGAGCTACATCTACTGACATGAGAGACTCCTCAGGGAAGTCATCATTGATAGGCAGACCATGTGAGTCATGTGCTATCACAAGTCTAGACAAGTGGTCAGCTACCACATTTTCTACCCCCTTTTTATCCCGGATTTGGAGATTGAATTCTTGGAGCAAAAGAATCCATCTTATCAATCTTGCCTTGGCATCTTGCTTGGTTAGCAAGTACTTCAAAGCGGAATGGTCAGTGAATACCACTATAGAGGACCCTACCAAATAAGCACGAAACTTATCCAAGGCAAAAACTACTGCCAACAACTCCTTCTCAGTAGTTGTGTAGTTTTTTTGAGCCTCATTCAAAGTTTTGCTTGCATAATAGATCACATAGGGCTTTCCATCCTCTCTTTGCCCCAAAACAGCCCCCATAGCAAGATCACTTGAATCACACATTACCTCAAAAGGTAATTTCCAATTTGGGGCTCTCACTATTGGTGCAGTTGTGAGGAATTGTTTCAATTCCTCAAAACTCCTCTGACACTTCTCATCCCACACAAACTTGGCATCCTTTACCAAGAGCTCACACAGAGGTTTTGAGATTTTTGAGAAATCCTTAATGAACCTCCTATAGAACCCGGCATGTCCAAGGAATTGCCTAATTCCTTTAACATTTGTGGGAGGTGGCAACTTAACAATTAGCTCCACCTTTGCCTTATCTACCTCAATGCCATTTTTGGAGATGATATGTCCTAAGACAATTCCTTTTTGTACCATAAAATGGCACTTCTCTCAATTTAGCACTAGGTCTTTCTCAATACATCTATGGAGAACTGCTTCTAAATGCAACAAACACTCCTCATAAGAACTTCCATATACAGTGATGTCATCCATGAAAACTTCCATGATGCGTTCCACCATATCACTGAAGATGCTTAGCATACATCTTTGGAAAGTTGCAGGAGCATTACATAGACCAAAGGGCATTCTCCTATAAGCAAAAGTACCAAAGGGGCAAGTGAAGGTTGTTTTTTCTTGATCTTCTAAATCAATTTCTATTTGGAAGTACCCTGAATAACCATCTAGAAAACAATAGAAAGGATGTCCTGAGACTCTCTCAAGGACTTGGTCCATGAAAGGTAATGGAAAATGGTCCTTCCTAGTCACTAAATTCAACCTCCTATAGTCTATACACACCCTCCATCCTGAGGTAGGACGTGTAGAGACTTCCTCCCCTTTCTCATTCTGGATCACAGTGATTCCAGATTTCTTTGGTACTACTTGGGTGGGACTCACCCACAAGCTGTCTGAAATGGGATATATGATCCCAGCTTGAAGTAGCTTCAAAACTTCACTCCTCACCACCTCTTGCATGTGAGGATTCAGTCTCCTTTGGGGTTGTCTCACTGGTTTTGCATCTTCTTCCATATAAATATGGTGGGTGCACACCAAAGGGCTAATCCCTTTCAGATCAGAAATTTGCCATCCAATGGCTTTCTTACATTTTCTGAGGACTCCTAAAAGACTATCCTCTTGATCACTAGTGAGAGTTGAAGAAACCACCATTGGACATTTCTCATCATCCTCCAAGTATGCATACTTCAAATCCACAGGAAGTGGCTTTAAAATAAGCTTTGGAGGGTCCTCCACAGCAACTCCTTCTAAGTCTTCCTGGTTGAACAGTGGTAAGATCTCTTCCTGTCTCCTCCAAGGAGACATAATGGCTAGCACATCAAAGGGTTCAGGGAACCCATCTTCAAGGACTTCCAGGCTTTCATTCAAGCTCTCCTCTAAACTCTTGTCACAATGCTCTTCAACCAAAGTGTTGATCAAGCACACCTCCTCAAATCCTTCCTCCTCTTCAGGGTGAAGATGCCTCTTACATAGGTGGAATATGTTTAATTCCAATGTCATGTTTCCAAATGTGAGCTGCATCACCTCATTCCTACAATTAATGATAGCATTGGAGGTAGCTAGGAAAGGTCTCCCTAGGATGATTGGCACATAATTCTCTTCCTTGACAGTGGAATCAGTGTCAAGTACCACAAAATCCACAGGATAGTAGAATTTGTCTACTTGAACTAGAACATCCTCTATCACTCCCCTTGGGATTTTGACCGACCTATCAGCTAAGGAGAGGGTCATGGTTGTGGGCTTCAATCCTCCAAGTCCCAGTTGCTTATACACAGAGTATGGGAGCAAATTCACACTTGCTCCCAAGTCTAGTAAAGCTTTTTCCACATGTGTCCCTCCAATGTTGACTGATATGGTGGGACATCCCGGATCTTTATACTTAACTGGGGACTTACTCTGAATGATAGCACTCACTTGCTCAGTGAGGAATGCATTCTTTGTCACTTGTAAACCTCTCTTGACTGTGCACAAGTCCTTTAGAAACTTTGCATATGTGGGGACTTGCTTGATCATATCAAGTAAGGGTATATTCACCTTCACTTGTCTCAGAACCTCAAGAATTTCTAATGAATTCTTGATTTCTTTCTTCCCATGTAAAGCTTGAGGAAAAGGGGGAGGCATATGCTTTTTCATCATATCCTCCTTTATCACTATTCTTGGTTCTTCTTCAATGCTTGATTTGGATGCACTTTTCTTCCCACTCTGCTCTTCTTGGTTATTGCCCTCTTTAATCAAGGGTCTCTTTGATCTGAGTTCTTCATCAGGCCCCACGTTAGGCAAGGGTTGATCAACCTCCTTCCCACTCCTCAAAGTGATCACAGCTTTGACCTCTCTCAAATTTGAAGACTCACCATCTTGGGTTTCAACTTCATGAACACCCTTGGGATTTTGGCTTGGTTGAGAGGGAAACTTTCCCTTCTCATTCACTGTGTTTAGGTTGGTAAGCCTAGAGATGGAGTACTGAATATTATCTATCTTCTGAGATAGATCATTTTGCATCCCCTCCATCCTCTTAATTTGAGAACTCTCAACATTTTCAATCTTTTGATGCAATTGGGAGTTGATTTCCTTTTGTTCACCCACAAAGTCACCCATGACTTTACTCAGGTTTACAATGGCTTGCTCTACTGAAGAGGGTTGTTGAGGTGCTTGGGTTTGGCCTTGTGGTTGATATGGAGGTGGCCTTGGTCTCCAAGAAAAATTTGGGTGGTTTCTCCAGCTTGAATTATAGGTGTTACCATAGGATGCACTGTTGTTGGGCCTAAATTGCCCCACAACATTTACTTGATCACCTAACATTTCTCTCACAGCTGGCATGGTTGGACACTCATCTACCATATGATCACATGATTGGCAAATGGTGCATGGCATGACATGGACTTGGGTATCGGAAATGGCTTGGACTTCATGTATCTTTTTCAACTCAAGTTCTTCCAACCTCCTAGCTAATGTTGCCACTTTAGCTTTCATGTCCACGTCTTCACTCAACATGTACATTCCAGCCTTTGGATTTTGGGTTTGTTGAGAGGGAAACTTTCCTTTCTCTCTTGAGTTGGGCTCATCCCATCCTCTTGACACCTCAGCCACGTAACTTAAAAAGTCCATGGCTTCTTCAGGATTCTTACTCATAAAATCTCCCCCACACATGGTTTCAAGAATTTGCTTCATGGAAGAAGACATTCCATCATAAAAATAGCTCACTAAGAGCCATGTATCAAAACCATGATGAGGACAAGCATTGATGGCCTCCATATACCTTTCCCAACATTCATGGAACTTCTCATTTTCTTTTGCAGAAAAGTTTGAGATTTGTCTCTTCAACCCATTAGTCCTATGGGTGGGAAAAAATTTTTTCAAAAATTCAGCCTGAAGATCAACCCAATTTCTTATGCTCCTTGGCCTTAAAGAATTAAGCCATATTTTTGCCTTGTCCTTCAAAGTGAAAGGGAATAGCTTGAGTCTCATCAAGTCTATTGAAGCTCCTCCCTCTCTAAAGGTATTACACACCTCCTCAAACTCCTTGATGTGAGAATATGGATTCTCACTCTCCATTCCATGGAAAGTTGGTAGGAGGGGCACAATATGGGGCCTTATAACTAACTGCTCAAGAGGGGGTAGGATGCATGAGGGTGCACTCATCCTTGGTGGATGCATTCTATCCCTCATGGATAGATATGCATTGGGATTACCCCCTTGACCTTGTTGAGAATTCTGATCCTCTGGTGGAGGGTCCATGATATTTACACAGATATCCAACTCTGTGTCTTGAGGATTCTCAATCCTTACTAATCTTCCCTCTTGGTCCCTAATCCAATAGGGCATGCACAAGTTACAACTTACCTGAAATAAAACAAAAACAACAAAAACAAAAGAAAACTAGATAAAAAAAAAAAATTAAGGTTAGAAAGAAAATGAAAATAAACCAACAAAAATTAAATGAAAGGAAAAGAAGCTAATGAAAAAGGAATTCACCAAACTTGTGATGGAAATCACAAGTAGCCTCTAAAAGGTTGCATTACTGTATTGTGGCACCATCCCTGGCAACGGCGCCATTTGATTCGATGCCCAGCCGGGTCTTTTAATCAAAAATATTTATAAATCCTATGACCTTATACTGGCGTAGCAAAGCTACTATAGTATAGCAATTCTAGGGTTGAACTCAGGGATGGGTTTTCACTCTATCAGTGACAGGCTCTAATTTAGAAATTGATTCTGATGATTTCCTTTAGCACAAACTTGAAATTTAAAAGAAAATAAAATTGTTTTGAAAGTGGTGATTAAAACTAAACTCACATAGAACTAAGTGAAAGTGGAAGAAAGAAAGTCTCCCGGAGCTAAAGGTTGCTAGGTTCAAGTTTAGGATGCAAAGTGGAAAATTCCAGATTTTTCTCCTCGCATTGGGGATTTAACCTATAGTTATTTCCCGAACCGGTATAGGTTTGACAATGAAGATTTAATCCATAAAAAGTCAATAGAGATGGTAGTCAAGGTCCATTAATGGCTTAAGACTGTATGGGTTATCACCTTGAACCACTTTCCAATGGCTCGTACATGATAACTAATGGACTGATATGGATCTAGTAATAAGCATCCACAGAGACCTTAAGCTTACCATGTATTGGCCAGTCAAAGTGATTCTAAGGGATTTAAAGCAAAACTTTAGATTTAGAAGCCATTTATGGATTCCAACTACCTGAATTTAATGCACGGAAACTTTCCACCTTTTAATCTGGACTTTTCACCTAGCTTCCTTTACTCCAAGAAACTATTGGTTTAGCCTCTCATCCTCTGGGAAAACATCCTCAGAGGGTGTTTGGCTTCCAAGAAAATAGAAAATAGTAGAGAGAAAAAAAGCAAAAGAGATCTCTGTATTTCACTAAGTAACAAATTTACATAAGTTGGTCTCCTGGAGAAAGCTCCCCGAAAGATCATTTTTCAGTGTTTACAAGAGAATTTATATAGGAAGGTAATTTTACCCTTCCTTGGATACTTCCTAGCTAAGGAATTACATGAGTGGCTGCATACAAGGAGAAAATGGAAATTTAGACACAAAAAATATCAGAAGAAAAAGAGTCGGCAAAAATATCCAATTTTCGCACGTTGGAGTTGCAATTTCGCACTTTGGTTTGAGGTGTGCGAAATTCCCATACTTTGGACTGAGGAATTCGCACCTTGCTTTCCATCGTGCGAAATTGTCCCTTAGCTTGATGCAGTTGTCTTCCGAAGGCCATATCTTCCTCATTTCAGCTCCAAATCGTACATGGTTTGAATCGTTGGATTCTTGACTTTCTGAGCTTTGAAATGGTATATAGAATGTAGAAAATGGACTTCGGGAAGTTCTCCAAAAGTGCAATGAAAGACTGCAGCTGTGTCCCCTGTTTTCATCACCCTGTTTTCCTCTTCTCCATTACTCTTTCCTTGCATATTTTGAACTACTAAGGCAAAGGATTATGAGGTTCCAAAGCTTGGTTTCTTCATAAATTTAAGCTTTCCAAAAGCTTTGCCATGAACCATCTATAGCTCTCCCTCATTCATAAATTGCTTTGGTGAGCATAAAGCTATCAAAAAGCACTAAAACTTAACACAATTGTTAGAAACGATTGCAAGGGTCCCTAACATTTTAATTGAGTTAAAAGGTAATAATTACTACTCAAGGGTGTTTAAAAGAGATAATTACAAGTTACTAAATAGCATGTTTTGAGTAGTAATCAGAAACTTAGGAGTTGCCAGTGGATCCCTATTGAGCCATATGAAAGGAGATTTCCTAAACTCAAAAATAAAATAAAATAAATAAAAATATCCCTTTAAGCTAAAGAATAATGAAAATTTGAGTTTAAGGAAAAGCTCTTAAGAAGGATACTATCAGAGGACACCAAATTTAAACAAATAAGGTTTAAGTGGAAAGACCCAATCAAGAAAAGTCTATGAGATACTAAGAGGGATGCTAAATGTGGATGCATGATTATGTGTTAGAGGGTAAGGTTGAAAAACTAAGAAATAATTTGTTCTATGTTTCCCTTCTCAATTTCAAGAAACTTTGATTGTTGGAGTATTTTGTGTGAAAAGTATTAGTTGAGTCACTATGCTTGCATGAACTCCATTGCACTTGTTCCATTATTTTTTACTCTTTTTATTTGCTATGGACTAACAAAGTTTAGGTTAAGGGGGATGACTAAAGCCACAAATTATGCTCTAATGACATAATTAGAGAACAAATTATGTGATAAAAAGGCTTAACTCACCTCACTTAACTCAAATTATTGCTAAGACCCTAGTCATGAGTCTAATGTATATCTTGAGCTAAAATATAGGTTTAAGAGATGAAAGTTACAAAAACCTCTTTCATCCATGATAGTGAAGGATCTTAAAATACATATAAGGAAATCCAAGAGTTCTCAAGCATGATGAGAGATACAACATATGAAAATGGAGTAATTTATAACATGAAAATGAAAACTATGGAAAGAGTTAGAGAACAAGCAATGATGAGAACAAAAGGTTAGAGGCCAAAACTTAAAGTTCATACATGGGAATTAGAATTCAAAATTTGGAAATAGTACATACCTTCAATTTAGGTTAAATTTTGAAAGACTTTCCAAGATTAATTTTGAGCAAACTATATATCTTTTCAAATCTTGGGAAGTCAGGAGCCCAATGCTTCATACAATGTACAAATTGAAGTTGAAACAAAGAAGTTATAACCATTTAAAGACAAAACTAGCTAGAGTTGAATGACTATTTTGAAATGATTTCAAAATTCAACTAATAATTTCGAAATGACATTAATTTTGAAATCTCACACTGCCACTTCACGATTTCACCTTATCCACCTCAGGAATTTCATGTTGGCCACTCCATCCACCCTAAGTGGACCCTACACGATTGTAAAATCATGATTTTATTCATTTTTAGGTAATTATTTAGGAAATAAGTGGCCAATAGAAACATGCCATGTGTGGGGTTTTTTTTTTCAAAACTATAAAAACTCAATTTTTAGGTTTTCTTAGGAGTTCTTGATTTTTTAGTTAGAGGGAAGAAAATAGAGTCAAGATCTTGGTTTACTCTGTTTTCCATTAATATTAATTAATATATTGTTTTTTGTTTCTTTAATTTTCAAGAATGATTCTTTATCTTTCTTTAATGGATTATGCTTGTGATAACATGCCCATGAGGGGCTAATGAGCTTTCTAGGAGTGTAAAACATGAAAACCTAAGGTTAAGGCTTGAATTTGGGGATGGTACAATTGTCTATTCCTTGATACTAGGGTTTCTTCATAATTATTGATCCCTAGTTATCTGACGTTTAACTATTGTTATCTTCCCTAAGGCAAATTCATATGGAGTAGTAAAGGCCTTCAAATCCTATACCCAAACCAAGATCTCAATTCCATTCATCTAATAGAGGATTCAAAATTAGATAAAATGTTACACCTAAGGAGATAAAAGTAACTCTAAGTTACTTAAGTTGATCTTGTTTAGCCTACTTTTTGAATATCATCAGATTTATACAAATAAATACCCTTGTTTCACCTAAAACCCCAAGTCTAGAGTAATTTTACAAGTTTTTTTTCAAAGGAAAGAGTATTGATTGTTTTTTTTAATTTTTGTTTATGTTGGAAGTTTACTGCAAATTTGATTAGCAATCACGTTTGACAAAGTCTTTTTATTTCATGTTCTTATTGGAAGACTGTTGATAATCTAATTAACAATCAAGTTCTTATGATCACAATCTAGGTATGTGATTTTTTTTTTCTTTCTTTTGAATGCTTCTTTAGAGTGTTTGTTATGAATTTTACAAAATTCTAAATTTGATAAATAAAAATGAAAGTTATATATTAGATTTTGAGTTATTTTTATTATTTTGAATGGGATTAAGTTAAAAAAATTCATCCTTTTTTTGTTATTCAAACGTAAAAGAAAGAACGTTAAAGATATTATAAAATGAATTAAATTTCCAAAATAATTAAAATATATAAATAATGAAAATTAACATAAAGATAGTTGTTTTTTCATTAAGGACAATAGTTTTTATCTTAAATGAAAATTTATTAAAATAAAAAATAAATAAGTGAGCTACAAAATTTATTACGAGAAAATATAACTTCTAAAATATGTAGTTTTTCTTTCTATTTTTAATTATCAATATATTCTTGCCTTATTCTAATTTTTATTTCAAAATAGTTAATAGAGTATTCCATGAATTCTAATGATTAGTGAAATTATCAATTTTTTTTTTAATTTAAAAGGTAAAACAATAAGCTAAAGATATAAAAATAGTTTTTTATTTTAAATTGAAAAATATTAAAATAAAAAAGATAAATAAGCCAAAAATTTAGTTTTTATTGTTTTTTAGTTTTAAATATCTTCTTAACTTAACTTTATTTTTATTTCAAAATAATTAAAAGAGTCATAGGTGAATTCTATTTGTCAGTTAATGGAGTCTTAGTTAAATTATTCTAATATTAAAATATAAGGTGATTAAGTTAATTATAAAATCAATTTATTTATTTAAAAGAAAAAAGAAAGAAATTTAAATTAAAGATGCTTTTAAATGAATTAAATTTTTTAAAAAAAAATCAACGCTTTTATCTTGAATAAAAATATTTAAAGAAAAAAAAAGATAATCTTAATAAGGAAATAATATAACTTCTAAAAAATATCATTTTTATTTCTATTTTTAATTTCAAATGTCTTCCTTTTTGTTGCTATTTTTAATTATCATCATATTCTTATTTTTTTTAAATGTTAAAACATTAATATTAAAAAAAATAATGAGGTACAAATTTTATTAAAAGAAATATAGATTTTAAAAAACTTAGTTTTATTTTTTTTAAATATCTTCTTAACTTAAATTTTATTTTTATTCCAAAATAATTAATGGAATCTTAGTTGAATTCTAATAGTTAATGGAGTTCTAGTTAAATTCAAATACTACAAGATATATTGATTATGTGAATTATAAAATCAATTTTTTATTTAAAAGAAAAAGAAAGAAATTTTAATTTAAAAACTCTTAAATGAATTAAATTTTTTTAAAAAAATTAACGGTTTTAAGTAAAAAAAAAAAAAAAAAAGCTATTAAATGAATTGAAGTTTAAAAACAAAAAATTAACGGTTTTATCTTCAATAAAAAACATTTAAAGAAAAAAATTATTGTAGCTTTTAAAAAATCTGGTTTTTTTTTTCCTATTTTTAATTTGAAATATCTTCTTAATTTTTTTATTTTTTTTTTTCATTCTAAATATCTTCTTGACTTAAATTTTGTTTTTATTTTGAAATAATAAATGGAGTCCCAGTTGAATTCCAATAAGTAATGAAGTCCTAGTTGAATTCTAATAGGTAATGGAGTCCTAGTTGAATTCTAATAGGTAATGAAAACCTATAGTTAATTCTAATAGGTAATGAAGTTCTAGTTGAATTCTAATACTATAAAACAAATTGATAATGCAAATTTATAAAATCAATTTTTAATTAAAAAAAAGAAAGAAATTTTAATTAAAAAACTATTAAATAAATTAAATTTTAAAAACAAAAAATTAACAATTTTAAATTAAAAAAACTATTAAATGAATTAATTTTTAAAAAAAAATAATGGTTTTATCTTAAATAAAAAATTATTTTAATAAAAAATAATATAACAAAATAATGCGAACAAAATATTTATTGAAATTAAAAATATTGTGGGTATAATATCAAATATCATATTCATTACAAAAGAATATTTTCCCCTCAATTCTTTCACTTTGACCACAACTTGAAGAATGACGATGATGTTTTCTTGATTTCGAAAATCAATCAAGAGCCACAAATGACTTATTCCCGAATGAACTCGTTAAATGGTAAAAAACACGTGTAGTAGTTCTTTTGTTGTTTACTGAACTTGCAGGGAAATTTGATGAAGTTTTTTCTTTTGTTGTAAAGTCTCTTTTCCTGTACGAAGTCGCCTTTGGATTTTCTCCCTAAGATTTTCATTTCTAGATTTTTCTGATTTTTGAATTTCTCCTCATTTTCTTAAAAGAAGACACCTCTATTTATAGGTGAAGACAAAGATTTTGAATTTCAAATTCTTGGATTTTAGTTACTTAATTTAAAGGATTTAGTTCCTTGATTTTAACAACTTTTCTTCTTAGGAGGTTTTACCAACAAGATAATAATAATAATAATAATAATAATAGTATATAATCCACTAAAAATTTTATGTCTACAAATGTCCACACTTCAAGACGCATCACGTATATGTATTGTCATGTGGATGAGGTGGGTCTTGAAGTTAATTTTTTTTTCAAAGAAATATTTTAATAGGAAGTTTCCTATTTTTTAAAATATTTATTTTTCACTTTTTTCCAAACTCCACTTCGTTTTCCCTCTTACTTTACACTTTGAATCATCTTCCAATTCATTTTCCTTCTTGCTTTACACTTTGAATCATCTTCCAATTTGTCATCCCTATATACATTATATATATATAAAGGGTACAATAGTTGAGAAACCCAACTTTAACTTTTTCAGAGAATTCTTTCAATCTTTGAACGTTCTTCAACCAATTTGAGGAAGCCGACTTGAATTGCTTTAGAAAATTATTTCAATTTTTTGGGTGATCTTCAACCTAATTTTAAGAAACTCGACTTGAATTCACCACGAAAAGTCTTCAACTCTTCAAACATGTAAGTGCTTTTTTTTTTTTTTTGATATATATATATATTGCCATACCAAGATTATGTCGTGGGTAGCGTGTCAAAATTATGTTGGCGTGGTGTTGGACATCATGCCATGGAGAAACGTCAACAGTGGTTGTCTATGGCGTGCATGTCATCCAATATATATATAACACCTAACTTATCCGTCAATGCTTTGGAAATATATATATTTAGGAAAGTCAAACTTACCATGAAAAAAGTATATATATATATATATATATATATATATATATATAACACCAAAATCAAAAGTACAATACAATATATATATATATATATATTCTCTATTAGAAAAGTCAAATGACCAAATACATACATACATACACACACACACACACATATATATATATATATATATATATATATATATATATATATATATATATATATATTGACGAGTGATTTCCTTTTTCTTTTTCTTTTTTTAAGGAAGGAGAAGACTTACTCGAACACGTGTCGACCTTCATCATTTGCAGAGACGAATTTGATTTTAGGCAATTTTTTTTTAAAATTACCTTAATACTTGAGGGGGAATTTTTAATAAATGTAAATATCCATAAAAAATGAATATTTAAAGTTTGACCCTCATGTAATCAAGTCGTAGCCCTGACGCAAAGCGGAGTTGTATTTTCAGCACTTATGTGCTAAAGTATTCACCCATGCAAATTAGCTTGACTTGAATGCATAGTAATGTTCAAGTTTTAATATTTAATTAAAACTAGAATAATACTTGGTATCTATGCTAACAAGTTATGACCCTGATGTTACGCGATGTTGTATTTTCGGCAATTATGTGCTAAAGTCTTCACCCATGCAAATTAGCTTGACTTGAATGCATAGTGGTATTCAAGTTTTAACATTTAGTTAAAACTAAAATAATACTTGGTATCTATGCAAACAAGTTATGCCCCTGATGCTACATAGTGTTGTACTTTTGGCACTTAATACGGCTTAAGTGCTAAGGTCTTCACTCATGCGAATTGGCCTGACTTAAATGCATAGAGGTATTTAAAAACTTAGACCCATATTTTATTCATCTCTCTCTACCTTTTTTTTTGTGTAGGATAACGTTCTTCAAATGTTTCAAGGAGAAGACTATAACCATTCTTGAGGATGATAGTGAAGATTTTGAGGGGACTACCTTGTCAGTACATAAGTCACTAACTAACCTTCAATATTTGTCAGTTCCATTGACAAAGGATTCATTACACACTCCTTCTTGGTCCCGAGTTGCATCTTGCAAGCTTACGAATATCAACAATTCGAAACTCAATAAAGTGAAACTTGTTTTTGATGTTCTGCTGTTGAATTTATCTCACCTAACTACTACTGAAGTTCATGATAAATTTGGATTGTTGGGCTCTCGTGTTTGTGACGGAGAAGCCAAATGGGGAAACTCCTTCAAGGTACTTGGGGAATCTTTCTTTATCGAATGATATTGAGAATTGGTAGATGAGGTATTGGGCCGACATGGACCATTTCTTAAAGGATGTAAGCTTTATGAAGCTGTTTTTGCATCCTTATTCAACTGTAATCATCATGCCTCTGTGATAAGGGCCTTTTGCGAACGTTGGTGTCCTGCCACTAACACCTTGCATACTTCCATTGGAGAGGTTTCCATATCTCTTTGGGACTTGTATTGTATTGCTGGACTACTTATTGCTAGATCTTTATATGATGAGATGGTATCAAGCGCGGAAGAGTTATCTAATGATGCAACGAAGTCCTCACTCCCACCAAGTTTTTGAAACTTATTCCTTGCATATCATCAAATTTGATTTGAGACGAAGGGTAAGTCTTCAGTCAAGTTAGCCTCCTAGGTGTCATTTTGGTACAAAGGCTCCATGAAGTATGCAAAACCCCCAAATAAGAGTACAAGGAATAAGGTGCAAAGGCCTAATGAGACTCATAACCCCTTCAGGGATATTGATCCTCTTAAATTTCATACACAATCGGAGATGGAATTTTTTTATGACCTTGGCGTGGTTGAGGCAGATGTTAAGGAAACTTACTTGGTCGCTTTCCTAGCATGTTGGTTATGCAAATTTGTTCTTCCTTTGGGGTAGGGGCAAAGAGTGGGCGGTGAGGGGGGGAGGGGGGACGGTTTCAATTTGATTCATCTTGGAATCTTTAAGGTGGCTAGTAGAATGACTCAATATGAGACATTTAGCCTTACTATTCCACTAGTAGCAAGCATTTACAATGGCTTAAATGAAATCGCTTGTTCTTCGAAGCCCAAGACTAATTCATTTATTTTCCCTATTCATTATTTATATGGATTGTTAGGTGAATATTTTGATACCCATTTCATTTATTCTTCTTGGAACCATCCCCCATGGATGAATTATTACGCCGACGAGTTTTTTGCTAAGTGTTTCAATGATTTACAACCTCTGGCTTTGATAATGTCTTGTAAAGGCGTAAAGCTAGATCACTTGGCATTGCGACATAAAGAGCATGTGCATTAGACTGATAATGAATCTATTAGTGCTACCAAAACTTCTTATCTCATAAGTCTTCGCTCTAGCTATTCGTCTTTGCGACAAAGTAACCATCAGGTGATCTAACCGTATTATCCTCACCGATTTTCCAAGCAGTTTGGGTATCCTCAAGACCTTCCGAGGGGTTTACTAGAGATTTTTTGCACTGGAACTTTAGAGGCGGTGTATCAACATTGGAAGTCATGCACTAAGCTTGGTACCTACTCCAAAGTTACTATACCAGATTTTCATAGTCTTGAAGAGTTTTCAATCACCAAGGCTGATGCAAATTGGTGGATTAGAGTGTGCAATCCTGATAAGGAAATTCTTACTACTACTTGTATAGAGCCTCTTCCTGATTCTTCTTGGAAAATACCCTCAAATTCTTTAAAGAGTAGAATGTGCAAGGCCGACTCAAGTGTTTCTACTAAGGGAAACGTTAGGGACAATGTTGAGAAGGATTTTGATGATTTACCTGATGATTCAAGAGTTTCTTCTAAGTGCTCAATGGGTGGTCATCAAACTAATACCTCCACACACTTGGAGCATGAGAAAACTATTTTCAATGGAGGTAGTGGTCACTGTCACAAGACTTTTAAGCAACATAATAATGCACAAGGTCTTCATGTATCAGAAAACGACTTTAAAGATACAAGTGAATGTCACTTCAAATGCTGAAAGATTAGACCTAACCATGTGTACTATGATAAGACTAACTCTCATCCTCTTGATGTAGATGTCTTCTTCTACTCAACCGATGGAACTTGATGGTGAATAGGTTTTTTTTTTTTTTTTTTTTTTTTGCATTGATACTAACAAAAATAAATATTTGCCTTCGGTGAAGGGTGACAACCAATTTGTCGATGAAGGGGATGAGTCATCTCCTAAGGATTGGTTCGAAAGTGTTGTTGCTTCTATGGAGTCAATGTCGTTTACCCTAACTATACAATGAGAGAATCACTCTATCATCCCATTACCTTTCCCTCATTCTCATTTGGGGGATGAAGGTATTACTAACATCTTAAGTGATGTTATGATTGAATCTCAAGGTCAAGAGACCACAATTAGAGATACAACATATCATGAATTGACACTTTTAGCAGTTGCAAGTTTAATTACTGAACAACAATCTCCATTCCTTACTATTATGGTTTCTTCTACTTCCATTCGCACATTCTACGTAAAAAAAATCATCCTCCATGCCCAACGCTAAGCAACACTTATGATAGGAGAAGATATTAAGGATATGATTATCAAAACTTTCAATGAGTGTCTCCCATTATTGAGGAAAAATTGATGAGTTTTTCAATGCTATTGTGAAGACTAGAGTAGACCCTTCACCATTAAAGTCTCAGTTTGAGAAGTACATGGTAAGTGTAGATCACCTCGATGCAGTACAACATACCCATTCTATGAAGATATCTCTAAAAGTACAAAGCGAACGTTTAGCTATTGTTGCATCTTAGATTGTGGATGCTCTAAACTCTAAGGTTGTATAGGCGAATTGTCATCAATCATTAAAGGTTGACTTAGCTACTCTCGACACTAAACAGGAAGCACTTAAGAAGAAATTGGAGCAACTAGGTATACAAAAAGAGCACCTTCATAACTCAATCTTGGAGATCGATGAGAATATAGTTAACAAACAAAATGATAATTCTCATTTAAGGAAAGAACACGTCATTGTCGCCCAAACCCCTATACTTATTGATATTGATGTTAAGACCTTAGAGACACTTTAAGAAGCCTTAAGGACTCAACGTGATGAGCTTGCATGCTTGGTGTGGATGTGAACGTTGTACCTTTTTGCTTAGTTTTAACTCTCATTCTTTTCCTTCATTCATTTTATTTGTTTATTAAGATGTAATAAAGTCTAGTATTTGTTAGTCAGATTTATTTATTAATAAAAATGAGACTTTTTTTTTTTGGTAGTGATTGGACTCGGCTAGTTTTCCCGAGTTGCTTACATACCCTTCAAAGAGAAATGATCAAGTTAAATGTAGTTCCAATTTTTTTTTTTTTTTTTTTTTTACGCTCTAACTTTTGCTATGACTAAAAGAAAGATTTAATCTTGCGAGTATATGTTCTAACTTTTGCTTAAGTTGTCATTTTCAAGATTTCAACTTAGCAGACTTTTTTTTTTTAATACACTCTAACTTTTTCTAAGACTAAAAGAGAAAATTAATCTTGCAAGCATATGTCCTAATTTTTGCCTAAGTCGTGTTTTTAGGTTTTCACCTTATTTGAATTTTGTTTTTGTTTTTTTTCTTTTTTTTTTTTGTGTTGTACACAGTTTATGCTCATGCGAGCAAGGAATGCAGTGTGACTTGAGTTTGATCGAAGGGTGATAAATTCATGTCCTTGAAACAAAGTTTAATTGAAGGTCAAATATGACTTATTCTCAACCAAACTTGTGAAGACCTTTCATAAGCATTTTTTGAGAAAAAAAAAAAAGGTCCTCTGAATTCATCTTGATTTTTTTTTTTCAGCCTTGAAGGTGGATTAATGACACTTTTGTATTGTGTTTGATATTCTTCCATAGACTTGTTGAAGAATGTTTAAAGTTTGATTTTGACTTTTGAAGCTTCATTTTTGGATTTAGCTTATGGGTTGTATCTCCCTTTTGAGAACGTCTCATGTTGAAAGAAAAGAACATTTGTATTTAGAGAAGTTGGAGATTTTAGTCTAGAATATCTAAATTTGACTTCTTTAATACAAAGAGTTTGTTCCTTAGTTTAAGGAGTTTGCCAAGAAAGATTTTTTTTTTTTTTTGGCATAAGTTTGACTTATTTTTCTTTTTTTTTTATTACTACAGTCAAACTCTTGTAAGATAGGAGCAATATGCAATTTAGGCTCATGCTTTAAGGAGCATCATTGGAGTGTCGAGGTTTGACAACAATGATGGTAAAATTTGATGACATCATCTCTTCATTATCATTGGTGAATGTTATAATTGCACAACATGTCACAAAATTGTGACCTTTGTCTTCAAATCGTTTTGTCCCCTTTATTTTTGTGGTATAAAGTGATGGATTCTTAAGTGCCTGGTTTAATACAATTTGTGTTTCCTAAAAAAGTTGTAGCATTTGATGGATATTGAAGAACGAAGGTAAGCATTATAGGTTTGCTACTACCTTATCATCTTCCTTAGTTTTGCTCGACTCTACACCAAGAGCACTTTCTTCATCTTCACTTGGCCTATCTTCTACTAAAGTCTCATGACCAAAGACTATATGAGCTGATGTTATCATCCCTCTATTGAAGAACTTTGGAGGGAAGTATTTTCCTAAGGTGACATGGGTGATAAGCTTCTGTACCAAGAGGTCATCAGCCTGTACAATTGCTTGTTTTCTTTTAGGTTTCTTTTATTCTTTCTTCTTCGCATGTTGATGAATACTTTGCTTACATTGTTCCTTCCTAGGAAGATTTGGGTATGGATAAGATTCTTGCTTTTTGCAAGGTCTTCTTCATGTCACCAATGTCCAACCTTCTTTGCTATATGACATTGATTCATTATCAGAGTAAAGATAAAGAAAGGTGTCCTGGTTGACACTTGTGTTTGCTTTGACATAGGTAACTCACATTGGATAGTACCAGCGCATGCCCCTAGTGTCTTAGGTGGATTGTGTAACGGAGTAGGATCTAAGGACCCAAATGTGACTATAACATGATTTGACTCTACTACTTCATCTAGATTCAGATGAATTCTTCCTTGCTTTGCAAGTTTCATTATGAGATATTTTAAGATGAAACATTTCTCCATAGGGTGAGTGACGATTCAATGGTAATGGTAGTAGTTCAGATCATTAACACGACCCATTTCTTTTGAACGTTTGCACTCAGGTAGCTCAATAACCTTTTTCTAGACCAAATCTTCCAACATGTTAGGTACATTAAAGTAAAAAAAATGATACTTCTTCTCTTTCAATTCCTTTAAGGTGAACCAATGCTTCTCATTTTCTTGGGTTAGTCTGACCTCTTTTAGTTCATTCTTTTTATCTCTTACTAATATTTTGATAGGAGTTGTATTTACCATCATTGACTCCTAGGTGGGTTTCATTGAGGTCTTATCAATTTATTTTCCCATAGTATCTCTTTGCTAGTCAATGATAAGGTCCTTCTTAATACCATGGTTGGCTATGTTGAGCTCCATGTCATGTGCTCAAGTAGTTAACTCTTCAAAAGTGCGAGATCATATCCCTTGGAGGATGTATAGAAGACCCCAATGCATTCCTTGTATGCACATCTCCATAGATGACACCTCGAATAATTTATCTTTGCAATCCAAGCTTAAGTAACGCCAACTATTGATGTAGTCTACAACTGACTCATCTTTCCATTACTTAGTATTAGTAAGCTCCATCATGCTTACAATTCATTGGATGTTATAGAAATGGTTGAGGAATTCGCGTTCCATTTGGTCCCAACTATAGATACACTCAAGTGCAAGGTTTATGTACCAATCTAAAGCATTCCCTTGAAGAGAACAAACAAATTGTTTGACTAACAAGTCACTATCTGTACTTACATTGTTACAAGTTTTGACGAAATGGGTAACATGTTGTTTTGGATTTCCCTTCCCATCAAATGATTGAAACTTTAGAGGTTGATAACTTACAGGCATATGTAGACTATCAATCATCTTAGTGTACGGTTTAAAGTACATGAGCGTACTCTGTAAGGGTCCACCGTACTGTGCTTTAATGGTGTTAGTTATCATGTCCTAAAGTTGTTGGATTAATAATGATGCCACTGAGGTATATTCCATCGTTTGTCCCCCAACTTGCATTGTCCTAGACACATGTGGTGCATCATTGAGAGGAGATGCAACATTCGGAAGGTAGTTGAGTCTTTGACTTGGCTCACCTGTATTTTTTACTTGTACCTCAACCTTGTTTATAAGGGAGGCTATCTGCATATCCTTCTTCTCGATTGTCTTGGTGAGTTTAGTGATTGCACGAGCCATCTCTACTCATTGTTCCTCTATGGATGCAGTGTTGGTTGCCATTACCGATATAATCATCAAGAAGGGAGAAGTAAAAGAGTCAGAATGATTGGAGTAATTTTCCTCCTTTGACGATTCATTTGGAGATTCGGAGTGTGAGTTGGTGTTAGAGTTGGTATCGGTAACAGAGCAATGAGACTTATCCCCCAAGTCTTTTAGTGCTAAAGGGGGTTTTCCCTTGCTACAAGGATTATGGCTTTTTGCCCTCAGAGAAACCAAAGTGATGCATGGTCGATGCTCATCACATGTCCTTACCTGTTTTAACAAACAAGTAAACTCACTTGTTTGTTTTGTTGAAGGTAAAGATGTTGATTCACTTTGCTATGAGTCATGGGGCTCATAGTGGTGTTGTGTGTCAATTGCGCATTGACGATCTTGTCACTACCCTTGTTGACGTGCACAACTTGAATTCTTTTTGATGTCATCTACGTAGTAATGATTAATTTTCTAACGAAAGAGATGAAAGGTAGATAGGTCCCATCGGGCGTGCCAGAAAGTTGTACGCACAAATTTCGTAGAGGTCCTTCAAAATTAGCAAAACAAATAGGAAAATAATGCAAACAAAATATTTATTGAAATTAAAAATATTGTGGGTACAATCTCAAATGTAATATTCTTTACAAAAGGATATTTTCTCTCCGATTCTTTCACTTTGACCACAACTTGAAGAACAACGATGACGTTTTCTTGATTTCAAAGATCAATCGAGGGTCACAAATGGCTTGTTCCCGAATGAACTCATTAAATGGTGAAGAATGCATGTAGCAGTTTTTTTTTTGCCATTTACCGAACTTGCATGGAGATTTGATGAAGTTTTTTCTTTTGTTGTGAAACATCTTTTCTCTTACAAAGTCACCTTTGGATTTTCTCCTTAAATTTTCCTTTTTGAATTTTTATGATTTTTTGAATTTCTCCTCCCTTTCTTGAAAAAAAACACTTCTATTTATAGGTGAAGACAAGGAATTTGAATTTCAAATTCCTGAATTTTAGTTACTTAATTGAAGGGATTTAGTTCCAAATATATTATTATCTTAAATAAAAACTATTCAAAGAAGAAAATTATTTCAATAAAAAACAATGTAACTTTAAAAAAACATGAATTTTTTTTTTTTTGTCTTTTTTCTTTTTCTATAACTCTATTTTTTATATGCATCCATTGTGGTAGAGAATATTCAATTTGGTCATGTTTCTTTTTCTTGGGCTTCATTTGCTTAGTAGGATAGTGTCCTTCTATGTTTGAATAATGAGGTCATAAAAGTGTGAGTTTTAGCCCAAATAAGGATGTTGTGTTTTGATTTAATAGGAACTTGTATAAAAAAATTGGTCAAAAATTAACAATTTTAAATAAAAAACTATTAAATGAATTGAATTTTAAAAACAAAAAAAATTAACGGTATTATCTTCAATAAAAAATATTTAAAGAAAAAAATTATTTCAATAAAAGATAATGTAGCTTTTAAAAAATATGGTTTTTTTTTCCTATTTTTAATTTGAAAAATCTTCTTATCTTAAATAAAAAAAATACTTAGTTTTTTTTTTTTAATTTTAAATATCTTCTTTCAATGGAGTCCTAGTTGAATTCTAATAGATAATGAAAACCTAGTTGAATTCTAGTAGGTAACGAAGTCCTAGTTGAATTATAATACAAAAAATTAACGATTTTAAAGTAAAAAACTATTAAATGAATTAAATTTTGAAAACAAAAAATTAATGGTTTTATCTTAAATAAAAAAATATTTAAAGTAAAAAATTATTTCAATAATAATGTAATTTTTAAAAAATCTTGTTTTTTTTTTATTTTTCCAATTTTTAATTTCAAATATTTTCTTATCTTAAATAAAAAACATTCAAAGAAAAAAATTATTTCAATAAATAATAATGTAACTTTTAAAAATATGATTTTTTTTCTTTTATTATTTTTTTTCCTTCTTCTCTCTTTATAACTCTATTTCTTGTGTGCATCCATTGAGGTAGAGAACATGCAATTTGGTCACGTTTCTTTTTCTCTGGCTTCATTTGCTTAGTAGGATAGTGTCCTTCTATGTTTGAATAATGAGGTCATAAAAATGTGAGTTTTAGCCCAAATAAGGATGTTGTGTTTTGATTTAATAGGAACTTGTATAAAAAAATTGGTCAAAAATTAACAATTTTAAATAAAAAACTATTAAATGAATTGAATTTTAAAAACAAAAAAAATTAACGGTATTATCTTCAATAAAAAATATTTAAAGAAAAAAATTATTTCAATAAAAGATAATGTAGCTTTTAAAAAATATGGTTTTTTTTTTCTATTTTTAATTTGAAAAATCTTCTTATCTTAAATAAAAAAATACTTAGTTTTTTTTTTTTTTTAATTTTAAATATCTTCTTTCAATGGAGTCCTAGTTGAATTCTAATAGATAATGAAAACCTAGTTGAATTCTAGTAGGTAATGAAGTCCTAGTTGAATTATAATACAAAAAATTAACGATTTTAAATTAAAAAACTATTAAATGAATTAAATTTTGCAAACAAAAAATTAATGGTTTTATCTTAAATAAAAAAATATTTAAAGTAAAAAATTATTTCAATAATAATGTAACTTTTAAAAAATCTTGTTTTTTTTTTATTTTTCCAATTTTAATTTCAAATATTTTCTTATCTTAAATAAAAAACATTCAAAGAAAAAATTTATTTCAATAAATAATAATGTAACTTTTAAAAATATGATTTTTTTTCTTTTATTATTTTTTTTCCTTCTCTCTCTATAACTCTATTTCTTGTATGCATCCATTGAGGTAGAGAACATGCAATTTGGTCACGTTTCTTTTTATTTGGCTTCATTTGCTTAGTAGGATAGTGTCCTTCTATATTTGAACAAAAAGGTAGTAAAAATGTGAGTTTTAGCCGAAATAAGGTTGTTGTGTTTTGATTTAATCGGAACTTGTATAAAAAAACCAGTCAAAAAATGGTGAAAAGAGAGAGTTTTCTATTTCTTAATCCTACAACAGTCTCTAAGGCCGAATTGGTATCTCCACAAATAACCAAAAGATCAAGGACTATTGTTGATCAACTATGTCATAAGGAAAGAGCGGAATATGTGTTTATTTCATATAACCCAAAGTAAGTTTTCATGAATATCATGTTGCAACAGTTACATACAATTTGAATTTCTTAATGTTGTCTAACTTAGATTTTTTTTCTTTTTTCTTATGTTATAGATTTCATTGGGTTTTGGTAGTACTTCACCTTGCAACAAGGGCATGTTACTAATTAGATTCACCCTCACATAAGCCCTATAATGATATTAAAGATGTTATGAATACATAAGTTTCATTATTCTTATATTATCAAATGAGGAAATGTGCCCAAACCATTTTGTTATCCGTGGGTCCCTTTGCAATATAGTTTTGAAGCCATTCATGTAAAAATAAAAAAGTATTATATGAAGTGTTTTTCTTTTCTTGTCTTATAATTGTTAAATTTTTTATTTTGTTATGCGGTACATGAAGGAGATAATTGCAAATTCAAGATTGCTCACATTAAAAGTATATGTAATTCAATCTTAAATATATGATATAGTTTAAAACTTATACAATTTATTTTATTAATGTCACATATCTTTGTTTTACTTGATCAGTTTGAAGGACAAAAAACCTATTAGTATTATTAGAATAATGGTAGGTAGTATTGTCTATGATGAAACATATATTGGTTTTCTAATTAAAATAGTAAAAAAAGTTAAATTATTAAATTTTTAGCACTATTATACTCAATTGTTTAAGGTTTGACTCAATCTTATGTTTGAAATTTGATAGCAAGTGAGTTATACCCTCTCTTAAATTAATTTTATTATAGAGTGGCACTAGTTTATCGTGGTAAGATAATTGTTCAAAATTATTACTTGATCTTGAAGACTTAATTTGCATTATTGAATTTTAAGTTTTTGTGTTATTTTTAAAGCAGGTCATGGAGGTATTTCGAAGTTGATTATTTTTTGTGCATGGAAAGCAATTTTTTCTAATATGGAGTTTAATGATTTTCTCATTTGATAGATTGAAGATCAAATGGAAGTTTTATGGGTAATTTGTATTTCAACTGTTTTGACATGTTCAAAACAAATTATTAAGAATTTTAATGGGAATTTTCTTGACTTGTACTTTCTTTGGACATATTTTATCATAGTTTAATTTAGGACATAACATGATATATAAATTTATTGGGTATGAGAATTATTTTTATGAATGATCGAGTAGATTCAATTTTATATAGTAATTTATTGAGAATAAAATTTATTTTATTAATAGGTGGTTTAATAACTATATATATTTTTTATAGAATTAACCCATTAAACAAATTGAAATAATAATATTATTTTAGCTTAAATAATTTCTTGATGGTGGTAATGTTGAAAAAATATATCAATAAAGATTTATCTCTGGACCAAGGATTGAAATATCGGTTTTTACGGATATATCGGGACTTCGATTTTACGGATATATCGGAAATATCGGAGAAATATCGGTGGATATTTTTTCACAAATATCGATAGAGTCAAAATTATTTAAAATTAATAGAAATACTTAAAAAAACTTTTAAAAATGATAAAATAAGTAAAAATACACATTTTAAAGTTTTAAAAATATATTTATTTTAAATATTTATTTTTAAAAACTTTTATTAAAATATATTTTATTACATTTTAAATGAAAAATTAAATTAATTTATATAAAATATTTTATTTAAGATTTAATTTTTAAAATTTTATTAAAAATATGTAGTAACAATTTTTTTTTATTAGTATTAATTTATTTCAATAATTAAAATTATTAATAATTTATCTTATTACATTAATTTTAATTCATAAAATATTGTGGATAAAAATCTAAATTTCAATATATGGTAGTGATTTAATTAAAATAAATATGGATAGTTAATAATTATTTATATATAGATAGAAAATTGTTCTCGTGATTTGTTTTTTTATTTTTATTTTTATTTTTACCAAATCTAAAAATTCAAAAGGGGCACCGTCTTCTCTCACTCGGGCCATGGGCATGAAGAAGCCCTTTTCTGAAGTTGCTCTCCAGACGAGAGAATCCCTAAAAAGGCCTATTTTCCTCTGCCACTCTCAATCCTCGCAGGTTGCCAGGTACTAATCTGATCATGTTTTTTTTTCAAACCCCGTTTGATTCCCAAGAAAATCCATCCCTCATTCGATTTTCGGGAAAATTCATCCTCGTTTGATTTCTGAGAAAATCCATGCAAAACCCCCAAGGAAAACCAAAAAAATTGCTTTTTTTTTGCTCCTTGTGCTTTCTGGATCTGTTCTAGGGTCTCTTTGCTGTTGTGGCATTGGATTTAAATTTCATGAACCCTAAATCCACGATTTTTGAGCCATGCTGAAAAACACAACCTTTGCCTGCAAATCATGATCAGATTACCAAATAGCAACCTGTGCGGGGACTGGACTGGTAGGAAATATCGGGAAATTTCCCGAAAAATCGGTAAGAATACCGATAAATACCGAAATATCGGAGATATTTTTGAAAAATTATCGAAATATCCGTCGACCGATAATCGGTGACGAATATCGTGTCGGAGCCGACCGATAAGCGATATTTCTCCGAAATATCGCCGAAATTTTTCGACATTTCAATCCTTGCTCTGGACAAGAAAGTAGTAATCAATATAATTTTATTTTATGTTGACCCATAAATTTGAGTCAACATATATATATATATGGGAAAACTAATCAAAAGGGACAAAAATCCCTCAATATTGTAAAACTAACCCCCCACTTTTAATAGCCTCCAAAATGACCCAATCTGGACAAAAATACCCCTCAGCTACATCAACTCCTTTTTCCCTCCCATTCTAATTTTATTTCCCTCCATTCACCTCCTTTTTATTATTTCTTCCACTTTCTCATTTTTTTCATTTTCTCCTGTTATTCCGTTTCTCTCTTTTCAGTGCATTTCTTCAAGTCTCACACAGTTTCTCTTCAGATTTCTTCAACTTAAAGCGCTTTAAGTTGTGGTTGGATAAACAGTGTACGTTTATTTTTATTTTTCCATATTTTTTTCTTTCATGTTTTATTTATTGAATATTTTCAAACATTTAATGAGATGTAGTAAATATTTAAATAAGTTTGAAATTGTTATAATTTTTTTAATATCATTTGCAGCCATGAAAAAAGGGATTATAAGAAGGAAACAATCAACTTAAAAAGTGTAGTGTGGAGAAACATTGTCTATATGGAAAAATCAAATGATGGTAAGCAATAAAACTTATGGAATTTTATGATGGTTTTGGTATTGTTTGCATATTTGTGCTTTATATAGATGTAAATATATGTGTTAATAGGGTTTTGACATAATATATAAAGTTATCTTTTTTAGTTATATATCAAAACCTTACGGATATTAAGTTGAACTTGACGTGTGTTAAGTTGAACTTAAAGTAAGTTAAGATTGTATATAGTTATTTTATAGTAACATTATATTATTGTTATTGTATTTAATTATACTCAATTTGAGTTGAATCATTTGCAAATTACCCTTGACATTAAATAAATTACAACATAACCAATCTTTTAGTAAATAAATATATTTTTATTGTTTAAAATAGTTTAGAGTTACAATGTCTGAATTTATTTAATAACTATATTCATTGTATTTCTATATCATTATTGGTATTATTTGAGGTAGTAAAGATGATTAATAATGTTATTTATTTGTTGTTTATTAAAAAAATAAATATGTGTAATGAAATAATATGTATTTAATAATGAATGAGTTTTTTAAAATTAATACCTACTTATTGGTGCTAATGCTATGATGTAACTAAAAAATATTCTAATATTGTTTGTTGATGCCACTAATTGAATTATTATGTTATTTCAGTGGTTAATGAAGTAGGAATAATGCTTTTATATGAAGGAGAATGGGTACGAGATGGAAATGTTTTCTATTTCGAAGGAAGTAAAGGTAAAGGCATTGAGATCCCGAAAACTATATCATATAAAGAGTTATTAGGGGTTGTCCATCATATTCTGAAGCTAGATCCAACAAATTGTTTTCTTTCAATGAAGTATGTATTCAATGCCAACATACCCACAAGTCCTATACAACTAACTGATGATGGGGATGTGAAATTCTTTATTGGTTTAAATTGTACAAATGGTAAGCTGCCTATTCCATTGTGCATCACAGTTGAAAAGAGAATTGATAATCACAATCAAAAATCAATTTGCAATTCTTATTTCGAATGTCATATGTCTTCTGAGATTGATAAAGAATTGAATGGGGACTCAATGTTGATGCATAAAAGTAGACACATTCATTGTGATTCAGTTCAAACTCTTACTGTTGATGGTGAAAATGGACCAAGATTTCAAAATGAGTCACTTAAAGGGTATAAAGTTCATGATTGGAACATGAATGAGACTGCAATTAATGAGGAGGATTATAGAATGAATACTAACCCTACTAGTGATAAGCAAGTGACCCAAATTGGCTCATTCAGAACTGGTTCAGCTCAGAGTGCAGAAATCTTGACCATGATTGATACAAGTGATGGGTTCATACATGACAATCCCACTATAATCGAAGATGTAGCAAATGAAAGACAAAACATGATGCAACAACCTATAGTTAGTGGAATTAGTGATGACCATCTAGAAGAACACCAAATTTACTCAAGTAAGAAAGAATTACAAAGGAAGTTGTATATGATGGCTCTGAAAAGGAAGTTTGAGTTTAAAACAACTAAATCCACTACTAAGTTATTGCTTCTTGAATGTTTTGATAAAGAATGCAAGTGGCGAGTTTGTGCTACCAAGTTGGGGATTTCCAATATGTTTCAAATAATGAAATTCTATTCAACACACACTTGTCGGTTAGATATGATGTCTCGTGACAATCGACATGCAAGTAGTTGGTTGATTGGTGAGAGTATAAGAGAAACATATCAAGGGGTTGGTTGTGAATTTCGACCAAAAGACATTGTAGTAGACATTCGAAAGCAATATGGCATTCAAATCAGTTATGATAAGGCGTGGAGAGCCAAAGAACTTGCTCTAGGTTCTATTAGGGGATCACCTGAGGAGTCTTATAACACTTTACCATCCTATTGCTATGTTTTAGAGCAAAAAAATCCTGGTACCATTACTGATATAGTCACTGATTGTGATAATCAATTCAAATACTTTTTTATGTCGATTGGTGCATCTCTTGCTGGGTTTCACACATCAATAAGGCCTGTGGTTGCAGTTGATGGGACATTTTTGAAAGCAAAGTACTTAGGGACTTTATTTATTGCAGCATGTAAAGATGGCAACAATCAGATATACCCTTTAGCCTTTGGGATTGGTGATTCAGAAAATGATGCCTCATGGGAGTGGTTTTTACAAAAACTATATGATGCACTTGGACACATTGATGATTTGTTTGTGATATCAGATCGACATGGTAGCATTGAGAAAGCAGTACATAAAGTATTTCCCCATGCGAGGCATGGTGTCTGCACTTATCACGTTGGACAAAATTTGAAGACAAAGTTCAAAAATCCTGTAATTCATAAGTTGTTCCATGATGCTGCCCATGCTTATCGTGTTTCAGAGTTTAATTTTATATTTGGGCAACTAGAGATGATTGACCCAAGAGCAGCAAGATATTTGATGGATATAGGTGTTGATCGATGGGCACGTTCATATTCTACCGGAAAAAGATATAATATCATGACGACAGGGATCGTTGAAAGCCTTAATGCTGTGTTGAAAAATGCTAGAGATCTTCCGATTTTGCAATTGGTTGAAGAATTGAGAAACTTACTTCAAAAATGGTTTGTGACTCGTCAACAACAAACAATGTCAATGTCAACTGAACTTACCATGTGGGCTGATGGAGAACTTCGTTCGAGGTATAATATGTCAGCAACATATGTAGTGGAACCTATCAACTCCAAGGAGTGTAATGTTAACTATGCTGGCATTAGTGCTCAAGTGAATTTAGACACTCGTTCATGCACATGTCGAAAATTTGATCTTGATCATATTCCATGTGCACATGCTATTGCTGCTTGTAGATTTTAAAACATTTCATGTTACACTTTGTGTTCCAAGTATTTTACTACTAAAGCATTGTTATCTTCATATTCAGAGTGTATTTATCCAATTGGAAATGAAATAGATTGGGAAGTACCTAATCATATTCGTGACAAAGTTGTGTTACCATTTAAAACGAGACTCCCAATAGGAAGACCAAGGAAAGTATGAATTCCTTCTGGTGGAGAAGGCAAGCGCACATCTCGTTGTAGTCGATGTGGTCAATATGGGCATAATCGGAAAACATGCAAACGACCAATCCCTTTATATCATGATAGCTTTGGCACTCTATGAACTTACATGGAATGAAAATTGTAATAGTGAGCTTTTTGTTTTTTTGGTACTCATGCGAACGGAAATGTAAGTTACTTTTTTGTATAAGGTGATTGGATAAGCACATAAATGAATATTGTAATAATGATCCCTTTTTTTTGCATACCCATAGAAATGGAGATATTTGTTACTTTTGTACATATATGTTATGATGAGTTATGTATAAAGTATGAATGAAAATTGCATGTTTATTCTCAAACTATGAACTCAACTGTTCTCACGTTTATTGATAAGGAACTTGACAATAGTTAAGTTCAGGTTTTGTCTGAAGACTATAGACTTAACTACCTTCAAGTTTGTACATAAAACAACTTGACAATGGTTAAGTTTAGGTTTTGTCTAAAGACTGTTAACTTAACTGCCTTCAAGTTGGTACATAAAACAACTTGACAATAGTTAAGTTCAGGTTTTGTCTAAAGACTATGGACTTAACTACCTTTAAGTTTATACATAAAACAATTTGACAATAGTTAAGTTCAGGTTTTGTTTAAAGACTGTGAACTTAACTACCTTCAAGTTTGTACATAAAACAACTTGACAATAGTTAAGTTCAGGTTTTATCTGAAGACTGTGGACTTAACTACTTTCAAGTTTGCACACAAAACAACTTGACAACAGTCAAGTTTAATTTAAAAGGTCAATTTTATACATAACTATCGAACAACATTCAACAAAATATCCAAGTATATATATCAAGCTGTCCGACTACATTTATCAAAATGTCTAACTACATATATGAAGCTATCCAATTACATATAACAAACCATCCAACTACATTATCAAAATGTGAAATATCAACATGAATTCATTACATAGGCAAGTATTTCATATAAAATAACTCTGCTACCATCTTTTCCCGAAAGCAGTCCATTCGAGCACTTGTTAATGACTTCAATGGATGGTACTTATGCATTAAGTATTCAACATATTTGGTAACAAACATGCCACAATCACCACTGCATGGTACATAGATAATCAATGTTAGGGCTATTATTAAGGATTAAGTGTATAAGATATGAAAGTAAATTTAAGATCACTTACTCATTTTTCTGTTGAGGAATATCTTGCAGCCGTTCAATTTCCCATTCCGAGTAGTTAACTTTTGTGTCATCATGAAACCCATAATATGCTATTGCATTCAATATATGCGGCAACAATTTGGCTAATGGTTTAATGGCAACTTGCAATCTTGCATTATTATTGATGCCCATCAATGAGTCATATACATATATAATCTTTCGATGAAGGTGGACAACTCCTAATACCCAGTGACTAGCCTGAACATTGATGGGGACATACACAATATCAACATCAGGCCATTTGACATAATAAAGAGGCTGCAAACCATTGGCATAATCAATAAGAATGTCATTCTCTAGTAATTTGAATTGGTTCCCTTTCTTGTCATGCTTAATCCATTTTGCTTGAGCATTTTGCTACATGGAATAAAGTTAACATACATAAATAAATAACCAAGATCATAAGATTCATTATTAAAAAAAATTAAAAATGATAACTAAAATTCAAACTACACATACCCAAAACATAGTATCCACTGTGGTAAACTTTTAGGAAAAAAGATGAGGATTTTCTATTCGCCGCTTCTGGAAAAAAAAAAAAAAGGCAACATCAATGTGCTAACAATTACAACCTGTTTATTCTAGTGTTTATTGAAATTTGAAACAAAACCAAACCATTTTGAAATTGCAACCTGTTGACAATGAACTTGATAGCAGTTAAGTTCAATTTTTTCTTAACATATATATTTAAATCAAAATTCTAAATATTTGGATAAAATAATTTCATAAAAATTATATTCAAATACGTTATAAATTCATAACAAATAACTTCATTACACAAAATTTCAAAACCTTTTGATTGTAAACTTGATAGTAGTTAAGTTTAGTTTTTTCTTATCATTCAAATATTGCTTTAAACCTTTGACTATAACCTCACTGAGAAAATTTTCAATAATTAGATTATCAATTCATGAAAAATAAATTCATAAAAAAAGGATAATCAATTAAAATGGATAAAATTTAAAAAAAAAAAAGTTAAAAATCAAAATTTCAAGTAGAAAATTAATGCTTACTGAATCAGTTGATTTCTTCTTATTTTCTGATGACAATGACAAGGTTTCAAAACCTTGCTTTCTTTCACTTCTCTTTTTTCCCAAAATTTTATACCTCTTCTATTTTGTATTTTTCATCACCGAATTTTTTTCTTCCTCCATTTTCATGAACTGAATCAACACATAATATCAGAAAGATGAAAATAGGGCTTGATTTAAAAAAAATAAAATGAACCAAAATAAGACACTTAGGGTTTCTTCTCATTTCATGGATGAAGATTCATATGTACAGTTCGAAAAACCGAAATCAAATAATGAAACAATGAAACTTACTTTCTGTTTTTTCCTTGTGTTGTGTTGTCTTTTTGTTCTCTTGCAATAAACGGAAAAGTCCTTCATGATTTCTTTCTTGCAGGTTAACAGATGGAACAAATGGGTTTGCAGGGTAAGAAGGAAGAGACACAGCACAAGGGAAAATTGGAGTTGGAGAGAAAATGGGCTAAAAAGATAGCTGAGAGGGTATTTTTGTCCGAGTTGAGTCATTTTTGAGACTTAAATAAGTGGGGGGTTAGTTTTGTAATATTGAGGGATTTTTGTCCCTTTTAATCGGTTATCCCTATATATATTGACAGTAATAAGGAACATCAATACATGCCTACGGTGATAGCTAAAGTAGTCACAACATATCTTAGACTTATGTTGACACCTCAATCAATGATGCTAACACGGTCAAACAAAGCCCTTTTTTCTTGTAGTGCACCTTGGTTTGGTCGCCTCCAATATTTTACATCCATTAGACTAGATATCACTCACATAGTCAGCAAAGTGTAATGAAGAAAAATAAATTTAAAATTAACAAACTATTTTCGCATCTTATTTGAAACTTATTTCACTTATTTAATTATTCTATATTAACATTAAATAATTTTGAAAAAAAATTATAAATTTGTTATTAATTTAAATTATATTTTATATTTTTCATAATAAAATCAAACATAAAAAAAAATTATTTTTTTAACAATTTTTTTTTTTTTAATACTTTCCGGGAGTCTCAATGAAGTGAGATCAACATATGTGGGAGGGTTTTCAATATTAAATGGGAAATGAAAACCATTAGCCATAATTATCTGAAGATGAAAAGTATTGACAAACAAAACAAAATCTTAATTAGTATCAAAAAAATAATATTGTTATAAATAAATAAATTAAAAAAATCAACAGATCCTCGTGAAAATAATAGATAAAAGGAAAATTCTACAATACCGTAGCATAAAATATTGATGTCGAACGTACTAATAATAGTAGCAATAATGGTACCGACACTTTTCTGCAGGCGCACCAAAACGTTGATATTGTTCAATAAATAAATAAATTAAAAAATCAACAGAGAGATATGCAGCAAAGTGTCCTCGTGAATATAATAAATAAAATATTGATGTTGGACGTACTAATAACTGGCAGTACTAATACCACTACTATCCAAGATTGGATTGATGCTCAAAAATCGTATCAAAGTTTCTCAACCTTATTCCCAACTACAACTCAGTGAAAATGCAGAGAAATTCCAAGAGTGAGTTCAGACGGACCACCGCAAGGTCCACAAGCATGATCGGTGAAAAAGAGCACAACGCGCCACATCCTTCACCACATCAATTATATCCGACGCGCGTGTTGTTTTGTATTATCCATATGTGACTAAAAGAAGAAATGCATTGTGTAGAACCCCATATGGGGCTTGGTTTTCATGCAGCTTGTTTTGCCAAGTGTCACAATTCCATAAGGCCACGTGTTGATTTCTAGTTGGCAGCTGGGAATCAGAGTAGTGGAATTGGAGGACCAATGAGAGGTCGACACGTGGCAAGAAGATTCCAAAGAATCTGCAGAAGCCGTTGTAGAGGAGCATTTCTGTTACAGAAGAGGTAGTGGTGCTTGAGGGGGCTGTTTCTACAGAGATTGTTGGAGGGGCAAATCCGGTAGGGGAAAAGGGAGATATTCTGCAGGAGGAAGCAGAGAAGAAAAAGAGAGGGAGAGAACCAGAGAAAGCAGCTGCCAGAGAGAAGGTAGTGGGGGTGAGCAAGCATAGGAGGAAATAGAGGAGAGAAGTGGCGACTGGCTGAGAACCAAACGACTTTCGATCGAAAGGATTGCTCAGGTTTAGCTATTTTTACACCTTAAGTTCTCCATTATTTCAGTCAGTCGATGTTTCTTCCTAACACTTGGATGCTTATGTTGGTTATCTAACGTGTTGAACCCGTTTCTCATTTTCCGTTTGCTTAGACTCTGTTTTCTCCTGTGTGTGTGGCATTATGATTCTTCTATTTGTATGTGTGTTAAAATCAATCAAGAACCTCCCACTGGTTCTTAACTCTCAGTGTTTTTCATGGAAGAAAGCTAGATTTAATCGTATTATTTCTTCTTGCACATGCTCTGTTTTCCTTCATGGTGTCTTTCGTCTCTGATATGTTTAGCATGAGTATCATGTTTGGGGTTGGTTGCCTGCATTGGGATGTCTTTGAAAGAGCTCAGTAGCAAAACCTCTGGGATTCATGTGACTTATTGCCCATTCCTTGGGTTGGAGTTCATCTAGCCAGCGAAGTGCCATGGCCATCACTCTACAGAAGTTTCCATGGCATCCTGTTTGAGAGCTTAGTTCAGTGTTTGAACTGAGGCTCTAACGTATAGGTTGAAATCGTGTTTGGGGGCTATTCGGGCAAAATCTCGGGTTCAATGGACTGGTGATTGCAGTCATGCGTTGCTTCATGGTTATACTCTCACAGTTTACTCACCGGGAAATTTTGTGACAGTCCCAATACTTTCAGAACTTTGCACTTTCTGTGTGAGAGGTGCTATTAAATTGTCACCTGATAGTGATAATCATGATTTGACAGATGAAAGAGATCCTAAGATTGTTTACCATGGGTACAACTCATCTACAGTGAGAAAAGCGAAGCTTTTCTCTCTCGTCTTTCGCTGCTTCTCAACACCTCCAGGACCTGCTATTACTTTCATGACATTTCCAGAAGTGAATGAGATCCTCAAGGGTGCGGTTGTATATTCTGTATTATTCCTCAGGGCTTCCATCACTGCTGCTCTTCACTGGTTCGTAAGCCCGTACGCACACAAACTCTGATGGCAGCCAGGTTCAGATACATTTAGGGTGGAAATAATGTCATGGCTGGTAACATACCTTCTAAGTGGTACCCATTGAAGCAGCGTCCAACATTTGCTAATAAACTACAGAACCAAGCTGAGAGGTCCAGCATAACGGACAGTGGTCAGATGTGAGTAACCAAGTGGAACCCCCTGCATGGGAGTCATTACAAGCCATTAGGCCTTTGCAAGTTCCCCATTTAACAGATTGAATGAGTGCTCCATTACTTTTGATGCTTTAAAGTGGGTCGATTGAGGAATTGAAAAATAGAGAAGTAAAAGCAAGCAAAGCTGTCTTCGAACAAGCCGCCGGCTGCGAAACGCCTCCGCCATCACCGGAATCTTGAGGAACTTGCTTCTCAGAACAAACTGGTGCAGCCACCAACAGTGTAAGAGACGCACTTAATTTGTCTCCTAGAGATATTGGCAAGCATAACAGCAGGTATTTGCATGGGCTTTCAGAGGGCCCAATGACCAACAACCAGCTGGATCAATGGTGCTCTATCTAACCTCATCTCCAGCAGGCCTTCCAGAGTTCTGGCTTTGAGCATCCAAACTCTGATCATCCACACCAACTTCAGTCATCACAGCCGAGCCCTAGTCCCTCAAGATAGCAGCTAACACATAGTTTTTGCACAGACAAGTACATTCTTGAAGGAGCTCATGCCACCTAACATCATTCTTGTGCATCGAGTCATTGAGGTTTGTGCCCAGCTAAGACCAACTGTTGACATCTCGGTGCCTGCAGATGCAGTTTTCATTCGCCCATCATTGTGCTAGTCTAGCAACTAAATTCCGGAGATGGTTAGCTTGCTTGGGGATTTGGACTTGCTTGGAATTCTTGCTGAAACAGAAAAGCGTGGCAACCCTACCTCTTCTTACTGTTTCTGCTATCGCCCAGAAGCTGTGGTTTGCAGGATTCTCAAGGGGGTATACAAGAGATGTACAGGAAAACATCTTTGGTTCTCGAGGATGCAGTCAAAGATATTTACACTGTTGTAGCTTTCCATGCTGGCAACAAGGAAATGGGGCTTTATAGACGGCAACGGAGGAAAACATTCAAGCAGAGCTTCTTTCATGGAATGGCTTTCCTAATTCCTACTGTTGATGTGTCAGTGGTAGACCTCACTGTCAGGCTGGAGAAGGCTGCCACCTATGAGCAAGTTAAAGTTGCTCTTAATCTGAGTTATGTTCCAGTAGGAGAGTCACGAAGCCAAAGGCACAACCACCTAAGGAATTATCTCACTCACAGAACAATGTGATCAACTTTGGCTTGGTTGTCAAAGAGAGATAATCATGAAGCAGAGTATTGGCTAAATTACGGGTGATGATTCATGGAAGCCCGGAATTAATATTCCTGGACAAGCTTTTGCTCCTCCGTGTGAAAATTCAGAGACCGTCAGGGAATTGGAGCCTCTGCAGGCGCTGAAATTGCTCCATCTGATGGAATCCAGGTTGCTCATGAAGAATTATATCTCCATATATCAGCCGAGACATTTGAGAAAGTTGATGTTGCAATCGCGCTGATTGAATTGCTAGTCACTCCAGTTTCAGGAAATCCAGCTGTTGTTTCCACCACACCAACTTCAGTTTTCTGGGGCTAATGTGAGTGTTCATAATCAAAGCCATAAGTGGTTTGATGGGATTGATTGGAAGAGGATGGCAGATTCTGAGGGAGCACCCAGTTAAACCTCATTGGCAAAAGCTTTGCATGCCCACCATTAAGCCACGTTCCTTTCTTTTGTTTATTTATTTATTTTTTTTATTTCTTCATCTTTTATTTTTTTAAAATAGATTCCTAAACTCTAGTTTGCAAATAATTTTTCAAATTCCTTTTTTTCAAATAATTTCATCTCTTTAATTTTTCATCCTTAGTTTTTTTCGTTTAGGTTCCAAAAATCCGTTTTTCAATAAAATTTGGCTGTCATTTTCTTTTCGGCGAGCCACTTTCGAATTTTTCATGATTTTAAAACGTTTTAAAATAAACATGAATTTAAATTCCGTAATTCCAAGCAAGGGAATTTATGGAATTAATTCATGCAAAAATGAATTGGGTTTTGGTGAGGGCCCTACATATGAGATTCCATGATTGATTGATTCTGCTCTATGACATGCTCGAAATTATTTCTTAATTGTGCGCTAACCTCACTTCTTGATAGCGCATTGAGGATCATTGCCCAAGTACAAGCTACATCCATTCTTATCATCATTTATGCATGTTTTGATGCTCATATGTGCATGATCGATTTGAGTATTCATTGATTTATTCATCAATTGTCATGATTGCTTCACTTTATTAGTAGAGACCCGACTTTAGGGACTTAGAGGGGTGCTACGGTCTTTACCGTACCTTCCCAATAAGTAACTTAACCCTCGAACCTGATACAGTTTTTCACAGACCGCCTTTTCCAAAATAAGGAGTCACACTTAGGGTTTTTCTTTCTTATTTTGTTTACCCTTTTAAAAATAAAACAAAAATAAGTGGCGACTCTAAGTCATTTTTTTTAACCGATTAAATCATTTTTCAAAATAAAAAAATCGAGCTCACCATTGAGTGGGAAACGCATTGAGCCCGAAAATGCGGGGTCCACACATTGATACATGAAATAAAAAATAAAAATATTTAATTAAAAAAATGAAATAATCCTCTGATTATAAATATAATTTTTCTCATAGTTATCAATAGAGATTAAAAACTTATATTTAAAATAGAATTAAAATAGACAAATATTATTTTCGTAACATTTTTATTTTTTTAAATCATTAATTTAAATTATGAAATTAATTTTAAAATTAAAAATATTTATTGTAATTATAGTTTTAAAGATTTCATGATTTTTATTTTATTATTTTTTAAAAATTATTTTAATAAGAAAATATTTATTTTAATGGTTTTTAATATTTAAATTTTTATTTAAAAATATTTAGATTTAGTGTGGAAAGCAATTAGTTGATGTGATTTTTGACGGTTCTTTGGGACAACAACCAGCTGATGTGATTTGCTTCCAATAAATTATAGGGAGAATTGTGTTTTGGGCCCAGCTGGGCCCAAAAATTAACAGAAGGTCCGTGTAACTGACCCATTTAAGCTGAAAACCCATAGGAAGTGTCAAAATTAAAAAGAAGGATATGCACTTTTATTAATTCCAAAAATAACCTTTGTTGATTATGAAAAAAAAATTCATAAACAAAAAAATCCAAGTTGGAATTTTGCCCTAATTTTGCTCTCTCTTCTCTTCAGCATTTCAAGCCTAGAAGCCGTTTTCTTCTCTTCCTCCCGAGTTCCTCCATCATCTGCATCTCAATAACAAAAAAATCCAGGTTGGAATTTTTCCCTAATTTTGCTCTCTCTTCAGCATTTCAAACCTAGAAGTCGTTTTCTTCTCTTCTTCTTGAGTTCCTCCATCGCTTGCATCTCAATCTCTATGCCTCTTTTATTTTTTCTCGCATTCGTCTCTCTCGAAAATTTGAATAAGCTCTCGATTTCAGTTGGGTGTCTCTTGTTGCATATTTGAGGTTAGTAAATTGCCTAAATCTCGGCCTAGATTTTATTAGCTCTCAGAGATTGAGAAATGCAATATGGGCCAAGTTTTTGTCTATGCTTTTAATTTTGATAGTCTTTTATCTTTCACCTTGCTGAACTTACACCTGGAATAAAACATGGGATGCTTAGAATACTTGCTTGTTACAGTTGCCTCAATGGGATTTTCTTAGCCATTTAGTTTATGACAAATTTATGAGCAGCAAGGGCAAAATATAAAGAGTGATGTCTGTTGCTGTTTTTTTTTTTTTTTTTTTTTTCCGAAATTTGATTATGAAAACCTCCTTAGTTACAGAAGCATGCCTACGTCTCTTGATGTTCTTTGTGAATTATTACTCATTGGTGATTCTCATTTCAATTTAGACTCGATGTCTTGGTTACATATATGATGTGGATAACAGCCCACAGTCTTTGCTGTCTTTCAGTGGAAACAAGAATGTGCATGCTTTATATGACTTTATGCTAAATTATAGGTAAATACCTAGCTAATGTTTGAAGAACTACATCTCTCTAGTAAGTTAGGTACTTTGTCTATATCTCTAAATTGTGTTCAACTTGATATCTGGAGTTCAAGTTACTGTTCCCATTCAATAATTGACTTCTTGGTTTGCTACTATTATTCGGATGCTGAGAAAATAATGAGAAAAAGAAGGAAAAATTTTGAACCATAATATTTTCTTTAAGCCTTGAGAATACAGAAAATGCACTTTACCTGCAACTCATGATTCATGGCTTAATCGATTTGATTTGATTTTTGTAATTTTTTTTAGATTTTTTTTTCATACTATTTGTATATTTTAAATTCAACAAAAATATTTGTGAAAAATTGTCATATATACTTGAAAATAATTTATAATTGTTTAATTGGTTGCTAGAAAACCGAGGGAGGAAAAATGGAATGGGGAAATGGAAAACCTAAAAAGACCCCCTAAAGTTTTCTTATGGTGCCTTGGCTTGAGATGTAGGCACAAGTAACAGATTTATCTTTTTTTATCTATTAGTTTTTTTTACCCTTAAACCTTAAATGTGTTAAACTATTGTTTATGGTTTTGTATGAATCATCTAAAGTATGACATGATAGTTTAGAAGAGAATTCTGTATTTGTTGCATTTTTTAGGCTATTATCTCTTCATATTATTTTGCAAAGCAATGCTTTATAATTAATATTTAAATATCTCCCTTCTCTTTGAATAAGTTTGTAGGCATGTCTGATATAGTAGTACCAATAGAAATTGTCTAAGGGTTTGAGTGAGAATGAGAATTTGTTTTCTACCTAGTGTAAGTATAGGTCAGAGCTTAATAAAACGTGGGGGATTATTTCCCATTGAATGTCTTATAGTTCCATAATTCCAATGTTTTTGGTGTATATATATATATATGTTCTGGAGTATTATGTCGAATCAAACACAAAATCCTCCTACTTTACTAGATATTGCTGTGATGTTCTATCTTAATGTTCCAAGTACTGACATTTTAGATTATTAGCATAGGTAAGCAGTAGTGTCAAATTGGGTAGCACTAAAGTAGTCGGAGAGAGAGGTTTTTGCTTATAAAAATGTGAACTATGAATATATAAGTAAAAGGGAATGATAGGGAAAATAAGCTAGAGATTTGTTTTTAGAAGTAGGAGTAGAAGTAACATAGTTTTTAGTTGTAATCTTTCATTTTTTTTTCCTTTTATAGTCTTTCTTAGTTTTTAATTTAATGTTTTTTTTAATCTATTATTTCAATCTTTTAATTTCCATTTCAGTTTTACATTTCTCATTTTTGTTTTTTTATTTTTATTATTATTATTAGTTTTGTTTAGGTTAGGTAGTATTTACCAGTCCAAGAGAAGAGAGAAGCTGGGTCTTCATATCTTAGTTCAACTCACCGTTGTCTTATCATCATGGTTGCTAACTCAATAGGCATCGAGGTACATTAATTGATCTTGATATTTCAAATTGGTATCAAATCATACACAAAATATGCTAGTTAAAAAGCTAAAAATAAAAATAAAAAACTCCTAAGAAACTAATGAAAATTGATTATAATTATATGGATTCAACATATTAGTATATAAACATTTATCACATTTAACATTATTTAAATAACTATAAAAGCATGTGTTTGAATTAGTCTATGATAGAGTTAGTTTGTCTTGAAAATAAAAAATGGAAATGATTATGGGTAATTGATAAAAATAATTATTTTGAAAATAAATTGGTTTGAATTTCTTGCTCCTACTCGTGTATTAAGGTATATTGATAATGGGAATCCTTGGCATATGTAGAAATTATTTAAGCTTGTTTGAAAATGTTTTCAAAAACATTTAAAAAAAAACAGATTTTGAATGTAATTTTTAAAAGCAGTTCTCTATTATTTTGAATAATAAAATTATATTTATGAATTTGAATATAAAAAATAGTTTTCTTAGTTTATTCTCTGTGTTATTCACTTATAATGCAAAAGTTTTCAAAGTATTCTTCATATTTTCAATTATTACTCAAAATACTATAATAAATAAATAAAACATCTAAAATTTGAAATATTTGTACTAAACCTTCTCAAATATATTGTGCATGGATCAATTTCCATGCACCCTTTTTCTTTTTCTTTTTTCAAAATTAGTGAATTTTCTCAATAATCCATTAATCTATGATTTATAGATTAGTAATTTTTCACATACATAATAGCATCTTTATCGTAGGCTTGATTTGATTTATTTCATGATGATCATGAGATATTTAAATAATTTGAAAAATATATATTTTGGGGCAAAAAAAAAAAAAAAGGACTTCCTATCCCTCTAGGTAATTTCGTGAACCAAGATCTAAACTTTCAACACCCTGAAACTTACAAGAATAGTAAACTAAAAGAACTTCTTCAAGACTCACTTGGTAAGAATAAACTAATGCATTTTCAGAGTATGAACTTCATATTTGATTATGTTTTCTTTAATTTTATTTTTTAAATTATAATATGGCTTTTGGATTGTAATTCTCTTTAGGGGCCGGGGCAAGCCAAGACACTAATGGTTGTTCACATTAGCCCTGAACCGGATGTTGATGGAGAAACAATTATTTATTATTCTTCTCAATTCTTATTTATTATTCTAAAAACTTTGAACTATTATTTCAGATTGCTACTCTGCAAGCAGCTCTGGCAAGGAAAGAGGAGAACCAGAGGACATGCAACATTCATTTTCCAAGAGTTCTGAAAAATACAGAACAAAAACCATTGATTTATCACATTTTCATTGAAACAAGCAAGTTGGAGATATGTTAGATGATCAAAATAGCTGCAGACAACCAATGTGGGATGTAGGCAACATCGAGGTAAATATTTTTTTTAATCATGATGAGATATTCCTCTTTATTGACCCCAATCATTGATATTTGGCTTTTAATAATAACATAAGTGTATTTAAACTTGAATGATAGCAAATTGCTGATGGTGAGGGAACCTTTATTTCTTGATAATCATGACACGCCATGCCTAAGTTTGAAGATGATCATAAACTAGGTATTATATCACATTCATTGGAAATTTTCATAAAAAGTTATTTCTAGCTCATGTATGATTAGGTTCCACATGGATGTGGTCTAGGTAGACGTCAAATAATGGCTTCATTTTAGTTGACTGATTATTATGCATCCAAGTTTTTCTGAAACCAGAATTCAAGTTTGATGTTCTGATTATGTAGGCACACAGCAATTAGGTTTTCTTTTTCTTTTTTCACCCTTCTGTTTTTAACATCTTGTGTATGAGATTGGTGACAACCAGTGCCAATATTGGGAAAGTTTCTAATGTCTTTTGTCATCCTTGTAACTATAGAAAGAAACTCTTAGGAGTTTTTGGCTGTTTTGACCCTTGTATGATGTATCCATACTGGACAATCACTCAAGTCTGTTTCATAGCCACAGGTTTAATGCTTGTTTAATAATATATTGCATTCTAAAAAATATATTTTAGCTAACCCCGTTATCTTTTATTCATTATCATCACACGAGATGATAAATCACAGCTATTGCTTGGTGTGAGGCGTGCAAACCGTCAACAAACATTATTGCCATCATAAGTTCTGTCCGCTGATAGCATGCATATTGGAGTTCTTGCAGCTGTAGCTCATGCTGCGGCCAACTGAAGCCCATTTACCATTTTCTACAATCCTAGGCATGTTTTTTTCTTGTTTACTTTTCCTTTTTAATAAAAAAATATATATATTGGCTCTTGTTTTGTTTCTGACTTTGTCCTGATTTTAACTTCTCTATAGGGCATGGCCATCAGAATTTGTTATTCCTTTGGCCAAGTACCAAAAATGTATATATGGGACCCAAATTGTTATTGGTATGAGGTTTGGAATTTGATGTTTGAGACAGAGGAATCGGGAAAGCGCAGGTATCTGAATGTTTAAATCTTCTTGTATTCTTTTTTCTACTCCAGACATATCTTTAAGCTTTGTGCTGTATTCATGAAGTGTGACAACTATTTATAGAATATTAGTCTTTTCAAAACAGTGGTTACTTCTATTAATATTTGAAATAATGGCAACAAAATCTAATATGTTTGTATATCTTGTTGAATGTCTGCATTTTTTCTTGTCCTCCTGTAGATACTTGGGTACAACAGTTGGTATAAGTGACCTAGATCCACTGAGCTGGGCAGATTGTTTAGTAGGCAACTTCAGTACAAGCCAGGATGTTCAGTCCCAGATTACCTCAGTGAGCTTAGCAGACTCTCAAGCCTTCTCTCGTCCAGACTTCCCTGACAACTAAGGTGGTACTTCATCAAGCAATGTGGATTTTGATGAAAACAGTCTTTTGCATAATAGCTCTTGGCAACAAGTAGCTCCACCACCAATGCGAACTTATACAAAGGTATGAAATTTATAAAACTCTGAGCCAATTTCAAGGGAAAGGAAAATAAAAATTCAGATAATGTTACCACATTTAGCTTTTTTCCCATATTACTTTACTCCTTCCAACTAGTTGAATCATTTAAAAGAATGTAAAAATGGTAGTAAAGCCAGAAGCCCAACCTTGGCTGGCAACTCTTTAGTTTTTGTTTTTGTTTTTTACCCTTTTTGTTTTTGTTTTTTTTTTGTTTTTTGTTTTTTTTTTGGTTTTTTATTTATTTATTTATTTTAATTTCACTTTTGTAATTTTTGTTTGAGCTTCAAATGGCTTCAGGCCTTATCCCCTAGCCTTGTCATGCCCATTTTTACTGCCTTTATATTATATTCCAAATTGTTGATTTTTCTGGTATGAACTGGAGAACATGATAGAAATGAGAATTCAATCAATTCAAAGAATATGTCTCAATGTCTGGCCTTCACCTTTCAAATGTTTCCAAATCTGCCCAGATTGACCTATTGGATGGCAAAACCATTTTCCAACCAAAAATAATAATAATAATAATAATAAAATAATAAAAAAGAGGAGGAAGAAGAAAAGAAAAGGCATTACCGCCTGAAGTATATTGAAACGAGTCAACAACACTCCTACATGCCTCCTTGATCCAGTGTGCGCCTAGTTTAGTTTTAACATATTGTTACTGCCATAATGTCACTGCAAACTCCATTTCGCTACACATTGACGTTTCTATGTTTGCCAACGAATTGTTTTTTATCATATGTTTCTGTCTTCCATCATTCAATAAGGACATTCTATTTTAGTGGATTTCTTGATTAGAAAATAGGGAGTTCTGGTTTTGATGGCATTTTTTGCTATGGTAGGTTCAAAAAATGGGATCAGTTGGGAGGTCAATTGATGTTGCAAGTTTTAAGAATTATGCAGAATTATGCTTGGCAATTGAATGCATGTTTGGACTTGAGGGTCTGCTCAATGACTAGAAACGCTCAGGCTAGAAATTGGTGTATGTGGATTATGAGAATGATGTACTTCTTATTAGGGATGATCCCTGGAAGTAAGTTCTGTTCTGTTGTTTTGTGTATACATGTACTAATAGAACCCAGATCAACTCAACCCCCACTATACCATTATAGTAACTAGACCAATACATTCTCACAGTAAAATTAAGCAGAAATAAAGTCAGTATATACCTACGCTTTTAGGATCATTTTGCTGGCATTCTAGTGGGGACTGTTTATAGTTCACTTTCTTGCTATATCTTGCTTTCACAACTTATATTTTTAGTAGTTTCTGTTTTCATTTGGAACTACTAGCACTATGGATTCGATTCTATAGTTAGACATATTTCCAATGCTTATCAATGTGTCTCTGCCAGGGAGTTTGTTGGGTGTCTCTGCTGCATTAGAATTTTGTCGCCTTCTGAAGTTTAGCAGATGAGTGAAAAGGGCATGCAACTTCTCAATAGCACAACAATTGAAGGGATTAATGATTTTGTCAAAAGGTGACCACCCTCAGGATAGCCCCACCCGATTTGCCATTGAATATCTGATCACTTGCTGCTGCGTGTTCCAATGGTGAAGATGGAAACCTTGGCTTCATCAGGAGCTCATCATCAATCCTGGCAACCTTGGGTGTACACAACCTCAAGCCAGGCTTAGGCAATCTGGGTGGCCAAATGCAAATGGCTCTAGCTTAGGCCTTTTGTTTTACCTTTTGTTTGGTTAAAGTTGGAATGTAGTGTATGAATTATAAATGCAGTTCTACATGTGAAACTAGAAGAGGAACCCTTTTAGTAGATGTAATGTTATGGAGGATGATGTATGACTGTCATAAATTAAATCAATTGATATTTCTACTAAAGCAATTACTTCCTTCATTTGACAAAGTTCTTAAATTAAATTGGGTTTCTCTATTTAGTTCATAAGGGCTTCGGTGGTGGCTCTACAGAAGAGGGCAAGATGTTTAAGTGATACCAAGTCGCCTGCTTGCATTCCAATTAGCTTGCATTCCTTAATTGGAAGAGAGAAGGAAAAGAATTACAATTCAGGAATCCAAAGCCCCGAAGGGAAAGAAAAGGATCGCGGCGAAGAATGATCTTGCAAATAAGGGCAAAATTATGACTAATTGATCTCATCCATCAACTGTCTATAGTCATAAGAAAATGCGCCATTATTCTTTGAGAAAATTGCACTAGAAAAAACGCAATGAATATCCACTCCTTTCATTTCTCTAGTCTTATGCCTTATACATCATCAGACTGCATGTTCATGGGGGTTTTGAACAAAAATAACATGTTTTCAAGAAATATTCTATAAAGTAAATCCAATATCAAAATAATTTCTAAATTGGTGTTTCTCAATCATGTGGATGCCATGTGGTTTGAGATCTTTTTTTTTTCAAATATATATATATCTATATATATATATTTTGGTGTGGTTTTTTCCCTTTTTTGTCCTAGGTTTTTTGGTGGGCTTGGTAATAAGAACCCACTTTGCCCTTGGGTTAGTTGGGTGGATATTGGCTTGATTGATTATAAGAATAAGGTTTGTCAGAGACTTATAGTCAATATTTGTGTTGAAATTATCCCTGGACTCCTACTTTAGTATTGGGAACTAGCAAGTTCAGACGAGAAAAGGGGAACTCAAGAATAATCCATAATCTCTTGAAAATTATTAGTCTTTATTTTCGAAGTTATTATGTATGATTATAAAAATTATTATTAACCATTCTCAGAATGCAGTAGCTCCACACCTTAAAAGTAATCATTTGACACATTGAAAAATGGCGATCATCATCCAAAATTTTGGACTAATGGGAATGACACCGTTCAAGCACAAAACACCTTCTTCAGCACTAAGTACTTGGTTAAAAAGCTAATCTATTAAGTCAATTCTCGTTAGATTACAGGCAGGTTACCTCTATAATTCTCGTTAGATAGACACCCTTGTACACCCTTGTACTTTTAGTACATTGGCCTTGTACACTTAGTGTGAATGCCTTGTACAGTTGTAGAAATTCGACCTAGATACAACAGAACTAGTGCATATGACCGGGTTAACCACGTTCCAATGTCATGGCTCACTGAGTTCAGGAAAAATGACACCAAATTGAGGTTCCTATTCATCATAAGCGCGCTATCTCATCCAATGAATGTGTACGAAGGGAAATGAGGAATGTCTCCCTTAGAAAAAATAAATGAGCAAACAATTTTTTCAAAAGCATTTCAAATCCTTCAAGATAGGCAACCTTGTACACACTTGTACAGTTAGCACATTTTCTTTGTACACTTAGTGTAAATGCCTTGTCCAGTCACCAAATCCCTAATAGGTACATATTTTCAAGTGAATATGGGTGGGTAACCAATGTTTCCATTACCATGGACTAGGGAAAATGACAAAAAATTTTACCGTAATTGCGGTTCATATTCATCATTACTAGGGAACCTAATAGGATGAATGAACATGGTAGACATCAATTAAATTACATGTAATGAGTGTGTTATCAAGAAACATGTGTGAGGATCGTTCCCCATGATTGGAAAAAGTAAGATAGACACCCTTGTACACCCTTGTACTTTTAGTACATTGGCCTTGTACACTTAGTGTGAATGCCTTGTACAGTTATAGAAATTCGACCTAGATACAACAGAATTAGTGCATATGACCGGGTTAACCATGTTCCAATGTCATGGCTCACTGAGTTAGGGAAAAATGACACCAAATCGAGGTTCCTATTCATCATAAGTGCACTATCTCATCCAATGAATGTGTACGAAAGGAAATGAGAAATGTCCCCCTTAGAAAAAATAAATGAGCAAACAAGTTTTTCAAAAGCATTTCAAATCCTTCAAGATAGGCAACCTTGTACACACTTGTACAGTTAACACATTTGCTTTGTACACTTAGTGTAAATGCCTTGTCAAGTCATCAAATCCCTAATAGGTACATATTTAATTTCAAGTGAATATGGGTGGGTAACCAATGTTTCCATTACCATGGACTAGGGAAAATGACAAAAAAGTTTACCCTAATTTCGGTTCATAATATTCATCATTACTAGGGAAGCTAATAGAATGAATTAACATGGTAGACATCAAATAAAATGCATGCAATAAGTGTGTTATCAAGCAACATGTGTGAGGATTGTTCCCCACGATTGGAAAAAGTAAGATAGACATCCTTGTACACCCTTGTACTTTTAGTACATTAGTCTTGTACACTTAGTGTAAATGCCTTGTACAGTCACAAAATCCCATATAGGCACAACCGAACAAGTGCATATGGGTGGATAACCAATGTTTCCATTCTCATGGATTAGGGAAAATGAACAAAAACTTTACCCTAATTTCGGTTCATATTCATCATTATTAGGAAAGCTAATAGAAGGAATTAACATAGTAGACATCAAATAAAATACATACAATGAGGGTGTTGTCAATCAATATGTGCGAAGAATGTCCCCCACGATTGGAAATAGTAAGATAGGAAGTTCTTCAGAATCACTTGAAATCCCCTAAGATAGACACCCTTGTACACCTATGTACATTTAGTAAATTGGCCTTGTACACTTGGTGTAACTGCCTTGTACAGTTGCAGAAATTCGACCTAGCTAGAACAAAACTAGTGCATATCGGCGGGTTAACCACATTCAAATGTTATGGCTCAGTTAAAAGGGGGAAAATGAAACCCAATTTAGGTTCCTATTCATCATAAGTGTATTATCTCATCCAATGAATGTGTACGAAGGGAAATGAGGAATGTCCCCCTTAGAAAAAATAAATGAGCAAGCAATTTATTCAAAACCATTTGAAATCTTCAACATAGGTAGCATTGTACACACTTGTACAGTTAGCACATTTGCATTGTACACTTAGTGTAAATGTCTTATACAATGGCAAAAATTTGACATACCTAAAACTAAAAGCGTGCATATGGGTGAGCTACCATGTTCCAATGTGATGCCTAAGGGAAAAGGGGGAAGTGAAACCCAATATAGGTTCCTATTCATCATTACTGTGGTTGGTCATTCAATCAACATGTATGAAGTAATAAAATTGAACGGGATGAGTGCGTGATCAAGGAATGTGTGTGAGGAAATGTTCCTCATCCTTTCAAAATGGAAATGATTTTAAAACGATTGCAAATACTTCAACATAGGTACATTTGTACACCCTTGTACATTAAGCACATGTACCTTGTACACTTAGTGTAAATGTCTTATACACAAACAGAAAATCATACAACCACTACTGAATGTCTGCTCATGCATAGGTTAATCATGTTTGCAATATTTTGGTTAATAAAATAAGGACAAACTGAAGTATCAATTTGTTCCCTATACTTTTGTAACAATACAAGCAAATTAAAAAAACAGTAGTCTGTCCATTAATGTGAAGCTATTCGAAGCTAATTCCAACTTTCCAGCTAGAATTCAGAAGAAGATTATATGTTAAGCATGGCAAATTATTATTCAAACATATATTTTATTCAGTAAAAAGCATGCCTAAAGATGGGTTCCATTCAACTAGTGAACAACTTTTTAAACATCACATGTGGCACTAGGCCTAACAATTGTCTATAATTTACGAGGAAACTTTGAAGAAGACCAAAATGCTTTTAACTGTGGCTCACTTTTAGAGTAGTCACCCTTTTCTCCTCCAAGCAATTCTTCAGAGCCAAACAGGAAGACATTATTTTCTTCTATCCGCAATTCTCCTTCTCATCCATTCTCTCTTGATCCAGTACTTTCATTTCTAAACCTGCTTCAATTTAATGCCAATGATTAGCAATTTCAAGCTTCCTATTTATTCCCATAAACACCAAATATTTCCAATTAAAATTACATGAGATAAATGTGGATGAAATTTACACCAAACTAATTGGGCACAAATTAAAATTTTAAATTCATTTGTTGCAAGAATATACATTGATCAACGAAATAAGAATTGTTTCAGATACTAATCAAAAGAACGAGAAAGGAAAAGTTCAGTGGAGTGGGCTAAGACAAGAAAAATCTTCAAAAAGAAAATTTAGGAATTCAAGTAGAAAGCAAAAGGTCATGAGTTTGATAAAATCAAGATAGCTAATAGAATTTTTAATAGAATGTGAAATAGTCATGAACTTACAACTAACACAAAGAGCAAGAGAGATTTTGAGAGAATGGATCCTAAATTAATCTCATGATATCAGTTTCTATGAGCCCCAAGCCTATAGAGCTTATAAAGCCTTATTACAAAAGTCTCCAGCCACATAGAAAGACAATAGGACCAAAAGTAGCATTAACTATGCATCATGTAACCAGGTCAAGGTATACAAAACGAAAAGGAAAAATGTAAAAAATGGAATAACCTAGAATGTTCCAGAGGAACACAACACCTTATGCATATACATCTTGCCCAATGTTTGTGAGCCACATAACAATAGTTACATTTGAGGCTTTTTTAGAGGTCTGGACTCATCAAACAGAACGGAGGTCTTGCATTGTCCAATTGGTGCACCATATGGCCCACAACCCACTAAAACTGAAGCTGATGGACTACATGGATGTTTGAGAATTTGAAAGTATATATATTGATGTATTGGAACACTTTTGAATCTCATGACCAAAAATATATCCTAGAGTTGAGGAATTATTCAAGGTTGACTAAATCAATCCATTAAGAGACAAATTAATTTGAAGGAATGAGAAAGGAGAATGTTATTACAGTCAATATTGTATACAAGAAAAAACAATCAAGAAGACATCGATTTCTCTATTACCAACACACAACATTTGCATGTTAGGACAGATTACAAAATAATATTTTCAGATCTTGATCAGAAATCAAAGTTAGCTTGTGGCTTCCGCACATTACTTAATGAAAAGACTAATAATATCATATGCTGCATTTATTCAATTAATACACAATCAAGACAGATTAGGGAATCTAAAATGGAGCTCAGAGTTCATCGATTGAGATCTTATCAAACTCCCTAAATTATACAGACCAAACCCATTTTTGACAGTTTTTGGGACAGCAACCAGCTGATGTGATTGCTTCCAATAAATTATATAGACAAAACCTTAATTTTTGCACCAACCCAAACAATTGTCCTTAAATACTATAACTTTCAAGAGTTCGAGACACCCCCACCTTTGAACCTTACAAATCATAACAGCTCGTTTCAAAGTTTCTTATCTTTGTACAATGGGCAGCCTCTCCTTCAACACCTTCAGCCCTCTGGATCCACAGAGTTTCTCCGAGGAGTCCAAAATGGTAGTCGATTTCATTGCTGATTACTATAAAAATGTGGAGAAGTACCCGGTTCAAAGCCAAGTTGATCCTGGGTACCTCATACACCATTGCCCAGACACTGCCCCATATTGTCCAGAGCCCTTGGAAACCATTCTCAAAGATGTATCGGATAGCATCATTCCAGGCCTCACTCACTGGCAGAGCCCCAACTTCTTTGGCTATTTCCAAGCAAATGCTAGCACTGCTGGATTTCTTGGTGAGATGCTTTGCACTGGACTTAACGTGGTAGGCTTCAACTGGATCGCTTCGCCTGCCGCCACTGAACTCGAATCCATTGTGATGGATTGGGTTGGGAAAATGCTTATGCTTCCACCTTCATTTCTTTTCTCAGGAGGTGGTGGCGGTGTCTTGCATGGAAGTACCTGTGAGGCCATAATTTGTAGTTTAGCTGCTGCAAGGGACAAAGTTCTCAAAAAGATCGGCCATCATAAAATAACTAAGTTGGTGGTCTATGGTTCTGATCAAACACATTCCACCCTTCAAAAGGCCTCAAAGTTGGTTGGTATTCCAACCTCAAATTTTCGAAGCCTCCCCACTTCATTTTCAAATGATTTTGCACTATGCCCAGACGATGTTCGCACAGCAATGGAGGAGGACATTGCAGCTGGCCTTGTTCCGTTGTTTCTTTGTGCCACTGTGGGAACCACATCCTCTGGGGCTGTTGATCCTCTGGAGGCGCTAGGGCACGTCGCAAAGGACTTCAAGGTGTGGCTCCACATTGATGCAGCTTATGCAGGAAGTTCCTGTATATGTCCCGAATTCAGGCACCATTTGAATGGGGTTGAACTTGCACACTCGATTACTATGAACACCCACAAATGGCTCCTCACCAACATGGACTGCTGTTGTCTATGGATTAAAGAACCAAAGCTATTTGTGGATTCATTATCAACTGCTCCTGAGTTTCTGAGGAACAATGCAAGCGAATCAAAGAAGGTCATAGACTACAAAGATTGGCAAATAGCACTAAGTAGAAGATTCAGGGCCATCAAAGTTTGGGTGGTGATTCGAAGGCATGGCTTGGACAACCTCATGTTCCATATACGCAGCGATGTAAACTTGGCCAAGCGATTCGAGGCACATGTAGCCACAGATCCCAGATTTGAGGTTGTGGTGCCGAGAAGGTTTGCACTGGTGTGCTTCAGACTGAGGCCCAGAGAAGAAGGGGAGGGCACAGAACTGAACTCAAGGCTGCTAATGGCTGTCAATGGAAGTGGTGCTGCATTCATGACTCATGCAGTGGTGGGTGGGATTTATATCATACGCTGTGCAATTGGGTCCACATTGACTGAGATTAGGCATGTTGATAGTCTATGGAAGCTCATTCAGGAAAAGGCTCAACTCGTACTGCAGGAGCCTGGTTTGGCGCTGGAGGAAGACTAGTAATATAATTACGTACTCTGTTGGGTCTAATAATGCATGTCTCTTTCTCATTGTAGAAGGATATTGTTATGTATGGAAAAAAATAAGATCTCTACTGATCTTCAGTAGACATCGTATCATAATAAGGGGTGCGTTACGTATGATGTGAAGAACTATGATCGACAATAATAAATCTCGAGCATAGGAGTAAGTGTAACCTCATTGCATGCTGTTGTCCGTTGGTATTGCAATTATTCTAGTGAAATAAATGCGCATTTGATTTTTATTGCCTTTTTTGTTGTGGTCTCAGGTAAAGAAAATATTGATATCAGTTACGATTACATTATATTTGATTCTAAAAAGTACTCAAAAGAAAATATTGAATAGGGTTGAGTTGCTGGTTTATTTCACAATCACATGTGTGGTCCTTGTGAACTCGTGATTGGATATTCTTGGCATCTTTTCCATGAAACATAGCTAGAACTTTGGGAAGTGGGAAATCGGACAAAATCGAAACACTTAATGACAAAAATAGAAATTATTGACTCAATTACTTAAATAAAGAAATTAAATCATCACTTAAACTAAAAATATTTTAATTAAAATTTAGAAATTAAATTAAATTCTAATTTTTGAGAACCTTCTCAAGTTGGAGTTTATTTTTCAAGGTGCTTCACCCTATGTAGGGGTGTAAGCAAAACTAACTAAAACTTATCATATTGGTTCGATTTTAAAAAATAAAAATAAAAAAATCATTTTGATTTGAGAATTTTGAAAACTGATCTTGTTCATTCAATTTTCATTTTTCTTGTCTTATAACTGATAAAATTTGAATCAAACTGATATTGTAAAATTTATATATAATTGTTTAATATTTAATAAATTTTTTATATTAGATTCTATTAAAGTAATTCATTGTTTTTATATTATGATCAAATTAATTTTAAATGAATTTAATATATTTTTAACATCAAATCCAAATTTATTTTAATTAATTTTAAAAACAAATCAGACGTTTAACATAAACTCAAATTAATGGGATATGGGCTCAAAACAACACAAAACTACAACTAGGTTTAGGACTAAAAAATGTTATTAAGTTTGGTTAAAACCAATTCACGAAAACCGATCCAAACCAACCTCAAAAGGCTTGGTTCTCCTCATCTTAATCATGAAACGCAGAAAAAAAAATTGGAAAGTGGGAAATCTAGCTAGGGGCTAAAAATGGATAATAAGCTACAAAGTTACCAAGCTGGATGTGTAGGTAGGAAAAAATGACTAGTGGTTGAGAACAAAAGGAATTGGAGAGTTTGCATCCTATAACTTAAACAATTGGGCTGAATGTGGCTATTGTTGCGGTCACAATTCTTAAAACACAAAAACACCGAATAACAAAAATATAGAAACCATTGAAAAAATCTAGAAATTAAATCAGCCACTCAAATTAAAAATATTTAATTGACTTTTACAAACTAAATTAAATTCTAATTTTTTTTTTTGGAAACTTATCATTTTGAAGTTTACTTTTTACCAAGCGCACTTAAATTTAATTTGTTACTCTAAGTAGTATTTTTAACCTTTTAAAATCTTTGAACTTTGAGAGACTTTACAAAAATATAAGCAACTTGGTAATGAGACTTTACAAATTTTAACTACATTCTTATTTTTAGAATGGACTCTCTAATAAAATAATATCTTGTATCAATGTGTTTGCTTTGATCATAAAAAAAATGGATTTTTTTTCAATGCAATTACGACATATTATCCACATAGATCTCTATTTATTTTCTTGTGGATAATTAAGGTTCTTCAACAATTTTTTGAGTTAAACTACATGTCATATGTATGATGTTGCTGAAACAAATTCTACTAACAAACTTTAATTATTAGAAAGTGAGTAATCTGAATTGTAATCAAGTGTATTTTTTATGTAACAAAGAATTATTGACATTCTTCATATATATAAGTCGAGTAGTGTAGGCCTCTAACTAAACTTTTATATTATATTAACTCAACATTTTATTGGTATTTTTAATAATCAAATTATGCATATTCATGGTAAACTTTTTGTGAATTTGTTTTACATGAGCAATACAAAAAATACTCTTTGGGTTGCTTCACTTCTAGGCTAAGATTGTATGACACAAGACAACTATCGATCAGTACTTCAAACTCTTGATCATTAGTTCTTTAAACTCTCCAAACATCATTAGATTGTTTCTAGTAATTAAAGATCAAATCATCCACTTAGAAACATACAAGTATTATGTGACTTTTCTCATCACTTTTATATTGAGAGCATGTTTACCAAGGCATTTAATAAAATTATTTTTATAAAAATATTTCCCATGTATAACTTTTTTCAATTTTAGATGTTTGTTCTAAATATCTTTTACCATCTAACCCATGAGTTGTTTTACATACACATATACTTCTTTAAGATGCTCTTTCAAAAAAGTGGATTTCACAATGTAAAACATTGTCCAATTATTTTGACCTACCAAAATATTATTAATTTTATAGTTTCTAAAAAAGTAACAGAAGAAAATACCTCATTATAGTAAATGTCTTGTTGCCTTAACCTTTAGCCATCAATAATATTAATGATCTATATCTCTCAACTTTTTTGTATTTTTCTTTGTCTTGTATACTAATCATATTTCAATTACCTTTTTACCCTTTTGAAAGAAATTTTAGCTCTTATTTGTCATTCTTCATTTTTGTTTTTATCTATTGCATTTTCCCATCTTTTGCCATGCATTACTTCTTCAAAACTCATTCATTCACAATTTGTAAAATAAGAAAAGAAAGTTACATTGTTACACCATTATTATTTTTTATCTCATCATAAAACTCCTATAGATTCCCGACATGTTGTATTGTTCCTTTCACTTGAATTTTCCAACGAAAATAATGTTATTGGAAGTTCATGAGTTGATGGAATAGTGATCTCTTGCAAACCTTCTTTTGTTTGTTCATTAATGTAGCACTTCCGCATTCATATGCATAATGATCATATTTTTTACAATTATAGTACTGAATTCGAGATTTATCATATGTTTTCCTTTCATTTTTCCTTTAAGTTGAGTCGTCTTCCATGTCTTCTTGAAGAATGTGAATTTTAGCTTGCTCTCATTATTTATTATGAATTGGAACCACCTCTACCTCTATTTTTTTGGTTAGGACTATGTCCATAACTATATCCATGATTATTTTGACTCAAGGTTTGAAATATCGGGAAATTTTGCTGAGATATCGACAAAATATTAGATATTTATAAGCCTCCAAGCGAAATTCTCCACCAAAAGCTCAACCAATAGAAAAATAAGAAAATTTTGGAAAAAATCATCAAAACATTGACGATATATCAGTTTCAACGATAAAATTGGCAATGTTTCTGTTGGTTCATTGCTATTGTAAAAAATTGCCAAAAAAAAAAACTAAATTTCACTGAATTTTTTGAAAAAATAGGGGAAAAATCAATTCCCATTATCTCTTCCAAGGATGAAAAAATTGGGGTCCAATTCACCATGTGCCTCGATCAAATCTTCTCTCCTGCCTTGGTCAAAGGCAATCAAACCCCAAAAATGGGGATGGGTTGTAAGTCAACCCTCTTTATCTCTTCCAAGGATGAAAAATTTTCGGTCCAGTTCACCGGGTGCCTCAGTCAGTTCTTCTCTCCTACCTTGGTCAAAGGCGGTCAAACCCCAAAAATGGAAGTGGATTGTTGCGGATGTGGCACCACATGACCACTAGGCAAGTTTGTCCTTTTCAATATCATTCACTAATATATATATATATATATATATATATAAATTTGTCATAAAAACAAAATATTCAATGAATTTTTTTTATAAATTAATTAATTATAATTATTTTATTTTTAAATTTCATATAATTGATTACTAAAAATATAAAAACTTTCATGATAAATTTCTCAATAGATTTTTTTATACCATTTATATATTAATTAAATATTAAAAAATATTATACATATATCATCTTATTTTACATAAGTAAATACATTTGAATTAAATGGATCATAATTTTAATGTTAAATGTATTTTAAAATTAAACATATTATAATTAAATATTACAATATTATTGTCGAACAATATTTAATGTAACTTAATAATAAATGTATATTTACAAAATTCATATTTTTTATCTATGCACATGATATTATCATTGAATAAGAAAAATTATATCATACAAATATTAATTTTTTCAACAAAACAATTTCAAAATATTTATTATTATTTCTTATATCATTTTTAGAGTTTTTCTTAATATTTTTATGAGTTTTTATCAATTTTCGTTCCATCATTATTTTGTATTAAAATATTCACTGATATTTCCCAATATATTCTGATATCCATAAAATCAAATTACCGATATATTTGTCAAAACCAATATTTTCATCCTTGTTTTAACTACTTTCATTACTAAAATCTCTCTTTATTATCTTTTAATGTAAGTTTTTGGTTTAAGAACTTGGCTCAATTTTCCTATATCCTTCCTTTCTAATTTTTCTTCATGGGCTTATAATAATAAACTCATAAGTTGATCAATGGACATAAAGTATAAATGTTTAGATTCTTTGGTGGCCATAATAATATTATCAAACTTTGAATTTTAAGATCAAAATATCTTCTAGATTACATAAGTGTCATTTCAAACTTTCTCCATTTCTTTTTAATATATTCAAAATCTCCAATACTCTTAAATTTAATAAAAAAAAATTGATTTTGACTCTTTTATATTCAAACTTTCAAATTCTTCTTTAAGAGTTTGAAGATGAACTCTTTTATCTTATCAATCCTTTTAGGTCAATTTTGTAGTATCTCCCATGTTTTTTGGCAATGATTACACTAGAAATTTTCTCGAAAGTGCTTGGATTCATTGTTTGATAGATGAGAGTAAGAGTTTTCTTGTCTTTCTTCCTTATATCTTTTTAAAAAAAAATCTCTTTGATTTTAGGATAGAGCGGTTCATCTTATATCCTCTTGTAGCCTTTCACTACACCCTCTCATACATCTTGGGAACCAAACAATCCTTTATCTTGATAATTACTTTAATTATTGTAATTGTCTTGGTTGAATTGAAAACCTTGGATGGGTACATCCCATGACAATTTTTTTATTTTTAGCTCTAATATCAATTTGTTGGAGTAATAGGGCTAAAAACATACAAACAATTACATAGACCAAATAAATAACTGAAAAAATTAAGAAAATTTTATTTTCTTCTACCACTCTTATTGTTCAATTATTACACATTTCTTTATTTATAAATATTTATTCCTAGAAAATAGATAGGGATGACCATTTTGAATGGGTACGAGTTTTTGAGGGTTTGAGTTAGGCATATCCTTATTCATGTTATAATCCTATCAACTTATAGAACCTATTTAATAAATGGGTTGTGTTGAAGGTTTGACTACTCAATCTCTTTGTCTTGTTTACTTTTTTGTTTCAAAAAGACTCATTTACTTAATTATATCAAAATAACTCATGTATAACTTGTCCATATAAATTTATTAATTATATATAAATATATATATAATAAAAATAAAAATACTTTTCAAAATTATAAATATCATAGCCTTAAAATAATAAATAATTAAGTATTATATATATATATATATTATCATAAAAATTATAAATATTTTAAAATTAAAACATTGTATACAATTATAAATATATGTAAATTCAAATTTTCATTTACTTTATGTATTATAGAAATATTATGATTTAAATTAATAAGTAAATTAATTAAGAATTTAAAATTTCAAACTTAATTAAAAGTTAAAGAAACTAAAAAATATTTCAAAATTATATATTTATAAATTTAAATTTTAATCAAATCATGATTATGTTAATAGGTTAAACATATTAGAATTAATTGTGTTAATGGGTCTAACATGTTAGAATCATTTTAATGGTTTTTTTATCAATTCATACATATTTCAACTTAATTCATCTATTGAATGGGTTAGATGGATTGTATTATATCACCTATATAATAATAACATGTCTTGACATTAATCATTTGGATACAAGTGTTGTTGGAATTTATAAGTAAATTTTTACTATTTCTTCCTTTAAATTAAGTAATACAAACATGATATGAGACCATCCATTACTACCCGTACAAATATCGATACTATAAAATTGATCCAAAAATTATCGATTGAAAATTTCACCTAAATATAATTATATTCAATACTATTCATTGCGGCCCATACAAATACCAATACTATTAGATTCGACTGATGCTCAAAAATTATATCAAAGTTTCTCAACCTTATTCCCAACTACAACTCAGTCGATATCACTTTCAGGGTAGTTTTCATGTGGAAAATGCAGAGAAATTCCAAGAGTGAGCTCAGACGGACCACAAGGACCACAAGCATGATTAGTGAAAAGGAGCACAACACACCACATCCTTCACCACATCAATTATATTCAACGTGCGTGTTGTTTTGTATTATCCATATGTGACTAAAAGAAGAAATACATTAATACATGAAATAAAAAATAAAAATATTTGGTTAAAAAGATGAAATAATCCTCAAATAATAAATATAATCCTTTCCATGTTTTTTTTTAAAAATAATTCATTTTTGATATATGATTTTTAAAAGAGAGAGTTATTTTTATAAGAAAATAAAGAAGGTATTTTTATCCGAATGAGGTAAAAATGGGTGAAAGACTAAATTTCAAAAATTGGGTTTTCAAAGACTCTTTTAATCAAATAAGCCTAAAAAATAAAATAAAAAAGAAAAAAAATTAAAAGAATAAAGTAAATTAATATTTTTGTCATTTCTATTATATTATAGATGCATACACGCGTCCTCAATTGATAGACGCATAAATTTGGTTGTGGGTACCCAACTTCTTTAACCCATTTAAATATTCGTGTAAAAACCATTGTATAAGTTTATTAATTAGATATTTTTAAAATTATTAATATTTAAAAAAATGATTATAAATATTGTATAGTAAAAAATTAAGTAACTAAAAGAATATTTCATTTTAAAGAATAAAAATAGTTTATAATTAAAATTTAAATAAGCTAATAAACAAGAGTAATATTAAAATTTGATTTATTTTTTATATCTCCGAATATGTTGATATTAAATTTGAATGATTAAATTAAATAAAATTTAGAAAAATAAATATTGAAAGTTAAATCATTCAAGTATTATAAAAATAATGTTTTTATTTTATAAATGTTAAATGGTTTAAGTGAGTTATGATCAAGCTAGCAAGTTTAACGAGTTAAAATTGTATTACCAAATTTAATGAGTTAGAATCATATTAATGAATTATCTCTATTATATGCCTATATAATTTAATATGACTTATTTATTTTTTATATCATATCGTATTATTTTGAACACTATTATTAAATTTAAAGTGGAATAAGAGGTAAACATATCAAAGCATTTTGATTAAATTGAAATGATGAGTTTATATCTAATAGGTTTGATTCTTTCTTGAGGGAGCATGGGACTATACCCCAGTTTAGTGCATCCGGGATTCTATTACAAAATAGAGTAACGAAAAGAAGTAATTAAGTTCTAATGGACAGAGTGAGATCAATGATGAGTTTCTCATCACTTCTCACATTCTTTTTGGGTATATACCTTTGAAATTGTGTCTTACCTCATTTACCTAATAGATATATTAGTTTGTAGGATATTCAAAAGGATCTTGGCTATGATTACTGTTATAGCTAGAAGGATAAGAAGGTATTTGTTGGTACAAATACTAGATTTTTTATGAAGATTATATGATAAGTAATAAGATAAAGAGTGATATAAACCAGAGAACACAAGCTATAAAAGAATAAAGTCAAAATATAAAACAATGAAATTAAACTTTGATAAACACGTGACACGACACAATTAATCATATTTTTCTAGATATATACTAAATTGGTACTGTACTTTGCTTCACTTCTATTTTTGTTAAAATTATATTAGAAATTTTTAATAAATAAATTATTTAATTTTTATAAAAATATATCTGCCATATCACGTGTAGTTAAATATGGTTGTTGGATGTTACATTTGTTGGCTCTTTTCTCAATCATGTACATGGTCCTTTTTGAGCTCAATCCTGTAGATTCCCCTCATCTTATCCATCAAACGTAGCAAGAAATTTGGACAGTGGGAAATCTAGCTAGGGGCTAAAAATGGATAATAAGCGACAAAGTTAGCTAGGAAGATGGAAATGTAGGTAGGAAAAAATGACTAGTGGTTGAGAACAGAAGGAATTGGAGAGTTTGGATCCTATAACTTAAACAATTGGGCTGAATGTGGCTATTGTTGTAGTCACAATTCTTAAAACACAAAAACATCGAATAACAAAAATATAGAAACCATTGAAAAAATATAAAAATTAACTCAAATTTAAAATATTTAATTGACTTTTAAAAACAAAATTAAATTATTTTGTTTTTGTTTTTTTTTTTTTTTTTGGAAACTTCTCATTTTGAAATTTACTTTTACCAAGCCCACTTAAACTTAATTTGTTACTCTAAGTAGTATTTTTAACCTTCTAAAATCTTTAAACTTGAAAAACTTTACAAAAATATAAGCAACCTGACCATGAGACTTTACAAATTTTAATTACATTTTGATTTTCAAAATGCACTCTCTTATAAAATAATATCCTGTATCGATGTGTTTGCTTTGATTATAAAAAAAATGGGGGTTTTTTTTTTTTTTTTTTTTCACAGTGCAATTACTGACATATCATCCAAATAGATCTCTATTGGTTTTCTTGTGGATAATTAAGCTTCTTCAATACTTCAAGTTTAAAGTGTAACACTAGGTTGCTTTGTCCAAGTCAATGCAGTATCTCTCATAAAAAAAACGCCTAGTCAAGGGTGCTCTTTCAATTATCCAAATTTCAACCCCAATCACCATCACTAAATCTAACTAACTTTAATATATATATATATATATATGTATATATAAAGTCAAGTAGCATAGGCTCCAACTAAACTTTTATATTATATTAACTCTACATTTTATTAGTATATTTAATTATCATATTACACATATTCATGGTAAAATTCTTGAGAATTTCTTTTTCATGAGCAATAAAAAAAATGCTCTTTGGTTTGCTTCATTTCTAGGATAAGATTGTATGACACGAGACAAATTTCGATCACTTTAAACTCTCGATCATTAGCTCTTTAAACTCTCCAAACATGATTAGATTATTTTTAGTAATTAAAGATCAAATCATCCACTTGCAAACATACAAGTATTATGTGACTTTTCTATTCACCTTTATATTGGGAGCATGCTTACAAGGGTAATTTATAAAATTATTTTTGTAAAAATATTTTCCTTGTATAACTCTTCTCAATTTTAGAATGTTGTTCTCATTATCTTTTACCATCTAACTCATGAGTTGTTTTACATACGTATACACACTTCTTCAAGATGCTCATTCAAAAAAGTGGATTTCATAACTATTTAAAACATTGTCCAATTACTTTGGCCTACCAAATTATTATTAATCTTATAGTTTCTAAACAAGCAACAAAATAAAATGATGCATACTGATCTCTTAGTGGTCTATACTCATCATAATTGGTTAAAAATTAAAAGCGTGTTTGACATAAATTATAAAAAATGTTTTTAATATTTTAATATTTAAAATATGAAAAATTTTAAATATTTTAAAAATTATAAATATTTTATAAAATTATTATTAAACGTATTCTAAATATATCTTGTATTTGATTGTTTTAAAGGTTAGTTTACTATATGATCAAAATATTGAATGACACATTCATCATAATTTATAATTTAGTCAAAAGTATGTTCACTCCTACCATCAATTGCATGTGTTTTTTTAGACTTTTTTTTTTCAATCAAATGATTTTTTTAGAAAACACATTCATATAAAATATTTGAACCTCTTCGGAAGTAAAGAAAAGGACATTCAAATCCTCTTTCAATAAAATTTTACATAATGTCAAAAAAAAAAAATAAAAAGAAAAGAGTGCATGTGAGAGCTGACGTGGATTTCTCTACCATCCCAAAGTTGACCATCACTAGAGTTGAAAATAATCTTACAAGCATCATTAAATATTCACATTCATGTGCCATCTATTATTAAATGTGAGTAAATACTTGGTGAAAGACAGAGGAGCATATTTTTCATTAAAATATTACAAAAATCCAACAGTCCATGTGTGGCCTACAACTACAAGTATGTTATTTGGTGGAATTCAATGAACAATGAGTTCACTGGGGAGTAATAAAAAAATTAAGGGCAAAAAGGGAAGACATGTGCCAAGCACAATGGAGGCGCTGTACACGTGTGATCCTGACCGGATAAGGCTCGGGCAGAGGACAAGGCACGGGCAGTGTATGGGGGCAAGTGGGGCAGAAGAAATAATTGAAAACTTCCCCTCGGGGCAGCTCAGCATCTGCCCACGTGCGATAGCTCAGAAGTGGACCCATCGCTACACGACAAAAAAACCCACACGTTGTTTTTTTCCTATTATTTTATTGTGTTTCTCACAACTCTGCATCGCACACTATCCAGTTTTTTAAATCACGCGCTCGATTTACGCGCCTTTTTTAATGCTTAATTAATTGGAATTATTGATGTTTTTTTTTTTTTTTTTTTGTATGTGTGTTTAAAATTCCAAAGCAGTCACGCTTCGGTTTTTACTAGTCCCTAACGGTCACGCGCCGCTTTCATAACCGCCTCCGGATTCGATTCGGTGTGCTTATAAACACCGAGTCTCCGGTGTGAGCGCTTCGGTTTGTGCCAGCTGGCTAAATCTTAGCTTTCACTTAAATGAAATAAAACTTAAGTTTTGAGTACTCGCTTCTAATTAAATCAACAAAAAAAAAAAAAGCCTCAAATCAATTTTGGGTAGAGGAGGGGGGAAACTTGGGTGTGAGTGGGATATACATTAGACTGTGAAGAAATTATTATGGAAAATGGTAGGGTTTTAGAACTTTAATGGTGGATGGTGGTAGACCTAGAAATCAGGGTTTGGACGTGCGGGTCACGAGGGACCACGTGGTGGCTTTCCGATGAGCAGAGAGCGTATCGAACAAAGCTCTCTTCTACGCGGTCTTCACTTTCTTTTCGAGGATGACCCTTCTTTTATATTTTTAATAAAATAATTTACACTCCTTTTAAATATTATATTTTCAATAAATAATTTACACCCCTTTTAAATATTTTATTTTAAAAAATTTTGGAACTATATGAGTAATAATTTATGAAGATTAATTTCGAGATTAGTAGCCCTCACGTGCTATTGTTTTTGTTTAAAAAGCGAGGACAATCCACTTTTGAAACTTTGTCTGCAAACCATGGTTCACGTGGAGGGTAATTTGGTAATAAAAGGTAATGATGATGGGCTTCATTGGAACACCACGTAATTCAGTTCAATTTATGCAAACATACCCCTCCTTTTTACTGTGTTCCTGAGAAAGCCCAAGTCCAGTCCAAGCCCAGGCCCAGGACCAGGCCCAAGTCAGGATCGGATTCAAATCAGTCCAATGCGAAATCAACCCGATCCGAAATCGGGTTCATTTTTGTATGATAATTACATAGCTGTCAATTTTTGTCCCAGGAGGTGATCCGTATCTAAAATTATTTGAGGAGGAACATGGAAGGCAAGTTGGGGTTCTATTATTACATGCCCTATGAATTTCAAGATTCATTTGGAAGTAGTAAAACAGTAGTAGCCATGTGACTCTAGTCTAATATATGCAGCGAATGTAGAAGGTAGTCATAGATATTATGAACGAATGAATGGTTTCAAATGAGGGGAAATTATTTCATTTTATTGATTTTATAAAAATATAAAAATAAATATAAATATAAATCCCGAGCCTTGAAACAATTTTTAGGTTGCCTAAATACCATCTAGAATTAATTTATTATTACGTGGACATTAGAAAGGAAATAAAATGCCAATATAAATCCTAAGCTTTAAAAACAATTTCATACCTATTACCTACCTAGATATGTACTGTGTTTTATTAGCCGCCTTTCAATTATTCTTGGAATTTATATACATTTGTATATCTTTTATAAATTTATATGCTTTGTTTGGATTGACTTTTTTAAAAAAAGAATTTTTTTTTTCTTTTTGTCTTTTTTTAAACTCAATTTGATGCTTGTTTGGGTGATTTTGTAAAAAGCCAAGAAAATGACACTTCTTTTGGTTTGAAGTCTTATTTTTTTCTCTTACATTTGCTCATTATCTTTAACAATTTTCACGTTTGGCAATTTTTTTTTATAAAAAGTAGTATTTTCATAATTTATTATCAAAATAAATTATTTCTCTTAACAAATTTTAGATGTTTTTAATCATCTCTTATAAAGTGTTCTAAATAATAATTAAAAAGATAAAATATACTTTAAAAATATTTACATTATGTATAAGTGCATATTACTTTTGTGAATAATAAATGGAGAAAATTGTTACTCATGCTTAATTTCTCAAATAAAGTTTTTGTTTGGAGAACCGTTTTCACTTATTTTCAAAAAATAAAATTTTATTTGCAAACTCAAATATTAAAAAAACAAAATTTTCCAACTTATTTTCTATGAATAAAAAAACTTCTACACTTACTACGATACAAAAGTTTTCAAAGTATTTTTCATCTTTTCAATTATTAAAGAAAAAAAATAACTCAAAACACCATATTTGTTTTAAAAAACAACTTGTTTATAAAACAAATTTTGAAAAGCCTATCTATTTTTTTTTTTGTAGTAAATGGTTAACACACTTTTAATTTATACCTACCAAATCTCATTGTAGTAAATGCCTTGTTGCTTGTAACCTTTAGCCATCAATAATATTAATGGTCTATATCTCTTAACTTCTTTGTATTTTTCTTTGTCTTGTATACTGATCTTATTTCAATTACCTTTTTCCCTTTTGGAAGAAATTTTAGCTCTTATTTGTTATTCTTCCTATTTGTTTTTATTTCCCTATCTATAGCATTTTTCCATCTTTTGCCTTGCATTACTTCTTCAAAACTCATTCATTCGCAATTTGTAAAATAAGAAAAAAGAGTTACATCCTTATGACATTTTTATTTTTTACCTCATCATAAAACTCCTATAGACTCTCGAGATGTGGTTTTGTTTCTTTTGCTTGAACTTTCCAATGAAAATAATTTTATTGGAAGCTCATGAGTTGATGGACTAGTGATCTCTTGCAAACCTTCTCTTGTTTATTCATGAATGTGACTTCATCATTCATATGCATAATGATCATATTTTTTAAAATTATTGTATTGGATTTGAGATTTATCATATGTTTTCCTTTCATTTTTCCTTAAGTTGAGCCCTCTTCCATGTCTTCTTGAAAAACGTGAATTTGAGTTTGTTCTCATTATTTAATATGAATTGGAAACTTTTACCTCTATTTCTTTGGTCAAACTATGTCTACAACCATATTCATGATTATTTTGATTGAAGGTTTGAAATGTTAGGAAATTTTATGGAAATATCGGCAAAAAATTGGATATCGGTTGGCCCCAAAGCAAAATTCGCCACTAAAAGCTCAAACGATGGAAAAATCAGAAAATTTTGAAAAAAAAAAAAGGTCGAAATATCAGCAATATATTGGTTTAAGAGATAAAATTGGCAATGTTTCCATTGGTTCACTACTATCGTAAAAAATCAAGAAAAATCAGCTCTCTTTTATCTCTTCCAAGGATGAAAAACTTTCAATCTAGTTCACCATTTGCCTCATCAAGTGACCACTAGGCAAGTTCGTCTTTTAATCAATATCATTCACTAAAACACACACACACACACACTTATATATTAATTAAACATTAAAAAATATTATACATATAGCATCTTATTTTATATTAATGAATACATTTGAATTAAATGGATCAGAAGTTTAATGCTAAATATATTTTAAAATTAAACATATTCTAATTAAATGTCACAATATTATTGTCAAATAATATTTAATGTAACTTAATAATGAATATATACTTACAAAATTCATATTTTTTTTATTGACGCACACGATATTATCATCGAATATGACAAATTATATCATACAAATATTAATTTCTTCAATAAAACAACTTCAAAATATTTATTATTATTTCTTATATCATTTTTAGTGTTTTTTCCCAATATTTTTATAAGTTTTTATCAATTTTCGCTTCATTGATATTTTCTAATATATTTTGTTATCGATATATCCATCACAACTGATATTTTTTTATCCTAGTTTTGGCTTCTTTCATTACTAAAATCTCTCTTTATTGCCTTTTAATGTAAGTTTTTGGTTGAAGAACTTGGTTTCATTTTTCTAGATTCTTCCTTTTTAATTTTTCTTCATGGGCTTGCAACAATAAACTCATAAGTTGATCAATGGACATAAAGTATAAATGTTTGGACTCTTCAATAACCACAACAATATTATCAAACTTTGAATTTTAAGATCAAAGTATTCTAAATTACACGAGTATCATTTCAAACTTTTCCCATTTCTTTTTAATATATTCAAAATCTCCAATACTCTTAAAATTAATTAAAAAAAATGATTTTGACTCTTTCATATTCAAACTTTCAAATTCTCCTTTAAGAGTTTGAAGATGAACTTTTTTATCTTATCAATCATTTTAGGTCCATTTTGTAGTATCTCTCATGTTTCTTGGCAATGATTACACTCGAAATTTTCTTGAAAGTGCTTGCATTCATTGTTTGATAGATGAGAATAAGAGTTTTCTTATCTTTCTTCCTTATATCTTTTAAAAAAATCACTTTGATTTTAGGATAGAGTGGTTCATCTTATAGCCTCTTGTAGCCTTTCACTACACCCTCTCATGCATCTTGGGAGCCAAACAATTCTTTATCTTGATATATAATTTAATTATTTTAATTGTCTTTGTTGAATTGGAAGCCTTGGAGGGGTACATCCCATGACAAATTTTTTTTGTTAGCTCTAATACCAATTTGTTGGAGTAACAGTGCTAAAAACATATAGACAATTACATAAACATAAATAAATAATTGAAAAAAATTAAGAAAAAATTATTGTCTTCTACCACTCTTGTTGTTCAACTATTATACATTTCTTTATGTATGGATATTTATACCTAGAAAATAGATTAGGATGACCATTTTGATAGGGTATAAATTTTAGGGGGTTCAGGTTAGGTATATCATTGTTCGTGTCGTAATCCTATCAACTCATACAACCTATTTAATAAACGATTTGTGTTTAGGGTTTGACTACTCAATCTTTGTCCTATTTAATTAATTATTTCAAAATGACTCATTACTTAATTATATCAAAATAACTCATTTATAACTTGTCCATATAAATTTATTAATCTCATATATATATATAAAAATTATAAAAATAAATAAAAATAAAAATACTTTTCATAATTATAAATATCATATCCTTAAAATAATTAAGTAGCTAAGTAAAATTATATATATTTCATTATAAATATTTTAAAATTGTATACAATTATAAATATATAAAAAATTAAAATTTTAATTTACTTTCAATATTATAAAAATATTATATATGATTAAAATTAATAAGTAAAACAATTAAGAATTTAAAAATTCAAACTTAATTAAAAGTTAAAGAAACTAAAAAATATTTCAAAATTATATATTTATAAATTTTAAACAAGTCAAGATTATGTTAAAAGGTTAAACATATTATAGTTAATTGTGTAGACGGGTTTAACGTGTTAGAATCATTTTAATGGATTTTTCGTGTCAATTCATATATATTTCAACTCAATCCATCCATTGAATGGTTAGATGGGTTGTATTGTATCACCGGCATAATAAATAAGTTGTGTTGACATTAATCATTTTGACACGAGTCTTATTGGAATTGAATAAATTTATACTATTTCCTACTTCAAATTAGTTAGTACAAACATGATATGACATCATCCATTGCTAGCCCTATAAATATAGGCGCTAGCAAATTAATTCAAAAACTATCTATTAATTAGATGAATTATATAAGTTGATACAAATTTGACCCAAACATAATTATATTTAATATTATTCATTGCGACCTGTACAAATAACAACATTATTAGATTCTACTGATGCTAAAAAATCGTATCAATGTTTGTCAACCCTATTCTCAACCACAACTCACAACCAATTTCAGGGTAGTTTTCATGGGGAAAATGCGGAGAAATTCCAAGAGTTAGTTCAGACGGACCACAAGCATGAATCGTATGTTTTATATTATCCTCATGTGACTCAAAGAAAAAAAGACAGTACATGAAATAAAAAACAAAGTAAATTAATATTTCTATCATTTCTATTATAATATAATAGAAATGATAGAAGCATAAATTAATAAACAGATCATTGTTTGGCTGTGGGTACCCAACTTGTCTAACCATTTACTTATTCCTATAAAATTTTAAAATTATTAAAATTTTAAAAAATTATAAATGTTGAATAGTTAAAAAATTAAGTATCTAAAAGAATATTTCATTTTAAAGATTAAAAATAATTTATAATTAAAATTTAAGTAAGCTAATAAGCAAGTGTAATATTAAAATTTGATTTTTTTTTCTATATCTAAATATATTGATATTAAATTTGAATAATTGAATTAAATAAAATTTTAAAAAATAAATATTGAAAGTTAAATTCATTCAAGTATTATAAAAATAATGTTTTTATTTTATAAATTTTAAATGTTAAATGGTTTAAGTGAGTAATAATTAAGTTGACAAGTTCAATGAGTTAAAATCGCATTAATGAATTTAATAAGTTAGAATCATATTAATGAATTATCTCTATTATTGACATATATAATTCAACCTAAATTACATGAGTGTCATTTCAAACTTTTTCCATTTCTTTTTAATATATTCAAAATCTCTCATACTCTTAATAAAAAAAATGATTTTGACTCTTTTATATTTAAACTTTCAAATCTACTTCAAGAGTTTAAGGGTGAACTTTTTTATCTTACCAATCCTTTGAGGTCCATTTGGTAGTATCTCCCATATTGTTTGGCAATTATTATACTAGAAATTTTCTCAAAAGTGCTTACATTCATTGTTTGACAAATGAGGTTAAGATTTTCTTGTATTTCTTCCTTATATCTTTCAAAAAAATCTCTTTGATTTTACGATAGAGTGGTTCATCTTATAGCCTCTTGTAGCCTTTCACTACATCCTCTCATGCATCTTGAGAACCAAACAATCCTTTATCTTGATAAATACTTTAATTATTGTAATTGGCTTTGTTAAATTGGAAATCTTGAAGTGGTAAATCAAATGACACTTTGTTTTTTTTTTTTTTTTTTGTTAGTTCTAATACTAATTTGTTGGAGTCATAGGGCTAAAACATATAAACAATTACATAAACCTAACTAAATAATTGAAAAAAATTATGAAAAATTTATTGTCTTCTACCACTGTTATTGTTCAACTATTACACAATTCTTTATTTATAGATATTTATACCTAGAAAATAGATAGGGGCAACCCTTTTGATACAATACAAATTTTAGGGGGTTCAGGTTAGGTATATCCTTATTCCACTTCAAAAGGAATTTTTGTGTTAGAATTAAGATTAATGGTATGTGGTTTACTAAGGAACAAGATATTAAGAAAGGGCTGGCTTGAGCTTTTCAATAGTTGTTTTCTAATATTGGGGATTGGCGACCAAGTTTAAATGGTTTGGTGTTTGAAAGTCTTGAGGCTCAGGAGGCTGCTAGGTTGAATGAGACTTTCTTTGAAGTGGAGGTATTTAAGGCTCTTTCACGATTCTGTGAGGATAAAACTCCAAGGCTGGATGGTTTTTCTGACTTTTTGGAAAATTTTTTGGGATTTTGTTAAAGACGAGGTGATGGGCTTTTTTAGGGAGTTCCATGGTTTTTCAAGATGTTTATAGATATGAATTTGGTAACTAGGGAATACATTAAAATTATTACTTCATCTTCCATTATTTGACATTAGTATTCCTTAGATCTTTAATATTTCTACTCATGAAGTCATAATCAAGACTATCATTAATGGATTTACATTACTACATTCAAAGAGCAACACCTATTTATTCAAATAAAAACAAAATTGTTCTTGAGAAACTTTTTTACGAATAGACTTTCTATATTCAATCATAACTTTGTAGTTATCCAAGCACAATGATTTACATGATTCAACAGATACCCGATTAGATGAACAAGTTAAGGAACATAACTTCCATCATTATGCAAGAAGATTACCATCTAGTGCTCTTAAATCCAAACACCTAATCACATTAAAAGGCTCTCTTTTGCTAAATCTTCTTTGTCATTTTTATCCTTATTGTACAAAACCCTACTTCTATGTGGAAACCTTAAAATAGGGAACCTTCTTTATAAGAGCAGGAAAGAAAAAAGTCCTCTACAATGATCTCTTTCTCTAATAAAATATAAAGAACTATTGAGAAAAATAATTTGACATTTCAACAGTTCGGTTTGTTTCTTGATTTCTACAGTTCAAGTTATTATTTAGGTCACTAGACTTGCAACTTCAACAAGTCCTAGGGTTGAAGTCGTCATAGAAGGGCCGATTTTCAAATTATGGAATCAGTTCAAACTCTCTAACCACAAGGAAATAGCTAGAGAAATTTTTGGGGTTTCGGTTTGCCTGAATGCTGTGACTTGAAAATTATGAACCGCAATAGTTTGATGGAACATTTCAGATAGACAAATGCCGTGACTTACACTTGAAAACCTCTACTGAGGAAATAGACTTGGGCCACAACTATAGTATGAAGAAGCCAAGCAGCCTAAATACAGTCTCTATTTTGAAAACCTTTTCTGTTGAGAGGTCATGTCAGTACTGTTGAACACTCTTATGAAATGGCTCTTATAAATGTATGGCCTTTCAGATGTTTGAGAACATACAACCTTATTCCTGCTAACGACAAGGATATTTCAGCAGTTCTTTTTCATTTCGTTACAATGAATGCCCTCCCCTTGAACAACTTCAGCCCCCTGGATCCACAGAGTTTATCAGAGGAGTTGAAAATACCATTTTTTTATGTAACCCTAATTTTAACATAGTGAAAATCTTTTTTCCTGTTCCCGTGGATGTAGGAAATTAGTCAAACCACGTTAAATCTCTGTGTTCTTCTTTCTCCTTTTTTTTATTTTTTGCCATTAATTGTTGCACGGATTCCAACAGATTGTGATCCAAAGGTATGGCTTCTCTGACGTTATGTTCCACATAAGAAGCGATATGAACTTGGCCAAGTGATTTGAAGCACATTTTGGTAAAGACCATAGGTCCGAGATCTTATGGCGCCAAGAAGGTTTGCATTGGTTTGCTTCAGACTCAAGCTCAAACAAGAGGGGAAGGGTAGAGAGCTAAAATCAAGGCTGCTGATGGCTGTCAATGAAAGTGGACTTGCATTCATGACTCATGCAGTGGTGGGTGGGATTTATATCATACGGTATGCAGTTGGCTCCACATTGACTGAGACTCGGCATTGGGATAATCCGTGGGAGCTCATTCAGGAGAAGGCTCAACTTGTACTGCAGGAGCTTGGTTTGGCACTGGAGGAGGACTAGTCACTTAATTACTCTAATATTGGGAATAATGCGATTTTGTTAAGGAAATAAAGCAATAAATGTTCAGTAGATCTGATGATGAATCACTAGTATGGCATAGTTTTACTTAGTGCAACTCTATTAAATTCAAGTATTCACTTTACAAATCCCGTTTTCAGTTGTTCATGAAACCCATCTTTTTATAACTTAATAGATTCCGCTCAATTTATTGGAGTAATAAGGTTGAAATAGAAACTCAAACAATTACATAAAGGAAGATAAAAATTGAGAATTAAAAATTTATTGTCTTTCATAACTCCCTTTTTTAAATATTACATAACATCTTATTTATAGATACTCCCACTTACCAAAATACAAACTTTTAATAACAAAATAAAGAAACCTTTGATTTTTAGTGACTAAGTCCAATTCTAATTTTTATACACTTTCTAAATCAACTTTAACTTTCCAACAAAAATGAGAACTTTTAAGCTAGAAGTGTCATGACCCAAATTTTGAGAAACTAGAACCCCACCCATGACCCTAGGTCAAGGGTTCCTCTTATCCAAATTAAAAGTCAACTTAGCAACCTAATTTTTTCCTAGAAAAAATTGAAATATAATTTCAAATAAATTTATGAAACTAGGAATTACTACATGATTTTATTTTTATTTTTTTCCTTTTCAACCAACTGTCATCTACTCACAAGTATTATAACTCTACTAATCATCTTACAATCCAAGGTGACTATCCAAATTTTTACAATAATTCCTCTAATAAAATACTCCCAAAAGTTCTTTACAGACTATATATATATATATATATTAGATTATAATAATCCAAATAACTCAAATTAGTACATGCCATAAAAAAGTAATATAAATTAAAAAATAGTCATTATTATTGTTCCCTTACTTCCCAGACTTTTGAGAACTCCCCCTAATGTTTTTTTGGTTCCTCATGAATTATATCTACATCTAACAATTTTAGAGAGAAAGGGGTGAATATTTCCTCGTTGCTTAATATAGTTGTTTCCACCCTTAGGAAATGTATAATAACTTAAATTGTATAAATGCTTAATATGAATATTAAAACACTACAATTACCCACCATTAAGACTAATTAAGTTTTAACAAGACATGCATGTCCAAAATTTAATAATAACATAAAATATTTATCTGATATTAATTAGCATATCTACAACCCAACATATTTATGCCAAGTAAAGAACATAGGGAATTTCAACTCCTCAAAACACTCACCATATGAAATATTTAAATTATATTAAAAATATACTATTCATCATAATTAAAGCATAAGAAAAATAAAATATATGAAATTTATACTCATGATAATGCTTGTGCACAGACAATCATACAATATGTAATTTGTTTTGACTTTTTGCCAAAGGATGTGCATCCACACCCTAACGCACTCCTCATTCGAAGTCTTCCTTAGGTAAACTTTATGTCTTTCATACTAGGGATTTCACGTTTTAAGGGAAAGCATATGGATAGATCACTATGTATGATCTCAGCCTTACAAGCTAGTTACTCAAGTAGGGGTTTTAAGGCTTTTTAGCTTATATAGTGAGTAATGAAAATAAACTAAAGTTGGAGGACATACTCATTGTACAAGATTATCTTGATGTCTTTCCAGATGATTTACTTGGTCTACCACCAAAGAGGAGGGTGGAGTTTATCATTGATTTGGTAACAAGGACAACTACTACCTCTATGGCCCCATATAGGTCGGCACCTATGGCACCATATAGGTCGGCACCTATGGCACTTACGGAGTTGAAGGTTTAGCTTCAAGTGTTGTTAGATAAGGATTTTATCAAGCCAAGTGTTTCACCTAGAGGATCTTCTATTTTGTTGTGAAGAAAAAGGGTGGAATAATGAGACTTTGCATTAATTATCGAGATTTGAATAAGGTAACAAAGAGGAACAAGTATCCTCTTCCTCAAATTAATGATTTGTTTGATCAACTTCAAAGTTCATGTGTATTCTAAGGTTGATCTTTGATTTGGATATCATTAATTGAGGGTCAGAGGTGAGGATGTACCCAAGACTACTTTTCAAACTAGATATGGGTATTATGAGTTTTTGGTTGCCTTTTGGTTTAACTAATGCACCTACTGGCTTTATAAACTTAATTAATAGGGTATTTAAACCTTATCTGGGTCAATTTGTGGTGGTTTCTATAGATGATATTTTGGTTTCCTTAAAGAGTAGAGAGGAACACGAGTATCACTTAAGCATTTTATTGCAAACTCTAAGGGATCAATAGTTATATGCTAAACTAAAGAAGTGTGACTTTTGGTTAGACAAAGTCTATTTTCCTTGAGCATGCGGTAACCAATGATGACATCTCAATTGAACTTGGAAAGGTAGATACGATAACAAATTGGAGGAGACCGTGTATTGAGACTAAGATTCGAAATTTTTATGAGACTTACTTGTTACTATAGGTGCTTTATTGAAGAGTTTCTAAAATCACCCTACCTTTGACTAGATTGACACAAAAGGGGATTGGGTTTAAGTAGTACTCTAATGTCTATGAGCCTTGCTTCCAGAAGTTAAAGAATATATTAGTGATTTAAGTACTATTCCTTTAGGTTTGAGAGGATTTGTAGTGTATTATAATACTTCCCTTTAGGGTTTAGGTTGTGTTCTTATGTAGTATGGGAAAGTTGTGGATTATGCTTCTAGGCAATTTAAACCTCATAAGAGAAACTACCCTACTCATAATCTAGAGTTAGCTATAGTGAATTTTGGTTTTAAGGTTAGGAGACATTTCCTTTTTGGTGAAACTTGTGAGGTATTCACAAATCATAAGAGTTTAAAGTACTTATGTTCCTAAAAAGAAATAAACATGAGGTAGAGGAGATTGATATAATCACTTAAGGATTATGATTTAATTATTTAGAATATTCAAGAAAGTTGAATACTATGGTTGATGTTCTAAGCAAGAAATCCGTTTATTCCTTACCAGCTATTAGTATTAGTCAGAGGTGGTTATTGGAGGATTTGAGGTGTTTACAAGTCAATATCTAAGTTTTAGACCCGAGAGATTATGTGGAAAATTTCAAAGTACAATTAGACTAAGTTGAAAGAATTAATACCTTAAAAAAGATTGATCCTTAAGTAGTGTAGCTTATAAAGAAAGTTAAGAAGAGTAGTAAGCCTACCTTTATTTTATCAAATGATAGGACCTTGAGATTTGGGATTGGACTATGTTTTAGATAATGGGGACATAAGGAAGGAGCTTTTGGAGGAAGCTCATTATTCTAAGCTTGCAATCCACCCTAGAGGGACAAATATGTACAAAGATTTAAGGTGAAATTATTGGTGGTCAAGTACGAAATGTGATATTGCACAATTTTGGGCTCAATGTTTGGTGTGTCAATAGTTGGCATCCTTTTACTTCTCAAATTTTGGCATAGTTTTTATAGAAAGCTTTGGGTATTAAGTTGAGTTTTTGTACTAATTTGTTAAGAGCATACGTTTTAGACGTGAAAGGCAACTGAGGTGATTACCTACCTTTGGTAGAGTTTGCCTACAATAATAGCTTTCAATATAGTATTGGGATGACACATTTTAAGGGTTGTATGGTAGGAGATATTGATCTCCTATTTGTTGGGTCGATGTTGGAGAAAGAAAACTTTCAAGGCTTGGACCTATACAACTGAAAAGGTTATTTCAATTAAAGAAAGATTAAAAGTATCCATATCTATTCGGTGACTCAAATATGTTAAGTTTGAAGGACTAAACTTTTGTTAAGGAGAGGAGGATGTAACGCCCCAAATATTAAGGGTAAAATTATAATTTAAAAATAATAAAATAAATAAAATAAAAAATAAAAGTGGATAAAATTGTGTATGAAAAACCAGGTATAAGTTAGACTCTTTGACTTCTCTATAAGGAAACCCTTTTGCACATAGATCAAAGAGATCAAAGAATGTAAGGTTTGAAGTTTTGGGAGTTTAAGGTTTGAACAACAATTATTTTAGGCAAAATTCTAACCCTTAGATTAGTATTTTAAATTCATTAATTAGTTTTGAACAATTTAAATATCCTTTTGAAAAAAAAATCTAAATCTAGATTAGGTTTTGATTTATTTAATTTTAAATAAAAAATTAGGGCTATAAAAATATAGAGGGATTCATTGATTGAGATATATATAGAAAATTTTTAGTTATTTAGATTATTAAAAAACAAATATAATTATCGGCTCTAATGTCTTTGCCAAGAAGAAAAATTTGTAGTGTGATGGAAGTGTGGAATTCAATGGAAAAACTAATGTGGTAGAATTAAAAAATAAAAAATAAAACATTATAGTATTGGAGATGATGTGGTGTTGGAGTGGGCTGTACATAGGATCACTTGCGTAAAAACAGTTGTTCATGGGCAATACATAGGATGGCTTGCATAAGATGACTTTACTTGTGGAAAAAAAAAAAAAAACCTTATTTGAACGAATAGATCTATAAAATAAACAAATAAATAATAAAAGAAAATAATGCATGTCAGGATGTAAGAATTAAATAAACCAGGAAGAAAATAATTACATCCATATTGTGTAACTTGGCTATTGCAGAAGAGAGTAAGACTAGGGAAGAAAGAGTGAAAGAAGTTGCAATATGTGCATGTGATGGATGATTCTATGTGTAGGAAAAAAAAAAATAGAAATCTGGAATGTGTGTGAGGTGGAGATGAAATGCTTAGATTGTAAGCGATTGCAAAAAAGAAAGTAGATGAGATGGTTATTGTGTGGAAAGATGATTAAAACAAAATTACAGCATTAGTGTTGGAGTGGGATTACTACTTGCATAAGATGGTTGTTGGTTTTAGTTTAAATGGGGAGAAAAATAAAATTATAATAATAACTAGTTTAATCCAAATAAATAAAAGGAAGATGTTATTTTTTAAGAGCTTTAATTTAAACTAATAAAAAAATTGAAAAAGTGATAGATTCTTGTGAAGATTTTAGAGCAATAGTTTCAAATTAATGGGTGTAATAATGAATATTAATCTTAGTACAAAATAGTATTAGGATTGTTATATTATAATTTTAGATAAATAATCAATAGTAATATTTTTTTTAATGTTATTTTAGGTGAGGATTAAGTTCTTTAGGATTTTGAGTGTTTCTTCAAGGTAAGGAAATTAATACAAATTTTGGTAAAAGAAAATATTTATTTTATATATATATATACAATATTTTGAATAACATGGATCAAATACATTTTGCATGAAAAATATTTTAGATCACTTATAATTGTTTATAACAAAAAAAAATGGAGATATTATATTTTTTGTAAGTTCAAATAAAATGATACACAATTGTTTGACTCTAATTTGTTTGACCCTTGTTAACAATGTCAGTATTGTTTACCTTTATATTCCTTGATACGGAATGTAATTGCATTAAACCCTAGCCTCTAGGGGTTCAGTTAGAGGTTACTAATACTAATAAAATTTGGTTGCATCCACCTTATAAAGGCATAATATTTGAGGTTAGTCACTTATTTGTAAAGTCTCATCTATCAAGCACAATTTGTTATTTAACACCTAGAGTGAAAATATTATGAAATAATTTAATTTTGATTTGATGTGAAATTGGAATTAACATAAATAATGTTGATTGAAAATGTTGAATGTCTTAACATATTCAAAATTCAATCATTTTTATGATAATGATTATTAAATTGTTTATCCTATTTGTATTCATAATTAAAAATTTTACCTATGAAACTATATCAATATTCCTTATTGGACTTTGAGTCCATTCCCTTTTGTTGAATATTTTATGTAAGTTAAGGGGAGGAGTAATGGTTAGAATGGAAATCATTCTTTGTTAGGATTTTTTTTTTTTTTAGACTTCTATTTTGACACAATTTTTAAATATTAGAAATTGATGACTATTTGGATTATTTGAATTTGAAGTTTCTTGGATTATAGCAAAGTGTTTGATGTGCTAGTTTTCATGAAGATGAATTTTTGAGGACTATAGTATGTTTTTATTTACTTTGAACAAGTATTTGATAATTGATAACTTTCTAATTATAAGAAACTTGTTCGAGTCATTTGCATTTGAATCTCTAAGATTGAAGTGTGAAATAATCATAATTCCCTTAGAGTGGGTCTTGGGGCATGATTCTTGAAGTTGAAAACCTTACCTCAAGTCTTCGTACTCAAGCATTTACACAATTAAACAATCCATCACATAGAATTCCAAGTTGCAAAATTCCAAGCTAGAGAGCTCACTTGGAGCCAACATTGGCACAAAATGATCCCATGTGCACTTGTCTAGAGCTACCATATAGAAAATGGGGCCAAAATAGTTGGGTGTAATGAAAAAAGTTAACCTATTGCTAACTAGAGACTTTTTTGAGTTTGTTGAGAATACCAAAATCTAAGAAAAGGAGAGGGGGATTCGATTGCACATCAAGAAGCTCTAGAGATCATTTCATCTCTATCATCATCTTTTTGACATAAAAAGTTAGAAGGGACATTAATTTTCTAGTTTTACAATATATTTTAAGGATTTCAATTTGGAATTTGCCTTTAATTGTTGGTTTGTAACTAAAATAGTTGATTTTAAATTTGACATTCAATTTACAGTTTTATTTGTAATTTAATACAATTCTTTTTTAATTGCAATTGAATTTAGGTTCTAATTCCATGAATCACTTCTCATGTTTTGTTCTTCTATTTATTAGTTGCTTTGATTATTAATTTGAAAATGAGTAGCTAATTTTCTTGAGACACCACACGGTGAAAGAATTTGAGGTAATTTGTTGATGTATTAGTTTAGATTGATAATTTTGTTCTATTTCTTACTAATTAAGATGTAACTTACTTGGGTCTTATTGGTCTCAAGACAACTCTGACCTCATAGAGTTTGGAATCAAACTGATTTAGAGCCATCAAATTCAAGGTATTGGAACCATTCCTTTGGAAGGTGATAATGTTGAAGATTTAAGGAAAAAAAGTATGGAATACAATGAAATATGGTTGGTTACAACTGGTCTTAGTTGACAAGAATGGTAGACCTTTAGGTGAATTAAAGCCCAAGCAAGAATGGAACAAATGGACAATAAAGGAAATAAGTCCAATGCCAAAGCTCTTTATTGTACTTTCAACAATGTTAGTCTTGATCAATGGGTTTTGCATAATTGCAATTTATAAATACGCTAAAGAGGGTTGGGATATCTTAGTAGTAATTTATAAGGGCAATTTCATTGTGAAGTTGTCTAAACTTTAAATGTTGATTGCTAAGTTTGAAAACGTTAGGATGAAAGAGGATTGGACCTTCTCTAAGTTCTAAACTTAAAGACATTGTTAATTCATGTCTTAAACTAGGAAAAAGAATCCTTGGCTCTAAGGTGGTTAGAAAAATATTAAGATCTCTCTATGAGAGATCTAGACTTAAAGTGATTGCTATAGAAGAAAGCAAAAATATGGACATGATGAGAGTAGGTGAATTTGTAGCTTCTTTTTAGACCTATGATGTGACTTTACTATCTATCACAAGACCTAAAAAGATAGCATTAAAGGTCTCCTCAAAAGAAAAAATTGAGTTTGATGATGATATGAATTAGTTTTCCTACATTTACTAAAAATAATTCATAATTTTTCTGAAAATGAAAAAGGAGACAAACATAAAAGATGATCCAAATAAAGGGGAAAGAATCTTTCTCCAAGGAAAAAAAATATCATCTAAACCATCACAAGTTTAATTTTTTAACTATGAAGGGAAATGACATTTTCCTACAAATTTTGCCATGATTTCACTTATGATGATATCAAAATTCAAGATGGAAATCCTAAATCTAAACTAAATCAATTTTTTACTATAATAGTGTAAAGTGTATTGTAGAAGATGCATACAACTCATAGCAACAATTAATTCAAAAGGTCACATACCTCTACGATTCATAGGCCTTGATCAAATATCTTAACAACAGTCAATTAAAAAAAAAAAAAACATTGGAAAAATTTCTCATGAAAAATTATTTCTTAAGAAAAATCCAATATCACTTTTCCAATATTTTATTAATCCCTAACATAAGCTAAAAATAAATATAGCATAAAAGAAATAATAAAATAAAATAATGGTTCTCATGACCTTTGGGATCCTATTGCATAAATTTTGTAATACCATTTGGATACCATCTAAATTTACCAAAACAATACTTGCAACACAAAATAGGGTTAGTAGGTAATTTAATAATAAACCCTACACTATTACAAAGATCCAAAAAAGCCATTTCCAGCCACTGCCCCTTTCCTTACTGTCAATATGTCATCATAAGCCTCCAGTGCCAAAAAATTTTAAAGAGGGTGTTGGAAGCAACTTGCACTGCTCAAGCACTTGAAGCACTTGAGCACTCAGCATCATCACTCAAGCGCTAATCTGAGCACTCGAGCACGTGCACCCAAGGCTGCATCTATACCGATTTTCGATTGTTTTTCCACCAAAAAAACTTACCTTCACCAGTTCTAATAGGCTTTTGCTAACCTATGGCTCTACAGGGTATTTTATTCATCCTATTGCCTAGGGGTCTCCAAAAAGCCCGCGGCCCGCTTTAGGCCCGGCCCGGCCCGAGCCCGTTTATGGGCGGGCCGGGCCGCGGGCCTAAATTTAGGCCCGGCCCGGCCCGTAGGCCCGCCCATTTAAAAAAAAAAACTACAAAAATAAAAAGTATTAAAAAAAATATTCATTTCAAAATTTTATTCATTGAATGTATAATTACATTTAAAAATGTGGGAAAATTTTACATCACTACAAAATAAATACATTCCAACTAGGTTGGCACCTATTTATTTGTCAATCATTTGTATTTTTCAACCACAAAAAATAAAAATAAAAATATAATATACATTTAGTCATTATTTTCTGGCGGTGATGGCGAACTATCATGCATCCATGAAGATCTTTATAGTTTTAAAGATTCCATATCGGCAAGCATCTCTGTTTCTCGAATGGAATCGTACATCTTTTTTTCTGCAATTTCCCAATCTTTTACACATATTCCTGCTTCAATAACGTCTGACGCTAAGTTGCATCGTTTTTTACTAATAACTCTTCCACCTGCACTAAAAGCAGCTTCTGATGCAACTGTACTCACAGGAACTGTTAGTACATCACGAGCAATTATAGAAAGCACAGGATATTTGTGTTGATGTGATTTCCACCATATTAAAATATCAAAATCTTCTTGATCTTCAAATGGAATTATATCAGTATTAAGATATTTATCTAAATCAGATGTATTATTTGGAGAACTATTTGTTGTCTTTTTTCGAATTTTCAACATTTCTAGAGCTCCTTTATAAAAAGATGAGGAGTTTGTAGATGTAGGTGGTAATTTATTAGTATTAATATCATTACCATATTTTTCTTTATAATAGTTATATAAATTATATAATAATGAATTTATTTCATTTTTAATTTCTTCAATTTTTATTTGGTCATTAAAATAAATAATTGTTAACCATTCATCCAAAGCTTCAAATTTCAATCTAGGGTCCACAATTAAAGCAATATAAAAAATTAAAGGTATTTCTCCCCAATATTTTCTAAATTTTTCTATCATTGCAAATATTGTATCATTAAATATTTCAAAACTTAAATATTTTTGAAGTACAATAAAAATATTAGTTATTTGCATAATAACTCGATTTGAAGTTGGATAATATACACCACAAAAAATGTTTGTTGAAGTATCAAAAATTTCAAAAAGATCTCTTAAAAGATCCGCAACATGCCAATCATAATCACTTAATGCATAAATATCTGCTTCACAATCATTGTTAAGTAATTGTATTTCATATAATTCGACTACTTTTCTATATTTTGTAATATTTTGTAAAAGTTTATATGTGGAATTCCATCTAATGGCCATATCCAAATTTATATTTTTTCTTTTCATATTTAACATTTTGCAACAATCAAAAAATAATTCATGTTTTGCTTGAGAACTATTAATACTATATGCAATGCCTCTAATTTTTTCCAATGTATCATCAACATTTTTTAATCCATCCTTTACAATTAAATTTAAAATATGTGCACAACAACGCACATGAAATATTTTAGCATGATCATCTTTTACTTGCCAATATAGTTTTAGTCTATTTATTGCTGCATCATTATTAGCAGCATTATCTAATGTTACTGTCAATATTTTATCACGAAGGCCTAAATTTATAATTTCTTCATTTATTAAAGCTGCTATATTTTTACCACTATGTGGAGCATTTATTAATTTAAATGAAATTATTCTTTTATTTAATTTCCATTCATTATCAATGTAATGAGCAGTTATACATAAAAAACCAGTGTGAGTTAAAGATGTCCAAATATCAGATGTTAAACAAATATTTCCTTCAAAATTTGCAAAAATTTTTTTTAAAATTTCTTTTTGTGTATAAAATTTTTTCATAATATCTCTTTTAACTGTATTTCCAGACCAACCTTTAAATTGAGGATTAATACCTCGTTGAATTGTTCCTACAAAATCATGAGTTTCCATCATGTTGAAAGGTTGTTCTGCTCTTATTATATAATCAATCATTTCTTCACGACAGTTAGATTCATCATAAGAAAATGTTTTTAAATTTCCACTTTCATTTTTACCTAATTGCATATAATTTCTAATATCTACATTATTTTTAGTTTTACAATTTTCGTGATGTCTTTTTAAATGACTTGTGCCTGCATTTGAGCCACCAGTAAGAAATTTATTACAAATTTTACATTTTGCTTTTATTTCTTTTTTATTATTTTCTAAAATTATTTCTACTCTATCAAAAAAATTCCATATATTTGAAGTAAATTTTTTGTTTGATGATATTTCATCACATGGACTAGATGAAGAAGCACTTGTTGTCATATTATAATTATTGATAAAATATTATGCCAAAAATAATAAAGTAATAAATATAAAAAAAAATGTAACAAAAAAATAAAGTAGTAGGGGTGAAGTATGTTACTCAATTAGAGAACCGATGCAGAAATTCCTAGCAAATTTGAATTCTTGGAGCCACCAATGCTTGTTTTGCACCACCAACAATATTGTATAATTTGAGGGAAAAATAAAAGAATTTGAAATATTGTAGAATGTGAGAGAAATAGAGAGAGAAATAGAGAGAATTTGATGAAAAAATGAAAAGGGAGAAGATGTATTTATAGGAAGGTTTTTTTTTTTTTAAAAAATAAAAATAAAAATAAAAATTGGCCATGTGACCGTTGCCCAACGGTCACATGGCAGCTAGGAGCATGGGTTGGAGCTCCAACGGTCACATGACCGTTGGAGCCTTTAATTTTTTTTTAAAAAATAATATACTTTATGTTATATATATATAACTAACTCTAACATTTAACACAAAAGTAATGTGGCTCAGTTGGTTAGAGCCTTTACTTTGAACCATGAGGGGAGGGGTTCGAATCCCCCCCTCTCCATTCATTTCTAAAGCCATTTTGGCTTATTTAAAAAAACCCAAGGCTTGGCCCGCCAGCCCGGCCCGCTAGCCCGCGGGCTCATAGGCCGGGCCGCGGGCCGAAGATTTTTCCCTGGCCCGGCCATGCCCTGCCCGTTGACCAGTCAACGGGCCCATAGGCCAGGCCCGAGCTGGGCCGCGGGCCTCCTATTTACGGCCCGGCCCGGCCCGGCCCGCCCGTTGGAGACCCCTACTATTGCCTCATGGATGAATGTATATGGATATTTTTTTTAAAAAAATATGATGGTTATAATTGTGAATTTTTGTTTTTCACAAAAAAAAAGGGTTATTATAAATAAACCCTACACTATTACAAAAATCTCAAAAAGCCTTGTTGTAACAAAAAATGGGCAATTACTCATTAGTAACCTTTGTGGTTAGCTCATTGGTGTCATACCTCAAGTTTTAAAAAACTCTCCTCTGTGGGCATGCTTTCCTACACCAAAAATCATTAAAAAAAAAAAATCAAAATTCAACACAAACCTAGAAGCCAAGACACCAAAGCAAATACAAAAGTAAAAAACCCAACAATAAAAAAAAAATAGTAAACATTTGGGGTCAACCCAGTCCACTGCTTCTTCAACACTGCCTTCAACACCTTCAGCTTGTCAGCCATCTCACTTTCTCTAGGCTCTACAAAAAAAGAAAAAAAAAATTGAGTAGAAATTACAATTGCTCAAAAACAAAATAAACAATAGAGATGAATCCAATAACCTAAAAGAAGTACTAAACAAGTCAAACTAGAAATCACTTTGCAGCTTCTTCTACTTTTATCTCTCGATTTGCTTCTTGTGGTTCTCTTTCACAGCTACAATCCAACACATAAACAATATTTTTCTTAGGGTAAAGGGTGTCCGAAAGATATTTTTCCCAAATGCACAAAGTATATGAAGGACATATGCCTAGACATATGTAGTCGGTTAAATAGCTCCTCAGCAATGTAGATTTAAAGTGCTCGAACCCTTGCAACGACGCACTCAGCTTTGAAGCTCTTCAACGTAGTACGTCTCACTAATGCTCCAGTTTTTTGTTGATAAGTGTTCCTTGGACTTCTTGTTGACTAGTGATGTTGGGCTTACCATCAGCCGATGAAGCTAGTTTTGCCTTCCACTAGCCATAACTGCAAATGTGTTCATAGTTCCAATATTTAGCTCTCAAGAGATGGATATCAGGTTTTGGACGAAGAAAAAACTAAAAAATTCGTAAGTGCTTCTTTTATAGTTTAAACCATAATATTTAATTGATTTGACTACCTTGACTCTTAAACTAGTACATGTAAAGGTATCTCCATCATTTACACTGACCCATATTGATTTGACTATCTTTTATAGTTTAAACTATAACATTTAATTGATTTGACTAATTTACATTGATCCGTATTGATTTGACTACCTTTTATGATTTAAACCATAACATTTAATTGATTTGACTGCCTTGACTCTTAAACTAGTACATGTCAAGGTATCTCCATCATTTACACTGACCCATATTTTTTGAAGAGTTAACTTCACTTATAATTTATGTCAAGGTACACTCGTTATCTTATCTGTCAAAATTATTTTCTTTTTTTCTACAAATGTTAATGTTCCTTCTACCTAATTTACTTAATTCATTATCGTTTAAGCTATGTTTGATTCTCGAAAAATTTGAGAGAAAATGTGAAAAAAAAATATAAAAAAAAAAATGGATGGAAAAAAAAATTAAGAAAAATAAAAAATAAATTTAAAATTAATAAATTATTTTTATATGTTTCTTCAAACTCACTTCACTTCATTTTCTCCATTATATAAAGATTAAATAATTTTAAAATGCATAAATTGCTAACTAATTTTAATTATATATATATATATATATTTAAAATATATAGTGAAACTAAGCATAAGAAATCCATTTTCTTTTGCATTTTTTTTTTCTTTCTTTGGTACTTTCCAAGACCAAACATAACCCTAGGAAAAAACCTACAATGACATATAAAACCTTCATGTCGAAGAATCATATATATGTCAAGGTAGGTCTTTTTTCTTGTAGTGAATTTTAAATCCATAATAGGAATGGCTTACCAAACATCTAAATTATATGATAAGGTTGGAGGAAAATGAAAACATTCCAAAGTAAGAAGTTTCTATTACTAAAACTTCGCTACATTTTTTATTTAAGAAATAATTATTAGTAAGTGTTATTTCATTTTCAAGATGGATAAAGAGGAAAATAAAGAGTGTTATAGTTTTCTCAGATGCATTGAAGCTTTTTTCCTACTTGAAGATTGGACAATTAATCCCGACAAGGATAGCCGATAAACACTTGTAGATACTAAGATATTGACAATACATATAATTGTCTAGACTGTTCATCTATTTTATATTATTTGTGAATGTAATTGCTCATATTTTAAGGTTTGAGTGTGACTTTTCATATTGAAAACATAGTACAACTGTGCAAAACATGAATGAATCCAAAGGTTTGATGAAAATATAAATTTTGAATCAAAATAAAAGCAATAAAAGGCTAGTTCGAATGTTGTTGTTGCTGTCAGAGTTTATTATTATTGTTTTCTTCTTTTTCTTTGCTAAAAACTAGTCAAGATCCTTGTAGTACTACCATGTATCCTTTGTTATGATTATTATGTTTTAGATCATGAAGATTATCATTAATGGATTTACTGTGTAGAGAGCAACAACTATTTATTCAAAAACTTTTTTATGTATAAATTGTTCATCTTCAACCATAACTAAGGGTCTCCAACGGGCCGGGCCCTTGGTATATCTAAGGCCCGTGGCCCAGCCTGTGGGCCCTCAAGCTGGGCGGGCCAGATGGGCCGGCTGGGCGGGCTGCCTGAGCGGGCTTGGGTAAAAATTAAAATAGTTTTTAGTTTTGAACCCCTTCCCTTATGGATCTATAAGGGAGCTAGCCACCAATTGAGTTAGCCCTCTTTTGTGTAACTATTTTGCATTAATTATATATATATATTAGAAATATTGTATGATTTTTGAAAAAAAATAAAAGTGAGCTAGCTATTCAATGGTCACATGACTCACATGACCGTTGAACATGCCTACCACTCAATTCAATATTATGACCGTTGAACGGTCTTAATTAAAAATAAAATAAAATTAAATCCTAATATTTAAATCCCTATAAATATTAAATACCCTCAATTTTTTTCTATTCTCTCAACTCTTAAGCTCTCTCCCATTCCACAATATTTCCGATTATTGCATTTTGTCTCAAATTATTCAATATAATTGGTGGTGAAAAACAAGCATTGGTGATTCAAAGAGTTCAAATTTGAAGGAATTTCTGCTTCGGTTCTCCAATTTAGTAACATACTTCACCTTTACTTTTATTTATTTGTTACATTTTAATTTTACATTTATTATTTTTAGCATAATATTTTATCAATAATTATAATTATGGCAAGTGGTTCTTGTTCTTCATCTAATGCATGTGATAGCAAAAAATTTACTTAAAATATATGGAATTTTTTTTATAGAATAGAAATAAATTTAGAAAATAATAAAAAAGAAATAAAATCAAAATGTAAACTTTGTAACAAACTTCTTAGTGGTGGCCCAAATGCAGGTACAAGTCATTTAAAAAGGCATCATGAAAATTGTAAAACTAAAAATAATGTAGATATTAGAAATTATATGCAATTAGGTAAAGATGAAAGTGAAAATTTAAAAACATTTTCTTATGATGAATCTTATTGTCGTGAAGAAATGATTGGTTATATAATAAGAGCAGAACAACCTTTCAATTTCATGGAAACTCATGATTTTACGGGAACAATGCAACGAGCTATTAATCCTCAGTTTCAAGGTTGCTTTGGAAATACAGTTAAAAGAATTCTTATAAAAAATTTTGAAACACAAAAAGAAAATTTAAAATTTTTTTTTGCAAATTTTGAAGGAAGAATTTGTTTAACATCTGATATTTGGACATCTTTAACTCATAGTGGTTTTTTTATGTATAACTGCTCATTATATTGATAATGAATGGAAATTAAATAAAAGAATTATTTCATTTAAAATAATAAATGCTTCACATAATGGTAAAAATATAGCATCTTTAATAAATGATGAAATTATAGATTTTGGCATTCATGATAAAATATTTACAATAACATTAGATAATGCTTATAATAATGATGCAGCAGTATCTAGATTAAAACGATATTGGCAAATAAAAGAAGATCAATGTAAAATATTTCATATGCGTTGTTGTGCACATATTTTAAATTTAATTGTAAAAGATGGATTAAAACACGTTGATGATACATTGTAAAAAATTAGAGGCATTGCTGCGGGTCTTACTAGTTCTCAAGCAAAACATGAATTATTTTTTTATTGTTGCAAAATGTTAAATATGAAAAAAAGAAATATAAATTTGGATATGCCCACTAGATGGAATTCCACTTATAAACTTTTACAAACTATTACAAAATATAGAAAAGTAGTAGAACTATATGAAATACAATTAATTAACAATGATTGTGAAGCAAATATTGATGTATTAAATGATTATGATTGACATATTGCAGATCTTTTAAGAGATCTTTTTGAAGTATTTGATACTTCAACAAAAATTTTTTGTGGTGTATATTATCCATCTTCAAACCGAGTTGTCATGCAAATAACTAATATTTTATTGTACTTCAAAAATATTTAAATTTGGATATATTTAATGATGCAATATTTGCAATGATAGAAAATTTAGAAAATATTGGGGAGAAATACCTTTAATTTTTTATCTTGGTTTAATTGTGGACCCTAGATTGAAATTTGAAGCTTTGGATGAATGATTAACAATTATTTATTTTAATGACCAAATAAAAATTGAAGAAATTAAAAATGAAATAAATTCATTATTATATAATTTATATAACTATTATAAAGAAAAATATGGTGATGATATTAGTTCTATTAAATTACCACCTACATCTACAAGTTCTTCATCTTTTTATAAAGGAGCTCTAGAAACGTTAAAAAGTCGAAAGAAGACAACAAATAGTTCTCCAAACAACACAACTGATTTAGATAGATATCTTAATATTGATTTAATTTCATTTGAAGATGATGAAGATTTTGATATTTTAATATGGTGGAAATCACAACAACACAAATATCCTGTGCTTTCTATCATTGCTCGTGATGTACTAACAGTTCCTGTGAGTACAGTTGCATTAGAAGCTACTTTTAGTGCAGGTGGAAGAGTAGTTAGTGATAAACGATGCAACTTAGTGTCGGATTCTATTAAAGCAAATATATGTGTGAAAGACTGGGCAATAGCAGATAAAAAGATATTTGATTCTATTCAAGAAGAAAATATGCTTGTCGATATGGAAAAACTAAAATCATCAAGATCTTCATGGATTTGCGATAGTTCGCCATCACCTCCAAGAGATAATGATTAAAATATTTTACTAAATGTATGTCATATTTTTATTTTTATTTTTGTGGTTGAAAAGTACAAATGATTGACAAATAAGTAGGTGCCAACCTAGTTGGGATGTATTTATTTTGTAGTGATGTAAACTTTTCCCACATTTTCAAATGTAACGTATACATTTAATGAATAAAATAGTTAGCAATGAATATTTTTATTAATGTAGCATTTTCTATTTCTTGAATATATATATATATATATATATTTTAAGTGGCGGGCTAGCCCGTCGGGCCGGGCCGGGACTAAATTGGAGCCCATGGCCCGACCCATCCAGAAATGGGCTCGGACTGGGCCGGGCCGGGCCGGGCCGCGGGCCACAGGCTTTTTGGAGACCCTTAACCATAACTTTGTACCTATACATATTTCATAACTTTGTGATGTACCTTATTATCTAAGCACAATAATTTACATAGTTCAAGAGATTCCCCACTTGACCAAAACAATAAAGACCTTCCATCTAAGTAGGTTCAAGTTACTATTTAGAACTACTCGGATAAAACAATAAAGAGACCTTCCATCTAAATAGGTTCAAGTTATTATTTAGAAGAACTCGGATAAAACAATAAAGATCTTTCATATGAGTTGGTACAAGTTATTATTTAGAACTTCAAAATCCAAAATAATAAGTGCACAACCTACTCGACTGAAACAATGAAGACCTTCCATCTGAGTAGGTACAGACCTTCCATCTGAGTAGGTATTATTGTTATTATTATTATTATTATTATTATTATTATTATTATTATTATTATTATTATTATTATTATTCAGAACATTAAAATCTAAAACAAATTTAAGGTATTAAGGAATGCATAAAATAGTTCTTTCAGGACAAACCTTGAAAGAAATAAGGAAACAGTTCTTGCTGAAGTGGGGATTTATATAAAATTGCCAAATTATAATAAAGATCAAGAAGATTTAAAATTTATGAAAGACTAAGGGAGATAAATAATATTTTTTTGCAAAAAAAATAGCTGCACGAACATAACTTTATCATTTGCCATTAGTTGAAACTCTCATAATTACTAGGAATACATTCAAATAATCATGCAATACAATTTGGATCATAGGATGATGCCTTTTATTCAATGAGACCAATAACCATAAAATGATATCTCCACAACTTTAGCTCAAAGCAATTCTTTATGCACTCCAACAGGATCTTTATATAATACGGTCATGTTAGTATTTCCATGTTATTAACCCATTATATCACAGAAGCCAAGCAGCCTAAATATAGTCTTCATTTTGAAAACCTTTTTTGTTGATGCCCCCAAACCCAATTTAGGGAGTAAAACCATAATTTAGAAAAATAATAATAATTATTTAATTTAATAAGAGTAAAAAGGTTTTTTCATATTAAAATCCCTAGGTATAAATTCAATATTTATTGTATTCTCTATTCAAAAAAATCCTTTTACACCGAGATTACAAAGATCACAAAGATGAGAAAGTGTAAGGGAAACGTAGAACTTAAGATTCGGAAGTTTAGGTTTGAAGATCACTTTTTTATATAAGATTCTAACCCCCATATTAATATTTTAGATTTCTTAATTAGTTTTGAACATATTAGATATTCTTTGAAAATTTCCAATTTAGATTAGGGTTTGTTTATTTAACTTTTAGATCAAAAAGTTTGGAAATTTGTGAGTGTAGGTTGATTTATTGATGAAGATATGAAAAGTTCAAAATTTTCAATTGAATAGAAAAAATAAATAAGTAAATTTAAAATGAAAAATCAATGGAACAAAAGAAATTTTAGATTTAGAAAATAAATAAACAAATGGTTTGTGGAAGCTTTAGATTGGAAAAAGAAAATGAAAATAATAATAATAAGAATTGCGATATTTTTGGATTTTGGAATTTGAGGCACTAGTTAACAGGTTATAATAGTTGACCTTATGGCTGTAATCAATGGGTTATAATTATTGACCTTTGGTTTTGTCCATCTTAAAAATAACAAATTTGAGGTTAATCGCTCATTTGTGAAATCCCATATAATTGGGCACCATTTATTATTCGATAACCAGAGTAAAAATATTTTGAATATATTTGATTTGACTTTGATATGAAATTGTTTTGACATAAATGTAAAAATGTTTGGTTAAAAAGTTTTGAATGTAATAGCATGTTGAATTCAAAAGTTTTTATGAAAATGATTATATGTTATATCTCCTGTTTATAATTATAATTGAAAATGTTTGATCCATGAAATTATATTAAAAGGAAGTTGATCATGGACCTTGTGTTAGCCACAAGGCCACCAACTCATGCACCTTATCGCATGTCATAGCTTGAGTTGGCAAAACTAAGGAAAAAGTTGAAAGAGCTATTGGATATGGGCTTGCTTCAACCAAGTCACTGTATGGCACACCTGTTCTTTTTTAGGAGAAGCATCCGTAGACTATCGAGCACTCAATAAGGTGACCTTTCGGAACACTATCTCATTCCGCTTGTCGCCAACTATTCCTTATTTGGCTTTGAGCTCATTCCCCTTCATTGATAGTTTTTCAGGTGCTTTTAGTTCGGGCAAGGAGTGATGGCTAGGCTAGGAATTTTTCTTTGTTAGCTAGGATTTTGATTCAAACTTTATTTTGGACAATATTATTTAGATGTTAAAATCTAATTCCTGCTTAGATTATTTGAGTTTTGAGTTATTTGGAAAATAACACTTTGGTTGATGTGTTAGTTTTAAAGTTAAGATTTGAAGATTTTAGAAATTTTGTTCTACTACTCTGAACATGAATTTGGTAGTTGGTAATTTACAGTTACAAGATGAATATTTGTGTCATTTTCACTTTGTGTCTTTGGGCTTGATGTTTGAAATGACCATCATACCCTTGAAGTGGGTTTTGGGGCATGACATGAACACTCTTATGTGAGGCCACTCTTATAAATGGTCTTTCAGATGTTTGAGAACATACAACCATATCCCACTAACAACAAGGCAATTTCAGCAGTTTTTTTTCATTTTTGTTACAATGAATGCCTCTCCTTGAACAACTTTAGCCCCCTGGATCCATAGAGTTTCTCTGAGGAGTCCAAAAAGTTAGTCGATTTCATTGCTGATTACTATAGAAATGTGGAGAAGTACCTTGTTCAAAGCCAAGTCGATTCTGGGTACCTAGTGCACCATTGTCCGAACAGTGCCCCATATTCTCCAAGCCCTTGGAAAGCATCCTAAAAGGAAGTATCAGATAGCATCATTCCAGGCCTCACTCACTGGCAGAGTCCCAACTTCTTTGGCTATTTCCAAGCAAATGCTAGCACTGCTGGCTTTCTTGGTGAGATGCTTTGCACTGGACTTAATGTGGTAGGCTTCAACTGGATTGCTTCTCCTGCCGCCACTGAACTCGAATCCATTGCGATGGATTGGGTTGGGAAAATGCTCATGCTTCCATCTTCATTTCTTTTCTCAGGAGGTGGTGGCAGTGTCTTGCATGGAAGTACCTGTGAGGCCATACTTTGTAGTTTAGCTGCTCCAAAGGACAAAGTTCTCAAAAAGATTGGCCATCCTAAAATAACTAAGTTGGTGGTCTATGGTTCTGATCAAACACATTCCACCCTTCAAAAGGCCTCCAAGTTGGTCGGTATTCCAACCTCAAATTTTCGAAGCCTCCCCACGTCATTTTCAAATGATTTTGCACTATGCCCAGACGATGTTCACACATCAATGGAGGAGGACATTGGAGTTGGCCTTGTTCCATTGTTTCTTTGTGCCACTGTGGGAACCACATCCTCTGGGGCTGTTGATCCTCTTGAGGCGCTAGGGCACGTCGTAAAGGACTTCAAGGTGTGGCTCCACATTGATGCAGCTTATGCAGGAAGTGCCTGTATATGTCCCGAATTCAGGCCCCATTTGAATGGGGTTGAACTTGCAGACTCGATTAGTATAACCCCCACAAATGGCTCCTCACCAACATGGACTACTGTTGTCTATGGATTAAAGAACCAAATCTATTTGTGGATTCATTATCAACTGCTCCTGAGTATCTGAGGAACAATGCAAGCGAATCAAAGAAGTTCATAGACTACAGAGATTGACAAATAGCACTGAGCAGAAGATTCAGGGCGATCAAAGTTTGGGTGGTGATTCGCAGGCATGGCTTGCACAACCTCATGTTCCATACACGCAGCAATGTAAACTTGGCCAAGCGATTCGAGGCACTTGTAGCCAAAGATCCCAGATTTGAGGTTGTGGTGCCGAGAAGGTTTGCACTGGTGTGCTTCAGACTGAGGCCCAAACAAGAAGGGGAGGACACAGAGCTGAACTCAAGGCTGCTAATGGCTGTTAATGGAAGTGGATGTGCATTCATGACTCATGCAGTGGTGGGTGGGATCTATATCATACGCTGTGCAATTGGCTCCACATTGACTGAGACTAGGCATTTTGACAGTCTGTGGAAGCTCATTCAGGATAAGGCTCAATTGGTACTGCAGGAGCTTGGTTTTGCACTAGAGGAACCCTATTAACATAATTACGTTCTCTGTTGGGACTAATGCATGTCTCTTTCCCATTTAGAAGGATATTATTATGCATGGAAAATAACAGATCTTCAGTAGAGATCATATCATAATAAGGGGTACGCGTACGTACGATATGAAGAAGGATGATCGACAATAACAAACCTCGAGAATAGATCTTTGCACTCATCGCATGCTGTTGCCTGTTGGTATTGCAATTATTCTAGTGAACTAAATGTCAAGTTGGTTTTTATTGGCATTTTTTTTTTGGTCTCAAGTAAAGAAAATATCTAAACTAAAAACATTTTAATTAAAATTTAGAAATTAAATTAAATTCAAATTTTTGAGAACCTTCTCAAGTTGAAGTTTATTTTAAAAGGAGTTTCACCGTATATAGGGGTGTAAGAGAAACCCATAAAACCAACAAACCGATCAAAACCAACTAAAACCGATCATATTCATTTAGTTTTCAAAAATAAAAATAAAAATAAAAATAAAAAAGGTCAATTCGATTAGAAAATTTTGAAAACCGATTTTGCCAGTTGGATTTTCAATTTTCTTGTCTTCTAATCGATAAAAACCAAACCAAATTGATATTGTAAAACTTATATAAAATTGTTTTATATTTGATAAATTTGTTTATATTAGATTCTATTAAAGTAATTTTTTTTATATTATGGTCAAATTAATTCTACATGCATTTAATATATTTTTAAAGTCAAATCCAAGTTAGTTTCAATTAATTCTAAAAACAAATTAGACTTAGGGCTTAACATAAACTCAAATTAATGGGATTTTGGTTCAAAACTACAACTAGGTTTAGGATTAAAAAAGGTTATTAAGTTGGATCAAAACCGAATCACGAAAACTAAAACAAACCAATCTTATTTACACCCCTAACCATATGTAGCATTCTTAACTTTTTAAACCTTGAAGGTTTTGTACAAATATAAGTAATTTGATTGGGAGATTTGTTAAGCTTTAATTTGCTTCTTGATCTTTGAGAAGTGTATTGAAAAATTAAAGTATTTAAATAATGATACAAATGATTAGAATCAAGGTATTAAAAAATTGAAAGTATTACAAACAAAAAAGTAAGCTATAAAATAATAAAGCCAAAATATAAAACAATGAAATTAGACTTTGATAAACATGTAACACGACACAATTAATCACATTTTTCTAGATATATACCAATTTGGTACTGTACTTCGCTTCACTTCTAGTTTTATTTAAAATGTATTAGAAATTTTTAATAAATAAATTATTTAATTTTTATAAAAATATATTTGCCATATCACGTGTAGTTAAATATGGTTGTTGGATGTTACATTTGTTGGCTCTTTTCTCAATCATGTATGAGAAAACAAAGGCTATGCTTAGTTAAGAAAAACACCCAAAAGGGGGGGAGAGGGGGGGGGGGGGGGGTGTGAATTGGGTTTTTTAAATCTTTTCAATCACAACAAATTTAAACAAAATATAAGCAAAGTAAAGAGATAGAGTTTAGAGAATTCAAACTCGGGTTTATAGTGGTTCGGCACTTCCTTGCCTACGTCCACTCTCCTCAACCTCCTAACCGAGTGAAGGTTCCACTAACTTGAAGCTTCAACCAAGCTTCCAATCTTCTTACACTTGGATTCCGGCTCCAATGGGCTCTTACACAACCTCTTCAAGATTCAACCCTCTTGAAGGCTTTAACACTCAGATTGTTACAAGATATAATCACTCAACCTAGCTTAAAGATGGCTCAAATACAAGACAAAGGTAGGATGACAAACAAGAGTGCACTAAAGGATATGCAAGTGGTGATTTAATGCACTATGAAAGAAATAAGAGCTTTTTGATCAAGAACAGGTAGGTAGGCTTTGAATGCAAGTGTTCTCTTCTCAATAAATGAAGTGGAGCTCTCAATTTATAGGTTTTTAAGCTCGGAAGTCAAAAACAGAAAAAGGTAACCTCGTCCGGTCGAGCTAGGGGTCAACCGGTTCACTAGTTGTTGGAGCATTTACTGAATGACAGGTTACCGTTGCCTCAACCGGACCTCGACCGATCCTCAACCGGACCTCAAATCACCTCGACCGGGAAGAGAAAGCTACTGGGAGAGAGAGAAGGTTTTTGACCTTCCTCAACTGGTCCTCGACTGGTTCCTCAACCGGTTGACCGGTTGGCCATAGCCTCGACCGGTTGAGCCTTTTTGGCCCCGAAAACCTACTTTTTTTATTCCTTTCTTTTTTAACACTTAGGCAAGGTCTTTAGATAAATTATTAAGCCAATTTTGAAATATTTTGCCTAAGGTAAATTAGTTAAAAACTCAGGTTTTAATGAAATCGACTTTTTAAAGAATAAACCAACTTTTCTAAGATGTATGAAACGTATGAAAATCCTAAGTACACTCATGCATTCATCTTACATTAGTTTCCTATGATCACAAGTCTTCCAAGCGACTCGATCTTGCATCCATTTGGTCCTTTGATGAATTTTCGAGTTTATACCTGAGTTTCTTAAACATTTAAACCAATTAGTCACTTAACCATGGTTTATTATCATCAAAACCCGATTAAGAGAACCCTTGGGCTAACAATCTCCTCCTTTTTGATGATGACAAACCTTGGTTATCTAGGAAAGAAAAAAATCTCCCCCTCAAACCAATCATGGATCAATCAAATGATTTTTAATAGGAAGTAATGTAAAACATGAAAAATGAACAATGGATCATAAAAATATCATATATATATATATATATATATATATATATATGGAAACCTCACATGTACAACAAGATAGATATGACAATAATAACAATGACATGCATGAGGGTCTCCTAGATCCTATAAATTTCTCCCCCTTTGGCAACATAAAAAAGAAACGGAGGGGGATGTCTAGATAGTCTCAAGGCTAAGGGGGTGGAGGAGGAAACACAGAGCGAAGGTATGCCATCATCTCCTCATGCTGACTCGTCTGACGACTCTCAATACGATCAATGCGCTGTTGGAGATGCTCGAATGTAGTCTACTATTGATCCATATGCTCCTTTATGCGCTCAAATCGCTGCTGGAAGTGATCAAACCGAGAAGTGACTCCGGTCTGATATTGATCTAGGTGCTCCTCCATAGAGTAGAACCGAGAGTCATGGACTAAGGCAAGCTCCTCCATACGAGTCCCAAGAGAGCTGATCTGAGAGGAGACATCCATCCAAGGTGCATGATCAGGAGCATGAGGTACCTGAGATGGTAGCTCGGTAAATGATGGCTGAGATGATGGTCCTGCTGTGAAAGATGGCTCAGTCATCATAGGCTCTGAAAAGGTAGCCTAAACATGAATTCTCTCTGACTGAGGTGGAGGGGGAATGTCAAGCTCGGGCCCTCTCTGCTCAAATTCCCTCTGAGGGTCCAACCCATCCTCCATCTCTCTGATTTAGGCCTCCTCCTCTACTCTAGGATGTATCTGATCCTGTCCACGGGCCTGTCGCTCGGCTTTCCTAACCTAGGAGCCATCGGGTGCCTTCTCGAACTTCATGCGCCCCAAAAACTACTCATCATACGTGTCATAGCTGGTGGGGGCCTCGAAATCCGTCTCTCTACTTAGGTCGACCCCAGCATCCTTGAAAACTCTGGTAAGGAAGCGGCCGTAGGGGAATACTCATGTCGTGCTCTCAACGCAGGAGATCATATGCATCATCATCAGGTATCCCATGTGAATCCGTCTCCCGGTGAGGATCGAGTCCACAATAAAAGCCTCGAGGTAGGAGACCTCGTCTTGATGTCCTCCACATGGCAAGAGAATAGAGCAGATCATGTGGTGAAGCACTCAGCAGGTCACGGTCAGGCTATGAGCTGATGGTTTGCCCATCCCCTAGGGATTGGCTAGTCCGTACAACCTCTAAACAGCCTCTCTATGCTCGAATCCCGACATAGTGGGCCACGCCTTGGCCTCATACACTCGGATTCCAATTAAAGGGATGTCGAGAATGCGGCAAATACTCTCGGGACTCAATCTGATCTCAACTCCCCTCACAGTGGACAATACGGGTCCTCCAAGCCCGTAGGTCGCCCGAGAATAAAAAGCCCGCACCAGAGTTGGGAAGATCGGCTAAAAAATCGTCACTACTGGCAGCCATCCCATCCGTCTAAATAGTCTCTCAAAGCCAAAGTGCTGAAGTTGGGAGAAATTGACACTTCTCCTTAGGACGACTTTCCTCTGGGCAAATTTTTACTTGTAGCGCTAATAGTCTTCATTCGAAAACTAAAGAGTGTCGTGTCATACCTGGCCTTTCGACGAGCCTCCATCTGCTCAGGCTGAGATGGCTCAACAGGGCGCTTGCCCTGATCCCTAGAGGTGCCCGTCTTTCGCCTTGGTGCCATCAATGAACGGAAAGGAGAAGGAGTCCAAAAAGAGAAGGAAATGAAACGAGAAAGAGCAATCACAAACCCGAAGCCCTAGGCGCGCGGAGAAGAAGCTGAAACAACCCTAAGGCGCACGGTGCAGAGAGGAGAGGCTCCCAAAAGCTGAAACCCTGGGTTTCAAATCAAAGCCCTAGCTCAAATCCGTCCCAAAAACAAGTCTAAGCCTTCAATCAGTCCAAAATCTAACCCAAAATGGCCTCTAGAAGCAGGTATATGAAGGGGTAGCAAGCTATGGAGGATAAAATGTGAGAAATGAAGCACCGGGGGGGGGGGGGGGGGGTGGCGTTTTTAATTCCCAGCCCCGACGAACCTGTCGACCGGTTGGTCAACGGTCAACAGTCAACAGTTGTGGTCAACGGTCAATTTTTCCAAATTTTGTTGCATTTTCTTGTCTCGTGATCCTCTCCCTGCACTTTTCAGTTGAAATCCCCAATTTTTTATGTCCAATGCCACGGGAATTTTGATTTTTGGTCAAAATTTGACCTCTTTCCTATGATTATTTCTATATGATGCATATGATATGAATTTCATGCAATCATAGGGTATATTCAAGAGTAATATCAACAAGAATTCATCAAGCAATCATTTGATCATAAAGAAATCACCCCTAGTTGTCTTCTGATATCAGCAAATTGCACTTCACTTAGGGGTTTTGTAAAAATATCGGCAAGTTGATCTTTTGTGCTTACAAATTCAAGTGTAATGTCACCCTTTTGTGCATGGTCTCTAAGAAAATGATGTCTTATCTCTATATGCTTAGTCCTAGAGTGTTGTACCGGATTTTTTGAAATGTTTATGGCACTAGTGTTATCACATTTTATAGGAACATGCTCAAAAATCAAATTGAAATCACTAAGTGTTTGTTTCATCCAAAGTATTTGTGCACAACATAAACTGGCTGCTATGTATTCGGCTTCCGCCATAGACAAAGCTACCGAATTTTGCTTCTTACTATGCCATGAAACAAGTGAGTGTCCTAGGAAATGACAAGTGCCACTAGTGCTTTTCCTCTCAACTTTACAACCGGCAAAGTCAGCATCCGAGTATCCAATTAATTCAAAGTTATCACCCTTAGGATACCATAGGCTTATGTCCATAGTCCCTTTTAAATATCTAAGAATTCGTTTTATAGCACTTAAATGAGATTCCTTAGGACAAGATTGAAATCTAGCACACAAGCATACACTATACATGATGTCAGGTCTACTAGCAGTCAAATATAGCAAAGAACCTATCATGCCTCTATACATAGTTGAGTTGACGAGCTTACCTTTCTCATCCATGTCAAGCTTGATGGATGAACTCATCGGAGTCTTCATTGTTTTGGCTTCCTTCATATTGAACCTTTTGAGGAGATCTCTTATATACTTTGCTTGATTGATGAAGGTTCCTTCCTTTAGTTGCTTGATTTGAAGTCCAAGGAAGAAGTTAAGTTCTCCCATCATGCTCATTTCGAACTCACTATGCATGCATTTAGAGAATTCTTCACAAAGAGAGACATTAGTAGCTCCAAAAATGATATCGTCAACGTATATTTGTACTAAGAGCATGTCATTTTCTTTGGTTTTTATGAAAAGAGTTGTGTCAATTTTTCCCATTTTAAAACCCTTTTTAAAAAGAAATTTACTCAATCTTTCATACCATGCTCTAGGTGCTTGTTTCAAACCATAAAGTGCCTTTTTAAGTCTGAAGACATGATTAGGAAAGTTAAAACTTTGAAAATCGGGTGGTTGTTCAACATATACCTCTTCATTTATAAAGCCATTTAAGAAGGCACTTTTCACATCTATTTGATATAAAACAAAGTCTTTAAAACATGCAAAGGCAAGTAGCATCCTAATGGCTTCCAATATAGCTACGGGAGCAAAGGTTTCTTCATAATCTATCCCTTCTTCTTGATTAAAACCTTGGGCTACCAATCTTGCTTTATTCCTTATAATTATGCCATTTTCATCCATTTTGTTTCTAAAGACCCATCTAGTTCCAATAACACTTTGATTTTGAGGTCTTGGCACTAATTCCCTTACTTCACTTCTTTCAAATTGGTTTAACTCTTCTTGCATGACAATCATCCAATTTTCATCAATTAGAGCATCTTTTATATTTTTAGGTTCAATTTGAGAGATAAAAGCAAGATTATTGCAAATATTTCTAAGAGATGATCTAGTTCTACCCCACTAGATGGATTACCTATAATTTGATATTGTGGGTGGTTAATGACAAACTTCCAATCTTTAGGGAGGTCTTGGCTTGATTCACCTTGCACTTGTTGAGGATAAGGTAATGCCAAAGGTGACTCTTCTTTCTTGGGATCCTCTACAACGTCTTCTTGTTGCCTTCTATCTTCAATTTGTAATTTTCCCATGGAGGTCTCCAAGCCTAAATCATCATCAAAGCTCTCTCTTTCTTGAAGAGAATTGTTAGATTCATAAAAAATAACATGGATGGACTCCTCAACTACCATGGTTCTTTTGTTAAAAACTCTAAAGGCTTTACTTGAAGTTGAGTAACCAAGAAAAATTCCAACATCCGATTTTGCATTAAATTTTCCAAGATTGTCTTTGGTGTTTAATATAAAGCATTTGCACCCAAAGACTTTGAAATAGCTAATGTTGGGTTTCTTGTTTTTCCAAAGCTCATAGGGAGTTTTCTTAAGAATAGGCCTTAATAAAATTCTATTTAAAACATAACAAGAAGTGTTAACCGTTTCGGCCCAAAAGTATTTTGGTAAATTGTTTTTATTTAGCACGGTTCTAGCCATTTCTTGAAGATTTCTATTTATTCTTTCAACTACCCCATTTTGTTTAGGAGTTCTAGGTGCCGAAAAAGTTGTGGTTAATACCATGCTCATTGCAATAGCCTTCAAAATCAATATTTTCAAATTCTCTCCCATGATCACTTCTTATACAAGAAATTGTAAAACCTTTTTCATTTTGAACCTTGTTGCAAAACTTTGAAAACTCATAAAAGACTTCATTCTTTTAACTTAAAAATAAAACCCAAGTGTATATAGAGAAGTCATCCACAATAACAAAAGCATAAGATTTTCTTTCAAGGCTTAGTGGTTGAAATGAAATTTTTGTTTTTAAAAGAGTTTTTGATTTGCTTTCCCATTTGACAAGCTTCACAAACTTTGTCTTTTTGAAAATTTATTTTGGGAAGGCCTCTAACAAGTTCATCTTTGTTGAGTTGGGAAATGAGGTCCATGTTAGCATGTCCCAACCTCCTATGCAACAACCAACTTTGATCATGCATGCTTGAAAAGCATCTATCATGGCCATCATATTTTGAAATATTTATTGCATAAACATTATTATATCTATGGCCCATGAAGATGGTTTTGTCATTTTGAATATCTTTGATGATGCAATGAGATGCTTCAAAAATCACTTTAAAACCTTTGTCACAAAGTTGACTTATGCTCAAAAGATTATGTTGTAGACCATCAACTAATAAAACACTTTCAATAAAAGAGGATGTGTCATTACCAATGTTGCCTTAACCAATGATCCTTCCTCTTGAATTGTCTCCAAAGGTAACATATCCTCCCTTTCTCTTTGTAAGGAAAGCAAACTTGGATTCATCCCTGGTCATGTGTCTTGAGCATCCACTATCCAAGAACCACTTATCCTTCTTTGATCCCTACAAAATAAAATTTAAGTTAATTTAGGTACCCATATCTTTTTGGGTCCTTGAGGGTTAGTGACCTTGGATTTCTCAACCTAAACCTTTTTAGCTTTAGCATTTGAAGTCTTTTGAGTTCCATTTCTTAAGGGACATGTACTACTAATGTGGCCTCCTCTTCCACAAAAGTTGCAAGTGGTGGAAGGACTTGCACTTGCGGATTCTTTTACAAAGTAGTTTTTAAAATACTTTTGATTTTTTGATGATTTGAATCCTAGCCCTTGTTTTTCAAAGACACATTTTTGGCTAGCTAAGATCATTTCAAAAGATTTTTGCCCACAAGAGAAAATTGAAAGAGAGGAGGTTAACCATTCATTTTTCTTTTTCAAAATCTCATTTTCCTTTTCAAGATGAGTTTTAGATAATTCATCAATTCAAAATTTTTCTTTCACTTCTTCAAGTTCCTTTTCAAGTTCTTGAATTTTCTTTTTAAGAGAATTATTTTTCAAACTAATTTTTTCAAAATCCTCATATAATTCTTCAAAAACATCATGCATATCTTCATCACTAAAGTTAGAGTTTACCTCATCAAGATCATCTATTGCCATGAAGCACATGTTTACCATTTCCTTCTCATTTTCTTCTTCGGAGGATTCTTCACTTTCACTTCAAGTGGCCATCATTGCCTTTTTCATTCTTCTCTTGGCTTCACTCTTGTAGAGAGGACAATCATATTTAATGTGTCCAGGTTTTTTGTACTTGAAGTATGTCAAATCTCTTTTCTCTTCCCATTTCTCCTTGTCACCATGGGATGAAGATTCCTTTTTAGAAGGATCCCTTCTAGAGGTGAATTTCCTTCCTCTGAACCTTTCACCTCTCATGTATTTGTTGAGCTTTCTTGTGATGAGGGCTAAATCATCATCTTCATCACTAGGCTTTTCTTCTTCAACATCTTCTTCTTCCTTGGTTGTAGTTTTGAGGACTATGCTCTTCTTCTTTTTGTCTTCACCCTCTTGTAGCTTCTTTGTCAAATTGATCTCATATGTCATTAATGACCCTATGAGCTCTTCCATAGGTAGTTTAGTCAAGTCTTTGCTTCTTGAATTACGGTGACCTTGGTGTGCCACTTTGATGGAAGAGACCTCAATATCTTCATCACCTTCTCAAATTCCTTATAGGTTTTTCCCAAAGCTTCAAGACCATTGACAATGTCGGTGAACCTAGTAATCATCTCAACAATAGTCTTAGTTTCTTTCATTGAAAACAATTCATAGTTATGAACAAGTAAATTGATTTTTGACTCTTTTACTTGATTAGTTCCTTCATGAGTTATTTCTAGCAACCTCCAAATTTCTTTAGCCGATTTGCATTGGCATATTCTATTATATTCATTTCTATCCATAGCACATTGCAAAGTAAAAACGGCTTTAGCATTTAATTGAAAGTTTCTTCTATCAAGCTCATTCCATTTTTGTTTGGGTTTTGGAACCAAAACTCCATCAACTAGTTTAGTGGGAAAAGTTGGGCCATCTTCAATGACATCCCATACATCTAAATCAGTAGATTGCAAATACCAAGTCATTCTAGTTTTCCAATAGGGATAGTCGGTTCCCGTAAAGAATGGAGCTCTATGCTTTGAAACATTTTCAGCTTGGGATAAGCTTGATGGAATAGTCATTTCCTCTTAGAAGATTAAGTCTTAAAAAAAGAGGTCTAGCTCTGATACCAATTGAGAAAACAAAGGCTATGCTTAGTTAAGAAAAACACCCAAAAGGGAGGGGGGGGGGGTATATTGGGTTTTTAAAATCTTTTCAATCACAACAAATTTAAACAAAATGTAAGCAAAGTAAAGAGATAGAGTTTAGAGAATTCAAACTCTGGTTTATAGTGGTTCGGCACTTTCTTGCCTACGTCCACTCTCCTCAACCTCCTAACCGAGTGAGGGTTCCACTAACTTGAAACTTCAACCAAGTTTCCAATCTTCTTACACTTGGATTCCGGCTCCAATGGGCTCTTACACAACCTCTTCAAGATTCAACCCTCTTGAAGGCTTTAACACTCAGATTGTTACAAGATATAATCACTCAACCTAGCTTAAAGATGGCTCAAATACAAGACAAAGGTAGGATGACAAACAAGAGTGCACTAAAGGATATGCAAGTAGTGATTTAATGCACTATGAAAGAAACGAGAGCTTTTTGATCAAGAACAGGTAGGTAGGCTTTGAATGCAAGTGTTCTCTTCTCAATAAATGAAGTGCAGCTCTCAATTTATAGGTTTCTAAGCTCAAGAGTCAAAAACAAAAAAAGGTAACCTCGTCTGGTCAAGCTAGGAGTCGACCGGTTCACTAACCGTTGGAGCATTTAATGCATGACAAGTTACCATTGCCTCAACCGAACCTCGACCGATCCTCGACCGGTAAGGGAATCACCTCAACTGGGAAGAGAAGGCTACTAGGAGAGAGAGAGAAGGTTTTTGACCTTCCTCGACCAGACGACCACAACCAGTCGACCGGTTCCTCAACCGGTTGACCGATTGGCCATAGCCTCAACCGGTTGAGCCTTTTTGGCCCCAAAAACCTATTTTTTTTATTCCTTTCTTTTCTAACACTTAGGCAAGGTCTTTAAGTAAATTATTAAGCCAATTTTGAAACATTTTGCCTTAAGGTAAATTAGTTAAAAACTCGGGATTTAATGAAATCGACGTTTTAAAGAATAAACCGAGTTTTCTAAGATGCATGAAACGTATGAAAATCTTAAGTGCACTCATGCATTCATCTTACATTAGTTTCCTATGATCACAAGTCTTCCAAGCGACCCAATCTTGTATCCATTTGGTCCTTTGATGAATTTTCGAGTTTATACCTGAGATTCTTAAACATTTAAACCAATTAGTCACTTAACCATGGTTTGTTATCATCAAAACCCAATTAGGAGAACCCTTGGGCTAACAATGCATGTGGTCCTTTGTGAGCTCAATCCTGTAGATTCCCCTCATCTTATCCATAAAACGTAGCAAGAAATTTGGAAAATGGGAAATCTAGCTATGGGCTAAAAATGGATAATAAGAGACAAAGTTAGGAAACTAGAAATGTAGGTAGGAAAAAATGACTAATGGTTGAGAACAGAAGGAATTGGAGAGTTTGGATCCTATAACTTAAACAATTGGGCTGAATGTGGCTATTTTTGTGGTCACAATTCTTAAAACACAAAAACACTGAATAACAAAACTAGGGGAACCATTGAAAAAATATAGAAATTAAATCAACCACTCAAATTAAAAATATTTAATTGACTTTTAAAAACTAAATTAAATTCTAATTTTTTTTTTTTTTTGGAAACTTCTCATTTTGAAGTTTACTTTTTACCAAGCTCACTTAAACTTAATTTCTTATTCTAAGTGGTATTTTTAACCTTCTAAAATCTTTGAACTTGAGAGGCTTTACAAAAATATAAGCAACCTGATCATGAGACTTTACAAATTTTAATTACATTTCGATTTTCAAAATGCACTCTCTAATAAAATAATATCCTTGTAGACCCTCCATTTTGTCCTCCTAGCATATGTCTTACTAGGAGTTCTTTCAGTACTTCATAGCAACTTCCTGGTGGCTGATTACTACTCAAAAAGTGCTCTTTGATAGCTTATAATAAACTCTTTTAAACACTTTTGAGTAGTAGTTATTGCCTTTTAACCCAATTAACATGTTAAGGACCCTTGCAATCAATTCTAATCAAATTATGTTAAGTTTTGGTGTTTTGATAGCCTTTTGATCACCAAAGCAATCCGAGATTGAGAAGAGTTATATGGAATCTTGGGCAAAGCAATTGGAAGCTCAGAAACATGAAGAACCAAAGCTTTGAAGTCCTTTGCCATAAGTAAATCCGGAATGCAAGGAGAAGAAGTAAAGAGAATCTGCCATGAAGCATATTCTTGATGACAGTCGTGTCAGCTACTTTTGGAGTACTTTCTAAAGTCCAATTGATGCATGCTATATGTCATTTCAAAGCTCAGGAAGTCAAAAATCCAATGCTTCAAACGGTGCGCAATTTGGAGTTGAAATGAAGAAGTTACAGCCACTGCAAGTCAATCACTCTAAGCTGAAGAAAGCATTTTGCAAAAGTGTTGCGAAATCACCCTTTTGTTGCGAAGTGATTTCGCAGCCTTTTTGTACAGTGTGGTGGATTTCCTCCTGAAGTTGCCCGATATATGCGACAAGTTGGAAGCTGAGAACCTCAAGATGAAAGCCAACTTCGCAGCCCTGCGAGAATAACCTTTTGCTGCGAAGTGATTTCGCAGCCCTTTTTGTATGTCTGCTAAATCTCGCAGACATCATTTTCTCTTGCGAAATGGTCCTTAGTGCGTCCCGATATTTGCTACCGACATTGGGAGATATTTTCCATCAGATTTTTGTTGTCTAAATCCCAAAATTCTCCTTGTAAGCCACCAATTACAAGATTCCTTAGCTTTTAAGTTAGTAAAAAGAGTAAATATCTATGTAATAATTAGTTTTGTATTATGTTCATATATAAACCCCTTGAGAGCCTGTTCTCAGGGAGGGAACCTTTTGTAAAGTTTTGGAAAAGCAAGTAAAGTTCAGGTTCTTTGTTTTGCCTTACCTTCTCACTTTGTATTTTTTATTTCTTACTAAGTTATGCACACTCTGAGGAATTTTCCCCAGAGAATGAGTAACTAAACCTTTAGTTCCTTGGAGCTAAGGTTGTCGGGGAAGGTACCAAGTGCAAGAATGCAAAGCTTTGTGGTTTCAGCCATTAATGAAGAGGAAGTGAAATCCTTTAGTGATTTCTATGTTTTTAGTTAACTTTAAACACCTTAGAGTCACCTGGGCCAACACTTGGTAAGGCAAGTGATCTCCAACCAAGGAGATGCACTAGTTTACCCCTTGCGAGCCTCTGGGAGGTGACTTTAAGGTAGGATTTTATGGAATTGCCAACACTTGGTAAGCTTTTGGACTCCAAGGAGACATCCATTAGTTATCTCTTGCGAGCTTGAGAAAGGAAGTCCAAGGTTAAAGATCACCTTGAATGCTTAAGGCTTAGTGAGAGGTTTGAACCATTGCAAGTTGCATCAGTGAGAGAATTAAAGTTGAAATCTAATTAAAGGATGTATCTGTACAACACCGGTTAGAGAATTGACTATATGTTAAATCTCTAACGCGAGGAAATGAACCATCTGACCAGAGCTATGTCTTTTGCATGAGGAACCACCCCAGTGAACCTGACCCTCCAAGGAATGTTTTTCTTCCTAAGTTATTCCCATTACTTGTTTTGTTAGTTAGTTTGAATCTAAATCTTTACCAATCAAGATTTGAGTTTTATTTCTTAAGCTAACCTTGAAATGAAACACTACCAATTCACTTTGAATTGATATCATTGATAATTTGCTAATCCTTCCCAGTGAACGATCCTAAAGCCGCTATGCTATAGTAGCTTTTTCTTTGCTACCCTAGTATATGGTGTAATAGGTTATAAATTTTGTTGATTACTCCCTCATCCAAGGAGCAGCAGTTGGACACAAATCAGCTGAGACACCAATTGGGCACGAATCAGTGGCTCATTACTACTCGTATAGCCTACCTTCTCTAAGCCATCTTGAAGACTTTGATTGAGGGATTTACTTGACCCCTTATTGTGATCTTGGCTACCTTCGAGGTTAGATTAGGCCTCACCTATGTGCATTTTAGGTTAGACTCATTTAGCCACCACCTTAGACCCATCTAGGTTCACCTAGGCCCACTTAGGTTCACCTTGGCCCTCTTAGATTCACCTAGGGCCACCTAGGCACAGTTATTCCACTTAGTTCACTTTAGATCACTTATACACTTTTAGATTCATTCATTTCTTGCATGATTCGCATAGTCGCATGACTTGCATGACCCGCATGGCCCATATGGTCTGCATGGCCTTCATAGCTTGATAGTTTGCATGTGTTTGGTATTTATTTATTTATTCACACATTTATTTATCTTTTTTTTTTTAGAAAAAAAAAACTGCATGGGATTGACCATTTTATTTTATTATTTGTCTTATTTTATTTATTTATATTGTTTTACTTTATTCTTTTATATATTTCAAGATCACTAACTCTTTTACTTGGTTTTATTTTTTTTATTTTCATTTTTATTGTTTTACAAGAGAATTGGGGTTGCTTATCAACTCTCACTAAGGCACGTGCACTCAAAGAAGACAAGCAAAATATTTTTGGACGAAAAAATGGATCAATGTGGCTAATACATATGGAAAGAGGAGATTCTATATCAAGCGGAGAGTAAACTTTCCAAAAGGCAAATGACACAAAAGGAAGGAAAATGGAAGAAAGGAATGAGGATTTTCTTTCAATAGATTGACTTTCTGGAGGCTTATATTTATATATGTATATGAAAAATGGAGGATCTGGGAATGAGGGATTCGTGAAGAGAGAAAGAGGAACAATTTTTAACAATTTTTAGGAAGGTGCATGATAGCAAGGAATGAGTCATTGCAACCAAGACTGTCCAGGGATTCTTCTTGTTACTCTCGGTGTTCTCACTCATATTCAATTCCTCCACTTGGCCATTTCTAAATACTCAATTTTTGCTATCTGGTGTGGACGTTTAGGGTCATAAGTTGTTCTGTTGAGATTGGTTGTTTATTTGTTTGCCCTATTTTGATTTGGATTCTTTTATATGTTATTGATGTCTTTTGAAATATATGACTCCATGCCTAAATTTGATCATACTCTATTTTTGTTTAGATCCTATTCTGTACTGTTCCCTCTGTTCTTAGCCTATGGATTAATACTTGAAGTAGGGCTATTTATGTTTGTTGATCGACATCTTCTGCTATTTCCCTCTCCGAGTTTTACTTCGTTTTTATTTGCTTTCTATTCCTTTTCTTGCATGATATTCGAATCCATGTCTTTGTATTTGGGTGTACATTGGGGGAATGATGGAAGTGTTGATATGAGGGATGAAGTGCGTAGCAATAGTAGTGAACTCAGTATATTTCTAATGGTTCTATATCTGTAATGACCGGGTATATTATACCATGTTAGCATTTCTATTTTGAAAAGTAATAAAGAAAAGTGTTTTGAGAACACATGTTAATTTTGGATTGGTGAAATTCGATTTATTGTGTTGGTCAATTAGGCGAGTTAAAAATTTTGTGTCACGTCAACCTTAAGGTAGAAAATTTCTTAGGACTTTAGAAATTGAGAATTTCCAGAAAATAAAAAATGAAAACGAAAATGAAAAGTGAATTAACTAAAATTAATTAGAATTAATTAATTTTAAAAAATTAATTAAATTAAATTGTGTGGACCCCGTATTTTTGCTCGATGCATTCCCACTTGATGGCCAAACTTGCTTTTTATTTTATTTGGTAAAAATTTGATTTTTTTTTAGAAAAAGACTTGGAGTCACTACTTATTTTTATTTTATTTTTAAAGGGAAAACAAAATAAGAAAGAAAAACCCTAAGTGAGACTCTTGACATGGAAAAGCGTGGTCTGTGAAAAACCAAATCTGAGCTCAGGGGTTAAGTTACTTATTGGGAAGGTGCGGTGGTAAGTCGTAGCACCCCTCTAAGCCCGTACACGTACGGACTCTACTAAACAAATTTAAGAAATTGTGGCAATTAATTAATTAATTAATTATGGATACCAAGAAAAATCATCAATGTACAAGTCATGGTGAAAATTAATATACACAAAAATAATGATGAAATCTAATTACAAGAATATACAAAATAAATGACGAGGAATTATACAAAATAATTTATTGAACTAAAAAAATAAAATTAAAAAAATAGTTTTCAAGAAATTTCAAAGGATTTTATGAAGAATGATTTTGAATTAATGATTTTAATTTATTTATTTACAAAAAAGGGAAGTTTCAATTTATTTTCAATTAATGATTTGATTCAATTTCATTTGCATTAATTTTCAAAAAAAGTTATTTTTACTTATTATATATAAAAAAAATTATTAAAAAATTTTAATTTGACAACAAAAATTACTTTACTTTCTTTCTTTAGAGAATAATGAATTTTTACAATTTTATTTACAAAAGTATTTTGATTCATTTTCATTTTTTTTTAAGTTATTTTTACAAATTATTTAAAACGACATAACTTTATTTGCAAAAGAAATTTTAATTAAAAAGGAAAAACAAATATTTAAATCCTCTATTTCTGAAAAACGCTTTTAATCACATTTTAATTGAGGAAAAAAAATTCATTTAAAAAAACATTTTTTGGACAATTTTATTAAAAATAATTTTTGGGACAACTTTATTTACATAACAATTTTTAGACAATTTTTATTAAAGGAAGAAATTTTTGGACAATTTTATTAAAAACATTTTTTTTTAAATTCTATCAAAAACAATTCTTTTGGATTTTTCTAAATGCATTCTTCTAAATTTTTATAAATAAATAAAAACTTTCTCTTATTAGAATATTTTAAAATCATTATTTCATTAAAACATATTTACTGAATTATTTCCCTTATTTAAACAAAAATTTCTATTTTGTTCGACCACCAATTCTGTACACAACAAATAAACATATACAAACAAATATTTACAAAAACTAATAAAAATAAAATTAAATAAAAATGGTAAATAAAATATGTACGCAAATAAACTTACAACAAATTCTTCTATGAAATTCCATGCTCCACGTGTCATAAGTCCATACTCAGCCAACAGAATTGCGGAATGGGTCCATGCAAAAACAAAAATAGCACAAATGTAAATATCCAGAGAAGTGCAAAATCCCAAACTAATATTCAAACCCAAATTTCAATTTCAAATTAGTCCCGTAAGTTTCGCCAATTAAAATGAGCCCAAATTACTATAGGTCTTAACCCAGAACATCCAAATTAATAACAAAAAATATAAACACAATCAACCAAACCTAAAATTGGATAAATTAAAATAAATTCTACTAGGCCTAAATTTAATATTCCATAATCTAAGCCTAATTTAATATACATCACAATTGTCCCATGTCCAAATTAAATAATTTAAATTGGCCAAGCCCATATCAAATATTCAAATAATCCAACAAATCTGACTCACATTGTGGGCCCCAAAATCCACATCAATTAATAAGCCCACATCAATAATATACATGGTCAAGGAAAATAACATTTCAAGCCCAATCCAATAAGCCCAAACAAATAACAAATTAACAATAAGCCCAAACCCAAATAAACAATATGCAATTGATATAATCTCAATATCCCAAATTAATCACCAAATATAATACAACCACAAAACCAAATTGACAAATTTCAAATTAATTCAATAACAATAAATTAACCCAAATTTCATATTAACCAACAAAGCTCAAACATAAGGCCCACAAACAAACATAAATACACAAACCCAATTTCAACAACAATTACTATTAAAATCGAATAAAGAAAAATAAAGAAAAAAATAGTAATAATAATAATAATAATAATGGAAAATGGGTTTTACGGGAAAGTGAGGAAAGGAGAAAATGAAAGAAAAGGGAGAAGGGTCACTAGCCGGTGTCATGCCATCGTCGTGGAGTGAGAAAAAAAAATAAGGGAAGGAGAAGAGGAAATGGGAGGCTCGGCCACCTGAAAAAAAATGGAAAAGAAAAAAAACCAAAATCCAAAAGGAGAAATGAGAAAAGAGAGAAGATGGAAGAGATGAGAGAGTGGGTGTGTGGACCAAGAAAGGAAGTGGAATGTGGGAAGAGAGAAGGAAAAAAAATGGAGAAAAAAAATCCATGGGGTCGTGTGTGTGTGTTCGGGTAGAGAAAAAAGAGTAGAAGAATGAGGGGAAAGAAGAATGAAGGGGGGCGACAGAGAAAATGGTGGAAAAAAAATCGTCAAGAGCTCCCCCCCCCCCCCCCCCCCCCCCCCCCCCGAGGGCTAAAGATGGAAAATGGGAAAAAAATAGGGGGGGGAGAAGAATGATAGGGGGGCCCACGGCTGCTGTTGGGGAAAGTGTGAAAAAAGGAGGGGAAGAGACAAGAATCGGGAGAGTTCCCTATGTAGGAAGGGATAATGGGGGGAAATGGAGGGAAAATGAAAAAAAAAACATGAGATATTGGATGGTGGCTGGTGGTGAGGGGTATGGGATGAGAGAGAATGAGTGAGTGGGATGGTTGGGGAGTAGGAAGAGAGAGGAGAGAGGAGAAAGAAAAGAAAACAAATTGAATATAATAATAATAATAATAATAAATAAATAAAAGTAATAGTAATAAAATAAAATAATATACAAAATAATAAATGCTATTAAATGGTGAATGGTCCAAAAAACACATGTAATTGGAATTTAAAATTTATTGACAAAATTGGGCTCAAAATTAATGTAAAAATAAAATTGGGACAAATTTTGGGGTCTACAAATTGCTTATTAATAAAATTTTTGGGTTGGTGTTCAATAAATTAAATTATGTGTTATTAAAAAATAAAAATATATTAGAAATGAAAAAAAATAATAAGCAAGTGAAAATAAATAAAAGAAAATAAATAAATAAAAAGGAATTGATTTGGGCTTTGGATGAATTGGTTTTTTAAAAGAAAAGGGAATCGATTTGGGCTTTGGATATTGGGCAATGGACAGTGAGCTGGTGGTTAAATGAATTAAAGTTAAAAAAAAAAAAAAAAAAAGAGGGGAGGGGGGGGAAGGATTTGAAAAGTGGCAGAATGGGGAAAAGAGAGGGTCGCGGCGTTGTAGAGAATTTCTCATCTCGTCAGAACTTTGATCGGTCGTTTGGACAAGCCAACGACCACTGTTTTGGCTCAAATTTTGAAGAGGGGCTCTACTCGACGAGAGGAACAATCCTACAATGGCCGATCGTGATTTTAACGGTCAAATTCTTAGATTTGTGATATGGGAACCTAACCCTAAAACTTAAATTTAATGCGTTTTTCCTTTAAAAAAAAATTGTAAATCTTGTCATTATGAGTTAAGTAGGTAATATTGGTGTTGTATGAATTTTTCTAGATGATTTGGAATTTTTTTGGAATTTTTATAATTTCGAGAATTTCCTTTTGGTTGATTAATAATTGTTTTGAGTTGTTAAAATTTATTAGAAGTGTTGAAAAATTTTGAAATTAGGGTATAATTTCAAATCTAGTGGTATGTGAATTTTTGGGAATTTGTTGGAATATTTTCGGAATTTTTATGGTGGAAAATTAGTTAATTTCGAATATTGGAAATTATTAGAATGGTTGAAAATTTCCGAAAGTGTGGTATAATTTCAAGTTTATTGATATGCGAATTTTTGAAAATTTTTTGGGATATTTTCAGAAATTTTAATGTGGAAAATTTATTTTATTGGATTATTGGGGAATGTTGGAATTGTTGAAATTGTTGAAATTATTAAAAAATGTTGGAATTGTGGCATTCATTTGCATCATAATTGTGTGAAGAAAGGATAAAGATTGTGAAAGGTTTATGAAATGGAAAAAGAAAGAAAAAAAATGGAATAGTGATGAAAAGTAAAAGCCAGTGTGAGGCGAATTAAGAAGGGAGAGAGATGCATAGGGTGAAAGACTCAAAAGTATACCTCGGGAAGACTCCGAATGGGGAGTATATTTGCGTGCGGACGTGTATCCTTTAGTGAAAGCCGGAGAATAATAGTGCATTGTATGACTGTGTGTCACACGTTCATGTGCATTCATTTAATTGTTAAATGTTGTGGAATTGTGTATAACATTAGATATTAAACTATGTGGTTTGATTAATATTGTTGAAATGTTCCTACTGTGTTGAAATGTTCTTTTTGTGTTCTTTGAAACTTAGTAATCCCCTTAACTCCTTGCGTGTTAAGCACCCTATTAAGCAATGTGAAAATGCTCACCCCTTCCTTTTACATATTTTAGATGAAGATATCACTCTTGAGGATCCACAGATGGGGCAGGGAGGACTTCAAGATGCTCCTGGAGCGGCCTAATGGAGTGTGACATTTTTTTTATTCTGTTTGTGGTTTTAGGAATTGTTTAGTAACTATAAACTATAGATTTGTAATGAGACCCTATTTTGATTAAGTTGCTTAATTATGAACTTTTATTTTTGAACTATAATGAAAATTATTTAATCTTGTTGTTTTGAGTAATGTTTTGGGATATTGTTAGTTGGTGAGAAGGAACCCTTAGGGCCAAACCTTTGACCTGGGGTCATGGGCCAAGTGGGTCGCCTGAAATTTGGGTCGTGACAATATCTCTATGAATCCCATTGCAGCTTGTCCAGTTTAGTAAGGTTTTGTGCTAATGGATAGAAGGTCAGATACCATACAATTGATTCTAAGTTGATGGGGAAGATTGAGTTTCTTGAAATGTTTTTCTCCCTATATCAGTCAAAGATTTATTGATTGGACTATGAGCCATTTTCAGTTAAAGACTTAGTCCAATGAAATTCCTTGGATCATTATACTCAAAATGGTCTGGCATTTGTTGATAAAGAAAAAGGAGTAAAATAATATTCTTAGTTGCTAGTGTGGGTAAAAAAACTTATTGGACATTCCTTTGAAAGTGAGATCAATTTTTTAATGGGTCTAGCATCAATTTTTTTGGTGTTCAAGGAGCGTCATCAGAGATTCAAAAATGCAATGCAACAACTCCTTTGTCCAAAGCATTAAAAGAGGTGTAGAACTTTTAGCAAAAGAGATGATTACTACTCAAAAAGTGCTATTTGATAGCCTTTAATTAATCCTTTTAAACACTTTTGAGTAGTAGTTTAGGCCTTTTAACTCAATTGGCATGTTAAGGATCCTTTAAAGCAATTTTGATCACTTTGTGTAAGTTTTGGTGTTTTTGTTAGCATTTTGATCACCAAAGCAAGTCAAGACTGAGGAGAGCTATGAGGAATCTTGGGAAAAGCTTAGAACTCATTTGCCAAGAGTGAATCCGGATTGCAAGGAGAAAAAGCAACAAGAATCTGCCATGAAGCCTATTCTTGATGACAGTCGTAGCAGCCACTTTTGGAGCACTTTCTGAAGTCCAAATTATGCATGCAATATGCCATTTCAAAGCTCAGGAAGTCAACAATCCAATGCTTCAAACGGTGCACGATTCGGAGTTGAAACGAAGAAGTTGCAGCCATTACAAGTCAATCACTCTAAAGTGTTGCGGAATCAGCCTTTTGTTGCGAGAATTTCGCAGCACTTTTGTACAGTAAGGTGTTTCTCCTTCTGACGATACACGAACCTGCCGCGAGAAGGAAGCTTGGAACCTCAAGGTGGAAGCCAACTTCGCAGCCTTGTGAAGATAGCTCGGTGTTGCGAAATAATTTCGCAGCCCTCTTGGGTGTCTACGAAATCTCGCAGACACCATTTTTCTCCTGCGAAATGATTCCTGAAGCCTCCCGAAGCTTGCTACCGACATTGGGAGATATTTTCCATTAGATTTTTGTTGTCTAAATCCCAAAATACTCCTTGTAAACCACCAATTACATGATTCCTTAGTTTTTAAGTTAGTAAAAAGACTAAATATCTTTGTAACAATTAGTTTTATATTGGTTTGATATATATACCTCTCGGGAGCCTGTTCTCGGGGAGGAGTTCCTTCTGTAAACATTTGGGTAAGCAAGTAAAGTCTATTTTCTTTCTACTGCCTTACCTTCTCACTTTGTATTTTCATTTTATTTCTAAGTTATGAATTCTCTGAGGAGTTTTCCCCAGAGAATGAGTAACTAAACCTCCAATTCCTTAGAGCTAAGGTTGCTGGGGAAGGTTCCAAGTGCAAGAATGCAAAGCTTTGTGGTTTTAGCTAGTAATGAAGAGGAAGTGAAATCCTTTAGTGATTTCAATGTTTTTAGTTAACTTAAAACACCTTGGAGTCACTTGGGCCAACACTTGGTAAGGCAAGTGATTTCCAACCATGGAAATGCACTAGTTTTACCCCTTGCGAGCCTCTGGTAGGTGACTTCAAGGTAGGATTTTCTGGAATTACCAACACTTGGTAAGCTTTTGGACTCCTAGGAGACATCCATTAGTTATCTCTTGCGAGTTTGTGAAGGGAAGTCCAAGGTTAAAGATCACCTTGAATGGTAAGTGCTCGTGAGAGGCATGAACCATTGCAAGTTGCATCAGTGAGAGAATTAAAGTGAAATCTAATTGAAGGAGTCTCTGTACATCACCGGTTAGAGAATTGACTCTAAGTTGAATCTCTAATGCGAGAAAATGAACCATTTGACCGGAGCTATGTCTTTTGCATGAGGAACCACCCCGGTGAACCTAAATCTCCAAGGAATGCTTTTCTTCCTAAATTATTCCAAACTTCTGTTAAGTTAGTTAGTTTAAGTCTCAACCTTTACCAATCAAAGTTTGTGTTTTATTTCTTAGGCTAACCTTGAAATGAAACAAGACCAATTCACTTGGAATTGGTATCATTGATTGCTTGCAAATCATTCCCAGTGAACGATCCTAGAGCCACTATACTATAGTAGCTTTTTATTTGCTACCCTAGTGTATGGTGTTATAGATATAAATTTTGTTGATCACTTCCTCAATCAAGGAGCACCAGCTGAACACAAATCAGCTGAGACACCAATTGGGCATGAGTTAAGAGACTGCGGATAAAAGCAAACAAGATTTTTTTGGTTTAGATGGAACAAATGATAGTTCAATGATCTTTGGAGAAGGTTCATGCTAAAGTGATTATCAGTTTTGTTTACAAAAGAAGATCATTAAGGTTTTGCTAAAGGTGCTCGAATCTGCTACTTATATTTTTGCAGATTATGAGGGATCCCAAAATTCTCATACTATGATTTTCATGACCAAAATTGTCCTTAATGGCTTTATTTGTTTTTTCGCCTTGCATGAATTAGGCTTTCTTCATGCTTTTCATCTTCAGTGGTGGTTGCAATACTTCTTCACCATTTTCATGAGGTGTCCTTCAATAATACACTGCCCGTGAAGAATGACTTGCAAACTAATGATGAGTCCTTTGAAGATGAACTATATCATATGTCATTGAGAGATCGAGTTAAGTTGTCGATACCAAGAGAAGCCCCTACCTAGAGTATTTATAGAAACTTAATTGAGTAGCTCAAGCACAAACCCGAAACTTAAATCTGATGATTCTAAGGATGGAATCGTGGCACTCATAAAGCTGTGACAAGAGTTTGCTGAATTCAACAAGGATAGCAAACAAATTGAAGTCGATGTTCACCGCAAGTATATCTTTGAAGGACATGTTGCTGCATATGCAACAATATCCATGAAGAATAGTGAGTCAATCGATGGAAAATCCCTCCATAACTTCCTAAAATGTTTGAGAATCATCCCCGCTGTTTAAATGAACTAGGCACCTTCTCGAGAAGTGGTTGCTTAACTTGCTAAGTTGGCTTCCTGAGTTAAACCATTGTGAAGTCTAATTGTACTCTAAAATTTGCCACATAAGCTCTCGAGTCCAGAACTTAGATATGGACTTGTAAACACCTCAAATCCTCCAATAACCACCTCTGACTAATACTAATAGCTGGTAGTAATAAACAGATTTCTTGCTTAGGACATCAACCATAGTATTCAACTTCCTTAAATATACTAAATAAAGCAATCATAATCCTTAAGTAATTATATCAATCTCCTTTATCTCATGTTTATTTCTTTTTAGGAACATAAGTACTTTAAACTCTTATGATCTGTGAATATCTCACAAGTTTCACCAAAAATGAAATGTCTCCTAACCTTAAAACCAAAATTCACTATAGCTAACTCTAGATTATGAGTAGGGTGGTTTCTCTTATGAGGTTTAAATTGCCTCCACAATTTTCCCATGCTACATAAGAACACAACCTAAACCCTGAAGGGAAGTATTATAATACACTACAAATCCTCTCAAACCTAAATGAATAGTACTTAAATCACTAATCTATTCTTTAACTTCTAGAAGCAAGGCTCATTGACATTAGACTACTCAAACCCAATCCCCTTTTGTGTCAATCTAGCCAAAGGTAGGGTGATCTTAGAAACTCTTCAATAAAGCACCTATAGTAACAAGTAAGTCTCATAAAAACTTCGAATCTTAGTCTCAATACACGGTCTCCTCCAATTTGTTATCATATCTACCTTTCCAAGTTCGATTGAGATGTCATCATTGGTTACCACATGCTCAAGGAAAATAGACTTTGTCTAACCAAAAGTCAAACTTCTTTAGTTTAGCATATAACTATTGATCCCTTAGAGTTTGCAATACAATGCTTAAGTGATACTTGTGTTCCTCTCTACTCTTGAAGGAAACCAAAATATCATCTATAGAAATGACCACATATTGACCTAGATAAGGTTTAAATAACCTATTAATTAAGTCTATAAGGGTAGTAGGTGCATTAGTCAAACCAAAAGACAACCAAAAACTCATAATGCCCATATCTAGTTTGAAAAGCAGTATTGGGTACATCCTCACCTCTGACCCTCAATTAATGATATCCAAATCAAAGATCAACCTTAGAATACACATGAACTTTGAAGTTGATCAAACAAATCATTAATTTGAGGAAGAGGATACTTGTTCCTCATTGTTACCTTATTCGAATCTCGATAATTAATGCAAAGTCTCATTATTCCACCATTTTTTCTCATAATAAAAAATAAGATCCTCTAGGTGAAAAACTTGGCCTAATACAATTCTTATCTAAAAACACTTGAAGTTGAACCTTCAACACCTTAAGTGCCATAGGTGTTAACCTATATGGGGCCATAGAGGTAGTAGTTGTCCTTGTTACCAAATCAATGATAAAATCCACCTTCCTCTTTGGTGGTAGACTAGGTAAATCATCTGGAAAGACATCAAGATAATCTTGTACAATGAGTATGTCCTCCAACTTTAGTTTATTTTCATTACTCACTATATAAGCTAAAAAGCCTTAAAAACCCTTCTTGAGTAACTAGCTTGCAAGGCAGAGATCATACATAGTGATCTATCCATATGCTTTCCCTCAAAACGTGAAATCCCTAGTATGAAAGACATAAAGTTTACCTAAGGAAGACTTTGAATGAGGAGTGCGTTAGGGTGTGAATGCACATCCTCCGATGAAAAGTCAAAACAAGATTACATATTGTATGATTGTGTGCGCGCAAGCATTATCATGAGTATAAATTTCATATATTTGATTTTCTTATGCTTTAATTATGATGAATAGTATATTTTTATATAATTTAAATATTTCATATGGTGAGTGTTTTGAGGAGTTGAAATTCCCTATGTTCTTTACTTGGCATAAATATGTTGGGTTATAGATATGCTAATTAATATCAGATAAATATTTTAATTTATTATTAAATTCTGGACATGCATGTCTTGTTAAAACTTAATTAGTCTTAATGGTGGGTAATTGTAGTGTTTTAATATTCATATTAAGCCTTCATACAATTTAAGTTATTATACATTTCCTAGGGGTGGAAACACCTATATTGAGCAACGAGGAAATATTCACCCCTTTCTCCTTAAAATTGTTAGATGTAGATATAGTTCATGAGGAACGAAAAAAACATCAGAGAGAGTTCTCAAAAGTCTGGGAAGTAAAGAAACAATAATAATGACTATTTTTAATTTATATTACTTTTTTATGGCATATACTAATTTGAGTTATTTGGATTATTATAATCTAATATATATAGTCTATAAAGAACTTTTGGGAGTATTTTATTGGAGGAATTATTGTAAAAAATTGGATAATCACCTTGGATTATAAGATGATTAGTAAAGTTATTATACTTGTGAGTAGGTGACAATTGGTTGAACAGAAAAAAAATTAAAAAATCATGTAGTAATTTCTAGTTTCATAAATTTATTTGAAATTATATTTCAATTTTTTTCTAGGAAAAAATTAGGTTGCTAAGTTGACTCTCAGTTTGGATAAGAGTAACCCTTGACCTAGGGTCATGGGTGGGTTCTAGTTTCTCAAAATTTGGGTCATGACACTTCTAGCTCAAAAGCTCTCATTTTTGTTGGAAAGTTAAAGTTGATTTAGAAAGTGTATAAAAATTAGAATTGGATTTAGTCACTAAAAATCAAAGGTTTCTTTATTTTGTTATTAGAAGTTTGTATTTTGGTAAGTGGGAGTATCTATAAATAAGATGTTATGTAATATTTAAAAAACGGAGTTATGAAAGACAATAATTTTTTAATTCTCAATTTTTATCTTCCTTTATATGGTTGTTTGAGTTTCTATTTCAACCTTATTACTCAAATAAATTGAATTAAGTTATAAAAAGATGGGTTTCATGAACAACTGTAAACGAAATTTGAAAAGTGAATACTTGAATTTAATAGAGTTGCACTAAGTAAAACTATGACATACTAGTGATTCATCATCAGATCTACTGAACAATTGTAAACAAAATTTGAAAAGTGAATACTTGAATTTAATAAAGTTGCACTGAGTAAAACTATGCCATATTAGTGATTCATCATCAGATCTATTGAACATTTATTGCTTTATTTCCTTAACAATATCTCATTATTCCCAATATTAGAGTAATTAAGTGACTAATCCTCCTATAATGTCAAACCAAGCTCCTGCAGTACAAGTTGAGCATTTTCCTGAATGAGCTCCCACAGATTATTCTAATGCCGAGTCTCAATCAATGTAGAGCCAACCACATAGCGTATGATATAAATCCTACCCACCACTGCATGACTCATGAATGCAAGTCCACTTTCATTGACAACCATCAACAACCTTGATTTTAGCTCTCTACCCTTTTGAAAGGAAAACCTATTGACCTTGACCTTTATATTTTTGGTAGCAAACACTACCCATATTCTCTGTCAATCTCCTACCAATCTTGGATATAATATACATATTATTTATCAATCTCCTGCCAATCTTGGTTGTAATTTACAGCTCACACATATCTCTTGTAACCAGTATATAGTACAATGAATCACAAAGGAATGACAAGCTTTCATTTTTCTATCCTTTGTAAACCTAACATGGTATCAGAGCCCTACTTGCTATAAGCAAGCTTTGCACAACATGTCCAACAACCTTCATCACCATTCCCATTTCTCTCTCTCTCTCTCTATCACAGTTGTGAATCATGGCTGATGAATTTTCTTCATCCTCTACAAATCCTATAGTTCTCACTACAGGAAACAATCTTTCCTCTCAACTAAACACCCTCATCTCCATCACTGCTACCACTCAAATGCCATTCAAACTTAGCAAAATAAACTATGCATCTTGAAAAGCCCAATTAACTAATCTTCTATTTGGATATGATCTCCTGGGCTTCCTTGATGGCATAACTCCTTGTCATCCCGAAACTATCCTACAATTTGGTTCTACAACGCCTATCTCCAACCCCGAGTGCAAGTTATGGAAATGACAAGATTATCTCATTCTCCATGCCATTCTTGCATCAGTCACATGGGTTGTTGCTCCACTTATCTCCTCTGCAACAACTTCTCATGAAGCATGGCAGAAATTGGAGACCACTTTTGCAAACCGATCACGAACCAGAATGCTTAGTTTACATAATATTCTGATGAAGACAACAAAGGGTTCTCAATTCATTATTGAATACATGCAGACTGTCAAAATCATTACCAATGATCTTGCTCTCATAGGCTATCCACTTAGTGAAGATGAAATTATCCTCTATGTTCTCAATGGGTTGGGCAATGATTTTAAAGAACTAAGTGTTGCCATTCAAGCCAGAGACTCACCAGTGACATTTGAATAACTTCACGACAAATTACATGATCAAGAAACTCTTTTGAAGCAAGATGATACCAGTAGGGAAACTCCACTAATCACTGCTCAGTTTCGTCACAAATTCTCTAATCATAAAGGAAATAGTGAAAAATTTGGTGGACATCCGTAAGGCAATTTCAACAACAAAGAATCACCCAGTAACTTTGGCAATAGAAGAACCTTTGACAATCAGGGAAAAAAAGACTGTTCAAGGTAATAAGAAATTCTCTAATCAAGGAAATCACCATCCTCAATAGCTTTTCAATTCTTCACAGCATTCTTAGCATCCCAACAATGGTACCAATCAACACTGAAATATTTGACAACTATTTGAAAAAATTGGCCACAGTGCCAAGGTATGTCGTTCCCGACTACCACCACACTTCTCACCTCAAGCCAACTACATGGCTAGGGATCAAGCCAACGACAATGACACTTAGATAGTTTACTCGGGTGCCTCTCATCACATCACTTCGGATTTTCAAAATCTCTCACTACACTTTGATTATGGTGGTAATGAGGACATTATGATTGGTGATGGTAATGGCATTCCTATAACTCATGTTGGTTTTACCACAATCGAAGCACCCACAACCACTTTTTCGCTTGACAATGTTTTGTGTGCACCCTTGATTAAAAAAAATCTTCTTTCTGTTTCTTAATTTTGCCATCAAAATAACACATCTATTGAATTTTTTCCTGATTTTTTTACTGTGAAGGATTTGAGCATGTGGACATCCTTGGTACGAGTCTGGAGTAAAGGAAATGTCTACGAGTGGCCAACGTCATCCTCAACCTCCACAACCAAATCACATGCCTTTCTCGCCAACAAACCCACCATGGAGTCTTGGTATTGTCGTCTTGGTCACCCTTCATCTCAAGTCCTCATGTAGACCCTTAATTTTGTCCTCCTAGCACATGTCCTATTAGGTGTTTGTTCGGTACTTTACAGTAATTCCTTGGTGGCCCATTACTACTCATGTACTTATCTTCTTTTGAGCCACTTCGAAGACTCTAGTTAAGGAATTTATCTGACGACCCCTTGTGACCTTTGGAAGCCCCTAATTTAGACTCAAAATTTTCCTTTCTTTTTAGGATAGCACACATAGGCATGTTTAGGTCACTTAGACAATGTCCTAACCACCTTAGTCCCACTTAGGTACCTTAGGCCCATTTAGATGCACTTGGCTCGTTAGGCACCACCTTAGGCCCACTTAGGCACCCTAGGCCCATTTAGATGCACTTGGCCCATTAGGCACCACCTTAGGCCCACTTAGGCACCCTAGGCCCATTTGGATGTACTTGGTCTATTAGGCACCACCCTCGGCCCACTTAGCCACCCTAGGCCTATTTAGATGCACTTAGTTCATTAGTTTAAATAATCATAAAGTTTATATTTTTTAAATTCTGAATTAGTTTAGCTTTAATCTATCTTTTAGTTCAAGTGTGCTAGTGATTTTAATCCAATAGTTTAGTTAATCATGTTAGATAAAGTTCATGTTTTTTTTTAATTCCAATTTAGTTTAGTTCTAATTTATTTTTTAGTTTAAATGTGTTTGTGTGTTAATTGATCCCATGTTAGTTCTAGATTGTTATTCTCAATTGATGTGTTCCTTGAATCTTAGTCATTAATTCTTGATGGATATCTCATTAGTTTATTTAATCTAAGTTTTAATAGTTTATCATTTTGGCAGTCTCTTGTCACATTTTCTTTTTAGAGGCCATCGGAAAATAGTGAAGATTGGCCTCCATTCTCACCACTTTGGTTTGCTCAGTTGTAAAAAATTTTACTTTGTAATTTTGTTTTCTTTGGTTTTGTTTGGTATGTTGTTTTGTTGTTTTCAAAATAATTTCTTTTATTTTAAAATAAAATACTTTTCTTAAAATGTTCCTCATTAAATTCTATTTTAAAAATTCATTTAGAGTCCTTGGAATCAAAATCTCATTTTCTTAAATAATATGCAACCATGTTTTGATCGGTTTGTATCTTTCTCAATTTTCAATAAAAACTACGGTTTTGATTAAGACACGAATCCAAGCTTATGGTCCCAAACAAATGGGATAATTCTAGGCTAGATTTGTGTATATCAATTGGGGAATTGGTGAAACCCCAACATAAGAAAATCTTTTCAAAATTCATCTTTGCTACCACCTTTGCTACTTGTTGTAATAATATCTATCTATGTTTTTAGGAATTATATACAAGATGTATGTGATAATTAATGATTTCGTATACTTTGATAATTTTTTCTATGCTAATTAGATGATAAGCATGCTAGGATTTCTTTATTTTATTATTTATAATCTAACCCCTCATGTCTTGTGGAAGCACGTTACAAGTTACCTATGATATTCAAGTATGTTTCTTACCTTCATATCTTAATTCCATAAATTATGCATTGCTTTATATATGATCGTTATGTATTGCTTCGTATGTGATTCTCAACCTGTTCAAAACATCTTTTTGATTGTTTGTTTAGCTTGCCATGTTTGATTAAGAGACTAGGGTAAAATATATGTTTTGTGTTTTATTTTCCAAACTAATCATTGATGTCTTGTGATAGCACTTGAGAAGCAATCCAGGTACACACCCTAAATCTTCTTTATGATTGTGGTTGGTTTTATTGTTTGGCATGCTATTTTTTAAATCACCTAGTCTACCTAGCTATCTATAATCAACCAAATTAATTGTCATATTTCCCTCAACTTAGTCAATGGAGACCTTTGTAGGGCTTAGAGAGGTGCTATCTTTTAGAGGTACCTTCCCAATAGGTAACTCGATCCCTAGACCTAGACCCGGGTTTTTCAAAGACACGCTTTTCCAAAAACTATGGAGTCACTTCTTTAGGGTTTTCTTTCTTATTTTATTTTCACTTTAAAATAAAATAAAATAAGTGGCGACTTCGACTTTTCCAAAACTAATTTTTCACCAATAAAAGTGAAGTCTTGCTGATTGAGTGAAGGCGCACGTGAAAAATGCGGGTCCACAAATTGGTAACTCCGCTAGAGATTTTTAGGATCAAGCTTGAACACTACTTGAGGAAAATGTGGCGTTTAATTGGTCGATTAGAGAGTACCTCATTTTTTTAGGCAATGTGATTTAGTTTGCTTGCTTGATTGGTTTGCTATCTTAACATGTCTTTATACTCGTTTATCTTGGATGATCACTTGATTTTTTTGTTCACTTCAGCATGATTCACTCTCACATATGCTAAATAAGACTTTGTTTATATGATACCTATCCACTTGGTATGATTGCTTGTTGCATGACAACCCTTGCTCCTGCATGATTGTATGATTGTTTGTCTATGTTTACCTTCTCACTTTAGATCTTAGGTTTTTCGGATGCACCCACATCCTTCACTATGCACTTTAGATTACCCTGAGTGTTGAGATATGAGAGAGCCTTCACCATTAGAAAACCCCCTGGAAAAGCGAGGAAGTACATATGTAAAGGTGATGACCACCTTGCATGGAAGCACCCCGCCTCCTTAGAGGCGTGCAGAGGGTTATGTACCATTGGAGGGTACGATTGCTTCTGCTAGGGATCCTTTAACCCACCCATTTTATCTTATAGAGCCATCTTAACCTTTTATGTTAACCTAGATCCAATTAAGATCTCATTCCTACACGTGGGTGCATCTGTGGACTTTCAAAGCTGCCTTGGTCATAATTGGGTTCAATTATCCTCTTCATGGTCTCTTTTTGGTGTGCTCAGAGATTGTTACATGTTTGAGTTTCAGTTGGGCCACCTTTCTGTATTGTGATTAGTGCGTTTCCACCATTTTCAAGTTTCCTTCATGTCATTTCTCTTTTTGTGTCGTTGTACCTTATAGGAGTGTTATTCGTTTTGGTTTGGATTCGACTTCTTAGATTAGGGTTGGAGATAGATTGATCAGGGTTTTAGAGCAGTCAAGTATGGATCCTCAGCATGTTATAGTTGATCGACTTATAGTCACCATGACTCTATTCAGGAGGCATTAGTAGGTTTGAGACAGAAGATTGATGGACAGTGAGGTAGATAGCATCTAGTTCATGATAAGATGTCCTGTGATTCACTACCTCCCACCCCATCACCCAATTAGCCAATGACATTGTTGAGTGTGACATCATACATATGATGAGTTTAAAGGATACTAAGTCAAAGTTTATCTGATGAGAGTTCTTGTAGAGGATGTTAGTTTTGCTTTAAGATGGGAGATTTGATTGACATGGTTTTCTTCATGACAAGCATGAGATGGATGTGTTGGATGATAGTTGGATGGTTAGCACAAATTAGCCAGAGATAGTTCACTCTCTTGATATGCTTGAGATCTTCATCGTTGAGAGTTCAGAAGAGATTCAGTTTATTTATGTTAGGGCATTCCGCTTATGTTGATGATATGTTTAAGGATGATGTTAGCCCAGTTATGGTCATTGAGATTCATTTATTCCAGAAGACCCTAGAGACTTACTTGGAGTACACCACATGTCATTAGAGAGTTGACCTTAGAGAGGAAATATGATTGACATATCTGGATATAGACCAGTTCTCAGACCCTACCAATGTGGATAAGTTGAAGAAGTATTACATTTGAGACCATGGTCATAGGATGGGTGGCCATCATTTCGGTTAACATTACATTTTATCACCTCTATCTATATATTAGACTATTGCTAGCCCATTGATCCTCACGTGGTATGTTAAAGCCTTTTTTCTTTCTTATAGCCTTGATTACCATTTCTACACTTGGGTTGGGACCCTTTGATATATATGCATGCTTTGCTAGGAAAGTCTCACGAGCTTTAGACTTATAGGCCTATCTTCTCATTCTTGTTACCATCTCCTTATCACCCCATTTGTTTTATTTTACTATCATCACATTTTCATTCTCTTTCTTGCTTTTATCATTATTTGTTTCATCTTATCTCTTTTTTTCCTTGGGTTGATGATTATTCACATCTTGGTGTAAAGAGGGCAGTCATATCACTCCATTCATCCCATCATTTGGCATTGATTCGGAGATTTTAGTTTGAGAGGTTATCTAATAAGACGGGGTTCATGTATCCATCAGTGATTTGAGAGAGTTTGTCCATTCCTTATATCTTTCCCATTGGAGTTCGATTTATTGATGACCAGAGCATGCACATTCAAAAAAAAAAAACGCAATGATATATTTATATATGGTATCTTGCTCCATTGGGCACTTACGTCATCTTTTAAGGTTTGTTTATTGGGTATATTTGTCATTGTGGATGCTTGTGAGATTTTTATATGAGTTTTCACTCCTTGAGCCACTCTTGTTATGCATTTGGAATGTCGAGGGTTCATGTGAGAGTTCAATGAGATCATATGCTTCTTGGATCATGGTAGATATGTATTAGGTATGAAAGATGGGTGACCTTTTACTAAGGTCTCCGAATCGTTGTCTTATCCACCATTCCATCATTGGTGATATGACTTTCCTTTATTGTACTAATATGGGTTGATCATTATTCATTCCACTTTCTCATTGTCTTATTTTGTATCTCATCACCTCTTTCCAGATCTTCGTTCCACCTTTTATTCATTTCCTACATATTGATACACATTTATGATTCGACTCCTTTTTCACATCATTCACATGTTTCATAGATGGTTTGACCACTTATCCTTTCTCTAGTTGCACCATCGACATTTCCTTTGGTTACCTTTAGGTCCATGGCTCATGATATTTTTCTATGCATTACACTATACACGAGGGTTTAGGTTTGATCATCGGGTATTTGAGCCTAGTTTCCCTTCATTTCTTTTACCTTTTCACCCTGGCCTACGTTATGTCCCATGTCTTAAAACCACCCTTAGACCATGAGATCAGATGCTATCTTTGACAACCTCTACTTAGGTTGGTGTTTGGGATTTGGTTGATATATAGACGTCGTCCTATATCTTCTTCTGAGAGATGCTTTTTTTTTATGCTTGGAGGGATTTAGTGATGGATGTAGACAATTGCTTCATTTTATGAATGATATTTGACATTGTCTGGTTTCCCTTTCTACTGTGTATCAGCTATCATACTGGGGCATATTCCCCTTTCATTTAATTAAGATGAGCCCCTACTTCGAGCTTGGGCATTTTCACTGATCAGAGATCTCTAATGGAGTATGTTGAGATGATATCAGTTCTAGTGAAGCATTGTTGAGCTCATTGACAGTTTTCATGATTCTAGGTTCCATTTGCGAAGTATTTCTGAGATGGACTAGTAGATTGTTGTTGAGCTGGAGATAGTTGATTGATGATGTTGGATTCATCCTTTTGTTATGCATTAGATACCTATACTGGGCATTTTCCACCTTTCTTCAAGGTTCCTAGTTGTTGTTGGACGATATGACTATCCTTATTTATGGTTATAAGGATGTTTAATTGATTTTAACATATTCTTTATTGTACATCATATATCTATACTGGGGCATATTCCTCTCTCCTTGATGAGATTGTGTTCGAGCAACAATACATAGATGGATGATCATTGTTTGTTGTTTACCTCATGACTTCAACATCAAATATTATACTAGGGCATATTCTCCTCCCCTTGACGAGATTTTGTTTGTGCAGTAGTACGAGGATGGATGATAGGTGTTGGTTATTTACCTCATGACTTTGACATCATGTCTTATACTAGGGCATATTTCCCCTTTTTTCTTTGAGTATCCTTGAGATTGGGACAACAACCAACTTGGTTTTAGATTGAGTACTAGTATGGGGCTTTCGATGATTAATTATAAAAGGACCTCCCTACATGGATTTGTTGAGACAGAGATGGATCACATCAGGTTTCACCCGAGGAACATGGGTGGATCATTTAACTAGATGCTCATGAGATAGATTGCTTTCGTCATTGATTACCTTGCGGATTGGGTTATCATGATGAGTAGTATTTTTGTGTCATTTTGAAACAATAAAGTAAACAAGACAAAGAGATTGAGTAGTCAAACCTTCAACACAACCCATTTATTAAATAGGTTATATAAGTTGATAAGATTATGACATGAATAAGGATATGCCTAACTCAAACCCTAAAAAACTCGTACCCATTCAAAATGGTCATCCCTATCTATTTTCTAGGTAAAAATATCTATAAATAAAGAAATGTGTAATAGTTGAACAATAAGAGTGGTAGAAGATAATAAATTTTTCTTAATTTTTTCAGTTATTTATTTGGTCTATGTAATTGTTTGTATGTTTTTAACCCTATTACTCCAACAAATTGATATTAGAGCTAAAAAAAAAAGTCATGGGATGTACCCATCCAAGGTTTTCAATTTAACCAAGACAATTACAATAATTAAAGTAAATATCAAGATAAAGGATTGTTTGGTTCCCAAGATGTATGAGAGGGTGTAGTGAAAGGCTACAAGATGATATAAGATGAACCGCTCTATCCTAAAATCAAAGAGATTTTTCTAAAAAAGATATAAGGAAGAAAGACAAGAAAACTCTTATTCTCATCTATCAAACAATGAATGCAAGCACTTTTGAGAAAATTTCTAGTGTAATCATTGCCAAAAAAAACATGGGAGATACTACAAAATTGACCTAAAAGGATTGATAAGATAAAAGAGTTCATCTTCAAACTCTTAAAGAAGAATTTAAAAGTTTGAATGTGAAAGAGTCAAAATCATTTTTTTTATATTAAATTTTAAGAGTATTGGAGATTTTGAATATACTAAAAAGAAATGGGGAAAGTTTGAAATGACACTTATGTAAACTAGAAAATATTTTGATCTTAAAATTCAAAGTTTGATAATATTATTGTGGCCACCAAAGAATCTAAACATTTATACTTTATGTCCGTTGATCAACTTATGAGTTTATTATTATAAGCCCATGAAGAAAAATTAGAAAGGAAGAATATAGGAAAATTGAGTCAAGTTCTTCAACCAAAAACTTACATTAAAAGATAATAAAGAGAGATTTTAGTAATGAAAGAAGTTAAAACAAGGATGAAAATATTGGTTTTGAATATCAGAATATATTGGGAAATATTGGTGAATATTTTAACACAAAATAAGGATGGAACGAAAATTGATAAAAACTCATAAAAAAAATTTAAGAAAAACTCAAAAAATGATATAAGAAATAATAATAAATATTTTGAAGTTGTTTTGTCGAAAAAAATTAATATTTGTATGATATAATTTGTCTTATTCAATGATAATATCATGTGCATAGATAAAAAAATATGAATTTTGTAAATATATATTCATTATTAAGTTACATTAAATATAGTTCAACAATAATATTGTAATATTTAATTATAATATGTTTAATTTTAAAATACATTTAACATTAAAACTATGGTCCATTTAATTCAAATGTATTTACTTATATAAAATAAGATGATATATGTATAATATTTTTTTAAATATTTAATTAATATATAATGGTATAAAAAAATCTATTAAGAAAATTTATCATGAAAGTTTTTATATTTTTAGTAATCAATTAAATGCAATTTAAAAATAAAATAATTGAAATTAATTAATTTATAAAAATATTCATTGAATATTTTGTTTTTATGACAAATTTTAATGTATATATTTTGTTTTTATATGTTTTAGTGAATGATATTGAAAAGGACAAACTTGCCTAGTGGTCATGTGGTGCCACATCCGCAACAATCCACCTCCATTTTTGGGGTTTGACCGCCTTTGACCAAGGCAGGAGAGAAGAATTGAGAATTGACTGAGGCACCTGGTGAACTGGACCGAAAATTTTTCATCCTTGGAAGAGATAAAGAGGGTTGATTTACAACCCATCCCCATTTTTGGGGTTTGATCGCCTTTGACCAAGGCAGGAGAGAAGATTTGATCGAGGCACATGGTAAATTGGACCCAAATTTTTTCATCCTTGGAAGAGATAATCGGGGTTGATTTTTCCCCTATTTTTTAAAAAACTTCAGTGAAATTTAGTTGATTTTTTTTTTTGGCTATTTTTTTACAATAGCAATGAACCAACAGAAATATTGCCAATTTTATCGTTGAAACTGATATATCGTCAATGTTTTGATGATTTTTTCCAAAAAATTCTGATTTTTCTATTGGTTGAGATTTTAGTGGAGAATTTCGCTTGGAGGCTTATTAATATCTAATATTTTGCCGATATCTCAGCAAAATTTCTCGATATTTCAAACCTTAAGTCAAAATAATCATGGATATAGTTGTGGACATAGTCCTAACCAAAGAAATAGAGGTAGAGGTGGTTCCAATTCATGATAAATAATGAGAACAAGCTAAAATTCACGTTCTTCAAGAAGACATAGAAGACGACTCAACTTAAAGGAAAAATGAAAGGAAAACATATGATAAATATCAAATTCAGTACTATAATTGTAAAAAATATGATCATTATGCATACGAGTGCGGAAGTGCTACATTCATGAACAAACAAAAGAAGGTTTGCAAGAGATCACTAGTCCATCAACTCATGAACTTCCAACAACATTATTTTCGTTGGAAAGTTCAAGTGAAAGGAACAATACCGCATCTTGGGAGTCTATAGGAGTTTTATGATATGATAAAAAATAAAAATAGTGTAACAATGTAACTTTCTTTTCTTATTTTACAAATTGTGAATGAATGAGTTTTGAAGAAGTAATGCATGTTTATGATAAGATACCAATTCAGTGTGTATGAAAAAAAAAAAAAAAAACGTGATTAAATTTCATATCACATGTTTATTTAAGTCTTATTAATTTGTACAACTTGGCATTGTTGTTTAAAATTATTTTTATATATTGTTTCAAACTTATTTCATTTATTTTAAATATTTTATATAAAGATTAAATAATTTGAAAAGTATAATTTTTTAATTAATTTAAATTATATTTAATTTTTATTGGTATTTTTCAATAAGACAACCAAATAAAGGATTTTTTTTTTCTTTCTTTTGAGTACTTTTTAGAACCAAATATAATGTAACCGTAACTGATATCAATATTTTCTTGGGAGAATTATCTTTTGGGGGTAGATGGGCCCCCAAATTAACAAAAGGTTCATATAACTCTTCAAATTGAGTTGAAGGATATGAAATAGTAACAGACAAATATACCCTTTAAGAACACATATAAAATATTTTATAAAATTAAGTTAAATAATTTTTTTTCAATAATTTTTTTTTCAAAAATATTAAATTAAATAAAAGTAGTTTTCAAAAATATTAAATTAAATAATTTTTTTTTCAAAAATATTAAATTAATTGTTTTTTTCAAAAAATATTAAATTAAATTAAAGTATTTAAAAAAAATATTAAATTAAATATTTTTAAAAAATATTAAATTAAATAAATTTATTTTTAAAAAATATTAAATTAAATAAAAGTATTTTAAAAAATATTAAATTACATAAAAGTATTTTTTTTAAATATTAAATTAAATCAAAAATATTAAATTAAATAAAAGTATTTTTCAAAAATATTAATTTTTTTTCTCAAAATCAACAAAGGGCGTTTTTGGAAATACTGAAGGATGATATCCTTCAACTCAATTTTCATATTTTCATTGGGTCTTGGGCTCAATTTGAAGAGTTACATGGACTTTTTGTTAATTTGGGGGCCCATTTACCCCCAAAACATAATTCTCCCTATTTTCTTTACAGACCACAACAAAAAAGGCAATAAAAACCAAATGCGCATTTATTTCACTAGAATAATTGCAATACCAACGGACAACAGCATGCAATGAGGTTGCACTTACTCCTATGCAAGGATCTATGCTCGAGATTTATTATTGTCGATCATAGCTCTTCACATCATACTTAACGCACCCCTTACTATGATATGATTTCTACTGAAGATCAGTAGAGATCTTACTTTTTTCCATACATAACAATATCCTTCTAAAACGAGAAAGAGACATGCGTTATTAGACCCAACAGAGTACGTAATTATATTACTAGTCTTCCTCCAGCGCCAAACCAGGCTCCTGCAGTACGAGTTGAGCCTTTTCCTGAATGAGCTTCCATAGACTATCAACATGCCTAGTCTCAGTCAATGTGGACCCAATTGCACAGCGTATGATGTAAATCCCACCCACCACTGCATGAGTCATGAATGCAGCACCACTTCCATTGACAGCCATTAGCAGCCTTGAGTTCAGTTCTGTGCTTTCCCCTTCTTCTCTGGGCCTCAGTCTGAAGCACACCAGTGCAAACCTTCTCGGCACCACAGCCTCAAATCTGGGATCTGTGGCTACATGTGCCTCGAATCGCTTGGCCAAGTTTACATCGCTGCGTATATGGAACATGAGGTTGTCCAAGCCATGCCTTCGAATCACCACCCAAACTTTGATGGCCCTGAATCTTCTGCTTAGTGCTATTTGCCAATCTTTGTAGTCTATGACCTTCTTTGATTCGCTTGCATTGTTCCTCAGAAACTCCGGAGCAGTTGATAATGAATCCACAAATAGCTTTGGTTCTTTAATCCATAGACAACAGCAGTCCATGTTGGTGAGGAGCCATTTGTGGGGGTTCATACTAATCGAGTGTGCAAGTTCAACCCCATTCAAATGGTGCCTGAATTCAGGACATATACAGGCACTTCCTGCATAAGCTGCATCAATGTGGAGCCACACCTTGAAGTCCTTTGCGACGTGCCCTAGCGCCTCCAGAGGATCAACAGCCCCAGAGGATGTGGTTCCCACAGTGGCACAAAGAAACAACGGAACAAGGCCAGCTCCAATGTCCTCCTCCATTGCTGTGCGAACATCGTCTGGGCATAGTGCAAAATAATTTGAAAATGAAGTGGGGAGGCTTCGAAAATTTGAGGCTGGAATACCAACCAACTTTGAGGCCTTTTGAAGGGTGGAATGTGTTTGATCAGAACCATAGACCACCAACTTAGTTATTTTATGATGGCCGAGCTTTTTGAGAACTTTGTCCCTTGCAGCAGCTAAACTACAAATTATGGCCTCACAGGTACTTCCATGCAAGACACCGCCACCACCTCCTGAGAAAAGAAATGAAGGTGGAAGCATAAGCATTTTCCCAACCCAATCCATCACAATGGATTCGAGTTCAGTGGCGGCAGGCGAAGCGATCCAGTTGAAGCCTACCACGTTAAGTCCAGTGCAAAGCATCTCACCAAGAAAGCCAGCAGTGCTAGCATTTGCTTGGAAATAGCCAAAGAAGTTGGGGCTCTGCCAGTGAGTGAGGCCTGGAATGATGCCATCAGATACATCTTTGAGAATGGTTTCCAAGGGCTCTGGACAATATGGGGCAGTGTCTGGGCAATGGTGCATGAGGTACCCAGGATCAACTTGGCTTTGAACCGGGTACTTCTCCACATTTTTATAGTAATCAGCAATGAAATCGACTACCATTTTGGACTCCTCGGAGAAACTCTGTGGATCCAGAGGGCTGAAGGTGTTGAAAGAGAGGCTGCCCATTGTACAAAGATAAGAAACTTTGAAACGAGCTGTTATGATTTGTAAGGTTCAAAGGTGGGTGTCTCAGACTCTTGAAAGGTATAGTATTTATTTATGGGAGAATTGTGTTTTGAGCCCAGCTGGGCCCAAAAATTAACATTTGGTCCTCCAACCACCCATATTTAAGTCCAACATCCAAACAAAGTATGAAAATTAAGATGAAGGATATTGTCTTTCATTAATTCCTAAAATACCCTTATCCATTATATGCCTACAAGTGAGTGTGAATTTTAATTTTTTTGTGTTTTTTTTCCTTTTCTATTCCCTATTAAATATTACTCATTTCTAACTTTTTTTTTTCCTTTTTATTCCAATATATATTTCTATTTTATATCAAATAAAAAGCAATAATATTTTTTTATTTTTCATTTTTAAAGATATTGAATCCTTTTGTTCTTATTAACAGCAATGATAAAAATTTTGGGATTTTTCATTCAAATATTTTTTATCTTTTTGTATTTATCTTTTAGTTTAATTTTAATTTTTTATTTTAAATTTATATTACCCTTTCATCTATATTTTTCTCTTATTTTTAATTATTTTTTATATTTTCTACATTAACCATATTTTAAAAAATTTTAAAATTAACTATCACTTCACTTTATTATATATATATAGCTTTTTAATTTTTAATGTTTTTATTTTAAAATTTTTAAAAAGATAAATTTGTTGAAAAAAAATAACTAAGATATGAAGTTCTAATATTATATTAATAATTTTTCTTATCTAGATAGATTAATGTAAAGTATTTTGACCCACAACAAGAAAATTGTCAATACAATTTTTTAGTTAAACTTTAAAAATTAAGTTTCAAATAAAATATATTATATAAAATTTTATCTAAAAAATATTGAAAGCGGTATTTAATTTTTTTATTTATTGACTTTCAAACTTATCTAATTTTTTACTTGAAAGGTAATAGAACATGTTTACAAAAAAAAAATTAGTTTTTCATTTTTTAAATAAATGAGTATAAATATATTAAAAGAATTAAAGATAATCTAAGTAAAAATTTTGATAAATATGATTATAATTTTAAATATAGATTCATTTGGATAAAATTTCACAAAAAAAAAATAGTGAAAAGAAATAACATTGCTAAAACTACAAAAATAAAATATGCAATTACAAAATTTTGATGATGAAATTTAAAAATAAAATTCAAAACAATTCTTGAGTGAGAGAATTTGAGTGGGGGAAAAATCTTTGAGTGGAAAAAAATAGGAAAGTTTTTCAAAATCACTTGAAATCCATAACAAAAAGTAATCTTGTACACCCTTGTACAATTAATAAATTTGTCTTGTACAGTTAGTGTAATACCCTTGTACAATAACTCAAATAACTCAAAATTTTATTTCTTATGTGTTAATTTTTGTAGGGAATATCTTAATGAAATAGTTTGGTAAAAAAAAAAAACTATCAATAATCGTCTTAATATCAAATTCAAGTTGGTTAAAAATCGTACAAAACCTATTAGGAGCCTTATACACCCTTATACACTTAGCACATTTCCCTTATACAATTAGTGTAATACCCTTGTACAATGACACAAATTTCATATTTGTCATAACTTAAACGTATTTTCAAAAAGAGACAATATAGAAAATAAAAATAAATAAAAATAAAAACTAGAAAAATATTTTAAAACCAAACTCAGATATAATCTATATAATTTTTAGTTATTTGTTTTCATCTAAAACAAGTAAATATACCTTTCAACCCTTTTTATATAAAAATAAATAAATAAATCTCTACTATGTATTGATATAATCCACTTCTAAAATTAGGTCATATGAAAACATTTTAATTGAGTACTTCTAATAAAAACTCTCCATCCATCATCATTTTAATCGAGTACTTAAAATAAAAACTCTCAATCTATCCACTTTCTTTATTTTTATTTTTCTTATTTTAATAAATTTTCAGTTAATTCAAATCATTAAAAAAAAATCCTTAATAAACAAATTTGTAGCATTTCATATAACTTATTACTAAAAGTCATGTTCAAAAAGTTATTAAAATAAGGAAGGAAGAAGATTAAAAAAAAAATGAACTTTTTATTTTATAATAGTAAAAAAAAACTTTAAAATACTTTTTAGTATAAAAAAAATTAAAATAGTGAATATATTTATTTTAAATGGTATTTTAATCATTAAATTATTTACTTCTAAAATGTAAACTATAAAAATAAATGTAAAAGATAATTTTTATTTATTTAAATTAATATTTTTTTAGAAAATATTTTCCAAAATAGTCTTTGAATCGTTAATATAATTTTTGTTTATTTATAATTTAAAAATAAAAAAATAATGTAATTTTTCAATTATTTATAAAAGAGTTTTAAAAAAATGAAAAATCCAAAAATGGTTAAATAAGAAAGAAGAGTGGCAAGTAGTAGAATAAAGACAAAAATAAGTCAAGTGAGTATTTTTGTCAATTACTATCTCATATCCTTTGGCTTAAATATGGGTGGTTGGAGGACCAAATGTTAATTTTTGGGCCCAAAACACAATTCTCTCTTTATTTATTGCGCCAGTTGGCCCAAAAATTAAGGTTCTGGTACATATAATTTATTGCAAGCAATCACATCAACTGTTTGCTGTCCTAAAGAACGGTCAAAAATCACATCACTAATTGCTTCCTATATTAATCCTAAATATTTTTAAATAAAGATTTAAATATTGAAAACCATTAAAATAAATATTTTTTTTATTAAAACCATTTTTTAAAAGTAATAAAATAAAAATCATGAATCTTTAAAACTATAATTATAACAAATATTTTTAATTTTAAAACTAATTTCATAATTTAAATTAATGATTTAAAAAAATAAAAATGTTACGAAAATAATTTTTTTATTTTAATTCCATTTAAATATAATTTTTTTAATCTCTATTGATAACAATGAAATTATGTTTATGAAGACAAAATAGTAAAAATATATATTTCATTTAATTTACTTGTAATGAGCAATTCAAACATGATTGATTTTAATTTTATTTCCTATTTATTAATTTTTGTAGGGTAGGTCTTAATGGCATAATTGTTGAGATATTAGGAATGATTTCCTTATATCATTATTTCCTTATATCATTTAGTGTTTAGATATTAGGAAAGTTAAGATATTATGAATATTGAGATATTAGGAAAGTTGAGATATTAGGATATTAGTTGTTATTTCCTTATATTATTCTTTCCTTGTATCATCCTTTCCCATTCTTAGAATGGTGATTACCCTCTATATATACTCTGCACATGAACGAAAGAAAGTATGAATGAAAAACTACCATTCATCAATTTGAACATGGTATCAGAGCTAGGGAACTGAAATCCTGGATATTTTGTCGTAAGGCCAACAATTGCCCCTCCTTTGCGAGAGAAAAAAAAAATGAGTGAAAAAAGTACTATTGTTTTTCAATCTGAAGGTACTTTCAATCCAGGAATTATTTTGACTGAATCAAACTATGACGTTTGGTCACAACTCGTGGAGATGCATATTGCCGAACGGGAAAAACTTTCCTACATCTGAGGTAAGACAAATCTACCAAAAGAGTCAGAAGATGGATATGAAAAATGGTATGCTGAGAATCAAAAGGTGAAGAGATGGTTGTTAATGTCCATGAGTCCAGAAATTATGAAGCGTTACTTACGCTTACCCACCGCTCAAGAAATTTGGAGTGCATTATCAAAGGCCTTCTATGATGGAAGTGATGAATTACAAGTTTTCACTTTGAATCAAAAAGCCTTCACTGCCAAACAAAACGGCAGGTCTCTTTCTGAATATTATGGAGAGTTAACTGAACTTTTTTGCAAATTGGATCATCGGGATAAGGTAGTCATGAAAGACCCTGAAGACATTGCAGCATACCGAAAATCCATTGAACGACAACGGGTGCACATCTTTCTTGCTGGATTGGGTGGTGACTTTGAGCAAGTTCGAGGAGAGATTCTACGCAAAGATCCTCTTCCCGATTTGGAAGAATGCTATGCACTGATTCGAAGAAAGGTAGTACGTCATGCTAGTATGAAAGCAGAATCTGACAACCCTGACACCTTAGTTATGGTAGTCCGACAACAATCAACCCGAAATTGGCAGGACCAATCCAAGACCAACCATCCTAAGACAGACCCTAATATTGATAAGTCAACCTTCAAATGCACTCACTGCAATAAGACTGGTCATACCAAGAGTCGTTGCTCTGAAATTGTGGGATATCCAGACTGGTGGGATCATAATCGTGATCAACGGAAGAAGGATTCCAAGAAAACCTCGACTGCAGCTATTGCCGAAATAAAAACAGAGGCTAATGTTGATGAGAAAGCCTCTACATTGATAGCCGCTACAGATTATGGTAGTAAGTTTTTAAATACTTCTACACCTGTTATTAATAATGCATGGATAATTGATTCTGGTGCTACAGATCATATGACTTTTGATTCTAGACAGGTCTTACCCGTTAGACCTTCCTCATAAAAATTTGTTTCCACAGCCAATGGTAACACAACCCAGTCATTGGGGAAGGATCCTTAACTCTTACTGATACTTTGAATTTGGATTCTATTTTAATTGTTCCATCCTTAAATTACAATCTTTTGTCAGTTTCTCAAATCACTGCAGCCTTATCTTGTATTGTCATTTTTTGGCCTGAATTTTGTGTTTTTAAGGACATCCAAACAAGACAGACCATTGGTTTTGGTATTAAGCGGGAAAAACTCTATTATTTGGACTTGCAGTCAAATGATTCAAATAAGTTGCGACAAGCCTTGATGGCAGATGGATTTGAGGGGGAGAAGAAAAAGTCTGAAATTTGGTTGTGGCATCGACGTTTGGGACATGCTTCCTTTGGTTATTTAAAAAAATTATTTCCTAGTTTGTTTGCAAAGAGTGATATTTCTGGTTTCCGTTGTGATATTTGTGAATTGGCTAAAAGCCATCGTGCTTCCTTTCCATTAATTTTGAATAAAAGTCCATCTCCTTTTATGGTTATACATTCTGATGTTTGGGGCCCATCCAAAGTCCCAACTTTGAGTGGTTCGCGTTAGTTTGTTACTTTTATTGATGATTGTACCAGAATGACATGGTTATGCTTGATGAAGACCAAAGATGAAGTGAACTTGTTGTTTCAAAATTTTCATAAAATGATCGAAACTCAGTACAATGCAAAGGTTCGGGTTCTGCGTAGTGATAATGGTGGAGAATATCAAAGTTCTGATCTTCAAAAGTATTTGGAAGGACATGGCATCATTCATCAAACTACTGGAGTTGCTGAACGAAAAAATCGGCACTTGTTAGAGGTTGTTCGTGCTTCCTTGATAGCAACAAAAACACCGATATCTTATTGGGGAGAAGCAATCACATCTGTCGTATACTTGATCAATCGGGTACCTTCTAGCTCAATTAACTTTCAAACACCTCTCCAAGCTCTTACTAATGTCGTAGTTGCCCCAACCATCCCAAATCTACCTCCTCGTGTTTTTGGTTGCGTGGCATTTGTGCATCTACACAAGCACCAACGCACTAAGTTAACTTCTCATGCATTGCAATGTGTGTTTGTTGGATATGCATTGCACAAAAAGGGATATCGATGTTACCATCCTCCAACTCGACAAATGTATATTACAATGGATGTGGTGTTTCATGAAGATTCGATGTATTTTTCATCTGAGTCTGAACTTCAGGGAGAGTACCATAAGGAAATTCAGACTCTTGATTATGATTATCATATATCTAAGGAAGATGAATCTGGACAATCTGAACTAGTGAACCAGGAAGTGGGTGAGTTGGATATGAGTGGTCAACAATTTGGGTCCGAAGATGTCTTCACTGAAATACCAAACCAATTGTCGTCTGTTGAGGGTGTTCTTAATTTGGAACCCGATCCATTCATGAAACGGTTACCACATCGTCATAATAGAGGTATTCCTAAACCCACATATGAACCTGATTTGTCTACCAAAGTCAAATATCCCATGAGCAACTATGTGTCTAACCATCGTTTGTCTGAATCAAATAAGTCATTTGTAAATCAATTATCTACTGTAGTTATTCCTAACAGTGTGCAGGAAGCCTTAGTTGATTCAAGGTGGAAAGCAAGATTGGTTAGCCGATATCCTCACCAAAGCTGTCTCAAGTCAAGTATTCTCAAAATTTTTAGACAAGTTGGGCATGTGTGACATCTATGCACCAACTTGAGGGGGAGTGTTGAGATATTAGGAATGCTTTCCTTATATCATTATTTCCTTATATCATTTAGTGTTTATATATTAGGAAAGTTAAGATATTATGAATATTGAGATATTAGGAATATTGAGGTATTAGGAAAGTTGAGATATTAGGATATTAGTTGTTATTTCCTTATATTATTCTTTCCTTGTATCATCATTTCCCATTTTTAGAATGGTGATTACCCTCTATATATACTATGTACATGAACAAAAGAAAGTATGAATGAAAAATTACCATTCATCAATTTGAACAATAATTTAGTAAAAAAAAAAAAATACACTATCAATAATCGTCTTAATGTGAAACTCAAGTTATTTTAAAATCGTACAAAACTTATTAAGAGTTTTGTACACCATTGTATACTTGACACATTTCCCTTGTATAGTTAGTGTAATACCTTTTTACAGTGACACAAATTTAATATCCTTCCTAAGTTATGTATCCATGTAGGTGTGTGTTAACCATGTTTTCAATGGTTTGGTTGAAAAAATTATGGATGACTTAAGGTTAAAAAATTTCCTCGAATATCATTATTAGGGAAAAGATTGGAATTTTTATGTGAGAGTTAAATATAAAGTGTATGGCATAGGTGTACGACCCTTAGGTGACAAGAAAAATAAATGAGTCATTCAGAATCGATTGAAATCTTTCACAAAGGGTAGTCTTGTACACCCTTGTACACTTAATACATTTTCCTTGTATAATTAGTGTAATACACTTCTACAATGACATAAATTTCATATCCTTTGTAAGTTATGTGTCCACATAGGTGTGTTTAATCATATTTCCAATGGTTTAGTTGAGAAAATGGTGAATAACTTAGGATCAATTTTTTTTCCCCAAATATCATTACTAGGGGAAGTATTGGAATTTTCATGTGTGTTTAATCATATTTCCAATGGTTTAGTTGAGAAAATGGTGGATGACTTATAATCAAAATTTTCCCCCCAAATATCATTATTGGCGAAAGTATTGGAATTTCCATGTAGGAATTAAATAAAGTGCATAAGATATGTGTACAATTCATGGATGATAAGAAAAATAAAGGAATGGTCCAGAATCGATTGAAATATTTCATAAAGGGTAGTTGTCACACCCCTGAATATCACCCTAAATTTTTCATGAGTGTGTGGTGCTAAGGACCCTTTCTTAGCCAACCTTTCTTCCCAACCCTTAGAAAAGCACAGTAACAAGACACAAACGATTACGGGAACCTTCCCAACTTGTATTAAACTCACTACAAGATACGAAATTGTTTTCCCTGTGTCAGAGTACAATGCTTACACACCTAAGCATTCAGAGACTCATCCCTCATCTCTCATGCTCTCTCAAGGATGCAAAGGTCCTTTTAAAAGACCCAGCCTACAGTTTACATTTGAATTTCAAAATTCAAAATATGGAGCCAATCCGGTGGTTATGCAACTGGCCAGAACCACCCATAACTGCTTGCATAACCACCCACCACCCAGATAGTGGTATGCTCGTGTAACCACCCACTTGCACCAGTCATCAGCATCTCAGCCATCTTCCAGTCAACTATAGCTGACTACTAACCAGATCACTTATTGTCCAAGCTAGTTGTCACTAGCTAGCTGCACTGGTTAACTGTCATCTCCTCAAGCCTTTCTCATCAAGCTGCAGGAGAGTCCCCCTAACAAGCTGCCTCATTCCTCGTAAGGTGCCTCTTATGACCTGGCGTCTACCAACGTGTCTTTGATGAAGGCCTTCTGAACTAGGCAGCATGCACCAACCAACTGACCAGGTGTCTGGTGCATCGGTATGCCTTCCCCACATTGATGTGTGAGTCCATGTCATGTCAAGGTGCCCATGGCTTGAGCGTGTTGCTGGCTCCCACTGTCAGGTCAAGCTGCACAACAACGAGCCATGGCATTGCGCCCATGGATGATCCCTCTTGGTGCACAGGGCATTACACCCCTATGTTGTGCGTAGCCATCTTGGGTGCGAGCCAGCTACTGTCCAATGCCCCATCAAGCCATGGCATTGAGCCCATGGCTTCCTTAGTTGGCTCACCGCACAAGGCTTAGGCGCCCTCGTGCCTGCGCGGGGAGAAGGTAGGTCGCACCAGGCCTCGTGTCGTTGCAACCAGGGGGTGCACACTACACATGTCGTGGAGCCCATGTGTGCGTGCTTGAGTTCCATCCGTGTGTCCTAGGCACACCCAAGGTCGTGCCATGGTGCCCCCTTGGTGCGGTCAAGGCCTTGCCTTGGTGCCCCCTTGAGTCACTTACCCCCCCTCCCCCCTCCTCCTTAAAAAGCAATACGAACCATTTTCAAATGTCTAAAGAAGACGTCATACATGCTTGAGGAGACATAATGGAATATTTAAATAAATATAAATTAAATTCCAAAATAAGCCTCAACCTCCATTTGCACCAACTCCATAGACCACATAAGCCTGGTGTGCACGCGGTGCCTGGTGTGCACGCGGTGCCTGGTGTGCACGCGGTGCCTGTCTGGCTCGCTCGTGGTGCGCGTCTGGCTCGCACATGACCTCTTCACTTAGCTCCTGGGGTTTGAACCACCAAACCTCCAGGCCATCCTTGTTCTTCGTCTAGGCTCTCATTGGTGCAAGGCCTACCCATGAGACATTTTCCTCCAAATTTGAGTCAAGTGGCTAAGGGGTTTACAGTAGTCTTGTACACCTTTACACACTTAGTACATTCCCTTGTACCGTTAATGTAATATCATTGTACAATGACATAATAAATGAATAAATGAAATTTAATTTTTTTTATTAATTTCATATAAAAAAATAGTACTAAACAAGGTTTTTCATTTTTTAATTAAAAATATTTTAAAAAAGAGACAATATAGAAAATAAAAATTATTTTTAAAAATAAAAAATAAAAAATAAAAACTAGAAAAATATTTTTAAACCAAACTCAAACATAATCTATATAATTTTTAACCACTTGCTTTCATCTAAAATGAGTAAATATACCTTTTAATCCTTTTATATATATAAAAAAAAATTCAATGTCTACTATGTATTGATATACACTTCTAAAATTAGGTCATACGAAAACATTTTAATTGGGTATCTAAAATAAAAACTATTCATCCATCCTTTTTCTTTTTATTTTTTTATTTTAATAAAATTTCAATTAATTCAAATAATTAAAAAAAATCCTTAAAAGTCGTGTTCAAAAAATTATTAAAATAAGGAACGAAGAAGATTAAAAAAAATTAAACTTTTTATTTTATAATAGTTTAAAAAAAACTTTAAAATACTTTTTAGTATAAAAGCAAAGAAAATAGTGAATATATTTAGTTTAAATAGTGCTTTAATAATTAAATTATTTATTTCTAAAATGTAGAGGATAATTTTTATGTATTAAATTAATATTTTTTTAAAAAAAATATTTTCTAAAATAGTATTTGAATCATAGTATAATTTTTGTTTATTTATAAATTAAAAATAAAAAATAAAAAATAATATTGATTTTTTAATTATTTATAAAAGAGTTTTAAAAAATAACGAAAAATCCAAATGGTTAAATAGTGGAATAGGAAGAGTACTATAATAAAGACAAAAATAGGTAGTTGGAGTACTATAATAAAAAAAAGTGTCGGTACTGCTACTGTTATTAGTACGTCCGGCATCAATATTTTATCTATTATTTTCACGAGGACACTTCGCTGCATATCCCTCTGTTGATTTTTTAATTTATTTATTTTATGTTATTTTATTTTTTGGTACTAATTAAGATTTTGTTTTGTTTGTCATTTGGCAGCTAAAACTCTTTTTGGGGTTTGTTTTGGGTCATGTCATCATCATCGAATAATCAGGAGCAATTTATTTACTACACTTAGTTGATGACATTCATACAACTATGAGTTCAGTACTTTTCATCTTGAGATAATTATACTAATGATTTTCATTTCCCATTTAACATTGAAAACCCTTCCACACATGTTGATCTCACTTCATTGATTTTGGCTCAAAAGTACTAAAAAAAATATATTTGATTTTATTATTAAAAATACAAAATATAATCAAACATAATTTAAATTAGTAATAAACTTATAATATTTTTTCAAAATTATTTAATGTTAACATAGAATAATTAAATAAGTAAAATAAGTTTCAAATAAGATACGAAAATAGTTTATTAATTTTAAATTCATTTTTTTTTATTTTTTTTTATTTTTTCTCTTACTTTTTGTTTTTTTGTTTTTTTTTTATATTTTCTCTCAAACTTTTTGAGAATTGGCAAACATAGCTTAAAGGTTTTTATTTTTTATTTTTTTTATGAAGATTTTGATAGGAGCATCAATCATTTCTTTTTTAAGATGAGCCATTTCTTTTTCATTTTTAATGCATGGTTTCACGTGAAGAGAAAACAAATAAGTAAAATAAAAAGGAGGAAGGTTTTAGAATAAGAATAAATGGCCAACGGTCCCACTTGGCCGACACCATGAAATATAGAGTTTAGTGACTGCCAAGGGTTATGATGATGATATTGCAAGGGGACCATTTTGGTTTCTGCAGAGAAATGATGATGACAAACAATGGAACGAAGGAAAAAATAAAATTTATTAATTGTTCTAAATTAACCTTCTTCTGTTCCTTGCTCTTCTTATTTCTACGTTCTATAGCAGTTAGATGAAAGGCAGTTGGAGAAGAGGCCTAAGTAAGGAGAGATGGGTTGGATATAATTGATGTGGTGAAGGATGTGGCGCGTTGTGCTCCTTTTCACCAATCATGCTTGTGGTCCGTCTGAACTCACTCTTGAAATTTCTCTGCATTTTCCACATGAAAACTACCCTGAAAATCATATAGACTGAGTTGTAGTTGGGAATAAGGTTGAGAAACTTTGATATGATTTTTGAGCATCAGTCGAATCTAGTAGCATTGGTATTTGTATGGGAGTATTGAATATAATTATATTTAGGTCAAATTTTTGGATCAATTTTATAGTATCGATATTTGTACGGATAGTAATGGATGGTCTCATATCATGTTGGTATTACTTAATTTAAAGGAAAAAATAGTAAAAATTTACTTAATTCCAATAACACGCCTCTCAAAATGATTAATGTCAAGACAAGTTATTATTATATCGATGATATAATACAATCCATCTAACCCACTCAATAGATTAATTAAGTTGAAATATGTATGGACTGACAAAAGAAACCATTAAAATGATTCTAACATGTTAGACCCGTTAATACAATTAATTCTAATCCCTTTAACCTATTAACATAATCATGACTCGTTTAAAATTTAAATTTATAAATATATAATTTTGAAATATTTTTTAGTTTCTTTAACTTTTAATTAAGTTTGAAATTTTAAATTCTTAATTAATTTACTTATTCATTTTAATCATAATATTTTTATAATACATAAAGTAAATGAAAATTTGAATTTACATATATTTATAATTGTATACAATATTTTAATTTTAAAATATTTATAATTTTTATGATAAAATATATATAATACTTAATTATTTATTATCTTAAGGCTATGATATTTATAATTATGAAAAGTATTTTTATTTTTATTTTTATTTTTATTTTATATATATATAATTAATAAATTTATATGGATAAATTATACATGAGTTATTTTGATATAATTAAGTAAATGAGTCATTTTGAAGCAATAAAGTAAACAAGACAAAGAGATTGAGCAATCAAACCTTCAACACAACCCATTTATTAAATAGGTTATATAAGTTGATAGGATTATGACATGAATAAGGATATGCCCAGATCAAACCCTCAAAAACTCGTACCCATTCAAAATGGTCATCCCTATCTATTTTCTAGGTATAAATATCTATAAATAAAGAAATGTGTAATAGTTGAACAATAAGAGTTGTAGAAGATAATAAAATTTTCTCAATTTTTTCAGTTATTTATTTGGTCTATGTAATTGTTTGTATGTTTTTAGCCCTATTACTCCAACAAATTGATATTAGAGCTATAAATAAATAAAAAATTGTCATGGGATGTACCCATCCAAGGTTTTCAATTCAACTAAGACGATTACAATAATTAAAGTAAATATCAAGATAAAGGATTGTTTGGTTCCCAAGATGTATGAGAGGGTGTAGTGAAAAGCTACAAGAGGATATAAGATGAACCGCTCTATCCTAAAATCAAAGAGATTTTTTTAAAAAAAATATAAGGAAGAAAGACAAGAAAACTCTTATTCTCATCTATCAAACAATGAATGTAAGCACTTTCGAGAAAATTTCTAGTGTAATTGCCAAAAAAACATGGGAGATACTACAAAATACCTAAAAGGATTGATAAGATAAAAGAGTTCATCTTCAAACTCTTAAAGAAGAATTTGAAAGTTTGAATATGAAAGAGTCAAAATAATTTTTTTTATATTCAATTTTAAGAGTATTGGAGATTTTGAATATATTAGAAAGAAATGGGGAAAGTTTGAAATGACACTTATGTAATCTATAAAATATTTTGATCTTAAAATTCAAAGTTATATAATATTACTGTGGCCACCAAAGAATCTAAACATTTATACTTTATGTCCATTGATCAACTTATGAGTTTATTATTATAAGCCCATGAAGAAAAATTAGAAAGGAAGAATATAGGAAAATTGAGCCAAGTTCACTTATGTAATCTATAAAATATTTTGATCTTAAAATTCAAAGTTAGATAATATTACTGTGGCCACCAAAGAATCTAAACATTTATACTTTATGTCCATTGATCAACTTATGAGTTTATTATTATAAGCCCATGAAGAAAAATTAGAAAGGAAGAATATAGGAAAATTGAGCCAAGTTCTTCAACCAAAAACTTACATTAAAAGATAACAAAGAGAGATTTTAGTAATGAAAGAAGTTAAAAAAATGATGAAAATATTGGTTTTGACGAATATATCGGTAATTTGATTTTATGAATATCAGAATATATTGGGAAATATCGGTGAATATTTTAACACAAAATAATGATGGAACGAAAATTGATAAAAACTCATAAAAATATTAAGAAAAACTCTAAAAATGATATAAGAAATAATAATAAATATTTTGAAGTTATTTTTTCAAAAAAATTAATATTTGTATGATATAATTTGTCTTATTCAATGATAATATCATATGCATAGATAAAGAATATGAATTTTGTAAATATATATTCATTATTAAGTTACAATAAATATTGTTTGATAATAATATTGTAATATTTAATTATAATATGTTTAATTTTAAAATACATTTAACATTAAAATTATGATCCATTTAATTCAAATTTATTTACTTGTATAAAATAAGATAATATATGTATAATATTTTTTTATATTTAATTAATATATAAATGGGATAAAAAAATCTATTAAGAAAATTTATCATGAAAGCTTTTATATTTTTAGTAATCAATTAAATGAAATTTAAAAATAAAATAATTTAAGTTAATTAATTTATAAAAATATTCATTAAATATTTTGTTTTTATGACAAATTTTAATATATATATATATATATATATATATATATATTAGTGAATGATATTGAAAAGGACAAACTTGCCTAGTGGTCATGTGGTGCCACATCCACAACAATCCACCTCCATTTTTGGGGTTTGACCGCCTTTGACCAAGGCAGGAGAGATGAATTGACTGAGGCACCTGGTGAACTGGACCAAAAAATTTTTATCCTTGGAAGAGATAAAGAGGGTTGATTTACAACCCATACCCATTTTTGGGGTTTGATCGCCTTTGACCAAAGCAAGAGAGAAGATTTGATCGAGGCACATGGTGAATTGGACCCAAATTTTTTCATCCTTGGAAGAGATAATGGGGTTGACTTTTCCCCTATTTTTTAAAAACATTCGATGAAATTTAGTTGATTTTTTTTTTTTTGGCTATTTTTTTACAATAGTAATGAACCAATAGAAACATTGTCAATTTTATTGTTGGAATTGATATATCATCAATGTTTTGATGACTTTTTCCAAAATTTTCTGATTTTTCCATTGGTTGAGCTTTTGGTGGAGAATTTCGCTTGGAGGCTTATTAATATCTAATATTTTGCCAATATCTCAGCAAAATTCCCTGATATTTCAAACCTTTACTCAAAATAATCATGGATATAGTTGTGGACATAGTCCTAACCAAAGAAATAGAGGTAGAGATGGTTCCAATTCATAATAAATAATTAGAGCAAGCGAAAATTCACATTCTTCAAGAAGACATGGAAGACGGTTCAACTTAAAGGAAAAATGGAAGGAAAACATATGATAAATCTCAAATTCAGTACTATAATTATAAAAAATATGATCATTATGCATATGAATGTGGAAGTGCTACATTCATGATCAAACAAAAGAAGGTTTGCAAGAGATTACTAGCCCATCAACTCATGAACTTCCAATAACATTATTTGCATTGGAAAGTTCAAGTGAAAGGAACAATACCGCATCTTGGGAGTCTATAGGAGTTTTATGATGAGATAAAAAATAAAAGTGGTGTAACAATGTAACTTTCTTTTCTTATTTTACAAATTTTGAATGAATGAGTTTTGAAGAAGTAATGCAGGGCAAAAGATGGGAAAATGCTATAGATAAAAACAAAAAGGAAGCATGACAAATAAGAGCTAAAATTTATTTCAAAAGGGTAAAAAGGTAATTGAAATATGATTAGTATACAAGACAATGAAAAATACATAAAAGTCGAGAGATATAGATCATTAATATTATTGATGCTAAAGGTTAAGGCAACAAGACATTTACTATAATGAGGTATTTTCTTATGTTGCTTGTTTAGAAACTATAAAATTAATAATATTTTGGTAGGTTAAAATAATTGGACAATGTTTTACATTGTGAAATCCACTTTTTTGAAAGAGCATCTTAAAGAAGTATATGGGTATGTAAAACAACTCATGGGTTAGATGGTAAAAGATATTAAGAACAAACTTCTAAAATTGAAAAGAGTTATACATGGGAAATATTTTTACAAAAATAATTTTATTAAATACCTTGGTAAACATGCTCTCAATATAAAAGTGAATAGAAAAGTCACATAATACTTGTATGTTTCTCACTTGTATGTTTCTAAGTGGATGATTTGATCATAATAATTACTAGAAACAATCTAATGATGTTTGGAGAGTTTAAAGAACTAATGATCAAGAGTTTGAAGTGATCGACAGTTGTCTTGTGTCATACAATATTAGCCTAGAAGTGAAGCAACTCTTTTTATTGCTCATGTAAAAGAAATTCACAAGAAGTTTACCATGAATATGTATAATTTGATTATTAAAAATACCAATAAAATGTTGAGTTAATATAATATAAAAGTTTAGTTAGAGGCCTACACTACTTGATTTTGATATACATATATATATATATATATATATATATATATATATATATATATATATATATATATATGAAGAATGTCAATAATTTTTTGTTACATAAAAAATACACTTGATTACAATTCATATTACTCACCTTCTAATAATTAAAGTTTGTTAGTAGAATTTGTTTCAGGAACATCATACATATGACATGCAGTTTAACTCAAAAAATTGTTGAAGAAGCTTAATTATCCACAAGAAAATAAATATGGATCTATGTGGATAATATGTCTGTAATTGCATTATAAAAAAATCCATTTTTTTTATGATCAAAGCAAACACATCGATACAAGATATTATTTTATTAGAGAGTCCATTCTAAAAATAAGAATGTAGTTAAAATTTGTAAAGTCTCGTGATCAAGTTGCTTATATTTTTGTAAAGTCTCTCAAAGTTCAAAGATTTTAGAAGGTTAAAAATACTACTTAGAGTAACAAATTAAATTTAAGTGAGCTTGGTAAAAAGTAAACTTCAAAATGAGAAGTTTCCAAAAATAAAATAAAAAAATAGAATTTAATTTAGTTTGTAAAAGTCAATTAAATATTTTTAATTTGAGTGGCTGATTTAATTTCTAGATTTTTTCAATGGTTTCTAAATTTTTGTTATTCGATGTTTTTGTGTTTTAAGAATTGTGACGGCAACAATAGCCACATTCAACCCAATTGTTTAAGTTATATGTGTATAATTCATGGATGATAAGAAAAATAAAGGAATGATTCAGAATCGATTGAAATCTTTCATAAAGGGTAGTCTTGTACACCCTTGTATATTTAGTACATTTCTTTTGTACAGTTAGTGTAATACCATTATACAATGACATAATAAATTAATAAATGAAATTTAATTTTATTTATTTATTAATTTCATATAAAAAATAGTACTAAATAAGGTTTTCATTTTTTAATTAAACTTATTTTCAAAAAAAGACAATATAGAAAATAAATATTATTTTTAAAAAAAAAAATAAAAAAAAATAAAAAATAAAAACTAGAAAACTATTTTTAAACCAAACTCAAACATAATGTTGACCCCTCTAATTGAAAAAGGCCTTTTTTTTTTTTTTTTTCTTCTACCCTGAGAGAAGCTGGCAGCACTGCAGAGGAGTGAGGGGGGACCTTTTTCTGCCGGGAGCAAGACGTGTGGCAAAGACATGACTTGCTATGGTGGTAGTAGGGAGTAGGTGAAGGCTTGCATGAGATGAGAATGCATAGAGCAGGTCTGAAGGATTGATGGGGGAGAGACGTGTGAGGGATTTTTTTGAGCAGGTGAGGGAATGGAAAGAAAAAGGAGATATGAAAGGTGATGCTAAAAAAAAAAAAGGTGAACGGAAGAGAAGAGAAGCAGAATAGAGAATAGAGAAGAGGAAGGAAGTTAGAGTCTTACCAGTTTTGGAGTAAAGAAAAGTGTGAGAATCTGCAAAAGCTTTGAGAAACCCAGGTATGGCCATTGTACATTTCACCGTTTTCTTCCTCTGTGCTTGTTGATTTTGAGTGTTATTTGCTGATTTGGGTGTGAATATCATACATCCATGCATTGTTTGTTGCCTTTTAAGCTATTGATAGACTGGATCTTGCCATACTCATCTATGCACCTTTGTTTTTCTTTGAGATATATTATGAATACGGTTCAGTTTTACTGTGTTTGTCTATGAGAATCGTGTTTCTACTCCCTGTTTCGTTCACCTATTCTTGGCCCGTTGATTAAGACATGAAACGTGTAGCTATAGTTGGTTCATTTTGCTTTCTTCACTTGTGCTCTGTTCTCTTTTTTTTTCTTCTTCTTTCTTTCCCCTGTTTCTGATGTCCACCTATGAAGAGCTGGGTACGATGAATATAAAACATTAAGAGGTTCAGAGTGATTGTGGAACATGGGTTTTTACTGGGTGAAATAATACCAGAAGATTTCAGGGATGTTTATGTGGATAAATGCAAGTGTTTGCATTCTTGGAATATTGGTGATTGTTTCTCAAGTTTGACACAGCTTGGAAGGCACTAGAAGGTTATTTGAGAGATTGCTTTGCTATTTGGGCCCGATGAGATATGTACTGAAAAATAAAAAATAAAAAAATGAGAGAGCAAAGAAACCGAAAGATGGCCATGGTTCTGGAACCAGAACCCTCGTCCTAGCCACCACCATCGTTCCCCTCCACGAGATTTGACATCCAAGGTTTCTTCGACCCGTCTACTTCTTTCTCCGACGAGGATGATCTATTTGGCCGCCTTAAATCCCTCTAGCGTCAGCTCAAGTTCATCGACATCCAGGAAGAATATGCCAAGGATGAGCAAAAGAATCTCAAGTGGGAGCTCCTTCAAGACCAAGAGAAGGTCAAGAGGATTCAGTCCGTGCCCCTTGTCATCGGCCAGTTCATGGAGATGGCCGATCAGAAGTATGGTATAGTGGGATCCACTACAGGTTCTAATTACTATGTCAGGATTCTCAGCATGATTAATTAAGAGCTTTTGGAGCCCTCTGATTCTGTTGCTCTCCACCGCCATTCCAATGCTCTCGTTGAGGTCTTGCCGTTGGAGGCCGACTCTAGCATCTCGCTTCTCAGCCAGTCCGAAAAGCCGGATGTTACCTATAACGATATTGAAGGTTGGTGATAAGCAGAAAAGTAAGATTGGTGTGGTGGAACTGTTCAGGTGGAACCACTGAGAGGAGGGGGGGAGGGAGTTGATAAACTCGATAGATGTGGTGAGAAAAGAAGTTGGGAAATGTGATTGCTTGCAAGGATTTCAAGTTGCCGCCCTTTAGGAGGTGGAACGAAGCTCTGCATGGTGACTTGTGTGCTGCTGGGTGTACATGGGTTGCGAGTTGATGTTTTTCGTGGAAAAGTGGGGCTTCATTATTCCTCTTCCCGAAGTGGCCATTCACTAATGACATGAAAAGGTTTAAATAAACGATGGATGACAAGTCAATGGTGGCATGGGAATTCTCATAAGTGGCAGGGCACTTCAATTATTTTGAATAAATAAGTGACAGTGACATGGGTCTAGTTGTGGTCTCATGGTGGAATTTTTTCCTTTTGTTTGTTTGTTTTTTTTTAATTTTTTTTATTTTTCACGTGTCAAAGTTTGGTGTCAAATGTTTGATTTCCGAAAATTCTTTTTAAATGATTCTTAAAATCTCGGTTTCTCGAATAATCTCATTTCTATTCCAATTTTCAAATGATAGCTAAAATTCTCATTCTCAAACAATTTTTCAAAATTCCAATTTTCTAATTTAATTTTTAAAACTTCGTTTTTTTAAATAATTCTTCAAAATTCTGATTTTCAAATTTAATTTCTAATTTCCAATTTTCACATTTATTTATTTAATCATTATATTTTCATTATTATTATTATTCTATTTATTTACTTATTTACTTATTTTTTAAAAATTCCATCTTTAAATCATTCTTCAAAATTCCAATTTTCGAATTTAATTTCCAAAATTCCAATTTTCACATTTGTTTATTATTATTATTATTATTATTAGTTTATTTATTAATTTTTGAAATTCCATCTTCAAATTATTTCCAAGATTCCAATTTTCATAATTTAATTTTCAAAACTCTAATTCTCAATTAATTTTCAAAACTCTAATTTCTTTTAAACTTAATTTCCAAAACTCCAATTCATAATTTAATCTTCAAAACTCCAATTCTCAAATAATTTTCAAAATTCCAATTTCCGAATTTAACTCCCAATTTCCAAAATTCCAATTTTCACATTTATTGATTCAATCATTATTATTTTTGTTATTATTATTATTCTATTTATTTATTTATTTATTTTTAAATTTTCATCTTTAAATAATCCTTCAAAATTCCGATTTCCAAATTTAATTCCTAATTTCCAAAATTCCAATTTTCACATTTATTTATTTAATCATTGTTATTTTCGTTATTATTATTATTCTATTTATTTATTTTTAAAATTTCATCTTTAAATAATCCTTCAAAATTCTGATTTCCAGGTTTAATTCCTAATTTCCAAAATTCCAATTTTCGTATTTATTTATTTAATCGTTATTATTTTTCGTTATTATTATTATTCTATTTATTTATTTTTAAAATTCTATCTTTAAATAATCCTTCAAAATTCCAATTTCCATATTTAATTCCTCATTTCTGAAATTCCAATTTTCACATTTATTTATTTAATCATTATGATTTTCGTTATTATTATTATTCTATTTATTTATTTATTTATTTTTAAAATTTTCATATTTAAATAATTCTTCAAAATTCCGATATCCAAACTTAATTCCCAATTTCCAAAATTCCAATTTTCACATTTATTTATTTAATCATTAATATTTTTGTTATTATTATTATTCTATTTATTTATTTATTTATTTATTTTTAAAATTCCATCTTTAAATAACTTTTCAAAATTATGATTTCCAAATTTAATTCCCAATTTGAAAAATTCCAATTTTCACATTTATTTATTTAATTATTGTTATTTTCGTTATTATTATTATTCTATTTATTTTTAAAATTCCATCTTTAAATAATTTTTCAAAATTCCAATTTCCTAATTTAATTTCCAATTTTCAAAATTCCAATTTTCACATTTGTTTATTATTATTATTATTATTATTATTATTATTTATTTATTTATTTATTTATTTATTTATTTATTTTTAAATACCATCTTCAAATAATTTCCTAAACTCCAATTCTCAAATAATTTTCAAAATTCCAATTTCTTTCAAATTTAATTTCCAAAATTCTAATTCTTAAACTTAATCTTCAAAACTCCAATTCTCAAATAATTTTCAAAATTCCAATTTCTTTCAAATTTAATTTCCAAAATTCTAATTCTTAAACTTAATCTTCAAAACTTCAATTCTCAAACATTTTTCAAAATTCCAATTTCTTTCAAATTTAATTCCCAAAACGCCAATTTTCAAATAATTTTCGAGCTTTCAATTTTTGAATAAATTCCAAAACTTTAGTTTTCTTTCAAATAATTTTGATTTCACTCCAATTTTCAAATATTTCTTTAATTCTACCACTCTTCATCTTTCCTTAAGGTTCAGGGTCACCGAAAATCCGAATGGTACATCATGATCTGGGACAGTCATGAACTCACTGGGCCCGTGCTGACGTCGCCCAATCCCATGTCAGGTAAATAAGACATGCTCCTCATCATATTGAGCACCATCGTACTATCGTGTTGATCAAACGACATGGCCACGAAGTCTTGGCAAAAGTCCTCCATCTCCAGGGTTTGCACCTTGTCAAATGTGAATCTAGTCATATATAAGTTGTCATCAATGTGACTAATCTGCAACACTGGCTCAACAGAAATGAACATATATCCTGTAGACTGCATTACGACGACTTGGCCATCGTGAATGAACTTCACCTTCTGATGAAGGGAAGAAGGAAAGACCCCAGCTCTGTAGATCCAAGGTCGGCCCAAAAGCAAGTTAAAGGATGTAGGAATCCTCAAAACCTGGAACAAAGTAACAAATGTGACCCTGAACAAGAGGGTGAGGGCTTGACTGACTCATACACCATTTGATTATCCTATTCGCCCATACACCATGAGTTTGGCAAATTACTTCGTGAGGGCGTCGGAGCCACAGACCCATTCGGACGGGATCATTGGGGGACTTAGCACTACTCAGGAGGCCAAGCTACAGCGCCTCAACGATCAGCTACAGTTGAGTGATAGAGCCCCTAACACTTCGACATCTGCATTTACCACTCCATCATCTCCAGATCGCATGAGCCTTATGACGCTTTATTTCCCGGATGAGATCGATGAGCACGGGACATTTGCCGAGATCGGAGACATAGTGGATGGAGCCATTCCACATGACGAGTACGTCGATAAGATGCTCGCGATGAGCTTGAGCCAGATCGAGGGGATAGTTTAGCCTGAGCTCGCTTTACCATTTGATATTTTTGGGGTGTCCGTCATCAAGATTGTTGAGGAGATCCAGACTGCTCTTTCTCTGGAGTTTTCAGAGGATGTTATAGCTGTTGATGATTTTTTTGATTACCCTGTTGGCCTAGTTGATGGAGCGTCCGACTTTATGGACCCACATATTTCAATTGACTTTTTGTTAGGATTTGTCTCCCGTTTTGACGATGTTCATGATTCTTCATTTATGGATTTGAGTATTTTCAAGTATTTTCTTGTCCCTTATGATATCACTTTATCTGCACCCTCTTCACCCACATCACAGTTATTTGATATAGATGATGAGATTGCACAGCATGATTTAGATGATGACTGGTCTTCTGCTTCTGATTCGGACCCCATTGATTAGAGAGTTTCACCTGCTACAGAGGACACATAGATTGTTGATTTCGGCACAGCAGATTAGCTTAGAGAGTTAAGGGTCCGATCAGATTTATCTGCAGATAAGAGAGATAGCCTCATCCAACTGCTTAGATCATATTTGGACCTTTTCGCATGGTCTTATGAGAACAAGCCAAGCCTTGATCCATCTATCATCCAACATCGTTTACCACTTCTGCCCTATGCTAGACCGATTAAGCAGAAGTTGAGACTATTGCACCATTGTTGGAGCTTGCAAGTGAAAGAGAAGATTCAAAAGCAGCTCAGTGTAGGATTTTTATCAATGGTCGAGTACCCCGAGTGGCTGGCCAATGTCATCCCTGTTCCCAAAAAGGATAGCAAGGTGAGAGTTTGTGTTGATTTCTGAGATCTCAACAAGGCTAGTCCTAAGGATGATTTTCCTCTCCCACACATTGATATGTTAGTTGACAGTACGATAGGTCATTCGATGTTGTCCTTTATGGACGGATTTTTTGGGTACAGTCAGATCCTGATGGCTCTAGAGGACATGGAGAAGACGTCCTTCATTACCTAGTGGGGTACTTATTGCTACCGAGTCATGCTATTCAGGTTGAAGAATGCATGAGCTACCTATCAGAGAGCAACGACCACCATTTTCCATAACATGATGCATCGGGATGTCGAGGTTTATGTAGATGACATGATAGTAAAATCCTGAGATAGATCAGATCACCTGGCAGCTTTTGAGAGGTTCTTGAGAGGATCAGACAGTTCAGATTGAAACTGAATCCCAAAAAGTGCACTTTTGGAGTGACTTCTGGGAAACTCTTGGGATACATGGTTAGTGAGAGAGGTATAGAGACAGATCTAGATAAGATCAGAGCCATCCTTGACATGCCTGCATCGAGGACTAAGAGAGAGGTCAGAGGCTTCTTGGGTATACTTCAGTACATCAGCAGATTCATTGCCAGATTGACAAATATCTGTGAGCCCATTTTTCGACTCATGAGGAAGAGTCAACCTACTATTTGGGATTTTCAGTACCAACGTGCATTTGAGAGGATCAGAGAGTACTTGTTGTCACCTCCAGTCTTGGTGCCTCCTACACTAGGCTGTCTTTTACTCCTATACTTGTCAGTCTCAAACGTAGCATTGGGATGCATGTTGGCTCAACTTAATGATTCGGGCAAGGATCAAGCCATTTATTATCTGAGTAAGAGGATGTTGGATTATGAGATGAGATATGTCATGATTGAGTGTTACTACTTAGCATTGGTGTGGACTCGCATTTTTCACGTGCGCTCCCACTTGATCGGCGAGACTCACTTTTTATTTGTGAAAAATTAATTTTGGAAAAAGTCGGAGTTGCCACTTATTTTATTTTTATTTTAAAGGGAAAATAAAATAAGAAAGAAAAACCCTAAAATGTGACTCTATAACTTTTAGAAAAAACATGTCTTTGAAAAACCCGAGTCTAGGTCCGGGGATCAGGTTACCTATTGGGAATGTACCTCTAAAAGGTAGTACCCCTCCAAGTCCTATAAAGGTCTCTATTGACTAAGTTGAGGGAAACGTGACAATTAAATGGTTGATCATGGATACCTAAGTAAGCTAAGGTTTTAAAAAAAAATAGTATGTCAAGCAAGAAAGTCTGATCATAGGAGATGGTCCAAGTGCATACCTGAACGGCTTCTCAAGCGCTATCATGAAACATAAAAGTTAGTATAGAGTTACATCACACAACATGTGTCTTTGTCAAAGATAATCAAACAAACATCAAATATATATCAAGGCAATCAAACAGGATAGAAAGCATGAGCATAGTACACAATGACAATCATATTCACAGGGTTTAGAAAGTGGGTATTAGGGAACGTACTTGGATAGCATATATAACTCATAGCGTGCTTCCATAGGACAGGGAGAGGTTAGATAATAAATAATATAGAACAAAAATCCTAACATGCACATCTAATTAATATAACAAAAAATGATTGAAATTATCGGTCATCACACATATCTTGTATACATGTAAGTAGCAAGGGTGGTAGTAAAAAAATAATTTTTTAAAAAACATTTTTTTTTTATGTAGGGGTTTTACCAATTCCCTAATTGATATACACAAATCTAACCTAGAATTATCCCATTTATTTGGGACCACAAGCTTGGATTCATGTCTTACTCAAAATTGTAATTTTATTTGAAATTTAAGAAAGATGCGAACCAATCAAAACATGGTTGTATGTTATTTAAGAAGACGAGATTTTGATTCTAAGAACTCTAGATGAATTTTTTAAAAATAGATTTTTAAAGGGATCTTTTGAGAAAAGTGTTATATGTTAAAATAAGAGAAATTAATTTGAGAACAATAAAACGTATGAGAAACAGTATACCAAGAAAAACAAATGGAAACAAAATCATAAAGTAAAATTTTTGGCAACCAAGCAAACTGAAATGGTGTGAATGGAGGCCAATCTTCACAATTTTCCGATGGCCTCCATGAATTAAATATAAACGAACAAATGTCAAAGAAAATAACTAAATAGCCTTAGATCAAATAAAGTCAACCAGATATCAATCAAGAACTAACAAAGATTAGTCAAGCGCATAAATTGAGGATATAATCAATAATTAAATTAGATTAGTCGAACACACAAACCTATGATTAAGGTAATGTTACATATAGTACCATAAGAACTTACAATTCTAAAACACTCGAACTGTGTAAGGATCAATTAGGAACTAGAGCTTAACACACTTAAAACATGGATATAATGACAAGGGGTCAAATAAATTAAATAATTAAAATTCTAAAGACTCATAAACCAAATATGATCAATAAAAAAAATAACTGAAATTAATAAACATAGTGATAATGATATAGAACCAAATAAATTAATCACCTAAAAACCTAAAGCATCACACAAATTAATTAGGACGAACCCATGAACTAAAATTAAATAAAAACAAGATGATGATGACATAAAACCAAATAAATTAATCGATTAAAACTTTAGAGACTTGAAAATTTAATAGAGTAAAAAATTAGTAAACAAAGCTCTAATTTTCAATCTAAAAAAAAACTAATAAACTAATGGATAAAAAAGAAATCAAAAACTCAAGAACAAGGAAACTCACTTACCTTTAAAAGATACAGCCTACTCGCTTTGGGGATCAATGGCGTTCATGGTTCTCTTGAAGATACCATGAAGATCTTTATGGAAATTGAGGCGTGGACCCCTTAAAATGCAACCTGCTGCCACTTTTCCTTCAAAAAATCTCACCATCTAAAAGTGCAACCTGCTGCTACTTTTCTTTCAAAAAAATCTCACCCCCTCAAAGTGCAATCTGTTGCCATTTTTTTTTAAAAAAAAAAACAAATCTCACCCTAAAGTGGCAATCTGTTGCCACTTTTCTTTTAAAAAAATCTCACCCTAAAGTAGCAGTCTGCTGCCACTTTCCTTTCAAAAAAACTTCACCCTAAAGTGGCAGCTTGCTACCACTTTTCTTTCAAACAAAAACTCACCCTAAAGTAGCAGCCTGCTGCCACTTTCCTTTCAAAAAAAAAAAAAAAATCCACCCTAAAGTGGCAGCTTCTTTAAAAAAAAACTCACCCTAAAGTAGTAGTCTGCTACCACTTTTCTTTCAAAAAAATTTCACCCTAAAGTGGAAGCCTTGGAGAATCCCCACTCGGTTGTGTAAAGGTCTTCCCAATGGAGCCTGCATGTCTCTCCACGTGTTGATACCTTTTTTCAAAAAATGATGCAGCACATGGAAGATTGTAGCCGTGCTTGTGGATCCTTTTTTGGTGGCAGTCCACATGTTTCATTCTTCCTGAGCGACAGTCTTTGTGTCATCTTTCCCATGTGCGGTTGTGCATGGAGATTTTTTCATTGCTTGGAGAATGGTGGGTCAATGGGATGGGGCATCAGTGGAAAGAAAGTTTTGACCAGCATGGGCGCTCATGCCATTAGAGATGCAGCCGTGAAGATTCCCCAAGAGTGACCTGCTACTAGTGCGTGTCTTGAATGGAACCTGTGATGCGTGTTGGTCCTCTTGATGGTGAGGAATGCGACTGTGTGCTTCCCTTGTCGGGAAAGTGGCAGCCTACTTTTAAGAGAATTTGTGGCCGCCACTTCTTAGAGAATCCCCTTCTCCCCAAACCCCATGGGATTTTTTCCTCTTTCATCTATGTCATGTGGCTTCTTTCTCTATTTTTGCTTCCCTTCCAAATACGTGGTCAACCTCCTTTTTAGAAAAATAAAAATCTTCTTTCCATCCTCCATTTAGCCTGATCTGCCTTCCCTTTTTTTAACAATAAAAATCTTTTTTCCATGTCGCATAGAATTTCCCCACATATATGCAGCCGTGTACATCAAGGATCTTCTCCAATGTGTGCATTCAAATCTCATGCCAAAATAAAATAAGAATTAAAATCAGTAAAGGTCATGAAATTGAAAATTAAAACTAATTAAAATTATGCAATTAAGAACATTATGTCCATCATAGGTATACAAAAATAATTAAGACATCAGTTTACGGAATTAATCATCAATCTCATGCCATATTCTATAAAATCAATAAATAAAAGCAAATAACCAACCAAATAATAATAAATAAGTAATTAAATAAATAAAATAAATAGAAATAAGAAATCAAGTACATGCAAGCGTTAAAAATGCAAATCATGCAAATTATGCAAGTGGCGTAGGAATTACCTAAAAGGTGAATCTAAGTAGACCTAAAGTGAGTGTGTGTAGGCTAGAAGGTGCCTAGGTGGGTCTGAGCAGGTTAAGGTGAATCTAAGTGGCCTAGGGTGGTGCTTAATGGGCCAAGTGTATCTAAAAACTATCCTAAAAATGAATAAAAAGCCTAAGTCTAAATTAGGGCTGCCAAAGGTCACAATAAGGGGTCACATAATCCCTCAACCAAAGCCTTCGAAGTGGCTCAGAAAAAGTAAGTAGTATGAGTAGCTATGGGTCATCAAGGAATTACTGTAGAGCACTAGAAATGAGCTTAAAGGCATGTGCTAAAGGGACAAAATTGAGGGTCTACAATTGGTTTGGGCCACTCACGGACTAAGACATTACATGACCGAGTATTCAGTACACTTGATATCCCGTCTAGATCCTCTAAGATATTTGTTTGACAGGCCCGCTTTGGTTGGTCATGTCATGAGATGGTTGGTACTTCTGACTGAGTTTGACATCCATTATGTCACTCAGAAGTCCATCAGAGGGAGCATTGTTGCAGATCGCTTAGCCTCATTACCGGTTTCTGATAGTAGAGTTATTGATGATGATTTCCCAGATGAGGACGTTGCTGTTGTGACTAGTCTGTCAAGTTGGCGCATATACTTTGATGGGGCAGCCAACCATTCTGGATGCGGGATAAGTGTTTTGTTGATATCCCCTCATGGTGACCACATTCCTAGATCTGTTCATTTGGCTTTCTCAAATCAACATCCTACCACAAACAATATTATTGAGTATGAGGCTTGCATTTTGGGATTAGAGACAGCTCTTGAGCTCGGGATCAGACAGATGGAGGTGTTTGGTGACTCCAATCTAGTATTGAGACAGATTCAGGGCGAATGGAAGACTAGAAATGTGAAGCTTAGGCCTTACCATGCATACTTAAAGCTACTGGTTGAGAGATTTGATGATTTGAGATACACACATCAGCCTAAAGCGTAGAACCAGTTCGCGGATGCCTTAGCTACTCTAGCTTCCATGATTGATATTCCTGTTGAGGCAATTGTTCGCCCTTTACTGATCGAGTCAAGATCTGTTCCCGCCTATTGTTGTTTGATTGAAGAGACAAAGTTAGATGATGGTTTGCCATGGTACCATGACATATATCACTTTCTGAGACTCGACACATATCCTGAGGCTGCCATGGCCAAGGATAAGAGAGCATTGAGGCAGTTCGTCGCCCAATGTGTGATTTGTGGTGAGACATTATATAGACGATCAATTGATAGGATGCTACTATTGTGCTTAGACCGCGCCTCTACCGATCTAGTGATAAGAGAGGTTCATGCAAGAGTCTGTGGACCACTTATGGGAGGGCATATGTTAGCATGTAAGGTCATGATGACTCGCTATTTTTGGTTAACCATGGAGATAGACTGTTGTCGGTTTGTTCAGAGATGTTCAGAGTGCCAGATACACGGGAACCTCATTCACGTGCTACCTTTAGAGCTGCACGCATTAACTTCACTATGACCATTTTTTAGTATGGGGTATCAACATCATTGGAAAGATTTCACTGAAATCTTCCAATAGTCATGAGTTCATCTTGGTCGCCATCGATTACTTCACTAAGTGGCTGGAGGCCACCTCATATGCGAGATTGACATCGGCTGGAGTTGCTAGTTTCATCAGATCACACATTATATGTCGCTATGGAGTCCCTCATGAGTTGATCTCAGATAGAGGTGTACATTTCAGAGCAGAGGTTGACACTTTAGTAGAGATATGGTATCTAGCATCATAGGTTGTCTGCGTATAGGTCACAGACGAATGGGGCAGTAGAGGCCTCGAATATCTTGCGGAGGATGGTCGAGACTTCTCAGGATTGGTTAGAGAAGCTCCCTTTCGCATTATGGGCTTATCAGACTTCTTTTCGCACCTCTACAAGGGCCACACCCTACTTCTTAGTGTATGGTATGGAGGCAGTGCTACCAGTTGAGATTGAGATGGGTTCGTTGAGGGTAGCATTAGAGCAGTAGATTCTAGAGGCAGATTGGGCTCAAGCTTGATTAGACTAACTCAATCTCCTAGATGAGAGGAGGTTGAGGGCAGCAGACCATGTTCGTGCCTAGTAGAGGAAGATGGCCCGTGCTTTTAAGAAACGGGTTAAGCCTAGACCACTACAAAAAGGTGACTTGATTTTGAAGGTCATCAGGGGATTGATCAAAGATCCTAGAGGGAAGTTCAGACCCAATTGGAGCGGACCTTACTTCATTAAGGAGTGACCTCAGAGGGCGCTACATGGTTGATGGAACTAGATGGAAATCGATTCTCAGAGCCGACCAACGTGGATCAGCCAAAAAGGTACTATGTTTGAGACCATAGTTGCAAGATGGGTGGCCATCATTTCGGTTAGCCATATACCTTGTTATTCCATTTTGACATACAAACTGTTGTTAGCCCATTGAGCCTTGCATGTGCATTATAACATTTCTTTCTCATCGCTTTGCTCATATTTTTGCACTAGGATGGGGGTCCTTTAGTGTATGAATGCATTGTTTGGGAGTCTCATGAGTCTTGGACCTACGGGTGCATCTTTCTCCCATTATTTTTCCTACCATCACTCTAATGTATTCCATCGTATCTCATTGGTTGTGTTCTTCATTTCTTTTTCTTTATTCTATCTATTGCTTGTTTTGCTTCATATTCTCTCGAATCTGAGTGGTGATCCTCCTCAGTTCATTACATGGAGGATAGTCACATCATTTCCATTATCTATCCCACGGACACTAATTCAAAGATCCTTAGTTTGGGAATGTCATCTCGTTAGAGAGAGTTTTTGTTACCTTAGCACTTGAGGGTGTGCCTATCCATTATTGCTATCATCTTTGGGGTTTATTTGTTTATGTTCAGGGTATGTGCATCTGTATATATGTAAAAAAAAAAAAAAAACTGAAAGAAAAAATTGAAAAGAAAAGAAAAATAAGCACATATGTGTATGTGCATAGTATTCTCCATCATTGAGTTTGTAATAATGATATCTGAGGGTTATTTTATCGAGTATGTTTGTTGTTGAGAGTTCATATGTGAGCTTTCTGAGATCTTATTTTATTTGTATTCGCTTTGTCATATCTCTTTGAGAGTGAGATGAGTGAGCTTCTCCTAGGGACTCCAAGTCATTGTCCTATCCATCATTACATTCATTATTGATGTGACTTTACCCCATGTTTGATTTGAGTTGGTCACCACTTTTCTTTGTATATTCATTGCTTCGCTGTCATCTTCGTCATTGCTTGTGATTCATCCTATTCGCTTCACCCCCTTGTTATTTTTTTACACTGACCTATTCCAGGTTTGATATTTCCTTTACATCATTCTTGCATATCTCATTATCAGTTTGATTTGCTTCATCGTCTCATTATTGATATTATACTTACATTGGGCACCTTCAGGTCCATGGCTCATGAGCTTTTTTATACATGTTGCATTTTATACATGAGGGCATGAGTTTTTAATCATTGGGTATTTGAGCCTAGTTTCCTTTCATTTCTACTACCCTATCACCCTAGCCTACATTACGTCCTATGTCTTAAGACCATCTTGAGGCTATGGGATCAGATGTCGTCTTCGACAGCCTCTACTTTGACAGGTATTTGAGACTTGGTTGATATTTGGATATCATCATACTTCTTCTTCTAGGAGATGTCTCTTTGACGTTTGAAACCGATTCAGTTGTGGATTTGGATAACTGGGATCAAACATTTGATGATGGATGATTTGGGGTTATCTGGTTTTCCGATTTACTATACATCTATGCCATAGTGGGGCATATTTTCCCTTTCGATCGAGATTTACAGATCTTCATAGAGTCACATGATCGTCCCCACCTATGAGATGCACGCCAAGATGATGACCTGTTTGTTATCTTATCATGATTTCCTAAGGGAACCTCTCTTGAGCCATTTAGTTAGGCCCACACTTTTGATGTTTAGATGTCATCAAGCCTTTTCTTTCGGGAAACGCCTCTTTGATTTTTAGACCCAATCCAATTTTGGATTTAGATGACCGGGACTACACATTTGATGGTAGATGATTTGAGGTCATCTGATTTTCCAATCTACCATGCGTCTATGCCATACTTGGGCATATTTCACTTTTCAGTCGGGATTTACAGATCTTCATGGAGTTGCATGATTGTCCCCACCTATGAGATGCACACTGAGATGATGACCTGCTTGCTACCTTATCATGATATCCTAAGAAAGCCTCTCTTGAGCCATTTAGTCAAACCCACACCTTTCGGCATTTGGATGTCATCATGTTTCTTCTTCTAGGAGACGCTTCTTTGATCTGTTGATCCGATTCAGCTGCGGACATGGATGGTTAGAATTACATACTGAGTGATGGATGATTTGGTGCCATTTGGTTTTCTGAACTACCACACATTTGATGTCATACTAGGGCATATTTCAGTTTTGGTTGAGATTTGTAGATTTCCATGGATTTGCATGATCATTCCCAGTTGCGAGATGCACGTCGGGTTAATGATTCGCTTTCATTTTGTCCTGATTACCCAATGGAGCCCTCCTTGAGTCATTTGGTCAGGCTCTTGCTTTCTGATATCGTCATGATTCTTGGATGGAGTTATCTCAGGTGCATAGACTCCCACATCATCATTTTAGTGGAGTACAGGTCAGATCTCCTATACATCCCCATGGAGTTATTCTCGAGTCATTGGGACGGATTGGATGCCCTAGTTGCCATACTATGGCATATTTCCCTCTTTTGGCTGTGGAGATGATTGTTTTCTCAAATACTTGTTACAGTCTTCATTACTTGGACGAGAGATATTTCTTTGCATTATTGGTCACAGTTTCTGTGATTTTGGCCAAGATGAGCCTTCAACGAAGCACGTCATTCGAGTTTTGATTGCCCCACCATCCATGACTCTTTAGTAGATTGTTGTGTAGAGATTATGGTAGTTACCCTAGCAGATTACTCTCTTGAGACTCCCCATTGGGTCATCTCTTTGAGACGAGGATGGATCTCTCCAATAGAGCATGTCGAGTTAGAGGCGTCCGACCTATTGTGACACATCATCAAGTCTCGTGATTCAGTCCGATGGGCTGTGAGGCCATATTTATAGTCAGTTTGACCATTCCGACTTGTCAGCAGAGCATATTTCGAGACTCATGGAGTCTCTTTTAGACCCTTCCTGTGGATTGAGAGTTGTAGCGGCACGTTGCACTGGGGCATATTTTCCCCTCATTATCTCTTCACATTTTCAGCTTAGCATTTAGAACCATCATGTCTCTTTTCCATTTGGCGTTTAGAGCTGCATCTTCAGTTTGGCGTTCAAAGCTGTCATTTATCCCCAGTTCGACATTCAGAGCCGTTATGATCTCTCCACAGTTTGGCATTCAGAGCCATCGTCCATATTTAAGCCCTCATAGCCACCGTTTCTTTTCAGTTTGGCGTTCAAAGCTGCATTATTAGTTTCAACGTTCAAGTTCATCGTTCATTCACAGTTTGGCGTTTAGAGTCGCATCTCTTTTTAGCTTAGCGTTTAGAGCCACCATCTTTTTTCAGTTTGGTGTTCAGAGCCGTCGTTCACAATTTGACGTTTAGAGCCCCATTTCTTTTTAGTTCAGCGTTCAGAGCCATGCTTCCAGTTTGGCTTTCAGAGCCACCTCTCCAATTTAGCGTTTAAAACCGCCACATCTTCTCATTTACGACATTCAGAGTTTTCCTTCTCAGTTTGACATTTAGAGATGTCAGTTCTTAGTTATGGCGTTTAGACCCTTCGTCCTTCTCAGTTCGGCGTTCAGAGCTGTGTTTTCAGTTTGACATTCAAAGCCGTATCTCTTTTCAATTCGGCGTTTAGAGCCACCATCTCTTTTCAGTTTGACATTGAGAGTCGCATCTCTAGTTTAGCGTTCAGAGTCACCATCTCTTTTCAGTTTGGCGTTCAGAGTCATCGTTCACAGTTTGGCATTCAGAGCTGCATTTCTTTTCAATTTTTCGTTTAAAGCCACCTCTCCAGTTTAGCGTTCAGAACTGCCATATCTTCTCAATTACGACGTTAAGAGTTTTCCTTCTCAATTTGACATCCAGAGATGCTAGTTCTCAGTTACGACGTTCAGAGCTATGTTTTCGGTTTGACATTCAAAGCCACCATGTCTCCCATAGTTTGGCATTCAGAGCCACATTTTCAGTTTGACATTCAAGGCCATTATTTGTTCCTAGTTCAGCATTCATAGTCATCGTGTCTTTCTTCCGATTGGCGTTCAAAGCCATCATCTATTCCAATTTAGGCGTTCAAAGTCATTTCTCCCAGTTTAGAAGAGCCGTCTCTTTTAGTTTCAGCGTTTAGAGCCATATTCCTAGCATTTAGAGTTGTCATTCTTTTTTTAGTTTGGTGTTTAGAGCCACATTGCTAGCATTTAGAGTTGTCGTTTTCTTTAATTTAGCATTCAATGTCATCTTCTTCACTTTAGATGTTTGGAGCCCTCAGCTCACAACCCGGAGTCATTCCTATTATTCACATCCCTGAGATGTTTCATTTTCGTCATTCTAGCCACCTATGAGTGGCCTCGACCTGGAACCACGAGCCGAAAGGCATCCTGATCGGCTATCCATTTAGAGTCTTGAGCTCACGACCCAAAGTCGTTTTTCTCATTCATGACCTAAAGTCATTTTTTCCATTTAGAGCCTTGAGCTCACGACTCAAAGTCGTTTTTTTCTTGTTTATGACCTAGAGTCTTTTTTTTTTTCCATTTAGAGCCCTGAGCTCACGACCTAGAGTCATTCTTAGCATTCAGAACCTTGAGCTCACGACCCAAAGTCGTTCTTCTCATTTGTGACCCGAGTCATACTTAGTATTCAGAGCCTTGAGCTCACAACCTCGGGTCGTTCTTTTTATTCATGGCCTAGAGTCATTCTTGGCATTCAAAGCCTTGAGCTCACAATCCAGAGCCATCTTCGCCCTTTAGGTGTTCAGAGCCACTACTTTCTTTCATGGGTGTTTAGAATTGTAGTTCAGACCTCCCATTAGCATTAAGAGCCAAAATTTTCCTTCATAGGCGTTCAGAGCCATATTTTCCAGTTTTAGGCATTCAGATTCATTTCTTTCATCAGTTTTAGGCATTTAGATCCACCCATATTTTCCATTTGGCATTCAGATCCATGTTTTCAATTTGGCATTTAGAGCCATCATCTTTCCATAGTTTGGCTTTCAGAGTCGTGTCTTTAGTTTTAGGCGTGAGCCATGTCTTTAATTTGACAGTTAGAGCCATCATCTTTCCATGGTTTGGTGTTCAGAGCCATGTCTTCAGTTTTAGGGGTTCAGAGCCATGTCTTCAATTTGGCATTTAGAGCCATCATCTTCTCAGTTTTGGTGTTCGGAGTTGTTGTGCATACTTCATTCCAACATTTTGAGTCACCACATTTCCTCATTTTTGGAGTTCAAATTCATTTCTCCATTGCCTTATCGTTCAAAGTCATACCTCCTGGCATTCATGTTCACTGGCATCGTACATCTTGACTTCATGATTTTACATTCCTCTTCATTTTCCTCACCTCGTTTCTTCGTGCTTATCACTTGTTCATCATGCTTTTCTAGACTTCCCCTTCCACTAAATGACATAGTCCTTTGAGTTCATGACACATATTTCAGTCATGTTGTTGGACACCCTACACTTAGCATTCTCATGTAGTTCACATAGGGCAATTCCCTTTGGACGCATTCTTTCCTATACTCTAAGGTGGTTTGACCATTACTCATCTTTGACATTGATATTCGAGTAACTTTCAGAGGCATCTTAGAGAGAGTTTGGATCCATAGCGCAGCTTTAGAGGCACTCCGAGAGCTACCCTTCACTTAAGATTTTAGAACCCCTTTTGTTCCTTTTTGGTTTGAGCGAGTTTGTGTTCTACTTGTGTACCTTTAGGGGTCTTTCTTTTTCTTTGATAGAGTTCACTTCATTTCACTTAATATTTACACTTTCTTTTCACTATAATGTTCATATTCCTTACACTCATGAACTCTACCGAAGAGGAGCATATTTGTAGACCCCCTCTGATGGAAAAGGTTTTTTTTTTCTTCTATCATCGTGAGAGAAGCTGGCAACACCTTGGAGGAGTGAGGGGAGACCTCTTTCTACTGGGAGCGAGTTGCATGGACGTGTGGCAAAGATGTGACTTGCCATGGTGGTAGCAGGGAACAGGTGGAGGCTTGCATGAGAGGAGAATGCCTAGAGCAGGTTTGAAGGATTGATGGAGGAGAGACGTGTGAGGGATTTTTTAAGCATGTGAGGGAATGGAAAGAAAAAAGAGATATGAGAGGTGAGGCTAAAAAAAAGGAAAAAAAAAGTGAGAGGAAGAGAAGAGAAGCAGAACAGAGAACAAAGAAGAGGAAGGAAGCTAGAGTCTTACTGATTTTGGAGTAAAGAAAAGTGTGAGAATCTGCAAAAGCTTTGAGAAACCCAGGTATGGCCATTGCACATTTCATCGTTTTCTTCCTACGTGCTTGTTGATTTTGAGTGTTATTTGCTGATTTGGGGCAAATATCACACATCCATGCATTGCTTGTTGCCTTTTAAACGATTGATAAACTGGATCTTGCCATACTCATCTATGCACCTTTTTTTTTTCTTTAAGATATATTCTGAATATGGTTCAGTTTTATTGTGTTGTCTATGAGAATCGTGTTCCTGCTCCCTGTTTCATTCACCCGTTCTTAGCCCGTTGATTAAGACATGAAACGTGTAGCTATAGTTGGTTCATTTTGCTTCCTTCACTTGTGCTCTATTCTCTTGTTTTTTTTTCTTCCTTTCCCCTGTTTCTGATGTCCACCTATAGAGAGCTAGGTACGATGAATATAAAACATTAAGAGGTTTAGAGTGATTGTGGAACATGGATTTTTACTGGGTGAAATAATACCAATGAGAGAGCAAAGAAACCAAAAGATGGCCATGGTTATGGAACCAGAACCCTCGTCCTAGCCACCACCATCGTTCCCCTTCATAAGATTTGACATCCAAGGTTTCTTCGGTCCGCCTTCTTCCTTCTCCAACGAGGATGATCTCTATGGCCACCTTAAATCCCTCTAGCGTCAGCTCGAGTTCATCAACATCCAGGAAGAATACACCAAGGATGAGTAGAAGAATCTCAAGCGAGAGCTCCTTCAAGCCCAAGAGGAGGTCAAGAGGATTCAGTCCACGCCCCTTGTCATCAGCCAGTTCATGGAGATGGCCAATCAGAAGTATGGTATAGTGGGATCCACTACAGGTTCTAATTACTATGTCTAGATTCTCAGCATGATTAATCAAGAGCTTTTGGAGCCCTCCGATTCTGTTACTCTCCACTGCCATTCCAATGCTCTCGTTGATGTCTTGTCGCTGGATGCCAACTCTAGCATCTTGCTTCTCAGCCAGTCTGAAAAGCCGTATGTTACCTATAATGATATTGAAGGTTGGTGATAAGTAAAAGAGTAAGATTGGTGTGGTGGAACTGTTGAGGTGGCACCATTGAGAGGAGGGGAGGGAGCTGATAAACTTGGTAGATGTGGTGAGAAAAGAAGATGGGAAATGTGATTGATTGCAAGGATTTCAGGTTGCCACCCTTTAGGAGGTGGAACGAGGCTCTGCATGGTGACTTGTGTGCTGCTGGGTGTACATGGGCTCTGAGTTGATGCTTTTCGTGGAGAAGTGGGGCTTCATTATTCGTCTTCCAGAAGTGGCCATTGACTAATGACATGAAAAGGTTTAAATAAATCATGGATGACAAGTCAATGGTGGCATGGGAATTCTCATAAGTGGTAAGGGCACTACAAGTTTTTTGAATAAATAAGTGGTAGTGACATGAGTCTAGTTATGGTCTCATGGTGGATTTTTTTTTTTTTTTTGTTTTTTTTTGTTCACGTGTCAAAGTTTGGTGTCAAATGTTTGATTTCCGAAAATTCTTTTTTAAATGATTCTTAAAATCCCAGTTTCTCGAATAATCTCATTTCTTTTCCAATTTTCAAATGATCGCTAAAATTCCCATTCTCAAACAATTTTTTGAAATTATGATTTTCCAATTTAATTTTTAAAACTTCGTTTTTTAAATAATTCTTCAAAATTCTGAATTCCAAATTTAATTTCCAATTTCCAATTTTCACATTTATTTATTTAATCATTATATTTTCATTATTATTATTATTATTATTCTATTTATTTACTTATTTAATTTTTTTTTTTTAAATTCCATCTTTAAATAATTCTTCAAAATTCCAATTTCGGAATTGAATTTCTAATTTCCAAAATTCCAATTTTCACATTTGTTTATTATTATTAATAATATTATTATTAGTTTATTTATTTATGTTTGAAATTCCATCTTCAAATAATTTCCAAGATTCCAATTTTCGTAATTTAATTTTCAAAACTCCAATTTCTTTCAAATTTAATTTCCAAAAGTCCAATTCATAATTTAATCTTCAAAACTCCAATTCTCAAATGATTTTCAAAATTCCAATTTCCAAATTTAATTCCCAATATCCAAAATTCCAATTTTCACATTTATTTATTTAATTATTATTATTTTTGTTATTATTATTCTATTTGTTTATTTATTTTTTTGTTTTTAAAATTCCATCTTTCAATAACTTTTCAAAATTTTGATTTTCAAATTTAATTTCCAATTTCCAAAATTCTAATTTTCACATTTATTTATTTAATCATTGTTATTTTCGTTGTTATTATTATTTTATTTGTTTATTTATTTATTTTTAAAATTCCATCTTTAAATAATCCTTTAAATTTCTATTTCCAAATTTAATTTCTAATTTCCAAAATTCCAATTTTCGCATTTATTTATTTAATCGTTGTTATTTTTGTTATTATTATTATCTGAACCTTTAAGATTTGGACGACAAGTTGGCTCTCAAGGGCCCTAATTTCTGATCAGATTGTATAACGATTTTTGTTTTAAGGATTTCAACTATATATGATGGTGAGGTACACTTGATTTCCAGTTGAATTAAAGAACAAAATCTGTATATGTTTTCAACTTGTTCATCAAGAATAAGCTGGTAATTCCCTACACTTGATTTCCAGTTGAATTAAAGAACAAAATCTGTATATGTTTTCAACTTGTTCATCAAGAATAAGCTGGTAATTCCCTTGGTGACAAAGGACAACTTGATCAATTTCAACCTCCGCAAGTACAAAGTCCTTTTGCTATCCTGAACCCCATTGCTTTGAGACCAATATGTTTGGTAGCATTTGATTTGGCTGTAACTCGATTTTTGGGTTCTTAGTTTTCTTTTGATGAAGCCAAAATTCATCCGCCTTTCAAATATCTCTAGAAGTTGATCGTGCAATCTTTAAACTTCAGTCTGCCGTGCCTCTTGCTCTCCCTATTCACAGAGATTCTGAAAACCATCTGAGCTACTTGAGAAGTCCAATATTCACCGAAGTGCATCAGGCTACTGGCCCTATTTTAAAGAAATCAACCAATATCTTCCTTTCCCTGATTCGGTTTCTGCCACAAAGGGTCGTAGGTGGAGTCTGTCTAAGTCGATAGAAAGTTAATGACCAGTGGGGTGTGAACTTGGTGGCCATCTACCAGCTTGCAATTAGTCATAGAGTCAGGAACATCGTCTTGCTTGCTCACTATCCATGGCATAGTTATAGAATCCCTTTTCGTAAGAGGACTTCCAACTCTTACAGTCATTCTTCTCAGAATCAAACCAGTCTGTGTGATTCGCCAATGCTGCACCGATACCTTCTACTGTTTCTCCAATTCTTTTCCCTGCCATGAGTAAACATGGGCATTCTTCTTCAAAATTATCTTTTAGGTTCTTTTTCCAAGTCTGAAATTGAGGCAGAATTTTTGTGCACAAATCCCAAATTACCATACTTCCCATTCTTCGATTGATCACTCTTCATTTTTGTAATGGTAAACTGATTTTCTAAAGCTGTAAAATAGTCCTACATTCTTTTGGTAAAGCATCAACAAAGCTATTCTTGCTCTGATTGTGTCATTGAAGCATCTTGCAGTAAACAATTACAGGGGGAATCTGTCCAGCTCAGTCGTATCACCTATAAGTTGTGGCCTTACAAAAAGCCTTTTGGATTGTAAATTCCAGACATCATCATGCATAATCTCCATTTCTGAAACTCTCGAAGCACAGTTTCTTCATTGAGTCTTTGTTGTTTCTTCCTCGCTGATATCAACCTTAAAAAAAGATTGATCCTTAGGTAGTGTAGCTTATAAAGAAAGTTAAGAAGAGTAGCAAGCCTAGCTTTATTTTATCAAATGATAGGGCCTTGAGATTTGGGATTGGACTGTGTTTAGATAATAGAGACATAAGGAAGGAGCTTTTGGAGGAAGCTCATTATTCTAAGCTTACAATCCACTTTAGAGGGACAAAGATGTACAAAGATTTAAGGCGAAATTATTGGTGGTCAAGTACAAAATGTGATATTGCACAATTTTGGGCTTAGTGTTTAGTGTGTCAATAGTTGGCATCCTTTTACTTCTCAAATTTTGGCATAGTTTTTACAGAAAGCTTTGGGTATTAAGTTGAGTTTCTGTACTAATTTGTTAAGAGCATACGTTTTAGACGTGAAAGGCAACTAGGATGATTACCTACCTTTGGTAGAGTTTGCCTACAATAATAGCTTTCAATATAGTACTAGGATGACACCTTTTAAGGGTTGTATGGCAGGAGATATTGATCTCCTATTTGTTGGGTTGATGTTGGAGAAAGAAAACTTTCAAGGCTTGGACCTATACAATTGAAAAGGCTATTTTAATTAGAGAAAGATTAAAAGTATCCATATCTATTCGGAGACTCAAATATGTTAAGTTTGAAGGACTAAACTTTTGTTAAGAAGAGAAGGATGTAATGCCCCAAATTTTAAGGGGAAAATCATAATTTAAAAATAATAAAATAAAAAATAAAAGTGGGTAAAAAGGTGTGTATGAAAAACTAGGTATAAGTTAGACTCTTTGACTTCTCTATAAGGAAACCCTTTTGCACATAGATCAAAGAGATCAAAGAATGAAATGTTGAAGTTTTGGGAGTTTAAGGTTTGAACAATAATTATTTTAGGCAAAATTCTAATCCTTAGATCAGTATTTTAGATTCATTAATTAGTTTTGAACAATTTAAATATCCTTTTGAAAAAAAAAATCTAAATCTAGATTAGGTTTTGATTTATTTAATTTTAAATAAAAAATTAGAGTTATAAAAATATAGAGGGATTCATTGATTGAGATAGAAAATTTTCAGTTATTTAGATGATTAAAAAAACAAATATAATTATTGGCTCTAATGTCTTTGCGAAGAAGAAAAATTTGTAGTGCGGTGGAAGCGTAGAATTCAATGGAAAAACTAATGTGGTAAAAAATAAAAAATAAAAAATAAAACCTTATTGTATTGGAGATGATGTGGTGTTGGAGTGGGCTGTACATAGGATCACTTGCATAAAAATGGTTGTTCATGGGCAACGAGCAGCATGGGCATGGCAGAGGCCATGCTGGAGTTTGAGAAAGGATACTTGCTGATGCATGAACAGGGGAGGCAGGTGGTGGCTTGCTGAAAAAGAAAGAGAGGCAGAGGGTTACGGGGGAGAGATTTTCTTTATGGAGGGTATTCTAGAGGTTTTCTTTTAGAGGGACGGATCCCATTGAAAGCTGAAGGTGAGCATGGTTTGAGCAGAATTTTTCCCAGGTATGTTTTTTTTTTCGTTTTGCTACGATCTCATTCACATTTCTGTTCTTCTTTATTCCTTTTTTTGAATTCCTAGACATCGTTTGTGTTGGTATGGACATCATGATCACTTGTTCGTTTGCTGAATCTGATTGCTGGTAACCTTGCTCTGTTTTAGTCATATCCTTGGGTTCTTTGTTTTTCTCTCTGTAAGCAGCTTGACTCATTCTTGAGTCTGATACTTGGTGAACACACATAGGTTTCCAAGTCTGCCCCACCCGTTCATAGCCCACTGATTTTGAAACATGAAACCTGGTTTTCTTGGTTCATTCCACGTCTATCTTTTCGTGCTCTGTTTTTGGATACCTTTTCCGGTCTCTAATACTTATTTATGAAGAACAGGATGGAAATTTATGCTAAGAAAAGACATCCTGAACCATTTTTTGTCATCAATATTGTGAGTGGTGAGGTGCATGCTGTTGGGGGGGATTGGCAAACCCTTGAGTGCAAGACCAGTTACATGGGTTCTATTGGCTGAGGTTCTCGGTCAATATTTGGATTTCTGTTGGGTGGTCATCAGGGACAAGGAAGCTTGGCATTAAGTATTGCTACAATGGATCCCGTGCTGTTCGGATGCATTACCACCACTCCGAATCTTGGGGATACTATACAGCAGCAGCAGCAACGAGAGTCATGGCGGATCCGCTGGAGCGAGTGGCGAAGCTGGCGTCGGAGAATGCGGTGGTGATCTTCAGCCTCGGCTCCTGCTGCATGTGCCATGCCGTGGAGAGGCTCTTCCGCGGAATGGGCGTGAACCTGACTGTGTACGAGCTGGACCAAGACCCCAGAGGGAAGAAGATGAGCGGGATGATAAGGATGAGCTGACGCAGCGGCAAAATGGCGGTGGAGCGAGGGAAGAGGAGCCCACTCCTCCGCGGACGTCGGCGATGAATGCGGTTCCACTGCCGCCTCCGGATGTGAAGGGGATGTCTTGGGATTACTTCTTCATGGTGGAGAACATGGCTGGAACCATGCTGACTGAAGAGGATGAGATTAAAGGCGAGAAGAACGAGGATGAGGGTGAGGAATTGGGTGCCTTGGGCTTGCCCATATTGGCCTTGAACTTGGGCTTAAGTTGAGCCCATCCCAAGCATGTTGATGAAGGGCCTCATGCCTCCCTATACTAGTTGCTCTCATGGCCCATACCCATTTTAGGATAGCCCATTTGGCTACTCCATTCCTAAATAAGTTTTTAAACCTCTAATTTAGTAATTTATTAAGTCATTTATTCGTTTTCATTTTTATCTTATTTCGTTTTGCCAACTTAGTTAACTCAAACTTAAAGACAATTAAAAGACAAATTATTATTATTAATTATATTTTATCTCGAAATTCATACTATTCAATTTCGCTAGTTTAAACATTATGATTGTTAATTATTATTACTATTTCGTATGCATCTATTTATCATCTTTTAAAATCTTAGTCACCAAAAGCCTAATTCTAATTCTTCAAAAATCCAACATCCCAAATTTAATTTTCAATCTCGAAATTTGTATTATTCAACTCCGCTAGTTTAAACATTATGGTTGTTAATTATTATTGTTACTTCATATGTATCGGTTTATCATCTTTTAAAAAATAATCTCATTCCTTAAAGTTAAATTCTAATCCTTCAAAAATCTCATATCTTAATCTAATCTTTCAATAATCCGTTTAGATCTCATTTTCATCAATTAAGAATTATCATCACGTATTTATCTAGCTATTTAAAGTCTAATCCTTCGAAAACCCTATGCCTTAATTTAATTTTTCAAATATTCGTTTAAATCTTATGTTCATTAATTAGAATTATTATCCTATATTCATCCTTCTATCCAGTCTAATCCTTCAAAAATCTTATGTTTTAATTTAATTCTTCAAATATTTGTTTAAATCTCATTTTCATCCATTAGAATTATTTATTCTCACATTATCTAGCTATTTAAAGTCTAAATCCTTCAAGGAAATCCTACGTCTTAACTTAATTCTTCAATAATTAGTTCAAACCTCATTTTCATCCATTAGAATTATTTGTCCCATATTTATCCAGCTATCCAAAGTCTAAATCTTTCAAGGAAATTGTGTCTTAATTTAATTCTTCAATAATTCGCTTAAATTTTATTTTCATCAATTAGAATCCTTATCATATATTTACCTAATTATTCAAAGTCTAACCCTTCAATGTCCCATGTCTTAATTCAATTTTTCAATAGTCCGTTCAAACCTTATTCGTCTAAATGTCATTTTCATTAATTAAGAATTATTGTCTCATATTTATTTTTTTCAAAGTCTAATCCTTCAAAAATCCAATGGCATAATTTAATTTTCGAACCTAAAAATTCCACTATTCGCCTAAATGTTATTTTCGTCAATTAGAAAATTTTACACTTGTTTATCTCTTTTAAAAATCTCAATCATTGAACTTAATTTTCAAACCCCTAAAAATTCCACTATTCTTTTTATTCGGTTTAAATGTTATTTTCATTAATTAGTGTTATCATCCTATATTAGTTTATTTATTTAAAATCTAATCCTTCAAAAGTCCAATGCCATAATTTAATTTTCAATCCTAAAATTCTACTATTTGTCCAAATGTTATTTTCTTTAATTAGAATTAGTATCCCATATATATTTATTTATTCAAAGTCTAATCCTTCGAAGATCCAACTCCTTAACTTAATTTTTCAATTCTAAAAATTCCACAATTCGTTTAAATCTTATTTTCATCAATTAGAATTATCCTCCCCTATTTACCTACTTATTTAAAGTCTAATCCTTCGATAATCCCCTGCCTTAACTTAACCTTTCAATAATTCGTTTAAGTCTTATCTTCATCAATTAGAATTACAATCCCATTTTTATATAGTTATCTAAAGTCTAACCCTTAAAAAAAAAGCCGATGTCCCAACTTAATTTTCAACCCTAAAAATTCTACTATTCTTTTTTTATTCATTTAAATGTTATTTTCATTAAGCAGAATTATCATCCTATATTTATTTATTTATTCAAAGTCCAATTCTTTAAAAATCTCAATTTTTCAAAACTTAATTTTTAATCTCACAAATCTCACTATTCACTTTCATCCGTCCAAATATCGTTTTTGATTAATTAGTAACATTATTCTATATTTACCTATTTGTTTCTTCTTTAAAAATCTCAATTTTTCAAAACTTAATTTTTAATCTCACAAATCTCACTATTTACTTTCATCCATCCAAATATCGTTTTTGATTAATTAGTAACGTTATTTTGTGTTTATTCTATATTTCTTTTAAAAAAATCTCAATCTTTCAAAACTTAATTTTTAGATCTCATAAATCTCACTATTCACTTTCATACGTTCAAACATCATTTTTGTCAAAATTCGATTTTCCAATTTAATTTTTAATCTCACAAATCTCACTATTCACTTTCATCCGTCCAAATATCGTTTTTGATTAATTAATAACATTATTCCATACTTACCTATTTATTTCCCTTAAAGATCTCAACCATTAAAGTCTAATTCTCCAAAATTCCGATTTCTAAATTTAGCTATTTGAAATTCTAATTGTCCTATCTCCGAACTTAATTTTCACTTCTCAATATTCTAATGATCATATTTATCCAGTTACTCATTTATTGTCATTATTATTATTGTTACCATTTTATTCATTCGTTTCTAAAAGGTTTGTCTTCAAATGATTTTCAAGATTTCCAATTTTTATAAATCAACTTTCATAATTTCTACTTCTCAAATAACTTACAACTCTAATCCCTTTCAAAATTTAACCCCCAAAGTCCCAACTTTCGTAATTTAATTTTTCTTAAAAATCCCGAACTTTTAAATAATTATTCAAAATCCCAATTTTCTTTCAAATTTAATTTCTAAAATTCTCATTCTTACATTTAATTCCTAAGAATCCAATTTTCAAATAATCTCCAAAACTCCAAATTTCAAATAATCTCTAAGATTTCAATTCTCAAATGAATTTCAAAGATCTAGTTTTCCTTTGAGCAATTTTAATCCCTGCTTAGTGATGCATTTGATATGTTTCGTGCTCTATATTGTGCACTGACTCCATTTCTATGATGGCACACTGTTCGTTCGTAGTCCAGGTACACATCCACTCCTATTATGGTAATTCTCTATTGCATGTTTCGATTCCCATATGCGCCTAATCGATTTGAGTATCCATTGATTTTCCTATTGATCGCCATGTCAGCTTCATTTTATTAGTAGAGACCCGACTTTAGGGACTTAGAGGGGTGCTACGGTCTCTACCATACCTTCCCGATAAGCAACCTGACCCCCGAGCCCGATCCGGTTTTTCGTAGATCACCTTTTCCAAAATAAGGAGTCGCACTTAGGGTTTTCTTTCTTATTTTATCACCCTTTAAAAATAAAACAAAAATAAGCGGCGACTCCAAGTCAATTTTTCTTAATCAATAAAATCATTTTTTCAAAATCAAAATTGAGCTCGCCTTCGAGTGGGAAACGCATGAGCCGAAATGCGGGGTCCACACATTCCCTTTTGTTGAATATTTTTACGTAAGTTAAGGGGAAGAGTAATGATTAGAATGGAAATCATTCTTTGTTAGGATTTTTTTGTTTAGACTTCTATTTTGGCACAATTTTTAAATATTAGAAATTGATGACTGTTTGGATTATTTGAGTTTGAAGTTTCTTGGATTATAGCAAAGTGTTTGATGTGCTAGTTTTCATGAAGATGAATTTTTGAGGACTATAGTATGTTTTTATTTACTTTGAACAAGTATTTGATAATTGATAACTTTCTAATTATAAGAAACTTGTTTGAGTCATTTGCATTTGAATCTCTGAGATTGAAGTGTGAAATAATCATATTCCCTTAGAGTGGATATTGGGGCATGATTCTTGAAGTTGAAAACCTTACCTCGAGTCTTTGTACTCAAGTATTTACACAATTAAACAATCCATCACATACAATTCCAAGCTGCAAAATTCCAAGCTAGAGAGCTCACTTGGAGCCAACATTTGCACAAAATGATCCCATGTGCACTTTTCTAGAGCTACCATATAGCAAATGGGGCCAAAATAGTTGGGTGTAATGAAAAAAGTTGATCTATTGCTAACCGGAGACTTTTTTGAGTTTGTTGAGAATAGAAAAATCTAAGAAAAGGAAAGGGGAATTCAATTACACATCAAGAAGCTCTAGATGGAACAAATGGACAATAAAGGAAATAAATCCAATGCCAAAGCTCTTTATTGTACTTTCAACAATGTTAGTCCTGATCGATGGGTTTTGCATAATTGCAATTTATAAATACCAATGTTTTCATAACTAGATCGATCATTGAATTGGAAAAATTACTAGTTCACGGTTCACTAGTCGAATCGGCGGTCGAACCGTGGTTGATCGATGATGCAATAAATATATAATTTATATATTATATAAAATTAAAAATAATTGTAAAAAATTTAAAAAATATAAAATTACAAATTTTAATAGTGTTTTATTTTATATTTGGTATATTAAAGTAAATGATAAATTTTAATATTTTAAATTTTATTAAATAGAAATATGTAATATTTAAGATGAAAAAATTTATAATATTTAATTTTATCTTTTTCTCTTTGTATTTTATTGTTTTAAAATTATTATATTAATTAATTTATATTATGTTTTATAATTATTATCATATTATTATTATAAAAATAAACAAGAATTTAAATATTTACATTTCTTTAAAGATTTTATATAATAAAAAATTGAAATAAAAACATTAATATGAGATTCTTATTATATATATATATATATATATATATTTAACAACATCATTTAATAAATATGGTGCAATGCTCAATGGTTCAAAGACTTCAAACTATAATATTTAAGAGATCCGTGTGCCCTCTAAGAAGCAATGTTTTACTTCTAATCAGTCCCAGTCCCACATTGGAAGCACGTGAATTCTATGTGCTCTAAGTGTTCTATAAATACCTTGCAATATCCCTTATAAGCCAAACTTACCAGCAAATTAGACCTGGAGGCATGACCTAAATATAAGTTTTATAACATTTCTTGTAATTGGCTTGGGCCTAGTGGTTTGGACCAAATATGGGCTTATAATTAGTTTTAGTTTTAAAAGTATTGGGCGTGGGATGGGCGTGATGGATAATGGGTCTCTTAATAGTAAAAAATATTTGTAGCAAATGAGGTATGGCCGGTTTGTAAAAAATCGAACTGTTTGTCCGGTTCAGTAGTTCAATTGTTGGTTTGAATGATTCAATGCCGGTTTGACTATGAAACAGTTCATTGAGATGGACCGAACTAGAAAGCTCACCAGTCGACGGTTCGACCGATCAGACCGTTTGATCCGGTCCGGTTTTTGAAACAATGATAAATACACTAAAGAGGCTTGGGATATCTTGGTAGTAATTCATAAGGGCAATTTCATTGTGAAGTTGTCTAAACTTTAAATGTTGATTGCTAAGTTTGAAAACATTAGGATGAAAGAGGTTTGGACCTTTTCTAAGTTCTAAACTTAAAAGACATTGTCAATTCATGTTTTAAACTAGGAAAAAGAATCCTTGGCTCTAAGGTGGTTAGGAAAATATTAAGATCTCTCTATGAGAGATCTAGACTTAAAGTGATTGCTATAGAAGAAAGCAAAAATATGGACATGATGAGAGTAGGTGAATTTGTAGCTTTTCTTTAAACCTATTATATGACTTTACTATCTATCACAAGACCTAAAAAGATAGCATTAAAAGTCTCCTCAAAAGAAAAAATTGAGTTTGATGATGATATGAATTAGTTTTCCTACATTTACTAAAAATAATTCATAATTTTTATGAAAATGCAAAAAGAGGCAAACATAAAAGATTATCCAAATAAAGGGGAAAGAATCTTTCTCCTAGGAAAAAAAAAAACTCATCTAAACCATCACAAGTTTAATTTTTTAACTATGAAGGGAAATGACATTTTCCAACAAATTTCACCACGATATCACTTATGATGATTTCAAAATTCAAGATGGAAATCCTAAAGCTAAACTAAATCAATTTTCTATTGTAATCGTGTAAAGTGTATTGTAGAAGATGCATACAACTCATAGCAACAATTAATTCAAAAGGTCACATGATTCGTTCCCAATTGGTGTCTCAGCTGATTCATGTCCAGCTGGTGCTCTTTGATTGAGAGAGTAATCAACAAAATTTATAACCTATATCACCATGCATTAGGATAGCTTAGCTAATATAGCATAGTGGCTCTAGGATCGTTCACTGGGAAGGGTTTTCAACTCACAACTGATACCAATTCAAAGTAAATTGGTGTTTTTTTCATTTCAAGGTTAGCTTAAGAAATAAAACACAAACTTTGTTTAAATGAGGTTTTGTTTAAAGCTAACTAAAAAGAAAGTAATGGAAATTACTTTTGAAGAAAAACATTCCTTGGAGGTTTAGGTTCATAGGGGAGGTTCCTTATGCAAAAACAGAGCTCTGGTCATTTGGTTCATTTCCTCGCATTAGAGAATTAACATATAGTCAATTCTCTAACCGGTGCTGTACATATGTAACCTTTAAATGGATTTCAGCTCTAATTCCCTCTTACTGATGCAACACTCAATGGTTCGTGCCTCTCACCTAGCATTTGCCATTCAAGGTAATCTTTAACTTTGGACTTCCCTTCTCAAGCTCGCAAAAGATAACTAATGGATGTCTCCTTAGAGTCCAGAAGCTTACCAAGTGTTGGCAATTCTAGAAAATCCTACCTCCAAGTCACTTCCCAAAAGCTCGCAAGAGATAAACAAGTGCATCTCCATGGACGGAGATCACGTGCCTTACCAAGTGTTGGCTCAAGTGAATTGAAGGTGTTTTAAGTTAACTAAAAACATAGAAATCATTACAGGATCACACTTTCTTTTCATTAATGGTTGAAACCACAAACTCCAAGGAACTAAAAGTCTAGCCACTCATTCTCTGAGGAAAATTCCTCAGAGCTTGTTTTGCTAGTAAGAAAAAGAATGAGAAAACAAATATATGAAAGGAAAACAGAGCAAGTGCTCTGTAACATATATTTCTTCATTCCACCGATTACATAATAGATATCTTTGTAAAGAAAATTACAAACTATATATATGAGGTTATTCACCCTTTGTACTTACTTAAAGAGTAAGGAATCCTATGATAGGTGGGTTACAAGGAGACTTTGGGGATTTAGACAATAAATATCTAAAGCAAAATATCTCAGGATGTCGGTCGGAAATATCAGGAAGCTTCAGGAGAACACCGTGGCACTGTATACTGAGAGAAAAACTCTCCTGGTAAGCGCTATCAGAGAATCCGGATAAGTCTGATCGGAGAAGTTGAAACATCATCCTCTCTCATCCGGCTGTGAGATATCTGGATGTAAAATGTCGGCGCACGGAATTCCAGATGTGAAATGTCGGCGCAAAAAAACGGAATTCCGGATGTGAAATGTCGGTGCACGGAATTCTTACCCAGGTGGACTGAGCTATGTCGCAAGAGGGATCATCTACGTGTGCAAGGTGTAGGGACCCCTCTCCCGGATGACTCAGAGTGCACATGGCTATCCAGATCAACTCCATCTGGATTCCTCAAGAGGACATGTGGCGCGCTCCCCTATCCGGACTCCCTTAGGGAGAGGCACACGGCACTCATGAACATCGCACCCGGACGATAGCATATCCTATTCGGATATGTTGTCTGGATCATTGACTTAATGTGAGCAAGCCTTGCTACAGCCCATATTCCGCCGCCATCCTGTCCGGACATCTTTTACTCCTTGCATTCCAGATTTACTTATGGCAAAGGACTTCAAAGCTTCGATTCTACATGTTTCTGAGCTTTCCATTGCTTTGCCATGGATTCCAAAGAACTCTCCTCAATCTCTGATTGCTTTGGTGATCAAAAAGCTATCAAAACACCAAAACTTAACACAATTTGATTAGAATTCATTGCAAGGGTCCTTAATATGTTAATTGGGTTAAAAGGTGATAACTACTACTCAAAAGTGTTTATAAGAGTTAATTACAAGCTATGAAATAGCACTTTTTGAGTAGTAATCATCACATCCCTCTACGATTCATAGGCCTTGATCAAATATCTTAGCTTTGGGTGCAAGACAAACCATGAGAGCATAAATAGCATTTCCATCATTGTTTTCTTCTATAAAACTTATTGTTGAATGGATGAGAAGCAAAGTAATAATTCCAATTACCATTTAGGATGTTTTCCTTAGAAAATCTAACTATAACATGAAGTAAACAACACCAAAATCCTTTAGGAAACTTATAAATGTTCATAAAGATAAAAATAATATTACTACTTAGTTTGATTGCCAAAACAAAAACCAAAAAAATAAAAAACCTAATTTGATAACAACCAAAAAAGTACGTTGCTTCATTGAATCTTATAGAGTCATTTATTTAGTTTTGTTGTTCTCTAAAAATAGAACAAATCAAGCATTCAAGTCCCATTTTCTTTTCTTTCCCAATCAATGTAACTAAATAGTGAGAAAATGAAACCAACATATCAATGAGTTAAATCTCATGACCAACTTATTCATAAAATAGTGAAGCTTGAATGGCTTGAAACAATCTAACAAGGTCTTTAAAACCATGTCAACCTAGGTTTCCCTCTTGATCATCTCAACTCCAAGGGTCTTCATCTTGTTAAAGAGTTAGATCATAATAGGGGTTCCTTCTAACATCTTAGCATTCATAATTGTCTTAAATGTAACTTGTCTAGCTGACCTGCCCTTGCCATTAAACATCTCATGGAGACTAAGAAGAATATCATAAGTTGTTATAATTGACATGTGTCAATGTTGTAGCTCATTATCCAAAGACCCAAGTATGATACACTTAGTCCTCTAATTCGTTTTCCGCCAACTATGACAAGCATCCTTCTCTTCCTGAGTAGAATGTTCATTAGGGAGATATGGAGCAAATTCTTGAGTGGAAAAACCTTATCCTTGAACTATCCATATCCAACATAGTTCTTCATCTCTTAAAATGGAAAAACCTAAAGGACTAGGTGGTTTTCTTCTTTTCTCAATGGAGGAGAGCTTGAAGAACCACCTATCCAAAACCAAGTGGATAGTCCAAAAAGAATAAAAATAATATTTTAACAACAGTCAGTTTTTTTTTTTTTTTTTTAAATAACATTGGAAAAACTTCTCATGAAAATTTATTTCTTAAAAAAAATCCAAAATCACGTTTCCAATATTTTATTAATTCCTAACACAAGCTAAAAATAAATATAGCATAAAATAAATAATAAAATAAAATAATGGGTCTCGTGGCCTTTGGAATTCTATTGCATGAATTTGGTAATACCATTTGGATACCATCTAAATTTACCAAAACAATACTTGCAACACACAATAGGGTTAGTAGGCAGTTTAATAATAAACCCTACTCTATTACAAAGATCCAAAACAGCCATTTCCAGCCACTGCCCCTTTCCTTACTATCAATATGTCATCATAAGCTTCCAGTGCCAAAAAATTTTAAAGAGGGTGTTGGAAGCAACTTGCACTGCTCAAGCACTTGAGCACTCAGCATCATCACTCAAGCGCTAATCTGAGCACTCGAGCATGTGCACCCAAGGCTGCATCTATACTGATTTTCTGTCACGCCCCAAGACCCACTCCAAGGGCGTGACGGTCATTTCACACCTCAAACCCGAAGGCTTAAAGTATAATCTGACCCAAACAGTCATATTGTAACTGGATGTTACCAATTACCAAATACCTGCTCAGAGTAACGGAAACAAAATCTAAAATCCTCAAAATTCAATTTCCAAATAACTTCCAAATACCAAATGATCCAAACTAACATAACTAATAGTTAAACAAAATCCAACATAAAATCCTAAGTCAAATCCTAATGATGACCATTCCTCAGCCTAGCCATCACTCCTCACCCGAATTAAGAGTACCTGAAAAATTTTCAACAATTGGGAATGAGCTCATAGCCCAATAAGGAATATTAATGCAGTTCATGGATCAAATATTTTCATTTCAAATAGGAGATATCATTTTTTTTTCTCATCAAATATCAGAGTTTCAAAAATACCAATATATTCAAAATTCAACCAACCAATTTCATATCAAATTCAAACACTTTCACATAAGATTCAATCAAATCCATTCAATTTTTCATTACTCTGGTTATCAAATATCAAATGCCCAATTATGTGGGACTTTTCAAATGGGTGGCTAGCCTCAAATTGTTCGTGGTGGACGGAACCAAACACTACTAGTACTAGTGACCTCTAACCAAACCCCTAGAGGCTGGGGTCCAAATCAATTACATTCCCACCATGAAATGTAAAGGTCAACTATTATATTCCGTTGACAGGGCCGGATAGTCAACTATTATATCCCGTTGATAAGGGCCAAATAGACCAGAGTGATTTTTTGTTCAAGTATTCAAATTTACACAACATAATATCTCCATATTTTGTGTCATAAATAAAACAAAATATTCCAACATAATATTTAGTGCAAAACAATTTGATCCATGCATGGTAACAAAATATCATTTTCTTTTCCACAATTCAAAATAACATATAAAATAATTTAATTTCATAAATATTGCATTAAGTTCCCTTACCTCAAAAGAAGTCCTCAAAAACTTTGGAGAAAAATAATCCTGAAAATCTACTCTCCACCTAACAAATATAAGAGAAATAACCATTACTATTTATCTAAAATTACAGGTTTGTCAATCCTAAAATTTTAGGTATTCAAATTAATTTTTTTTTTTTTAGGACACAACTTAATTTAATTAAACTATAATTTATTTCACTAATTAATTTCTATGTTATTTATTAATTTATACTCATCATTAGTATAATTATAATACCAAAAAAAAAACTTTACGTTCTTTTATTTAAAACTTCTATTCTCTTTTTTTTTTTTTTAAACATAAACTTTATCCATTATTGTCAATATAATAATATATATACATATATATACATTAACTACCAAACACCATCCATCCCTCCATCCGTACACACACCCACACCCCATATATATAATATATTATTTTTTTTTTCATTCTCCAATTCCAGTGAGCACACGCGTCCTCTATTTTTTTCTTTTAATCCTTAAACCATTCTCCAATTCTACAGTGTGCACACGCGTCTTCTAGGTTTTTTTTTTCCTAAAAGCTTAAGAATTTCCAATTTCCAATAATAAATCAAAATCTTAAATTTTCACTATTTTGATATTAAAACGAAATAAAAATAATAATAATAATAATAAACTAACCCTAATCTAAATCGAAATCTTCACAGGAATTTTCTTTTTTTCTAATAAAAAAAAAACTTAAGATCTCCCCAATTCCAATAATAAATCAAAATATTAAATTTTCACTATTTGATATTAAAACGAATTAAAAAAAAATAATCTAACCCTAATCTAGATTTGGGGTTTTCCAAAAAAAATATATCTAATGTGCTTGAAATTAACTAATGAATCTAAAATAATAATCTAGAGGTTAGAAACTTACCTATAGAGGTTTGTTCTTCAAACCTTGAAATCTGACCTCAACTTCACGTTCTCTAGAAACTCTCTGCGAACAGGAATATGATTAAAAAAAGAACAGGAAGAAGATAATTTTCTATTTATACTTAGGGCATTATTCGTAAAATTACCTTTTCACCCCTCTTCCATTTTATTAAATTAATTAATTAATTAATTTAATATCATTATTAAGAATTTCCTAAATTACTCTTTAAAATGAAAACTTGGGCGTTACATCCTCCCCTCCTTAACAAAAGTTTAGTCCTCTAAACTTGACATACCTGAATCTTGAAATAATTGAGGATGTTTTTCTCTCATCTCTTCTTCTAACTCCTAAGTGGCCTCTCAGATACTATGATTGCTCCATTGGACCTTTACCAACTTGACAACAGCTGTGGACCCGCATTTTTCACGTGCGCCCCCACTCGATCGGCGAGACTCGCTTTTTATTCGTGAAAAATAATTTTTGGAAAAGTCGGAGTCGCCACTTATTTTATTTTTATTTTAAAGGGAAAATAAAACAAGAAAGAAAAACCCTAAAATGTGACTCCATAATTTTTGGAAAAAACATGTCTTTGAAAAACCCGAGTCTAAGTCCGGGGATCAGGTTACCTATTGGGAAGGTACCTTTAAAAGGTAGCACCCCTCTAAGCCCTATAAAGGTCTCTACTAACTAAGTTAAGGGGAATGTGGCAATTAATCGGTTTAATTATGGATACCTAAGTAGGCTAGGTGGTTTAAAAAAAAAAAAATGGCATGCCAAACAATATCAAATCACAATAAAGGAAGGATAGGGTGCGTACCTGGACCGCTTCTCGAGCGCTATCATAAAACATCAGAGTTAGTATAGAAATATAGCACACAACATGTATTTAATCATAGCGAATCTAGCATACATCTAAACACTTAAGATTATCAAACACATGCATATTTCACAGTGACATGATTGTTTACAAAAATTTAGAAAGTAGGTGATAGGGGACATACCTGGATAACATAGACAACTTACAGCGCGCCTCCATAAGGCATGAGGGGTTAAATAATAAAATATAGAAAACCTAGCATGCTCGTTATCTAATTATCATAGCAGAAATTATCAAAGTATATGAAAACAATAATTATCACACTCATCTTGTATACAATTTCTAAAATAAAATAAAAAAATAAAATAAAATTAAAAAAAATAAAAAATAGACATAATTTCAACAAGCGACAAAAGTGGCAACAAAAATAATTTTTGAAAAGATTTTCTTATGTAGGGGTTTCACCAATTCCCCCAACTGATATACACGAATTTAGCTCAGAATTATCCCATTTATGTGGGACCTCAAGCTTTGATTCGTGTTTTTGTTCAAAACCAAACTTTTTGTTGGAAACCGCAAAGGATGCAAACCGAGCAAAATGTGGTTGCATATTACTTTTTAAAATAAAAAATAAAAAAAAATAAAAAAAGATTTCGATCCTGAGGACTCTACATGAGTTTTTGAAATAGACTTTTAAAATGATTTTTTTGAGAAAAGTATTTTATTTTAAAATAAAAGGAATTAATTTGGGAAAAAATAAAATATAAGAAATAAAATACCAAACAAAACAAAAATGAAACCTCAAAGTAAAATTTTTTTTTTGTAATTAACAAAATGTTAATAGTGATGGTAGAGGCCAATCTTCATGATTTTCCAATGGCCTCTAAAAATTGATTTTGACAAAGGATGAACAAAGTGATAAACCGAAACCTTAGATCTTACAAGCATTGAAACTTTAAAAACATTTAATCTTAAGATAAACTTAATCAAGCGCTAAATATTATGTGACCTTTAAAACAGTACAAGCGATATGTATTAACTAATATTGACAATTTTGAGTCATAAATCTAATCGGCTAACTAGATAATTGAATAAAAGAAAACAAACACATAAACTAAATAAAATTAGTCAAAAACTAAAATGAATTATTTTTAAACAAAAAATGATAACATGGGGATAGATTAAACTAATTGTCTACAATTCGAAAACATAGAATTAATAGAAAAATGAAATTAACAATCTTAAAACATAAACTAAATAGTATGAAACCAATCAAACTAATGAAAATTCTAAAAAAATAAAAAAATAAAAATTAAAACAAGATCAATCAAAACTAAAATAATTTTTTATTTATTTTATTTTTTATTCTTATTTATTTATTTATTTTAGAACATGAATATATTAACGCAGATTGAAACAAATTAACCAACTTAAATTCTAAAACTAATAAACTAAAAGGATGAATCATGAATTAAAATTAACAACCTTTAGATATCAAAAGAGTGACATGGAATCAATTGAACTAATAAACTGAAATTTTAATATCTAAACTAAAAGATAGATTAAAACTAAATTGAATAAAATTATGAATTTCCTAATTGAGAACAAAAATAATGCAAATCAAAATTCTAAATTTTTAACCATCATCATGAATTATCCAAACTCTAAAAAATCCTAACTTTTTCATTATCAACAAAAATTGCCCAAACTAGTACTAAAAAAAAATAATAATAATAAAAAAAAATCTAATTTTGCCAAACTAAACAAATAAATTGTAACTACATTAAACAAAAATCATAATTTTCAAGCTAGAATAATAAATCAAAATTAATTTAGCTGGTTAAGGAAAATTAAAAATTAACATCTAAGCTAAATATGAATTTACAATAAAATAAAATTTTGAAATGCATAGGCCAAATGGGAATAATACAAAACTAACATTAACAAATCAAAAACATGAATACATTGACATTGGGAATGAGTACCTAAATATATAAAATTCTGAAATAATTATGAATGGCATTGAATAGTCATGAATCAAAATTCAAATAGGAAGAATTAATTTACCTTTCTCAAAGACGCGTGGGCTACTCTCCAACAAAAGTGACAGTATGATTTTTTTATTTTTATTTTTTTAAAGTCAATTCTATTATGCATGTTGTGATAATTATGGATCAATCAAGACTAAAAAAAAAAAACTAATAATTTAAAGAACAAAATAAATTAATATGGATATTCAAGGTTAATAACAAATAATTTTATGAAGTGCACACACCGGGTAATCTAAGTTAATAATAATAATAATAATAAAATAAAATAAAATAAACCTCAAAAATCTTAAATTAAACAAAAATTAATAGAAACAAATTTAATGGCTTGCAAACATACATATATTCACATAAGATTAATTAAACTACAAAATAACAAAATAAAAAGAACTTAAAATATATAACGGGAATAATACAAAACCAAATTTAACAAATTAAAAATATGAATATATTGGTATTGGAAACGAATAACTAAATAAATAAAATTCTGAAATAAATTGAGTTGCATAGTCATGAATCCAAATGAAAATAGGAAAAATCAATTTACCTTGGTCAAAGACGCGTGGGCTCCTTTTGTTAGTGACAGTATGATTTTTAAAATCAATTCCACCTGGTGTGGTGGATACCATGCACTGCAAATACTTGCACAGCCACCAAGACAATGCGTATTAGTGGAGAGAAATATTCCTTGACAGTGTGTTGCCCTTGAGAGAACCTGGTGGTCTCCTTTATGTCCTCCAAGCAACAGCCCCTTAAATTGAATGACACTTTCTATGGCCACGTGATCCCCTTTGGTGCAGCCCGCGCATGGAGTCCTTCTTGGTGGCTGGTTTCTGGGCAAAATCTGGCGAGCTCCTTTCAAGGTCCAGAAAAAAAATCCAATATGTCTCCGTGTGCTCCTCTAAAAAAATCCTCCGTGTATTGATCTCTCCTCGTCAAAGAAAAGTCCCCTGCGTGTTGTGCATGGATCTTTGTGAACGTGGCAGCCGGTTTCTTCTCCTGTAGACCAGCAGCATGGATCTCTCCTTGGTGGACTGACAGCGCGTGTGCTCCCCTGTGTGATGGAAAGTGGCAGCCCACTTTGAAGAGAATTTGTGGTTGTTCCTTGGAGAATTAATGATACAGTCACCCTCTCTCCTCCTCCTCTGAAAATCACCACCTCACCTCTCAAAACACGGACTGCTCCCCTCTATTCTCCAGCCACACCTCCTCTGAAAATCACCACCTCACCTCTCAAAACACGGACTGCTCCCCTCTATTCTCCAGCCACCCTCCTGGAAGACCTCGTAGGGAAAGTTCCTCTTCTCTGATCTTTTTCCTCTCTTCTTCTATGCAAAAATATTTTCTTTCTTTCCTGGTGCAGCTGCCCTTCCCTCCAGAGAATACTTTCCTCCTCAATGGTCCCGTTGACTCTACCAATATGGAAAAAATCCCTCACCGGTCTAGAGAAAAACCCATAATCTTCCGCATCAATCCAACATGATTAGAACCCTCCATTCTGAACTTAGCCTTCATTCCATCCCTATACACACCGAACATCATCTTTTCACCTGCCAAAATCAGCTTTGGTAAGTTTCTAAACCTTCCCATCTCTCTCTTTCTTCCTTTTTTTCATATCTGTCTTGGGTTGAATGCTCTTTCAAGTCACGGTCGAATCTCCCTTCCATAGAACCATGCAATAAAAATAGTAAAAACAAAATCATCCAATTAAATAGTAATAATAATAATAATAATAATAATAATAATAATAATAATAATAATAATAAATAAATAAATAAATAAATAATAATAATAATAATAAAGATGATTAATCATATACATGTACAAGATAACCAAAATATTATTTCATGATAAAGAAACATAACGTTAGTATCTTATAATCTCCTAAAAATAAATAAATACAAGAACAAATAAACTAAAACCCACTTAAAACAAAAATCAAACAAATAGAATTCCAGAAGACAAACCTTAGTGTACTAAGCTTAAAGAACTACCCAAGGGATTCTAAGTGGGCCTAAAGTGGTGCCTAATGGACCTAGGATGCCTAAGTGGGCCTAAGTGGGCCTAGGGTGATGCCTAATGGGCTAAGTGTCTAAATGGACCTAGGGCGATGCCTAACGGGCTAAGTGTGGTGCCTAAGTGGGCCTAAAGTGTCTAAGTCTAAATTAGAGCTGCCAAAGGTCACAATAAGAGGTCAAATCATCCCTCAACCAAAGTCTCCAAGGTGGCTTAGAAAAGATAGGTTACACGAGTATTAACGGGCCACCAGGAAATTGCTATAAACGACATGTGCGAGGAAGACAAAATAGAGGGTCTACAACAGCATGTCGTAGTACCTTATCCATCACATCTACAATTTGAACGGGTACCTCTTCATAGGTCAAGTCCTCAAAAATTTGAATAGGCTCCAACTCCACAAGATGAGAAGGATCATAAATATACTTCCTTAGAGTCGAAACATGAAACACATTATGAACCTTAGACAGGCTTGGGGACAAGGCTACTTTATATGCCAAAGTGCCTACTCTTTCTAATATTTCAAACGGACCCACAAAACGAGGACTAAGTTTTCCTTTTCTCCCAAATCTCATCACATACTTCATAGGTGAAACTTTCAAGAACACATGATCACCCACCTCAAACTCCAAATCTCGCCTACGATGATCAGCATAACTCTTATGTCTACTTTGAGCTGTTTTTAATCTTTCTTTAATCAAAGCAACTTTTTCAACAGTCAACTGCACAAGTTCAGGCCCCAAAAGTTTCCTTTCTCCAACATCATTCCAACAGATTGGAGATCGACATTTCCTACCATACAATGCCTCAAAAGGTGCCATCCTAATGCTAGCTTGAAAACTATTGTTATAGGCAAACTCTACTAAAGGTAAATGATCATCCCAATTACCTTGTAGGTCCAAAATACAAGCTCTCAACAAGTCTTCCAAAACCTGAATTACCCTTTCTGATTGGCCATCAGTTTGAGGATGGAAAGCAGTACTAAAACTCAACTTAGTGCCCAAAGCTTTTTGTAGACTATGCCAGAATCTAGAAGTGAAACGAGGATCTCTGTCAGACACTATAGAAACTGGTACTCCATGCATTCTCACAATCTCCTTCACATAAAGAGAAGCTAAACAATCTAAAGAAAAGTTGACTTTCATAGGCAAAAAGTGAGCAAACTTTGTCAACCGATCAACAATCACCCAAATAGCATTATTACCCCCTAAGGTTCTTGGCAATCCTATCACAAAATCCATGGTAATATGCTCCCACTTCCACTCAGGAATAGCAAGTGGCTGTAAAGACCCTACTGGTCACTGATGTTCAGCCTTCACCTATTGACACACTAAACACTGAGCCACAAATTGTGCAATATCACGCTTCATACCTGACCACCAATAGTTTTGCCTCAAATTCTTGTACATCTTTGTCCTTCTTGGGTGGATTGCAAACTTGGAACAATGAGCTTCCTTTAAAAGCTCCCTCCTTAAGTCTTCATCATTTGGGACACAAAGTCTAGTCCCAAATCTCAAGATCTCATCATCTGACAAAACAAAATCAGGCTTACTGCCCCTCTTAACTTCCTCCATAACTTGTATTAATCGGGAATCATTCTTTTGTAGGATCTTAATTCTCCCAACTAAGTCTGGTTGTACTTTGCTACAAGTGCTCCTAAGCCCATAACTTGAAAGTGGACTTGTAAACTCCTCAACTCTTCAAGTAACTGCTTTTGACAACCTCTAATAGCTGCTAGAGAACCAACTGACTTCCTACTCAAGACATTAGCTACAACATTCGCCTTTCCAGGATGATACTGAATAATACAATCATAGTCTTTAAGTAGTTTGATTCGTGCCCAATTGGTGTATCAACTGATTTGTGTCCAGCTGGTGCTCCTTGAATGAGGGAGTAATCAACAAAATTTATAACCTATAACACCATATACTAGGGTAGCAAAGACAAAGCTACTATAGCATAGTGGCTCTAGGATCATTCACTGGGATGGGTTTTCACTTTGCAAATGATATTAATTCAAAGCTGAATTGGTGCCTTTTCATTTCAAGGTTAGCTTTAAAAGAAAACATAAAGATGTTTGAATGAAAAAGGTTTGGTTTTAAACTAACCACAAATAGTAACTGATTTTACTTACAAAGAAAAATGTTTCTTGGAGTTTCAGATCACTAGGCTCAGATTCCTCATACAAAAAGGGAGTTCCGGTCACTTGTTTCTTTTCCTCGCATTAGAGAATTAACATATAGTACCTTCTCCAACCGGTGTTGTACATATGCTTCCCATTAATGGGTTCAAACACTAAATCCCTCTCATTGATGCACCTTGCAATGGCTCATACCTCTCACCTAGCACTTGCCATTCAAGGTGATCTTTAACCTTGGATTACCCGTCAAAAGCTCGCAAGAGATAACTAATGGATGTCTCCTTGGAGTCCAAAAGCTTACCAAGTGTTGGCTATTCTAGAAAATCCTACCTTCAAGTCACCTCCCAAAGGCTCGCAAGGGGTAAACTAGTGCATCTCCATGGACAGAGATCACTTACCTTACCAAGTGTTGGCCCAGGTGATTTAAAGGCGTTTTAAGTTAACTAAAAAGATAAAAACCATTAACGGGTTACACTTTCTCTTCATTAAAAACTAAAACAACAAAACTTCCAATTTATGCATGTGGAAACTTACCCGACTTTCTTCACTCCAAGAGACAAAGAGCCTAGCCTCTCATCCTCTGAGGAAAAATCCTCAGAGTTTGGTTGGCTAGAAAGAAAACTAACGAGAAAACAAGAATATATATGAAAAACAGAGCAAGTGCTCTGTTCGTTGATTCTATATATGATATATCTATATATTGATCGATCTATATTACATCGAGAGTCTCTTTTTTAGTGTTTACAAGAGAGTTTATATAGGAAGGTAATTTACCCTTCCTTGGATACTTCCTAGCTAAGGAATTACATGAGTGGCTGAATACAAGGAGAAAATGGAAATTTATACAAAAATATCTGAAGAAAAGATCTAAAAGAGTCGGTGCACAAATATCGGGAAGCACTAAGGACCATTTCGCAGGTGAAAATGAGGTCTGCGAGATTTCGCAGATGCACAAAAAGGGCTGCGAAATCACTTCGCAGCAAAAGGCTATTCTCGCAAGGCTGCGAAGTTGGCTTCCACCTTGAGGTTCTCAGCTTCCAACTTGCGGCATATATCGGGCAACTTCAGGAGGGAATCCACAACACTGTACAAAAAAGCTGCGAAATCATTTCGCAACAAAAGGGTGATTTCGCAACACTTTACAAAATTCTTCCTTCAACTTGGAGTGATCGGCTTGCAATGGCTGTAACTCCTTCATTTCAACTCCAAATTGCGCACCGTTTGAAGCATTGGATTCTTGACTTCCTGAGCTTTGAAATGATATATAGCATGTAGAAAATGGACTTCAGGAAGTGCTCCAAAAGTGCAAAAGAAGACTGCAGCTGCTGTCCTCTGTTTTCCTCTTCTCCATTGTTCTTTCCTTGCATACTTTGAACGACTTTGGCAAAGGGCTATGGAGCTCCAAAGCTTGGTTCTTCATGAATTTGAGCTTCCAAAAGCTTTGCCATAACTTGTCCAAGTAGCTCCTCCATCATTTGGCATGCTTGAATTGATTCATAAGCTGATAAAAACATATAAACTTGCCACAAAATGGTTAAAACCAATTACTAAGGACCTTAATGAATTAATTGGGTTAAATGAATATGATTACTACTCAAAGGTGCTTAAAACCATTATAATTAGGTCTACAAAATAGCACTTTTTGGTAGTAATCAGTAGTTCTATCCATCTTCTCTGTCTCATGTTCAACTCCTTTTGGGAAAATAGATACTTCAAACTCTTATGATCTGTGAATATCTCACAAGTTTCACCAAAAAGAAAATGTCTCAAAATCTTAAGTGCAAAAACCACAGCAGCTAACTCCAAATCATGAGTAGGGTAGTTCCTTTCATAAGGCTTCAACTGTCTAGAAGCATAAGCTATAACTCTCCCATGCTACATAAGAACACAACCCAAACCCTGATGAGAGGCATCACTATACACCACAAATCCTCCTGAACCTGAAGGGATAGTCAAAATAGGAGCTGACACTAATCTATTCTTCAACTCTTGGAAACTACATTCACAATCATCAGACCACTCAAACTTAACTCCCTTCTGTGTCAACTTAGTTAAAGGTAGGGCAATCTTAGAGAACCCTTCTATAAACCGCCTATAGTAACTAGCAAGTCCCAAGAAACTTCGAATCTCAGTCACAGTACTAGGTCTTCTCCAATCAGCTACAGCATCTACCTTGCCAGGGTCAACTGAGATGCCATCATTGCTTACCACATGCCCAAGGAAAGAAATTCGGTCTAACCAAAACTCACACTTCTTCAGTTCAGCATACAATTGCTTATCTTTGAGGGTCTGTAATACAATACTCAAATGACCCTCATGCTCCTCTCTACTTCTTGAGTATACCAAGATGTCATCTATAAAAACCACCACAAACTGATCTAAATAGGGTTTGAATACCCTATTCATCAAGTCCATAAAAGCAACAGGTGCATTAGTCAAACCAAAAGGCATAACAAGAAACTCATAGTGCCCATACCTAGTTCGAAAAACAGTCTTGGGTACATCTTCCCCTCTAACCCTCAACTGGTGATAACCCGATCGAAGATCTATCTTAGAGAACACACAAGCACCTTGTAGCTGATCAAACAAATCATCAATCTGAGGAAGGGGATACTATTCCTCACTGTCACCTTATTCAACTCCCTATAGTCAATGCAAAGTCTCATTGAGCCATCCTTCTTTTTCAAAAATAGAATAGGAGCTCCCCAATGTGAAACACTAGGCCTGATAAAACCCTTGTCTAATAACTCCTGAAGCTGAACTTTCAACTCCTTAAGCTCCACAGGTGCCATCCTGTATGGGGCCTTAGACATAGGACCTATACCTGGTACCAGATCGATGGTGAACTCCACCTCTCTCTCTGGTGGCAAGCCAGACAAATCCTCTGGAAAGACATCAAGATACTCCCTTACTATGGGTATGTCTTCCAACTTCAAATCACTTTCATTACTCATCACACTAGCCAAAAATCCTTGGCAACCCTTCTTGAGCAAGCTACTAGCTCACAAGGCTGAGATCATACGCAGTGGTCTGTCCACATGCTTCCCTTCAAAGCTAAACTTAGGCTGACCAGGAATACTAAACGTTACCCTTTTCTCAAAACAGTCAACAGAGGCATGGTAGGAAGCTAACCAATCCATCCCCAAAATCACATCAAAATCCTGAAGGTCAAGGAATACTAAGTCAACTGGCATTTCCCTATAACCAATCATCACAATACAATTTCTAAGCATTCTACTGGCCACAACAGAATCTCCCACAGGAGTAGCAACAATCAAATCAAAGTCCATGCTAGCAACAGGCAAACCCAACATACTAGCAAAAGATACTGAAACAAAAGAGTGTGTTAATCCAGGATCAATCAAGACTCTAGCAAATAAGGTGTGGATTCGGAGAGTACCTGTCACCACATCAGAAGTGGCCTGAGCATCTCGATGAGTCATAGCAAACACCCATCCTTGGGCTTTGGGTTTCTGTTTATCCTCCTTATTTTCCTCTTTAGGCTTCCCAGTGATGAACTTCCTATTCTCTAGACAATCTCTGATCAAATGTCCTTGCTTCCCACAACCAAAGCAAGCTCCAGTCTCTCTATAGCATGACCTATTCCCATGCTTCTTACCACAAGTAGGACAAGCCCCATCTAAATTCTGCGCTGCCTTCCCTTTATTCTGATTTCTTCCTGATGTAGACCTTCGCTGTGCTTGATCACCTTGAGCACCATCACTCCTATTTCGCTTTCTTTGTTGTTCCCTATACTGATGAAGCTCTTCATTATCTTTCTCTGCTATAAGGGCTTTGTCAACAACCTCTGAATAGACACCAAGCTTCAGAATAGATATCTTGTTCTTCAAATAAGGCTTCAATCCATCCTGAAACTTTAATGCCTTTTCCTCCTCTGTAGCAATCAATTGTGGGGAAAAACGTGATAACTCTGTAAATTTGGCCTCATACTGAGTCACAGTCATATCCCTATGTTCCAAACGAATAAACTCTCCCACCTTCTGCCACCTAACACTGTTAGGGAAATACTTCTTGTAGAAAGCCTCCCTAAATTGTCTCCATGTTATGGGTCCCTGATCCTCCAAAAGTCTCCTAGTCATACGCCACCAATGATCTGCCTCTTTATCTAACATAAAAGCTGCATAAGAGGCTTTTTGCTCCTCAGAGCAATCTATGACACCAAAGAATTTCTCCATCTTAAGGATCCAAGCCTCTGCCTCTGTGGGATCTGTAACACCAGAAAAGTAAGGAGGACCCAATTTCTTGAAGTCATCAAAAGAGCTGCCCCTAGAAGATGAAGACTGTCCCTAAACATTAGTCCCAACAGCTCGAGCTTGGCGTTCAACTAAACCAACTAGTGTCCCAAGATACTTATAGATCCCTTCTGCACTCACGGGAGGCAAACCCTCAATTGGAGGTACATCATCATTAGCTTGACTGTTTTGTGAAGAAGCTGCTCTTCTTGGTGGCATGATGTCTTAAAATAATAAGGCATAACTAAATTAGTCACTAAGAAGTCAAATAAGCAAATCAGAATTGTAAGGAATAAAAGGAATCAGACTAGATGAAGTTGAAACTTAAACTAATACGTCACTCATCTATTCCCAAAGGTACACTAAACAAGTTCCCATCAAGATCACAACCTAGTGCTCTGATACCACTCTGTCATGCCCCAAGACCCACTCCAAGGGCGTGACGGTCATTTCACACCTCAAACCCGAAGGCTTAAAGTATAATCTGACCCAAACAGTCATATTGTAACTGGATGTTACCAATTAGCAAATACCTGCTCAAAGTAGCAGAAACAATCTCTAAAATCCTCAAAATTCAATTTCCAAATAACTTCCAAATACCAAATGATCCAAAATAACATAACTAATAGTTAAACAAAATCCAACATAAAATCCTAAGTCAAATCCTAATGATGACCATTCCTCAGCCTAGCCATCACTCCTCACCCGAATTAAGAGTACCTGAAAAATTTTCAACAATTGGGAATGAGCTCACAGCCCAATAAGGAATATTAATGCAGTTCATGGATCAAATATTTTCATTTCAAATAGGAGATATCATTTTTTTTTTCCCATCAAATATCAGAGTTTCAAAAATACCAATATATTCAAAATTCAACCAACCAATTTCATATCAAATTCAAACACTTTCACATAAGATTCAATCAAATTCATTCAATTTTTCATTACTCTGGTTATCAAATATCAAATGTCCAATTATGTGGGACTTTTCAAATGGGTGGCTAGCCTCAAATTGTTCCTGGTGGACGGAACCAAACACTACTAGTACTAGTAACCTCTAACCAAACCCCTAGAGGCTAGGGTCCAAATCAATTACATTCCCACCATGAAATGTAAAGGTCAACTATTATATCCCGTTGACAGGGCCGAATAGTCAACTATTATATCCCGTTGATAAGGGCCAAATAGACCAGAGTGATTTTTTGTTCAAGTATTCAAATTTACACAACATAATATCTCCATATTTTGTGTCATAAATAAAACAAAATATTCCAACATAATATTTAGTGCAAAACAATTTGATCCATGCATGGTAACAAAATATCATTTTCTTTTCCACAATTCAAAATAACATATAAAATAATTTAATTTCATAAATATTGCATTAAGTTCTCTTACCTCAAAAGAAGTCCTCAAAAACTTTGGAGAAAAATAATCCTGAAAATCTACTCTCCACCTAACAAATATAAGAGAAATAACCATTACTATTTATCTAAAATTACAGGTTTGTCAATCCTAAAATTTTAGGTATTCAAATTAATTTTTTTTTTTTAGGACACAACTTAATTTAATTAAACTATAATTTATTTCACTAATTAATTTCTATGTTATTTATTAACTTATACTCATCATTAGTATAATTATAATACCAAAAAAAAACTTTACTTTCTTTTATTTAAAACTTCTATTCTCTTTTTTTTTTTTTTTTAAACATAAACTTTATCCATTATTGTCAATATAATAATATATATACATATATATACATTAACTACCAAACACCATCCATCCCTCCATCCGTACACACACCCACACCCCATATATATAATATATTATTTTTTTTTTCATTCTCCAATTCCAGTGAGCACACGCGTCCTCTATTTTTTTCTTTTAATCCTTAAACCATTCTCCAATTCTACAGTGTGCACACGCGTCTTCCAGGTTTTTTTTTTTTTCTAAAAGCTTAAGAATTTCCAATTTCCAATAATAAATCAAAATCTTAAATTTTCACTATTTTGATATTAAAACGAAATAATAATAATAATAATAATAATAATAAACTAACCCTAATCTAAATCGAAATCTTCACAGGAATTTTCTTTTTTTCTAATAAAAAAAAAACTTAAGATCTCCCCAATTCCAATAATAAATCAAAATATTAAATTTTCACTATTTGATATTAAAACGAATTAAAAAAAATAATAATCTAACCCTAATCTAGATTTGGGGTTTTCCAAACAAAATATATCTAATGTGCTTGAAATTAACTAATGAATCTAAAATAATAATCTAGAGGTTAAAAACTTACCTATAGAGGTTTGTTCTTCAAACCTTGAAATCTGACCTCAACTTCACGTTCTCTAGAAACTCTCTACGAACAGGAATATGATTCAAAAAAGAATAGGAAGAAGATAATTTTCTATTTATACCTAGGGTATTATTCGTAAAATTACCTTTTCACCCCTCTTCCATTTTATTAAATTAATTAATTAATTAATTTAATATCATTATTAAGAATTTCCTAAATTACCCTTTAAAATGAAAACTTGGGCATTACATTTTCGATTGTTTTTCCACCAAAAAAACTTACCTTCACCAGTTCTAATAGGCTTTTGCTAACCTATGGCTCTACAGGGTATTTTATTCATCCTATTGCCTCATGGATGAATGTATATGGATATTTTTTTAAAAAAAATATGATGGTTATAATTGTGAATTTTTGTTTTTCACAAAAAAAAAAAAAGGTTATTATAAATAAACCCTACACTATTACAAAAATCTCAAAAAGCCTTGTTGTAACAAAAAATGGGCAATTACTCATTAGTAACCTTTGTGGTTAGCTCATTGGTGTCATACCTCAAGTTTTAAAAAATCTCCTCTGTGGGCATGCTTTCCTACACCAAAAATCATTAAAAAAAAAAAAATCGAAATTCAACACAAACCTAGAAGCCAAGACACCAAAGCAAATACAAAAGTAACAAACCCAACAATAAAAAACAAAATAGTAAACATTTGGGTTCAACCCAGTCCACTGCTTCTTCAACACTGCCTTCAACACCTTCAGCTTGTCAGCCATCTCACTTTCTCTAGGCTCTACAAAAAAAGAAAAAAAAAATTGAGTGGAAATTACAATTGCTCAAAAACAAAATAAACAATAGAGATGAATCCAATAACCTAAAAGAAGTACTAAACAAGTCAAACTAGAAATCACTTTGCAGCTTCTTCTACTTTTATCTCTCTATTTTCTTCTTGTGGTTCTCTTTCACAGCTACAATCCAACACATAAACAATATTTTTCTTAGGGTAAAGGGTGTGTCCGAAAGATATTTTTCCCAAATGCACAAAGTATATGAAGGACATATGCCTATACATATGTAGTCGGTTAAATAGCTCCTCAGCAATGTAGATTTAAAGTGCTCGAACCCTTGCAACGACGCACTCAGCTTTGAAGCTCTTCAACGTAGTACGTCTCACTAATGCTCCAGTTTTTTGTTGATAAGTGTTCCTTGGACTTCTTGTTGACTAGTGATGTTGGGCTTACCATCAGCCGATGAAGCTAGTTTTGCCTTCCACTAGCCATAACTGCAAATGTGTTCATAGTTCCAATATTTAGCTCTCAAGAGATGGATATCAGGTTTTGGACGAAGAAAAAACTAAAAAATTCTTAAGTGCTTCTTTTATAGTTTAAACCATAACATTTAATTGATTTGACTACCTTGACTCTTAAACTAGTACATGTAAAGGTATCTCCATCATTTACACTGACCCATATTTTTTTAAGTGTTAACATCACTTATAATTTATGTCAAGTTACACCCGTTCTCTTATCTGTCAAGATTATTTTCTTTTTTTCCACAAATGTTAATGTTCCTTCTACTTAATTTACTTAAGTCATTATCTTTTAGGCTATGTTTGATTCTCGAAAAATTTGAGGGAAAATGTGAAGAAAAAAAAATAAAAAGAAAAAGAAGGAAAAAAAAATGAAGAAAAATAAAAAATAAATTTAAAATTAATAAATTATTTTTATATGTTTCTTCAAACTCATTTCACTTCATTTTCTCCATTATATAAAGATTAAATAATTTTAAAATGTATAAATTGCTAACTAATTTTAATTATATTTAATTTTTTTTTTAAAAAAAATAGTGAAACTAAACATAAGAAATCCATTTTTCTTTGCATTTTTTTTTCTTTCCTTTGTACTTTCTAGGACCAAACATAACCCTAGGGAAAAACCTACAATGGCATATAAAACCTTCATGTCAAAGAATCATATATATGTCAAGGTAGGTCTTTTTTTCTTGTAGTGAATTTTAAGTCCATAATAGGAATGGTTTACCAAACATCTAAATTATATGATAAGGTTGGAGGAAAATGAAAACATTCCAAAGTAAGAAGTTTCTATTACTAAAACTTAGCTACATTTTTTATTTAAGAAATAATTATTAATAAGTGTTATTTCATTTTCAAGATGGATAAAAGGGAAAATAAAGAGCATTATAGTTTTCTCATATGCATTGAAGCTTTTATCCTACCTGAAGATTGGACAATTAATCCCGACAAGGATAGCCGATAAACACTTATAGATACTAAGGTATTGACAATATATATAATTGTCTAGACTGTTCATCTGTTTTATATTATTTGTGAATGTAATTGCTCATATTCTAAGGTTTGAGTGTGACTTTTCATATTGAAAACATAGTACAACTGTCCAAAACATGAATGAATCCAAAGGTTCGATGAAAATATGAATTTTGAACCAAAATAAAAGCAATAAAAGGCTAGCTCGAATGTTGTTGATTATTCTAATCCATTTTTCATTCCCAATTTGTGAGAAGGTTTAGGTCATATTGAAAACATAGTACAACTATGCAAAACATGAATGAATCCAAAGGTTCAATGAAAATATGAATTTTGAACCAAAATAAAAGCAATAAAAGGCTAGCTCGAATGTTGTTGATTATTCTAATCCATTTTTCATTCCCAATTTGTGGGAAGGTTTAGGTGTTGCTTCTTCTTCTTCTTCTTCTTCTTCTTCTTCTTCTTCTTCTTCTTATTAATTTTGTTGTACCTATACATATTTCATTACTTTGTGATGTACCTTATTATCTGAGCACAATAATTTACGTAGTTTAGGAGAGCACAACCTAGTCGACTAAAACAATAAAGACCTTCCATCTGAGTAGGTGTTATTATTATTATTATTATTATTATTATTATTATTATTATTATTATTATTATTATTATTATTATTATTATTATTATTATTATTATTATTATTATTTAGATTATAGGATGATGCCTTTATATTCAGTGAGACCAATAACCATAGAATGATATCTCCAAAACTTTAGCTCAAAGCAATTCTTTATGCATTCAAAGAGGATCTTTAATACGGTCATGTTAGTATTTCCATGTTATTAACTCATTATATCACAGAAGCCAAGAAGCCTAAATATAGTCTTCATTTTGAAAACCCTTTTTGTTGATGCCCCAAACCCAATTTAGGGGGTAAAACCATAATTTAGAAAAAATAATTAATTTAATTTAATAAGGGTAAAAAGGTTTTTTTCAAATTAAAATCCCTATGTATAAATTCAATATTGTTTGTATTCTCTATTCAAAAAATCCTTTTACACCGAGATCAGAAATATCACAATGATGAGAGAGTGTAAGGGAAACGTAGAATTGAAGATTTGGAAGTTTAGGGTTGAAGATTAGTTTTTTATATAAGATTCTAACCCCCATATTAATATTTTAGATTACTTAATTAGTTTTAAACACATTAGATATTCTTTGAAAAATTCCAATTTAGATTAGGGTTTGTTTATTTAACTTTTAGATCAAAAAGTTTGGAAATTTTTTAGTGTAGGTTGATTTATTGATGAAGATAGGAAAAGTTCAAAATTTTCAATTGAATAGAAAAAATAAATAAGTAAATTTCAAATGAAAAATCGATGGAACAAAAGATATTTTAGATTTAGAAAATAAATAAATAAATGGTCTGTGGAAGCTTTAGATTGGAAAAAGAGAAGGAAAATAATAATAATAATTGCAATGTTTCTGGATTTTGGAATTTGAGGCACTAGTCAACAGGTTATAATAGTTGACCTTATGGCCCTAGTCAATGGGTTATAATGGTTGACCTTTGGTTTTGTCCATCTTAAAAATAACAAATTTGAGGCTAATCGCTCATTTGTGAAGTCCCATATCATTGGGCACCATTTATTATTTAATAACCAAAGTAAAAATATTTTGAATATATTTGATTTAGTTTTTATATTAAATTGTTTCAACATAAATATGAAAATGTTTGATTAAAAAGTTTTGAATGTAATAACATGTTGAATTCAAAAGTTTTTATGAAAATGATTATATGTTATATCTCTTGTTTGTAATTATAATTGAAAATGTTTGATCCCTGAAATTATATTGAAAGAAAGTTGATCATGGACCTTGTGTCGGTCGCAAAGCCACCAACTCATACACCTTATCGCATGTCATAGCCTAAGTTGGCAAAACTAAGGAAAAAGTTGAAAGAGCTGTTGGATATGGGCTCGCTTCAGCTAGCTAAGTCACCATATGACGCACCTATTCTTTTTCAAGAGAAGCATGCGTAAACTACCGAGCACTTAATAAGGTGACCTTTCATAACAACTATCTCATTCCGTTTGTCGCCAACTATTTCTTATTCGGCTTTGAGCTCATTCCCTTTCATTGATAGTTTTTCAAGTGCTCTTAGTTCGGGCGAGGAGTGATGGCTAGGCTAGGGAATTTTTCTTTGTTAGCTAAGATTTTGGTCCAAACTTTATTTTGGACTATATTTTTTAGATGTTAAAATTTAATTCCAAGTTAGATTATTCGAGTTTTGAGTTATTTGGAAAATAACACTTTGGTTGATGTATTAGTTTTAAAGTTGAGATTTAAAGATTTTAGAATTTTTTTTTCTACTACTCTGAACAGGAATTTGGTAATTGGTAATTTTTAGTTACAAGATAAATGTTTTTGTCATTTTCACTTTGAGTCTTTGGGCTTGAGTTGTGAAATGACCATCATACCCCTAGAGTGGGTTTTGGGGCATGATATGAACACTCTTCTAAATGGCCTTTCAGATATTTGAGAACATACACCTTATTCCCACTAACTACAAGGCAATTTTAGTCTTCAAATTGATAAATGGTAGTTTTTTCATTCATTCTTTCATTCGTTCATGTACAGAGTATATAAAGAGGGTAATTACCATTCTAAGAATGGGAAAGAATGATAGAAGGAAAGAATGATATAAGGAAATAACAACTAATATCCTAATATCTCAACTTTCCTAATATCTAAACATTCCTAATATCTCAACACTAAATGATACAAGGAAAGAATGATATAAGGAAAGCATTCCTAATATCTCAACACTCCCCCTCAAGTTGGTGCATAGATGTCACACATGCCCAACTTGTCTAAAAATTTTGAGAACACTTGACTTGAGACAGCTTTGGTGAGGATATCGGCCAATTGATCTTTTGATCGAATCTCAGGCAATTCCACAATCTTATCATCCAACTTTTCCTTAATGAATAATCTATCCACCTCGACATGCTTTGTACGATCATGTTGTACTGGATTATGAGCAATGTCACATGCGGCTTTATTGTCACAAAACAATCAGATTGATTGCCTAGATAGGTAACCTAAATCCTGTAAGAGGAGTCTTAGCCATAATGCCTCACAAAGTCCTAGAGCCATACCTCTAAATTCTGCTTCTGCACTTGAACGAGCGACGACATTCTGCTTCTTACTTTTCCATGTCACAAGATTACCACCTACAAAGGTAAAGTAACCAAATGTAGATCGCCTATCATCCACTGCACGAGCCCAATCATCCTCAGTATATACTTCTATACTCTAATGATCAACATTTTTAGCGAACAAAATTCCCTTCCCAGGAGCATTCTTCAAATACCTCAAAATACGCATGACTGCATTCATATGTTGCTCTCCAAGATTATGCATGTATTGACTCACTACACTCAATGCATAAGCAAGATCTGGTCTTGTATGAGCTAAGTACATTAATCTCCCCACAAGTCTCTGGTATCTTCCCTTATCGGTTGATACTTGATTAGGCTCAACACACAATTTCAGATCTTCTTCTATTGGTGTATTAACAGGTTGACATCCTGACATTCCAGTCTCCTGTAAAATATCTAAGGCATACTTTCTTTGAGACAAAAAAATTCCTTCACTTGATCGAGAAACTTCAATCGCAAGAAAGTATTTCAGATGACCTAGATCTTTCATTTCGAATTCTCTAGATAGATAATTTTGCAAAGCTTTTCTTTCTTCAGGATCATTTCCTATAACTACCATGTCATCCACATATATGATAAGTGTCGTAATCTTACCATGTTGCTTTTTCAGGAACAAAGTGTGATCTGAATTACTTTGACGATAGCCAAAAGCTCTCATTGATTTTGTGAACCTTCCAAACCATGCTCTTGGGGATTGCTTCAACCCATACAATGACTTCTTCAATTTGCACACCTTCTGACATTGCTTTTCTAACACCATGCATCCTGGTGGAAGATCCATATATACTTCTTCAGATAACTCACCATGCAGAAAGGAATTTTTTACATCAAAATGTTGTAATGGTCAATCTAGGTTTGCAGTTAAAGACAGTAATACTCGAACTGTGTTGATCTTAGCTACAGGTAAAAATGTCTCTGTGTAGTCAATTCCATAAGTTTGAGTGTACCTTTTGCTACCAGTCTTACTTTAAATCGTTCAATACTACCATCTGCCTTGTACTTCACAGTATAGATCCAACAACACCCAACTGGCTTCTTTCCTGGTGGACATTCTACGAGTTCCCATGTTTCATTCTTCTACAATGATTTCATTTCTTCATTCATGGCTGCTTTCCACCTTGGATCAGCTAAGGCTTCTTGCACACTGTTAGGAATAGCTACAGTAGATAATTGATTTACAAATGACTTATTTGATTCAGACAAACGATGGTTAGACACATAGTTGCTCATGGGATATTTGACTTTGGTAGACAATTCAGGTTCATATGTGGGTTTAGGAATACCTCTATTATGACGGTGTGGTAACCGTTTCATGAATGGATCAAGTTCCAAATAAAGAACACCCTCAGCAGACGATAATTGGTTTGGTATTTCAGTGAAGACATCTTCGGACCCAAATTGTTGACCACTCATATCCAACTCACCCGCTTCCTGGTTCACTAGTTCAAATTGTCCAGATTCATCCTCCTCAGAGATATGATAATCATAATCGAGAGTCTGAATTTCCTTATGGTACTCTCCCTGAAGTTCAGACTTAGATGAAAAATACATCGAATCTTCATGAAACACCACATCCATTGTAATAAACATTCGTTGCATTGGAGGATGGTAACATCGATATCTCTTTTTATGCAATGCATATCCAACAAACACACATTGCAATACATGGGAAGTTAACTTGGTGCATTGGTGTTTGTGTAGATGCACAAATGCCACACAACCAAAAACACGAGGAGGTAGATTTGGGACGATTGGGGCAACTACGACATTAGTAAGAGTTTGGAGAAGTGTTTGGAAGTTAATTGAGCTAGAAGGTACCCGATTGATCAAGTATGCGACAGATGTGATTGCTTCTCCCCAATAAGATAGCGGTATTTTTGCTGCTATCAAGGAAGCAAGAACAACATCTAGCAAGTGCCGATTTTTTCGTTCAGCGACTCCATTTTGCTGGGGTGTATTGGAACAAGTAGTCTCATGAATGATGCCATGTTCTTCCAAATACTTTTGAAGATCAGAACTCTGATATTCTCTACCATTATCACTACGCAAAACCCGAACCTTTGCATTATACTGAGTTTCAATCATTTTATGAAATTTTTGAAACAACAAGTTCACTTCATCTTTGCTCTTCATCAAGCATAACCATGTCATTCTAGTACAATCATCAATAAAAGTAACAAACCAACGTGAGCCACTCAAAGTTGGGACTTTGGATGGGCCCCAAACATCAGAAAGTATAACCATAAAAGGAAACGGACTTTTATTCAAAATTAATGGAAATGAAGCACGATGGCTTTTAGCCAATTCACAAATATCACAACGGAAACCAGAAATATCACTATTTGCAAACAAACTAGGAAACAATTTTTTTAAATAACCAAAGGAAACATGTCCCAGACGTCGATGTCACAACCAAATTTCAGACTTTTTCTTCTCCTCCTCAGATCCATCTGCTATCAAGGCTTGTTGCAACTTATTTGAATCCTTTGACTGCAAGTCCAAGTAATAGAGTTTTCCCCGCTTAATACCACAACCAATCGTCTGTCTTGTTTGGATGTCCTTAATCACACAAAATTCAGGCCAAAAAATGACAATACAAGATAAGGCTGTAGTGATTTGAGAAACTGAAAAAAGATTGTAATCTAGAGATGGAACAGCTAAAACAGAATCCAAATTCAAAGTATCAGTAAGAGTTAAGGATCCTTCTCCAATGACTGGGGTTGTGTTACCATTGGCTGTGGAAACAATTTTTTGTGAGGAAGGTCTAAGGGGTGAAACCTGTCTAGAATCAAAAGTCATATGATCTGTAGCACCAGAATCAATTATCCATGCACTATTAATAACAAGTGTAAAAGTATTTAAAAACTTACCACCATGATCTGTAGCGGTTACCAATGTAGAGGCTTTCTCAGCAACATTAGCCTTTGTTTTTATTTCGACAACAGTTGCAGTCAAGGTTTTCTTGGAATCCTTATTCCGTTGATCATGAGTATTATCATTAATAACAAAGTGGTGATAGCCTAAACATGATCTAAAGGTCCATGGTTCAAACCATCGGTTCCTCATTGTTTTCCTGGTCATACCAAGAGTTGTTGCTTTGAAATTGTGGGATATCTAGACTAGTGGGATCTGTCTTATTGCAATGAGTGCATTTGAAGGTTGACTTATCAATATTAGGGCTTTTCTTAGGATGGTCGATCACTATCGGACTACCATAACGACAAAATATCCAGGATTTCAATTCCATGGCTCTGATACCATCTTCAAATTGATAAATGGTAGTTTTTTCATTCATTCTTTCATTCATTCATGTACAGAGTATATATAGAGGGTAATCACCATTCTAAGAATGGGAAAGAATAATACAAGGAAAGAATGATATAAGGAAATAACAACTAATATCCTAATATCTCAACTTTCCTAATATCTAAACATTCCTAATATGTCAACACTAAATGATATAAGGAAATAATGATATAAGGAAAGCATTCCTAATATCTCGACATTTAGCTGTGTTTTTTTCATTTTTGTTACAATGAATGCCCTCTCCTTAAACAACTTTAGCCTCCTAGATCCATAGAGTTTCTCCGAGGAGTCCAAAATGGTAGACGATTTCATTACCGACTAGTATAGAAATGTGGAGAAGTACCTTATTCAAAGCCAAGTCGATTTTGGGTACCTAGTGCACCATTGTTCGGACAGTGCCCCATATTCTCCAAAACCCTTGGAAAGAATCCTAAAGGAAGTATCAGATAGCATCATTCCAGGCCTCACTCACTGGCAGAGCCCTAACTTCTTTGGCTATTTCCAAGCAAATGCTAGCACTGCTGGCTTTCTTGGTGAGATGCTTTGCACTGGACTTAATGTGGTAGGCTTCAAATAGATTGCTTCTCCTGCCACCACTGAACTCGAATCCATTGTGATGGATTAGGTTGGGAAAATGCTCATGTTTCCACCTTCATTTCTTTTCTCAGGAGGTGGTGGCGGTGTCTTGAATGGGGTTGAACTTTCAAACTCGATTAGTATGAACCCCCACAAATGGCTCCTCACTAACATGGACTGCTGTTGTCTATGGATTAAAGAACCACATCTATTTGTGGATTCATTATCAACTGCTCCTGAGTATCTAAGGAACAATGCAAGCGAATCAAAGGTGGTCATAAACTACAAAGATTGGAAAATAGCACTAAGTAGAAGATTTAGGGCCATCAAAGTTTGGGTGGTGATTCACAGGCATGGCTTGCACAACCTCATGTTCCATATACACAACGATGTAAAGTTGGCCAAGCAATTCGCGGCACATGCAGCCAAAGACCCCATATTTGAGGTTGTGGTGCCAAGAAGATTTGCACTGGTGTGCTTCAGACTGAGGCCCAAACAAGAAGGGGAAGGCACATAGCTGAACTCAAGGTTGCTAATGGTTGTTAATGGAAGTGGACGTGCATTCATGACTCATGCAGTGGTAGGTGGGATTTATATCATACGCTGTGCAATTGGCTCCACATTGACTGAGACTAGGCATGTTGACAGTCTGTGGAAGCTCATTCAGGACAAGGCTTGGTTTTGCACTAGAGGAAGCCTATTAACATAATTACGTTCTCTGTTGGGACTAATGCATGTCTCTTTCCCATTTTAGAAGGATGTTGTTATGCATGGAAAATAATAGATCTTCAGTAGAGATCATATCATAATAAGGGGTACGCGTACGTACGATATGAAGAAGGATGATCGACAATAATAAACCTTGAGCATAGATCTTTGCACTCATCGCATGTTGTTGCCTATTGGTATTGCAATTATTCTAGTGAAATAAATGTCAAGTTAGTTTTTATTGGCATTTTTTCGTGGTCTCAAGTAAAGAAAATATCTAAACTAAAACTATTTTAATTAAAATTTAGAAATTAAATTAAATTCCAATTTTTGAGAACCTTCTCAAGTTGAAGTTTATTTTTCAAGGTGCTTCACCATATATAGGGGTGTAAGCAAAACCCAAAAAACCAACAAACCGATCATATTAGTTCAGTTTTCAAAAAAAAAAAAATGAAAAAAAAAGGGTCAATTCAATTAGAAAATTTTGAAAACCGATTTTGTCAATTTGATTTTCAATTTTCTTGTCTTGTAATCGATAAAAACCAAACCAAACCAATATTGTAAAACTTATGTATAATTGTTTTATATTTGATATTTTTTTATATTAAATTCTATTAAAGTAATTCATTATTTTTATATTATGTACAAATTAATTCTAAATGCATTTAATATATTTTTAACATCAAATCCAAGTTGGTTTCAATTAATTCTAAAAACAAATTAGACTTAGAACTTAACATAAACTCAAATTAATGGATTTTGGTTCAAAACTGCAACTAGGTTTAGGATTAAAAAAGGTTATTAAGTTGGATCAAAACTAAATCACGAAAATCGAACCAAACCAACCTTATTTACACCCCTAACCGTATGTAGCATTCTTAACTTTTTAAACCTTGAAAGCTTGAGAGTTTTGTACAAATATAAGTAATTTGATTAGGAGATTTATTAAGCTTCGTTGAGAAGTGTATTAAAAAAATTAAAGTATTTAAATAATGATACAAATGATTAGAATCAAGGTATAAAAAAAATTGAAAGTATTACAAACAAAAAAGTAAGCTATAAAAGAATAATGCCAAAATATAAAACAATGAAATTAGAGTTTGATAAACATGTGACACGACACAATTAATCACATTTTTCTATATATATATACCAAATTGGTACTGTACTCCGCTTCACTTCTAGTTTTATTTAAAATAAATTAGAAATTTTTCATAAATAAATTATTTAATTTTTATAAAAATATATCTGCCATATCACGTGTAGTTAAATATGGTTGTTGGATGTTACATTTGCGGGCTTTTTTCTCAATCATGTATGTGGTCCTTTGTGAGCTCAATCCTGTAGATTCTCCTCATCTTAATCATGAATCGCAGAAAAAAATTTGGAAAGTGGGAAATCTAGCTTGGGGCTAAAAATGGATTATAAGCTACAAAGTTAGGAAGTTGGATGTGTAGGTAGGAAAAAATGACTAGTGGTTGAGAACAAAAGGAATTGGAGAGTTTGGATCCTAATTCTCTTGATTTTTCTCATTTTTCTTCAATAAGCATGAATAAACTTCATGATTCCAAGTAATGGAACCCATAGAATTAATTCATGCAAAAGTAATTTAAGTCTTGGTGGGGGCCTAACATCCATAACACCTTCTTTGATATTGATTCAAGCGAGGTTTTTGTTTGATATTTGATTGATATTCATCCTCTTTGTGATGAATGAGATTGTTTTGCACCTGTTATTGAGCTAACCTTGTTTTTCATAAAGGCATTTTAGCTTGCTATCCAAGTACGCTCTCTCTCACCTACTTTCGAAAATTCTATGGACATGTATGCTATTGAAGACTATATCCATGTTTGATGTAATCTTTGGGTGCTTAGATGTATGTTTGATTTGCTTGGATAAAATGCATGTTGTGTACTATATTTCTACACTAACTTTGATGTTTTATGATAGCACTTAAGAAACAGTCCAGGTACACACTTTGGCTCTTTTTTATGATTGTGATTTAACTTTCTATTTGGCATGCTAGTGATAATAGAATTTTGAAATCACCTTAGCCTACCTAAGCACCTTCAATCAATCGATTGATTGTCACATTTCCCTCGACTAGACCAATAGAGACCTCTTTAGGGCTTAGAGGGGTGTTACCTCTTAAAGGCACCTTCCCAATAGGTAACTTGATACCTGAACCGAGACTTGGTTTTCTCAAGACTTGGTTTTCCAAAACTATGAAGTCACTTCTTTAGGGTTTTCTTTCTTATTTTATTTTCCCTTTTAAAATAAAATAAAATAAGTGGCGACTCTAACTTTTCCAAAACTTTGTTTTCACCCTTAGGAAGCGAGTCTTGCCGATTGAGTGAGGACACGTGAAAAATGCAAGTCCACAATCTTGTATAAAAAAAATGGATTTACTTTGATTATAAAAAAAAAAAATGGGTTTTTTTTTTTTTTTTACAATGCAATTATTGACATATCATCCAAATAGATCTCTATTGGTTTTCTTGTGGATAATCAAGCTTCTTCAACAATTTTTTGAGTTAAATTTCATGTCATATGCATGATGTTGCTGAAACAAATTCTACTAACAAACTTTAATTATTAGAAAGTGAGTAATATGAATTGTAATCAAGTGTATTTTTTATGTAACAAAAAATTATTGACATTCTTCACATGAATCATGATTAATGCTTTCATATGTATATATATATAAAGAAAAGTCAAGTAGTGTAGGCCTCTAACTAAACTTTTATATTATATTAACTCAACATTTTATTGGAATGTTTAATAATCAAATTATACATATTCATGGTAAACTTCTTGAGAATTTCTTTTACATGAGCAATAAAAAAAATACTCTTTGGGTTGCTTCACTTCTAGGCTAAGATTGTATGACACAAGACAACTATCGATCACTTCAAACTCTTGATCATTAGTTCTTTAAACTCTCCAAACATGATTAGATTGTTTCTAGTAATTAAAGATCAAATCATCCACTTAGAAACATACAAGTATTATGTGACTTTTCTATTCACTTTTATATTGAGAGCATGTTTACTAAGGTATTTAATAAAATTATTTTTGTAAAAATACTTCCCATGTATAACTCTTTTCAATTTTAGAAGTTTGTTCTTAATATCTTTTACCATCTAACCCATGAGTTGTTTTACATAATAATATACTTCTTCAATATGCTCTTTCAAGAAAGTGGATTTCACAATGTAAAACATTGTCCAATTATTTTGACCTACCAAAATATTATTAATCTTATAGTTTCTACACAAGCAACAGAAGAAAATACCTCACTATAGTAAATGTCTTGTTGCCTTAACCTTTAGCCATCAATAATATTAATGGTCTATATCTCTCAACTTCTTTGTATTTTTCTATCTTGTATACTAATCATATTTCAATTACCTTTTTACCCTTTTGAAAGAAATTTTAGCTCTTATTTGTCATTCTTCCTTTTTGTTTTTATCTATAGCATTTTTTCATCTTTTGCCTTGCATTACTTCTTCATAACTCATTCATTCACAATTTGTAAAATAAGAAAAGAAAGTTACATTGTTACACCATTTTTATTTTTTACCTCATCATAAAACTCCTAGACTCCTAAGATGTGGTATTGTTCCTTTCACTTGAACTTTCCAATGAAAATAATGTTATTGGAAGTTCATGAGTTGATGGACTAGTGATCTCTTGCAAACCTTCTCTTGTTTGTTCATGAATGTAGCACTTCCACATTCATATGCATAATGATCATATTTTTTACAATTATAGTACTGAATTTGAGATTTATCATATGTTTTCCTTTCATTTTTCCTTAGGTTGAGCCCTCTTCCATGTCTTCTTGAAGAATGTGAATTTTAGCTTGCTCTCATTATTTATTATGAATTGGAACCACCTCTACCTTTATTTATTTGGTTAGGACTATGTCCACAACCATATCCATGATTATTTTGACTCAAGGTTTGAAATATTGAAAAATTTTGCTAAGATATCGGTGAAATATTAGATATTAATAAGCCCCCAAGCGAAATTCTCCATCAAAGCTCAACCAATAAAAAAATTAGAAAATTTTGGAAAAATCGTCAAAACATTGACGATATATCAATTTCAACAATAAAATTGGCAATGTTTCTATTGGTTCATTGCTACGGTAAAAAATAGCCAAAAAAAAATCAACGAAATTTCACTTAATTTAAAAAAAAAATAGGGGAAAAATCAACCCCCATTATCTCTTCCAAGGATGAAAAAGTTTTAGTCCAATTCACCATGTGCCTCGATCAAATCTTCTCTCCTGCATTGGTCAAAGGCGATCAAACCGCAAAAATGGGGATGGGTTGTAAATCAACCCTCTTTATCTCTTCCAAGGATGAAAAATTTTCGGTCCAATTCACCAGGTGCCTCAGTCAAATCTTCTCTCCTACCTTGGTCAAAGGCGGTCAAACCCCAAAAATGGAGGTGATTGTTGCGGATGTGGCACCACATGACCACTAGGCAAGTTTGCCCTTTTCAATATCATTCACTAAAACATATATATATTAAAATTTGTCATAAAAACAAAATATTCAATGAATATTTTTATAAATTAATCAATTTCAATTATTTTATTTTTAAATTTCATTTAATTGATGACTAAAAATATAAAAAATTTCATAATAATTTTCTTAATAGATTTTTTATACAATTCATATATTAATTAAATATTAAAAAATGTTATACATATATCATCTTATTTTATATTAGCAAATACATTTGAATTAAATGGATCATAATTTTAATGCTAAATATATTTTAAAATTAAACATATTATGATTAAATATTGCAATATTATTGTCAAACAATATTTAATATAACTTAATAATGAATATATATTTACAAAATTCATATTTTTTATCTATGCACATAATATTATTATTGAATAAGACATTATATCATACAAATATTAATTTATTCAACAAAACAACTTTAAAAGATTTATTATTATTTATTATATCATTTTTAGAGTTTCTGTTATTATGAGTTTTTATCAATTTTTGTTTCATCATTATTTCGTGTCAAAATATTCATCAATATTTCTCAATATATTCTGGTATCCATAAAATCAAGTTATCGATATATTCATCAAAACCAATATTTTCATCCTTGTTTTGACTTCTTTCATTACTAAAATATCTCTTTATTATCTTTTGATGTAAGTTTTTGGTTGAAGAACTTCGCTCAATTTTCCTAGATTCTTCATTTCTAATTTTTCTTCGTGGGCTTGTAATAATAAACTCATAAGTTGATCAGTGGACATAAAGTATAAATGCTTAGATTCTGTAGTAGTCACAACAATATTATCAAACTTTGAATTTTAAGATCAAAATATTTTCTAGATTACGTAAGTGTCATTTCAAACTTTCCACATTTCTTTTTAATATATTCAAAATCTCCAATACTCTTAAAATTTAATATAAAAAAATGATTTTGAATCTTTCATATTCAAACTTTCAAATTCTCCTTTAAGAATTCCAAGATGAACTTTTTTATCTTATCAATCCTTTTAGGTTCATTTTGTAGTATCTCCCATGTTTCTTGGCAATGATTACACTAGAAATTTTCTCAAAAGTGCTTCCATTCATTGTTTGATAGACAAGAATAAGAGTTTTTTTGTCTTTCTTCCTTATATCTTTCAAAAAACAAAAAAAAAAAATCTCTTTGATTTTAGGATAGAGTGGTTCATCTTATATCCTCTTGTAGCCTTTCACTACACCCTCTCATACATCTTGGGAACCAAACAATCCTTTATCTTCATATTTACTTTAATTATTGTAATTGTCTTGGTTGAATTGAAAACCTTTAGCTCTAATACCAATTTGTTGGAGTAATAGGGCTAAAAACATACAAACAATTACCTAGACCAAATAAATAACTAAAAAAATTAAGAAAAATTTATTATCTTCTACCACTCTTATTCTTCAACTATTACACATCTCTTTATTTATAGATATTTATACCTAGAAAATAGATAGGGATGACTATTTTGAATGGGTACAAGTTTTAGAGGGTTTGAGTTAGGCATATCCTTATTCATGTCATAATCCTATCAACTTATATAATCTTATATGGGTACATCCCATGACAATTTGTTTATTTTTAGCTCTAATACCAATTTTTTGGAGCAATAGGGCTAAACACATATAAACAATTACACAGACCAAATAAATAACTGAAAAAATTAAGGAAAATTTATTATCTTCTACCACTCTTATCGTTCTTCTATTACACATTTCTTTATTTATAGATATTTATACCTAGAAAATAGATAGGGATGACTATTTTGAATGGGTACGAGTTTTAGAGGGTTTGAGTTAGGCATATCCTTATTCATGTCATAATCCTATCAACTTATATAATCTTGGATGGGTACATCCCATGACAATTTTTTTTATTTTTAGCTCTAATAACAATTTGTTGGAGTAATAGGGCTAAAAACATACAAACAGTTACATAGACCAAATAAATAACTGAAAAAATTAAGAAAAATTTATTATCTTCTACCACTCTTATTGTTCTTCTATTACACATTTCTTTATTTATAGATATTGATACCTAGAAAATAGATAGGGATGACTATTTTGAATGGGTACAAGTTTTAGAGGGACCGAGTTAGGCATATCCTAAATCATGTCATAATTCTATCAATTTATATAACCTATTTAATAATTGGGTTGTGTTCAAGGTTTGACTACTCAATCTATTTGTCTTGTTTATTTTATTGTTTCAAAATGACACATTTACTTAATTATATCAAAATAACTCATGTAAAACTTGTCCATATAAATTTATTAATTATATATACATGTGTGTATATATATATATTATAAAAAATAAAAAAAAAATAAAAATACTTTTCATAATTATAAATATCATAGCCTTAAAATAATTAAGTATTATATATATTTTATTACAAAAATTATAAATATTTTAAAATTAAAACATTGTATACAATTATAAATGTATGTAAATTAAAATTTTCATTTGCTTTTTGTATTATAAAAAAATTATGATTAAAATTAATAATTAAACTAATTAAGAATTTAAATTTTCAAACTTAATTAAAAGTTAAAGAAACTAAAAAATATTTCAAAATTATATATTTATAAATTTAAATTTTAAACAAGTCATGATTATGTTAATAGGTTAAACAAATTAGAATTAATTATGTTAACGGGTCTAACATGTTAGAATCATTTTAATGGTTTTTTGTGTCAATTCATACATATTTCAACTTAATCTATCTATTGAATGGGTTAGATGGACTGTATTATATCACCGGTATAATAATAATAAATTGTGTTGACATTAATCATTTTGACATAAGTGCTATTGGAATTAAATAAATTTTTACTATTTCTTCCTTTAAGTTAAGTAATACAAACATGATATGAGACCATTCATTACTACCCGTACAAATATCGACACTATAAAATTGATCCAAAAACTATCTATTAAAAATTTGACCTAAATATAATTATATTCAATACTATCCATTGCGGCCCATACAAATAACACCATGCATGTTGTTTTGTATTATCCATATGTGACTAAAAGGAAAAAAAAAAACATTAATACATGAAATTAAAAATAAAAATATTTGGTTAAAAAGATTAAATAATCCTTAAATTATAAATATAATCCTTTTCATGTCTTTATTGAAAAATATTTGGTTAAAAAGACGAAATAAAACTAGGGAATACATTAACATTATCACTTCATCTTCTATTGTTTGACATTAGTATTTCTTAGATCTTTAATATTTCTACTCATGAAGTCATAAGCAAGACTATCATTAATGGATTTACTACATTCAAAGAGCAACACCTATTTATTCAAATAAAAACAAAATTGTTCTTGAGAAACTTTGTTAGGAATAAACTTTCTATATTCAACCATAACTTCATTGTTATCCAAGCACAAAGATTTACATGATTCAATAGATACCTGATTAGACGAACAAGATAAGGAACATAACTTCCATCATTATGCAAGAAGATTACCATCTAGTACTCTTAAATCCGAAAACCTAATCACATTAAAAGGTTGTTTTTTGCTAAATCTTCTTTGCCATTTATATCCTAATCGTGCAAAGCCCTACTTCTATATGGAAACCTTAAAATAGGGAACCTTCTTTATAAGATCAGGAAAAGAAATAGTTCTTTTCAATAATCTCTCTAATAAAATATAAAGAATTATGGAGAAAAATTATTAAATTATGGAATCAGTTCAAACTCTCCAACCACAAGGAAATAGCTAGAGATATTTTTGGGGTTTCGGTTTGGCTAAATACTGTGACTCCAAAATTATGAACTGCAATAGTTTGAAAATTATGAACACTCTTATGCCATGGCTCTTATAAATGCCTGGCCTTTCAGATGTTTGAGAACATATAACCTTATTCCCGCTGACTACAATGACATTTCAGCAGTTCATTTTCATTTCGTTACAATGAACACCCTCTCCTTGAACAACTTCAGCCCCCTGGATCCACAGAGTTTCCTGGAGGAGTCGAAACTAATAGTCGATTTCATTGCTGATTACTATAGAAATGTGGAGAAGTACCCTGTTCAAAGCCAAGTTAGTTCTGGGTACCTAGTGCACCATTGTCCGGACAGTGCTCCATATTCTCCAGAGCCCTTGGAAAGCATCCTAAAGGAAGTATCAGATAGCATCATTCCAGGCCTCACTCACTTGCAGAGCCCCAACTTCTTTGGCTATTTCCAAGCAAATGCTAGCACTACTGGCTTTCTTGGTGAGATGCTTTGCACTGGACTTAATGCGATAGGCTTCAACTGGATTGCTTCTCCTGCCGCCACTGAACTTGAATCCATTGTGATGGATTGGGTTGGGAAATGCTCATGCTTCCACCTTCATTTCTTCTCTCAGGAAGTGGTGGCGGTGTCATGCATGGAAGTACGTGTGAGGCCTTACTTTATAGTTTAGCTGCTGCAAGGGACAAAGTTCTCAAAAAGATTGGCCATCATAAAATAACCAAGTTGGTGGTCTATGGTTCTGATCAAACACATTCCACCCTTCAAAAGGCCTCAAAGTTGGTCGGTATTCCAACCTCAAATTTTCGAAGCCTCCCCACATCATTTTCAAATGATTTTGCACTATGCCCAGACGATGTTCGCACAGCAATGGAGGAGGACGTTGGAGCTGGCCTTGTTCCATTGTTTCTTTGTGCCACTGTGGGAACCACATCCTCTGGGGCTGTTGATCCTCTTGAGGCGCTAGGGCACGTCGCAAAGGACTTCAAGGTGAATCAAATTCCTTGAATGGCAACCTCTTCCAACTTTCTTTTGATTTAGAGATACAAGAATATATGATGTAATGAAAATTTGTAACTTTTGAAAAGTGTCTCAAATCCTAATCAAGATAGATTGTTTTTGTAAAGAATATTTTATAGAATATATCATTATAATATTAAATTTCCTCATAAAATAAAATAAAAAAATTAGTAGGAATATCCCTAAAAAAATACTTTAGTTCATGAGGGGGAAAGATTATAAGATAGAGATGAACCTGTAAAAATTATTGTTAAATGGTTTAAGTGAGTCAAGTTAATTGACAAGTTTAACAAGTTAAAATTGTATTAACAAATATAATGGGTTAGAATCATATTAATGAATTGTCTCTATTATAGGCATATATAAATCAATTTAACTTATTTATTTCGTATATCATATCGTATTATTTTGAACACTTATTTAATTTAAAATAGAATCAGAGGTAATTAAATATATCAAAACATTTTGATTAGATCAAGGTGGTGAGTTTATGTCGAATAGGTTTGATTCTTTCTTGAGAGAGCATGGGACTATATCCCAGTTTAGTGCATCTAGGACTTCATTAAAAAATGGAGTAATGGAAAGAAGTAATCAAACACTAATGGACATAGTGAGATCAATGATGAGTTTCTCATCACTTCTCATATTCTTTTTTGGTATATACCTTTGAGACTGTGTCTTACCTCCTTTACCTAAGAGATATATCAATTTGTAGGATATTCAAAAGGATCTCGGGGGTGATTACTTTTATAGCTAGGATGATAAGAAGGTATTTGTTGGTACAAATGCTAGATTTCTTATGAAGATTATATGATAAGTAATAAGATAAAAAGTAATATAAACCGAAGAACACTAGAATATAGTCTCACATTGCTCAAGATACTATTAATCCAATCCTATAAAGACATACCATTCCCGATACTTCTAGTACACAAGTGTCTAGTCACAGTGGGAAGATAGTATCTCATAGATTATGGGAAGATAATGTCCTTGTGCTCTACCATAATTTAGGTTTTTGTGGAAACACTTTAAGTATAAGTTGGTCTATATATAAGAGGCAGATAGAATCAAATGAAAAAGGTTGAGACTTATGTGATTAAGGCAATCATTAAAAGTTATAGCTAGAAACATCATTTTGATAGTGGAAAACCCTTTCATTGGTAACCATACTATTATTATTAAAGGTTATTAATATTATTATTATATAAGAGGGAGATAGAAGCAGATGAAAAAGGTTAAGACTTATGTGATTAAGGCAATCATTAAAGGTTATAGGTAGAAACATCATTTTGATTGTGGGAAAACCTTTTCACTGGTAACCATACTATTATTATTATTATTATTATTATTATTTACCATGCTAAAAACTAGTCACTCGTAGCTTTGTCATGCATCCCAAATTAGATTGTACTTTACAATTTTATTCAATTATATAACTTAAATTCTTTTACATGAGGATATATAATCCCACAGCTTTAATGTATTGATTAACAGTAAGCTAATTAAAAAGTTCCAATTAGGAGATCTTAAGTTAAGAATCCACACATTACTAGAATTGTAAATGAAAGAATATTCGCATCATTAGAAACTACTAAAAGATTAGTAGAGATTCTCTCCTTCTCCTTTTCCTAGATATTTTTTTTAGTATGTTATTTTCTTGCACGTTGAACAAATAAAATTCATAGACAAATTTTGATCCAATTGACCTTGCACGACAAATATAACTCTTTTTTGCTCACCTGATAAAAATCATACCTTCACTAGACAATTTTCTTTCACTTGCATTCTTTATATATGGAGTAGCTTTAACACATATCAAGATGTTTATAGATATGAATTTGGTAACTAGGGAATACATCAAAATTATCACTTCATCTTCCATTGTTTGACATTAGTATTCCTTAGATTTTTAATATTTCTACTCATGAAGTTATAATCAAGACTATCATTAATGGATTTACTTTACTACATTCAGAGAGCAACACCTATTTCTTCAAATAAAAATAAAATTATTCTGAGAAGCTTTGTTAGCAATAAACTTTCTATATTCAATCATAACTTTTTCTCTATCCAAGCATAATGATTTACATTTCAGAAAACGAAATATGGTTGTTACTTATAAAAGGTAGAAAGACTCCTTAAAGAAAGAGACATGATGTTAGAATTCAATACCTTAGAAGATGAATAGGTTTTAAGTATGCAATGGTTCTGAAAAATAGTTGAATTGAAAAAAAAAAAAGTTATAAAAAGTTATTCAATATTGTATTATGAAATTTTGTCTGTTATTTTTTAATATACTTCATCGATTATAAATTTATATTTTTTTGAGCCTTTTAAGGATTTCTAAAAAAAATTGTTATTTTATGCATTTAGCAAGATTATTAATTTAGTACATTGGTTCGATTTGGATCAAAAGGTTTTATTATTTAAAAAAGGATATTTTATTAAATATTCACTTATCGAGATTTTATTATATTTGGTTGATAATAAGATAAAATAAATTATTTATAACCTTTTATATCTTAAATTAAACCAAACACATATATGATAATTAATATATATATATATATAGAGGTGGATAAAATTAGACAACCTTCACCTCAAGCAATCAGAGGCACTATCCTCTCACCAACCAGTAAAGCCTACCCAACCTAATAACTTGGCCCAAAAGCAGCCAAACATGGTTGACAAAAAGTTGAAAATAGCAGGCGTAAGACATAAAAAACTTATAACAACAACAAAAATAACTATAAAAAGGACCTTCACCTCGAGCAATCAGAGACATCACCCTCTCACCAAAACTTACACAACCTAATAACTTGGCCCAAAAGCAACAAAACATGGCTAACAAAAAGCTAAGAACAGTAAGCCTAGGGCGGAGAAGAAGCTTGTAACAACAACAAAAATAGCTATAAAAGGGGAAGTTACTCCCATTGTAAAGGTTGGGAAAAAAATCTTGTTTTTTCAATAGAAGAAGTACAAGGTTTATATATATGTTCTTCCAATCTTTTATATTATTAATTTTTCAAAACAAAGAATTTTGATTTGAAAATTAAAAATAATTAAAAAAAATGCAACATAAAATAATACTAATATATGTATTTTTTAATACATATATATATATATATATATATAGTGCATAATATTTATATATTTGACAATGTAAAATGCGATCTCTTTTTTATGAATTTTATATATTTTAACTATGAATATTAACAAAAATAAAAAATTTGATGAATGATAAATTATTGAACAATTTACATATAGTATTAAATATGAAAAAAGATTTTTTATTTTTTTAATTCCAAATATTGGCATGTACTATAATTTTTATTTTAATATAAATATCAAACATTAAAGTATCCTAATTCACATAAGCCTTTATAACATATTTTTTAAATATCATGTCACATTAAAAACAAAATATAAAAATATGAATACCCTATCTTATCCTATCTAATCAATCAATAATATTGTATCACATATTTAATTAGCTATGAGATAGGATATATTATCTATCTATTATCATATCTTGTGTTCAACCAAATATAAAATAGGATAATTTATGAGATATATTATCCAAACTCTTTTTTATACTTTTGTACGTAGGATGTGATAATCCTAAATTAAAATATAGGACATACATACTTATATATTATAATTATATTTCTTATCATTTGTTTCAATTCTTATATTACTCATTTTACAAACCAAAATTTTTTTATTATTTAATATAATATTTATTTTTTATATATATTTACCATCATAATATAATATTTTTATATAATTTTTAAATATTTTAATCATAAATATTATTAACCAAAAAAATAAAAAATTGCTTACTAAATTATTAATTATTGAGCAATTTCCAAATAATACTAAACAACACAAAGATTTCATACTTCTTTTAATAGCAAATATCATAATGAAATTTAATTTTTATTTTAAATAATTTTGAACATTGGAATGTAATATATATATATATATATATATATATATATATATCTTATTCTATTCTATCGTATCAATAAACATACTAAGGTTTTGGTCGTTCTATTGATCTCCAATGAATCTAGTAATGTCTATAAATAGTAAAGGCCTCATTTGTCCAAGTCACCAAAAGTTAACTCTACCACACAATCAATTTGTTTCACTTAATCTCTATTTTAAGGTCACATATCTTTCGAGTAAAGAATGGGAAATCTTTCTTCTGTTACATAAATCCAATTTTCATTTCATTCGAAAAAACCATATTTTTCTCAACAATGTCTTTGTCATGATCCAATAGCCTTGTGTTATTAGATAGGAACATATTTAATGAATATTGGTAACTCTGTCCATTTTAGAATCCACCCATTGTAAAACCATCTTGTACAATAAAAGCATCCATTTTTTCAAATGTATGAACTATGTTTGGTTCCCAAAAAAATTGACAAGAAAATATAAAAGAAAAATAAATTAATAAATAAATAAAAAGAAAAAGTAGAAGAAAAAAAAACAAAATAAAAATAAATTTAAAATCAATAAAATATTTTTATATGCTACTTCAAATTTATTTTAGTTATTTTTAACCATTTTATATAAAGATTAAATAACTTAAAAGTGCATACATTTCTAACTAATCTTGATTTAAGAACAAAAATGTTTTCTATTTTCTTACTGTCAAACATATTTTCTATTTTCTTTCTTTCCTCAAAAATAGTTCTCTATTCTCTTAAAATATATATATATATATATATATATATCAAAAAAACACATTTGATAATCAAAAAATGTTTTTTATTTTTTACTTTTAAAAATAAAAAATAAAATATTTTTAAAGAATATCTTTCTTTTTTTTATTTGTTTTCTAGTGATTGCTTTAAAAAATAATTATACTAACATGTCTAATAATTAAAAATAAAATATTAAATATAAAAATTATTTATAAAAATATTAAAAATATTTCATATTTGGACTTCTAAACAGTTTTCAAGGCCTTCACAACCCACCCAAAAAAGTCTCTTCAAATGACACAATTATATAAATTTAGTAAAGCAATTTGCCGGAGTCTACAAACTTCAGGAACCTTTTTCAAGAACTTCAAATACTCAACAAATGAAGGCAAAATAATGTAAAATTGCATACACAAAAATGCTAATAGGAATCTGCCTGTTCAAAGGAGCTCATCTCCTGAAATTTTTAACTGGGAAAATAAATAGAACATGTCTAAAATGGGAACTGGGCATCCTTGGGGACATCTTTTCTAACCTGAAAATGTTCTCGCAGCATTTACACACCACCCTAATACAACAACCCTTTTGTGTCGGTGCCTCTTTTTTGTATGATCTGTACATGGAGATGTTGAAAATAGGAATTTCAAACTTGATCAACTTTCCAGTCTATTGACTTCATCATCATCTTCATCGTCTGAGCTGAAGTCTTTGCCAGAGATCATATTGATGATGGTCTTTGTGGCTTGACCAACAGCACGAGAAGTCTTTTTTGCAGCCCCAGTAACAACTGGTTGCAGGGAGATGATTGGCAGGCTCGCCCGCTCCTGAATCATTGCTGTTCACACATAGCAGAGACAAAAAATTGGTTCCCAGAATGGAATGAGAAATGGGAACTACTGTGGAAAAGCCAGGAGAAAGGTCTTTGAACATACACGCAGTCTGTTGGCGAGCAAGAGTACCTATCTGTCGAATTCCAGCTTCTGCCGCTTGCACAGCTTGAGTCGATTTGCTGACACCATCTGCTATCTCCTGGCTGAGAGCAACATGGAACAAATTACATTATAAGTATAACCATCACGTTGAAACCAACATGACTGTAAACATGCATGAAACCCAGGTGAGGAAAAGATTGACGACCATAAAATGCAGATTATCCCATTTTAGGCTCTATGCAACAGAGTTTCCATTTCTTCAAAGTGCATAGTTCAGTGCATTGATAAAGGAGTTTTAGCGTATGATAAATCAAAATAATCCCATTTTTAGAATCTGTTCATCCTGTTGTGATGCTACAACAAATCTTCAGAGGATTTCAGGCAATAACTTGAAAAGACTAAATATCTATACAGCTGAAAATGTAAACCAACTGAAACTGATAAGCATATCCTCATACTCGCATGTGATTTTAGAAGAAATAAAAAGCAAATGGATGTGCCACCTGAAATGGGGAAAAGGAGCCACTAGATGAAATTTACATTCGTTGTAAATGCATGAAAGTTGTATACTAGTCTAGATCTCACTTTCAGATCTTAACAGTGCATTCCAAGAAAGGTAACACTGGATTGCATGTTCTAGAGACCAAGATGAACCCCATGGAGTATGCTTCAATTATATGCAGTTATATCTTCAGAGAAAAATTTTATTAAATGGTGATGGTAGTTGGAAGGATTATTTCATTTTGTCTTCCAAGTTTGGGGAGGTTGAAAGGAATCTGATTGCTTGACTTCATGCCAGTTGGGAATCCATGTAAGAATGATTCCATCTCCTGCTCTTATTCACATGAGTTTTAGCAAGCTGTCTCTCCCAATTTTTGTGGGTTCACTTTTGGGAGTAATAAGGGTCGTTACCAGGAGGATTTCTCTATGTTAGTAAAGGGAATTCTTGTTAATAAATGCATGTAGATCTATGGGAAATATGTTTTGTTGAGACAACAACACATCAGGAATAAGAAGCCTGCAAACAACCCTTGGTTTGCAGATCAGTAAATTCATTTAAAGACTTAGCCTAAAACAAATCCACTTTTCCAAGAAGTTTTAACACAAACAATCCGTCAAAAACTTTTTACTCCACAACTATAAGTTAATTTTTTCAATTTTCAGACCATTAGTTCCTATTGCAGTTTGCTGCATGAGCCTAACATGAGGAAAAGTCATGATTGGAGCTCGATTAGCTACTAATTTGGTAATTCAAAGCATAATAATCAGCTACAACACTATTTACAGAAGCAAGGCATGAGTTTAAAGACCCATAACACAAGCAACTTATCCAAATCTTTGGAGCTTCTGGCGGCATTCCCTTTTTTGGAGATGCCAAAATAGTTCTGAATCTTTTCTTGTTTACAGTTTCTTTTCCCACATGGAGAAATTAACTACCATTCTAAAGGTACCAATGCATCCATCTAAAACATTGGTACTTTAAAGTAATTCAACAACGATTATTGATTGTTCATACCATTCCTCCAAGTGGTTAAAATAAAAACAATGAGTTGAAAAATAAGGATTAAATTTTTCACCTTAAATCACTCAATTCTAGAGTAAGATCACTTATTTCCATCCCCGAAAGCCTGATTGCAGCCATTGTACTGGGGAGTTCCTCACGAGCTGTGTCCGCTAGCTTTGCAAGAGATGTTGCAGCTCTTCCCATTGCCTGTAGAAGAGACAAGAAAACAAAATTAAGTCATTAAAACTCCCATCTCCTAACCAGACATGCACACTTGATTCCAGCATGATCAAAATCAATTTAAAGCGAGGAGGACAAGAAAATGCTTTGTAAGATAAAACATTCTGTTCACATAGGTAATGAAAAAGACGAAAGTTTAGCCAATCAATTCAATTAGATGAATTTGTTCAAAGGACAATTTCAGATAATTCACAGAAAGTCAAAATGCAGTCAGATCCTTCAAGATCTATTAGGAAGTGTGTGTGTGGGTTTGTGGGTGTGTGTTCGTGCATGTGTGTGTGTGTGTTTTGGGAGTGGAAGTGGTGGGTCAGAATCCAATTTGGAACCATTATTTCCAAATCTGGCATTTGGACCTCCAAATGAAATTGAAATCACACACTAAGTCCACAAATTGGACTCTAGTTTTCTTTATTAGAATTGGAATTTAGATAGAAAAGGAGATGTAGAAATCCAAAGTGAACAGATATAAATAACCATAAGATAGAAGCAAAGGAAAAGAAAGAAAGAAAGAAAGAAATCCCCATCATATTTTTATTCCATTGTCCCTCACCTCACCCATCACAATCCCCATGGCATCCATTACCATCCCCATTAAAACAAGAATTGGATTTTTGGCTAGAAGGATTCTCAACCATTTTTCCTTTTATCTGTGTGCATGTGTGTGTGTGTTTTTTTTTTGGGGGGGGTTGTTGGGTCTGGGTGTTAATTTTATTAGTTTCTTGGTAGACAGATGTAGAGACTGCATAGGACAGTAGTGGGCCCCAACCCAACTACACATATACTATACAAAGCTACACTACGCATCACAAAGAAAAACCAATAAAGAAAAACATCAGCAGAACACCTTGCGATTCCTGGGCTCTCAATAACTCAATGGACCTTCTATTTTAGCCAACTACTTCTGACCCAAAAAAGTAAAGGTCTAAATATACTCTTGTTTAATTTTCAAAACCCAAAATAAGCCACTGAGGATACAGGAGGTGTCCTACATACTTTTCCTCTTCTATCTATAAACTTTTCAGACCAAATGACCAATGTCTGTGTGACATTGAAGAATTCAACCTATGGCAAATATTTTGAAACTCAAAGCCCATAGTCCTCCAGCCATTGAATAACATGAAAGTATGTGATCAGCATCCTCCCCATTCCTTTCACACCTACATCACCAATTTGGAATGACCCTCCCCTTTCTCAACAAGGTCCATGACTAGAATCCCTTTGTTAATAATACAAACAAAGATTCAGAAAAGCAAAGAAAAATAGGTAAAATGTAAAAAAACAGAGGGACCCTAACACCACCACATCAGTTCCATATCATCATTTTGAACACCTCTTCTCAACCAACACCACCATGCACTACCACCCAAAAAACCTTCAATTTTTATAAAATGCAAGCACTTACCAATATATTGTCAGTTCGATAGTAAAAAGGACAGTAAAATTATATGAATCAACATTTGATTGGGCAAATTTTGGTAAAAGATAATCCAAGTTGAGAAGTTGAATTTTTTACCATATTGGATTATAATAATAAAATTTTCAAAATTTGAAATTTGATTTTATGAAAATATAAATTTGTAGAATTAATTGAGACTTGATTGTGGATGATTGAGTATGGGATATGGTTGTGGTGGATTCATTATTTTATAGAAGAAGATTTGAGTACCATATGTGGAGCATAATTGTGGAATTCTTGAAGATTTAAATTCCTGTGGGATATTGGCATTATTTGAGGGTTTGTCACAAGCTAAAGCTTTATGCCTATCCAATCTAACTATAAAGGGAGATTCTGCCAGTGCAATATATTGGGTGACTAACAGAAAAAGAGGGTCACGGAAGATGTCTAATAGCAAAAGAGGCTCACAGAAGTTTGACAAGCAGATGCACAAAATCATACATATTGCTAGTGAGTTGGGTTGTTCCCTTTTTTGGGTTCCTCATTCAGCTAACCAAGTCACAGATCAATTAGCCAAACAAGGAGCAAAACATTTGGCATCCTTTGTTGGAGATTTCCTTCCCCCTTGAGTGTCTAATGTTTCTCTACCATGCATATGCTGTTTTTCTCCTTTTGAGGTTGTGCTAGTTTCTGTGGATCCGGTTACTTGGGTACTTTCTAACCAACCTTGTACATCTTTGAAGGATTGCCTGTCCTTGTATTTATCAATTGATTGGTGAATGAAGATGTTTGTTTCTGATCATAAATAAATATATAAATTCATGTGAGATCGATGGAATTGATTGTATGGTTGAGGATTTAAATGATGAAAGATTGGAGTTGATTAATTGTATGCTACTCATGGGAACTAATTGGATGAGCGTCAAGGACTTGAAGTGGAAATATAATAATGCAAAAGAAGAATGCAAGCCAACTCTACAAAAAGTTCACTTTCCCATTCAGCCCTGCCATTCAATAAAGTTGTGTCAACACAAGTAATTAGGTGCACAATCCCAAGTTTATAAATTAGGATTACTTCCCAAAAAACATAATTCCTCTGTTCCCCCACCCAACTCACCCCCATCAAAAGCCAAAAAAATTTAGATTTAAAGTTATGACAGGCTTATGAAACTGAGTATTGCTCATGAATAAGGCAAACACTCCTCATTTCTTATGAGATAGTTATGCACCTCTTTTATAGGCAAATCTCATAAGCTCATGAAATAAAGATCAAAGGGGGCATAGGAAACATAAAAAAGAAGCATACATAATACCAAAATAGGAGAAAGGAAAAGCTCAATCATACAATTCAAACACCTTAAGTTCTGGGTCAGCCCATACTACCAATAAAATATAAAAATCAAATTATTGTATATGCCAAAGGTTCCACTAAGCACATTAGAACAACATCCTTTAGTTTCACTGCTGAGATCTTGATCGACTCAAAAATCCTTCATTTTTTGCTCCCTCCAAATACACCAGGCCAGAAAGCAAGAGAGCACTCAAAACCTTTAAACTTCCTTTTCCAGTAAATTTGAACCGCTCCAACTTAACAATTACTCCTTAACCAAACTTGGAAGGACCCATGCTCCAAACAGAGCAAAAATCAATGACCAGAGCTACTGTGCCATCTGGCAGTGAAAGGCAGTTGACAGACTCCTCATCCCTTTTACATAAAGAACACCAGTTTGTGCAACTCTCCTTCATAACTTCCTCTAAATAATAGTTTGACCATGTTCTTACAGAATAATAATTGTCATTTAAGGCAGGGTACTGCCATTAAATAATGAAGAAGTGAGGAAGGCCCTAAAGCACTGTAATGCCCAAGAGGACAGAGCAGATGGAACCCATTTGTAACCAACAGGGTGTTAAGATCACTCATGGTTTGTAACCTACCAATCTCACACTGACTATTCCAAAGTGGAAATTAGCTGGGAAGCAATAATCTCAAATGCTTAGGAAACAGGAAAAAAATGTTTAAAACATGACTGTTTAAGCATACATTGCTCTTTACTGCTATGGTAATTCCAAAGTTACAAAACTAATGAGATTCAAATGCTACAAGAGATCTCTCAGCAAAGGGCAAGCCCCAAGCTCACAACCACTCCCAATTGTCATCAAGGAATGTAGTATGAGAAGAACTGCAATTTAAGGAGCTAGCAGTATCAAATCACTTATAACAAACTAGTTTGTAGTGATAGGAAAATTATGGACTATAGAGAAAGACTCTTATGCTAGAAATAAGAGAGAAAATCCTCAACAGCAGAAGCCATTTCTCCATGGGAGAAATTTGAATAAGCAGAGAATAAGCAAGTCTTGTGCGAGCTGATAGAAAGCACCAAATCAAAGATCAAAGATAAGAAATTTAAGAGATTTTGGGGTGTGGGCAAGGTGAACTATGAAAGCCCAGTAGACGTCTAAATGAACAACCCTATAATATAGGCATCATAATGCACAAATTCTTCAATGCTAAAGACTAGAGTTTTCTTCAATTAATATAAGCATAAAACCTACCACAAATATTATACTATATTGAGTGAATTAAGCATATCATCAAGCACAAGTTTTATCATCACAAATTACAAAGCTTGAATCTAAAGGCTTCCAGTTCTTCCTGTAATATAAATCAATTTGCTTCAACAATTGATAGCATCATCATCACCAACTGTAACCACTTCAAAAGTTCAAATATATCCATTCATCTTATCAATGGGGATTAAGAAACTTGGATTCCATGAGGTCAGAATCTCACAGTCAAGCTCTTGCTGTCCAATTTTTTCCATAAATGAAATAATTTTGCTAAGAATAAAAGAAATGCAACCTCCTAAAAATCAATATTAAAAGGCATAGCATCTACATTAAGATGGCCTGCATAATTGAACTCCACAAAATTAACCAGGCACTCGGCTAATTAGACCAAGCAAGCAGCTGCAGGAATCCAATTTTGAAACATAACCCCCAAACAAACCACAAACTGAGAACTCCCTAACAAAAGTTCACCAAAAGAGCTAATAGACTCAAAAATCTATCGAGAAAAGGTTTAAATAGTACAGTCAACCTTCATACAATCCAAAGATGATGATAACGACATCGAAACATGTTAGAGTGCATGATATACGTTGTGAGCCCAAATCCTATAAGCTTAAACTTTTAGGAAAATTGGTAGTTCAACATGATATCAGAGCCTCGCTTGGTGGGAAGTCATGTGTTTGAATCTCACTACGATATAGTTATATCCTCAATTTATTTAGTAAGCCCAAAAGGAGGCTGATTGTGGTTGTTTATCTAAGGGCTTGTGTGTCTCTCCACCTACAGGTATGGAGTTGCCTGTCAAGGAGGGTGTTAGAGTGCATGGTATACATTGTGGGCCCAAATTTTACAAATTTAAGCTTGTAGAAAAATTGTTAGTTCAACAAAGCACTTGAACATCCATCAAATAACCTCAAACAAGGTAGAGTGAAGTTTATAACCATTAAAAACATGATAATGGCAATCACCCAAAAGAGCTGTTACACATCACATGCCCCTGTAAACAACCTTGTAATGATCCAAAAAAGATGCCACCAAAAAAGCACTTCAACATCCACCACTTATAGCCATAAAAGAATGGAAAAATACCACAAACCAGTACCAAACCACCATCAAGGCATCCCAAAGACATCAAATCAGCAACAAAAACACAATCACTAAAGAGCTATCACAAAACATCTTCAACATAACGCATTAGACAATGTATCCATGAGAAAGAATAAAACCCATTACTCACGCATATTATGGCATAACATACTCATTCCCAGCTCTCATTCGTAGTTAACAAGTGCTTAAAGGGAAAACAGTAGAATTCTTAAGGCTATCATTCGGTCCATTTATAACAAGAAAACCATACAAAAGGTCATTGATTTCTAAAGAACAAAACTTTTCAGTGCAAAAATGATTAAAGCAAGACAATTGTCCAGTCACAGTACTTAGATAATAAGAAGTGCCTATGCTGTCTCCATTCTAAATACAAAAAGGAAAGAAATGCTCACAGTTAAAGCAAAGCATTCTCTCCCACCATCAAAACGTGCACATACGCATCATTCAGACCTTGAAAACTTAAACCGCAATGGAAGCATTACAATTTTTCTTGCATGCAAATGTTGAAATGTACAGATGAAATATAACTTACAAAAAGCGTTGGCACAGCTGCAATTACAAGACTGGTAAACGCCACAGAAGTCTACACACATTAAAACCGAAATGGGTCATCAGAAATTCGAACGAAAAAACGAAAACCCACACACCAAACGCAAAACACTCACCCAACACAAAATCACACCACAAAAATCAAAACCCACAAACCATTTTCAATCAATTTGCACAAAACAAGGAAAACCCATTACCGTGCAAGCAATGAAGGCCAAGAGGAAGAAGGCTCGGTCATTCAAGCTCAGCTTCGCCGGCGGCACTGCCGAAGCCGGAACGAGAGGGCTCTGAACCTCCACTTTCCACTGATCAGGCGGCGGTTCTTCATGGACAAAATTTGGGTTGAGAGGCTCTTGGTGGTGAAGACTTGAGAATGGTTTGGAGGAGTGGGAAAAGCAGCGAATTGAAGGGAGAATTTGGGGATTGGAAGAGATGAATCTGAGGAAATTGGAGGAGGGTCTGTGAAGGTGAAGAGAGCTATGGAGATATGGGTTTGGTAGAAAAGATTGAACAGAAGATTGAGTTGTAAGAAGACTTGGTTTCATATTGGGGAAGAAAATTGTACAACGAATGTGTCTGTTTCTTTGGTTTTGCTTATCCCCTTTTTCTTGCCAAGCTTATGATTTTCTCGGAAAGCTTAAATTTGGGTTAAATTCGTAGGAACCCGCGCAAATTACACCCTGTTGACCAATTTTTGTTAGACGAACCAATTTAACTAAGCTACTCGCCCATAATTCTTCCAATTACATGTCTAGTGAACTAAGAGCAGACACTTCATCCTTATGCTTCGGTTGTCAAGGGAAATTTAAATTATTTTAATGTTGAAAAGTGTATCAAATTCTTAATTCTTATAAATTTTCATTTAAAAAAATATCATATAAAATATTTATGAATTTTAGATTCTTATAGAATGAAAGAAAACTATTACAAGTATCTCCATAAATATTGTCAAGTCATAAAAGAAAATATTATGAGATCAAAATGAATTCATAAAAATTATATTTTATGGATTGAAATATAAGGACAAGAAGGAGATATCTGGTGTAGCAAAAAGATTCATAGTTTAGGATTAGGGATGGCAACAAGGCTTGGATCGCGCCCTCCTCCCAATCCCATCCCATTTATTCAAAATAATTATCATCTATATTCTATTAAAAAAACTTAAATGGGATGGGACATGTATGAGTTCATAATTGCCCTGTCCCATCCCATTTAAGTTAAAAAAAAGTTAATTTTTTTCTTTAAAAATTATTTTAATTAAAATAAATATATTTTATAGAAATTAAAATTTTATAACTTATTTTATTGAAAAGTATTTGATTATTATTATAATTATCTATACATTAAAAATAGGAAAATAAAAATTAAATTAATTTTTAAACTTAATTTTATATATAATCAAAGTGAGGCAAAGCGAATAAAGGCAATACCCAAACATGCCTCGACCCCGTCCCGAGTTTTTAAAAAAATCTCAAACTCATCTTAAACTCATTTATTTAAATTTCACATTCGTTCCATTAGGAGCAAGTCAAGGAGGATACTTAAAAAAACTCGCATTATTGTCATCCCTATTTAGGATGTAGATAAAAAGAATGAAGAAACTTTAAATTTCTTAGGGCCCAATAATTATATCTATCATTTGTCCTCATTTATATTCTCTATATATAGTGGAATATGCTCTTTTATATGTGGATATAGGCATAGTTAATTAAACCAAATTAAAAGCCCCTATACCTTTATATGGGGATTATTTGATTTTTGTGTTTTTCTATCAACATATTTGCATTGAATCTTTCATTGGCATGACAAGTAGTATCAGATCCATAGTTCATGATTTTTAGAACTAAAAGAATAGTGCACAAAAGAGGATTACAAAAAGGAATTTTATTTGAAGGTGAAATCAATTGCTCTCTCATCAATATTTGATACAAAAAGTAACGGGATCATGGCCGAAGACAATACCATGATGCACAAAGGGAACCATGCTGCATGAGGAGGGTGTGACATGAGGAAGTTGAAGTATGGAGAGCTCTAATGTTGTAACTTGTTTCTCAATGTAATTAAAGAGTTCTAAGATTTTTTTTTAAATCCATTCCAAAAGAATACTCATACATGCACAAATTACCAATAAAATAAATTTCAAATTATTTGGTAACTCTAGCATTTTGAAACATCATAGACATGAAATTTTTCCTTAAGTGGGTAAAATCATATTTATTTTGTGTAATGATCAACAAATATTACATAATATTTAAAATTATCATATGATAGTATTAGAGAGGTCCAAATAAAAAATATATATAATTGCTAAAAGTTGAGAAGAAGTAAGAAAAGATGTATAAAATGGTAATTTGTAACTTATATTGCATTGATAAGTGTTACAAATAATGTCAAAAGACTTAAAGGATGATGCCACTTGAACAAAGTGGTTTTGACATTAGAAAAGGTGATTAATGGAGATGAACTAGCAGTAGAATTGATCAGCCATTCATGTACTCCATCATTTGTCTAACCTGTCAAAAGGATTACCCTCGTACGAAGATCCTTCATAAGAAAAGAATATGGTAAGAATTCAATAGAGATATTATTAGTATGACAAAATTAAGAAATTGATGCTAGGTTCCTTGTCATTTTGGGAACATGAAGGAAATTATTTAAAGTAAAGGTGGTAAAAGGAGAGGTTAAAGTTGTGGAGCTAGTATGGCTAAGGGGAAGACCCATGCGATCCCAATTAAGACGTTATCAGAGCCAACATATAAGGAGTGAAGAGAAAGATACCCTAGATCAATGATAAGATCATGAGACACACAACTATCAAGGAACTATAATGGTGGTGTGGTGGTAGTATCCTTGGCATGTAGATGTCATAGTGATGGCAGAGTGGGAGTAGAGGTTGAGGAAGGAGTTGGTTGTATTGCAATGGACCAAAAAAAAATAGCACTGGTTTGCCTTGTGGCCTTAAGTGCTACACAATTGGTAGTATCCGATATGGGGTCGGGGTGGAGAGTGGTATCCTCGAGGTTTAGATATGGTCAACTATGGTAAGCAACCGAAAGAGGGTGATGGGTGCTAGCCTTTGGGGTTGTTACCAACGATGGAAAGGCATCGTTTCAATTGACTAAATTTACAATGCCTAAAAAAGAAGACAACTAAGGTAATAGAGCCATAAAAAAGGCCTTATAATTCAACGATTTTTTTATACAGTTTCACAAATGTGAAAGAATTTTCACGAGCTTGCATAGCCTAGGCAAGTTCTTTGTATTCATCATTGAGACCATCAAGGATTTTCTTTTCATCCATTAGCACTTCAAGAATAGCAAGTTCATCAGCATGAGCTTTAACATGATGAATAAATTCACTAACACTTTGAAAACCCTTAGTATGATTTATAAGACATTTTTCACTTGTTCAATGCAATCACGAGATGGTGTAGCATATGTGTCACTAAGAATGGTCCATGCTTCGCGAGAGGTAATGGGCCTAGCAATAAACAACATAATAGTCACAAATAGAGAACCAATGATTGCATTAAGAATCAATTGATCTTGACGAAACCAAAAAGAGGAGGTTAGGTTTGGTGAGGTGACACCATTGGTAGTGATGATTACAGGTGGGCAAAGCTTAATGCCACCAATATAGACATGTAGATCATAGTCAATGAAGAGCTATTGGAATTGTAGTTTCCATGTGAGATGATTCATGGATGTGAGTTTGAAGGAAGTTGAGCAGTGACATTAATGACCATAAGAGTGGGATGAGATGTATTGATATTTTTTATGATGATGACATTGGTTTAGTTGTTAGCCATAGATGTTAAGGCTAAGGTTTGTAGATTGTAGAGAAATTAGCAGATATGGACAAAGGTGATTGATGGGAAGAATAATGATTGACAAGAATGACTTTGAAAGGAGTAGTGTGATGGGCAACTACTTTAGGATTTAGAGGCCTAAAAGCTTGGTGCTCTAATACGATTTAGTGAAAGAAGAAAACTAAGAAAATATGATATATTTTTCACATTAATGATTGATAAATATTTGTATACAAATAATGTTTGAGGGGATAAACCTTGACTTCTACTCTAATTCAAACAAATAATAATTATCATCTCTAAGAATTGATAAATACTAATATTTAAATTATGGATAAACGTAAACTTTCTCTAACACCACTACCTTATCACTAATACATTATTTTAAACACTAAAAATAATTTTTCTACTTTAGGCTAACTTATCCTATAGCTCAAGACTATATACCTTTAGTGAAAACCCTTTAGAGTATGAACTCTTAATTAAATAAAGATAAATTTCCATGAATAATTCCTAGCTTAAAAGGGATCATCCTTACTACCTTCTCTAAATTTGGAAAAAGGTAATCTACCACAACCTAAAAACTATTTCTATGAATATGAGCATGTTATGCATAAAAAAAAAAAAAATTTTGAGGACTAACTTAATTGTCAAAGGTGTTCCTAATGGCTCCCTAGTAGAAAGTCATTTTGTAGGTATTGGAGAACTTCATCTAGTAATCTAACTATAGATCTTGTTGTATCCAACCCTTTTCCATTAAATCCAAGTGTTTGAAAATCTATGCTCCTATAATTAGCATCGGTAATCAAAATTGTAGTAGTTGAAGATGATGCATACTAAGGAAAACTCTAAATTAACCAGTGATAAAAAAATGATATATGGAAGAACAAGTCAAGACCTTTCAAGTATAGTTAAACAATAGGAGATCCTCCACACGTAGCATAAGGGATCAATACAAATGATGGAGTAACTATAAATAAAAAATAATGTGTTTAGGGTTCAAACATAAAAGAACTTGTTGAAACACCATATTAGTTGATGCAACGGATAGAGATTTCTTCTTTGTAGTACCAACATCTAGAAGAATCCTTTTTATAGTTCAAGTCGACTACATACTAAGAATAACTTGACTTATGAACCCTACATGACTACCATAATTGGGTTAGTTAGCTTGCTAGCCAACCAAAGGTTAATATTGCAAAAAATAGAGATATCTTCATGTCAATCATTTATTAAATTTTAATAAAAATTTTCACACTTCATTTATGTAAACTATATTGTCTAAGAACCTCCCCAAGGATTCGTCATTCTTTGATTTGACTTATATGTTGTAGTTGTTAGGATCATGGTTTTAAAAATAGGAGCAGACTAGCCGATTCGACAGCCGGTCGGTCAAGGTTTCAGTCCGATCCGGTCAATTAGACCAAAAAGTGGTCGACTGGAATTGGGCCGGTTGACCAAACCGTCCGGTTCAACTTTTTTTTTTTTTTTTTTTTCCCACTATTGTTGTCCCTCGTCGGCAAGACCCCCACAACCCCGCTAGAAACCCCCCACCCTCCACGTTGGAAAACACAACCCCCCTTCCCTCGTTGGAACCCCTGCGCTGAAAAAACTTCCCCTTTTTTACCACCGGAACCCACTTCCCCCACCTCCACCCCCGCGCTAGAAACCCATCTACCCCTCGCTGGAACCCCCCATGCTGAAAAAGTTTCCATTTTTTGCCTGCCGGAACATTCGATCCCACCCCCCACACAATCCCCAGGAACCCTCCTTCCCTCCCCTCCACACCGTGCTACTGGAAAACTTTCCCTCCTCCCAACGACCCATTGGAAAAAGTGAAAAATTGTTCCTCATTTCTTCCAAAAAAAATTTTAATTATTTTTTTTTACCTCATCTCACTATTATTTATTTTTTTTATATTTATTATTTCTTTACTTCATGTTTAAAACTTATTATTTTAATTTAAATTAATAAAAACATTACAATTTTAAATAAATTTCTGATTTTAAAATAAGTTTTTTTATTTAAGAATGAATTTTAAAATTTTAAATTTTAAATTAAAATTATGGTTTTAATTTAAATTTTAAATTTGAAACTAATTTTCTAATTTTTAAATAAAATTTTAATTTTTAAATAATATATAAATTATTATTTTTATTTTTATAATTATTTTAAATTTTAATAATTTATAAATTATATATTTATGACATCATCGGTTGGACCGCCGGTTCAACCGTCGATCAGACCGGTGAACTATGAACCATTAACTTTTTCGGTTCAATGATCGGTCCGATTTTGAAACATTGGTTAGAATAGAGCCCTTAAAGGCATGACATGATGTAAGAAATTTGGAATTCATTATTTATTTAATTATATTTTAGTTTCACTTTTATCTATCTTATATTGATACATTATACCTTGTAAGCATTCTAGCCTGCATCTTTTGCATTCTATGTGACTCGAGTTTCTTGCAATTAGATGACTTATTCACAATCAGTTCATGAGGTTAGGCAACCAATTAAAGGTTGTAGTGGACCACCTCCTAATTGGAGGGATGGTCGAAAGAATGGTTGGTCTTGGCTATTGTAGACCTTTTGTCCACTTAGTACATGTCATAGGTGTTCTTTCAGTACTTTGTAGCAATTCTTCGGTGGCCCATTGCTACTCACATAACTTACCTTCTGAGTCATCTTGGAGACTTTGATTGAAGGATTTATCTGACCCTTTGTTATGACCCTTGGAAGCCCTGAGTTAGATTTAGGTTTTTCTTTTTTTCTTTTTAAGACATCTCACTAAGGTTCACTCATAAGACACCTAGGCACACCCTAACCCACTTAGATTCACCTTTTAGGTAGTTTTTACATGATTGTGTGACTTGCATGGTTACATGGCTTGCATAGCTCATATGGTTTGCATGTGCTTGATTTATTTGTTTGTTTATTTATTCATTCTTCTACTTATATATTTTCATAAAATGGCACGAGGTAGTTGTTCTTAATTGCATAAAAAAATATATATTTTGAATTTTATGTACATGTGATCAGCATATTATTTATTGATTTGTTTATTTATTTATTTATTAAAAAATTGTAATATTTAAATTCTTGATTTTCAATGGCATGATTCCTATTTTCCACTTTATTTTATTTTGCATGAGATTTGAGGATTGCATGAAAGATGCGCGGGCAACAGACCTACGAGAATTTTTGGGTGGAGAATTTTCTCCAAGAAAGGAAAGCATAGCTGGAACACGAGAAAAGGAGATTCTTCAAAGATACAACATGCATATCAGATGGGTTCACGCACCATTAAAGGAATTATAGCAGGTTGGTAAGGATTCTTTCTTTAATAGGGAGTGTCAACAAGAAGTGAATAAGGAAGGGATTTTATTTATCTAAATAAAAGGTTGATTATGATTTTTGGGATATTTACACGGCATGCACCCTTGAGCAGGAGAGAAAATGGGAAAAAGAAAAAACAAAGAGGTAGGTAGGCAGATTCCAATCTTGGAGAAGATTTTCCGATGAGGAGCTGTTGGAGAAGACGGGATGAGCAAAAATGAGGAATTTTTCATTGCCTTTGTGAGAAGAAGGAGAACTCGTTCTCGTTGGTCTTTTAAGGGTTTTGAAGGAAGAAGACAGCTTAAAGCCGAGCAATTAGAGTGCAGATTGCCAGGTATGTTCCCTGAGATTTTTGTATTGTTACTTACATTCTACACCTCTTCATTCTTTGGTTGTTTCTGAGCTTTTATTCTTACTGTTTGGTGTGAATGCCAAGAGCCACAGTTTGTCTTATTGAGACTAGTTGCTTGCATATTTACTCTGTTTTGGTTTTCTTCTTGTGATGTCTCTAGTTCCATCTAAAAATAATTTGTATATGAGTTATCATTGAACTTGATGCTAGAAATCACGCCCCTGTTTATGTTCGAATCTCACTTTGAATCCCCACTCGTTCCAAGCCCATGGAAGATGTATGAAATGAGGCTTCATATGGTTAACTTTTACTTGATTTTTTTTGTTTGTTTCTCTCTTTTTTACTCTATTTTTATCTTTGCTCTTTGTTCCTGTGTACAATAGTGAGTCGTCTGTTGGGGTAGTGTGAGGTTTGAGAGGAAAAGATATGTGAGGTTGTTGAATGTCCCTGTGAAGTTGCCTTTGAACCAAGTGAGTGATACCATAGATTTCAAGGATCCTTGTGGGGAAAGGTATGAAGAAGATGGATGATTGGGTCCAAAATGGTGGTAAGCAATGGTGTGCCTGCAGTTCAGAAAGATCAGCATTAAAGAAACAAGTCAGTTAATTGCAACTACAGTAAATGATCATGGGGTTCACTTTGTTTCCGCTCTGTTTGCTTGATTCGTCTTCTTTCATCTTTGCTAACATGAAAGCATTCTAAGAAAGAAATGTAACAAACACATGGAGAGATAGAGCTCGGTCATTGCTAAACGAGATATAACCAATCAAGTTCGACGGGTCACCTAGGAATTGTAAAAAGTTCATGTTGATGCGTAAAGGCTTCTAAAACTACATGTTGAACTTGACAGTATGGGATAAGAACACCAAAGGTTATGTTCTGCATTTAAGTATGAAAATGGCGTTTCTTGGCAGGAGCTTGTGAAGAAAACATTAATTATCTCTAATTAAGCTTATGATATTAAGTATCAGATTCTTGGGGAAGATCTTAGTGCCCTAGCTTCTATTTCTTGTGGCGAGGATTTACAGAACATGAAGAAAGAATGCAGTGAACTAAAAGATGGAGAAAGATCAAAGAAGCTCGTGCTATTTCTTTCTTCTACAAACGGCTTAGTTGATGCCCAACTAGATTTGGACAGCACAATTAGTGATTCAGAGATTCAGAATGTTGTTGTTGTCAATGGCATGGATGCGAGATCAAGGAAGAGCTTGTCTTTGCATGGTTTGGCAGGCCCTTCTTCAAAAACTTTAGACTAAGATGGGAAGTTGAGAGTCAGTTGTCTCTTATTGGGAGGAAAATGAGGCCAGGGATAGGGAAGTTGAACGTGTGGACTATGAATCCGGTAGTTGAGATTATGAAGGACATTGAATGTTGTTGGCCAAAGAGTAGCTTTGAAGCCTACTCAGTATACTCATGCTCATGCAATAGCTGAAAAGTACATACTAGATTTTGAAGGAAAATGAGGTTGCCAAGAGAAGGTATAGGAAGTTGAACAACATTATGATGTTCTGCAGATGCGGGAGACCATCTTGAACTAGTTGAGAATAACGAAAGGATTTTAGAGCCTTATGTCAAGTAAAGGGTTACTGATGCTCTGGTCCAAGCTGTGACTAGACAATAATTAAGCCTTATGAGAGAAAGGCTTCCCATGATGAGCCTTACTCTCTAAACAATGTCATTGATAATTTTGTTGTGCAAACTACTCATGAAAAGGAAGGGTATTTGAGGATGTCTTCCAATCGAAAAAGGGAATGACCAACTTATAATAGAGTTTAAATTATCTTGTAATGGTTGGGTTTCAGAATAGAGAAGCTTTCCAGCTCCAATCACTTTCTCCATGATAGCCCTACCTGCTATCATTTTGAGGCACAAAATATCATAGCTGAAAAGGAACAGAAAGTTCAAGTCTCACCAGTTTTTGAAATCGAGCCTGAAAAGGTGCCTGAAGTTGAGAAACTCCATGGTGAAATTAAATTGATTTCTCATGTTGAAGAAGAGTCCAATGGAGCAGTTTTTGTACTTGAAAGCTCAGAATTAGAAACTTCAACAAGAAGTTCACAAAGCTTCAAGGAATCATAACTGTATTTTCTTGGGATCAAATTACATATCTTGGTCATCTAGGAAGCAACCCACGGTATCATGCTCAAGTATAGAAGTTAAATATAGAGCTTTAGCTTCTCCAACAGCCGAAGTGACATGGATCGCTTATCTTCTTCATGATCTTAGCATCCCTCTATCTCGTCCACCTCAGCTACTTTGTGACAATATTAGTGATCTCCATTTGACGCTAAACCCTGTTCTCCATGCTCATGCAAAACATATCGAACTTAATTACCATTTCATTCAAGAAAAAGTTGCTAAAAGAGATTTGATCACTTGTTACATACCATTCTCTTTCCAAATTGTTGATATTCTCATGAAGTCATTACCACAAGAATCATTCTTGAATTATCAATTCAAGTTGGGCGTTCATCCTTTTCCATTTCCACTTCCTAACATGAGGGGACTTGATAGAATCCTTGACCTTACCAAATCAATCAAAATGGAGATTGATACCACAAATCAAGTAAAGTCAGAATGAGAATCATTGACCTTGCTACAAATAAAGAAAATCTTTTGACAGCTAATTTCACTTTTGTATCCATGTGATTTCCCTTTTTATGAAATTAATCACATCTCCTTATATAGTTTTTTATCGTTAAACCTTAGTGTATATATATTTGGAGAAGTCAACAAGGTTTTGTATTGAGAAAAATTATGCTCTTGATTTGCTGGAATTTATTAGGCTTAAGTCACTTAAGCCCAATTAGGAACCCTATAAATATCCCTAGGGGTTAGGTTTCCATCACTTTTTATTTTCCACCATCTAGAGAGAAAGTGAGTCATAGTCTTCACCCTTCTTTCATCCCCATTGGAAGTGTGCTAAGAATAAAGTTGAGTCATCAGTCAGAAGATCGTTTACGAAACTTCCAACAACTTCAAGGTTATCTTCAATACTTGAAATTTAAGGTTTGGAAACATCCAAACTTAAAAGTTAGTACTTTAACCCTAAAGATCAATTTTTGAAAAATTTGGTATTGCTTCTATTGCTTAAATCTAATATACCAACAATAGTATTGATCTATATGAACACCTTATGCATTATTGACAAGTCATGATGTTAAAGCTAAGAAACAATGCACTTTTTATGCAAAGTATACCCTTTAAGCTTGCAAGGACCAACACTCTATTGGTTTCATCATTTGCTAACCAACTCTAAAAAATCCTCGAAGTCCAGAAGGGTAACACCTAGAAGGAGGGGATGATTGGATGTTTTAAAAAAAATTACAATATAAGGATTAAATATTATACCCAATTTTTATCTACGAGTAGTCAAGGTAAATTAATTATTTGTAAATTATAACAAATTTTTCCCCTAAGAGGAGTTAGGGAATATCAATTCTTTCAATTATAGTCAATTCAAATGAAATAATCAAAAGATATAAATAATGAGGCACACAAATTTTTACGTGGAAAACACCCACACAAACTATGGAGATAAAAAACCATGAGGTTTAAGACCGCTAATGTAAATCTATTATATGATATCAAGTTACACATTTACCTAGTCGTTTTACCTTAAAGACTTACTTTCCAATACCTATAACTTCATCCACGTCTATAATGCAGCAACCTTTGATTGCTCCAATGGATACACTTCAGCCTCGCTAAAGGGATGAAGGACTTCAACCCAAGATTCAAAGATCGAATCCTTAAATGAGAGATCGGGAATGGTGTGACATGTTACGCTTTCTCTCTACGAGACTTTTTGGAAATCTCTCTAATATCTATATGATATCTTACCCTCAAGGGGTTATAATGAGGTATTTATAGGAATAAGTCCCGAAGATGTTTGGTTTTAAAAGACTTCTAAATCAAATTTGTGTGAAAAAATCTCGATGGAAATTCATGACCGCTCGACCCAGTTAGGTGGCTTAAGGGCTTTGGGAACTTGAGTGGTATGGAAAGCTTAGTGGTCCAATGCTTGAGGTCCCCTATTTTCCAAAATAACTTTATAAAGATTAATTTTAAGTTCAAAACAATTACTAATCCTCTTTATACCTCATAGGAGCCTAACTTGTCACAAGTCAAAAAATTAAAAGGAACAAAATTGCAAACATACAAACAAGACTCAATGTCCTAACAATCTCCCTTTTTTGTAATTTTGTGACAAAACATCATTACATAAACTCACCCAAACTCTCATAATAGAGTTTACATAACACACATTAACACTTGATTGAAAATAAATTAAGGGAATGCATTGCATCATCTTGTAGTACTTATCTCCCAAAACTATAACCTGCACACATACAAAAAACTATATAGAAATTAAAGCAATGAGTGGGAAAAAATATGATCAAAGCAACAAAACAAAATAGTGGGAGGTTTTGCTTGATGCGTTGTGAATGCATGAAAGAGGAACAGATCCCTATAGATACACTAAGGTATAAAACAAAGCTCGAGAGGAATAATAATAAAGTCTAAAGGTCTATCTCCAACTAGAAAATAGCCATTGAAAATTATAGGAAGAATCTTCTATGACTCAGAATAGTTTTAAAGAGATAGACAATTCAAACAAAAATATCTTGCAAGAAATATTTGTGTCAAGTATCTCTCTTAAAATTTTAAGTTATGATTTCCATAGTTGATTTGGTTTTCTCTAGTGTCTCAGGTTTAATTTCCTCTAATATTTCAATTAATTTTCCTTAATAATTAAATGAATATAATAATGAATTAAATAATTCAAAAACAATATTAACTCAACACCCTTGAAATAATATGTCCCTTTTTCTGTCAAGGAAGTTTCTTAATTATCTTTTTTCAATTAATTCTTATGCTCCTCCTATTTAAGTGAGTCAAATATGGTTATGGTCAATGATCTCCCCCTTTCTGTCACAAAAATGGTAAAGCATATGAACAGGAAAAGCACACAAGAGATAAAGATAAAGAAACATCATATATATATATATATATATATATATATAATGATTCTGGATACATAAGATATGCAAAAATGAACAAATCCATATCAAGAATACATAAAACAAACTAAGCTAAGCATCTAGAGGAGGTGAAGGAGGGGCAGAGCTCCAAGCATCCTGAGAGTGATCCAGGAAATGATATAGTTAAGTTAACGTCAGGTCTCACAAAGTTGAAACTCCTATGAGTCCATCCGCTAATGGAGATGGGCCATAGAATCCAAAGACTCTAAAAAATTCAGGTCAATGGAAGAAGATGCCTTGTGTGTAGCTTGTGAAGAACTCACACGACCTCGATCAAAGAACATCCTCGAAGCAGGCTTGGGAAAATTTGCCTCGAAAATTGCACCATGCTCCATAGATGTGAATGTAGTGTTTGGCTTAGGAGCTCCCATCCAAGTAGGTATGGGAAGCCTAGACCCCTAATGCTAGGTCTATCTCGAACCCGATGTCCTCAAAATACGCGAGATAAGAAAGATGAAAGGAAGGTCACTATGGACCCACATTTTTCATGTGCGCCCCCACTCGATCAGTGAGACTCGCTTTTATTTGTGAAAAAATTGTTTTAGAAAAGTCAGAGTCGCCACTTATTTTATTTTATTTTAAAGGGAAAATAAAACAAGAAATAAAACCCTAAAAAAATGACTCCACATTTTTGGAAAAGCATGTCTCAAAAACCCGAGTCTCGGTCTGGGGATCAGGTTACCTATTGGAAAGGTACCTCTAAGAGGTAGCACCCTTCTAAGCCCTACAAAAGTCTCTACTGACTAAGTTGAGGGAAATATGGCAATCAATTGATTAATTGAGGGTACTTAGGTAGGCTAAGGTGATTTCAAAACTAACATGCCAAACAAGAAAAACCGATCATACTCATAAAGGAAAGTTAAGATGCGTACTTGGACCGCTTCTTAAGCGCTATCATAAAACATCAATGGTTAGTTTGGAAATATAACACACAACATGTATTTTATCCAAGCAAATCAAGCATGCATCTAAGGACCTAAGGATCATATCAAGCATAAATGGAATTCACAATAACATGCATGTTCATAAAATTTTGAAAAGTAAGTGATAAAGAGCGTACCTGGATAGCATGCAGAATTTATAAGATTCCTCTAAAAATGTTAGAGTGATTAGGATAAGTATGAATTATATAACACATTCATTATGTCTAATACACAATACCAAAGCTAAAATTAAGCCAAGGTAAGTCAAATGACTCCAAAAATAAATGACCAATTCAAGCAATGTACAAGATCGACAACATGCAATTAGAAAAAGGAGCATAAAAAAAAAACAAATTCTAAAAAATGGCTTAGAGTGGAATTTAACTACGAAAAAAAATTCAGGAAACTACTCCTACACATCTAGATCAATATACCGAAGGCCCAAACTCTCATTCAAAGGACAAGTTGCAGCAAAGACACCTAAAGGTTCTATAAAGTCTAGATTAGATAAGAAAAACTGACATGCATAGACGAATTTTTTTACAAATAATGAATGATCGCATAAAAGCATACAAAAAATCACACACATAGTTCAAAGTTTATATATCACATAAAAAATGAATCCAGGGTCAGATAGTACTCAAAAATATTTTTAAAATACTCAAGTTAATCAGATGTCCAAAATTCAGCATGTGCAATAGGTAATAGTTTGAAAACTCATATCTCCCTCAAAAAGGTATATTTTATCTAATATTAATTTCAAGAAGCCTAGAATTGAGAAAAAATATTGAGTTAAATTTAAAAAGTTGTCTGATATTTTATTTTTGCAAAAAGATCACAGGTGTCTAGAATTAGGTGAAAACGGAGTCCCCCCCCCCCCCCTAAAGACTCGTTTATATATTCTATTCCAAAATGACTTTCTAACTTAAACAAAACTTTATATTCAAGTTCAAGAAGTGAGGAAAGTCATAAAAGTTTTGAAAAATTTTTAAAAAACATTCCAAAGTTTCTAAAACGAATTTTGAATCTAAAGGGTCAATGGCTGAGTGAAAACTAGTAGCAAGGAAGAGTTTTGAAAAATTTTCTTATGTAGGGGTTTCACCAATTCCCCAATTGGTATACACAAATCTAGCTTAGAATCATTCCATTTATTTGGGAACACAAGCTTTGATTGGTGTTTTGTGCAAAACCAAAATTTTCATTGTAAACCGAGAAAGATGCGAACCAGTCAAAAGATGGTTGCATATTATTTAAGAAAATGAGATTTTGATTCTAAGGACTCTAAATGAGTTTTTGAAATAGATTTTTAAAGGGATCTTTTGAGAAAAGTGTTATATTTTAAAATAAGAGAAATTAATTTGAGAACAATAAAACGTATGAGAAACAGAATACCAAGCAAAACAAACGGAAACAAAATCACAAAGTAAAATTTTTGGCAACTAAGCAAACTGCAATGGTGTGAATGGAGGCCAATCTTCATTATTTTCCGATGGCCTCTGAAAAGTAAATTTTACTAGAGACTACTCAAGCAATAAACTATTCAATCTTAAATCAATTAAAGTAATGCCTAATATTCAAGAAACATATCAATTAAGAGTATTAATAACGAATTAGCACGTGATCGATTAAACACACAAAAGCATCTAGACTAATTAAAATGGACCAAATTAAATCAGAGCAAATATGAATTGTCAATCATAAAATTAATTTTATTAGTGAGCTAATATTACAGAAAATACTTGAACTGAATAGATGAGTGAAAATCAGAGTAAACTAAGCAAGGCACCTTCTAAATGTGGATTTTATTAATAACTTAGAATTATAAAAAAAAACACCTAAAACAATTAAAATGAATCAAATGAAATGAAAGCAAGCTAAAACAAAATATGAGTTCATGGAATCAGCTTCCTAAATGAATTTACATTATTAAATTGAAATCTAAGCTCAAAATGAAATAAACACTAACTAAGGCAAATTCAAAAATCAAAATATTTAACACCTAAGATCAATTATTTCAACATACTAAAAATTTAACTTAACCAAAAATTAAATTATGAAACTACCCAAAACAAATTTTAAAACTAAATTTCTAACCTATAAAATTAAACTCATAATCAAATGGATTAGTTGATAACATATAAATAAATAAATATGAATGAAACAAAGTATGAATGAAACGAAATATGAACTCATGGAATTATTATTTTTCTTTTAGTAGACTTACGTTACTAAAATAAAATTTAAGCTTAACAAGCATTTTTAACACTAATTAAGGCAAGTTTAAAATCTAATACTTAACACATAAAAATCAATCATTTCAACAAACTAAATTTTTTATTAAACCTAAAACCAATTCAAACCACCTACAACAGATTTATTTATTTTTTATTTTAAACTGAATTTTTAACCCATAGGTTCAATCTCATTAATAAATAAATAAATAAATAAATAAGTTACAAAGCATTAAATTAGTAGCAAATAAATAAATAAATAAATAACTAATAATTAAATGAATCACAACTAAACTAAATGAATATCAAACTATATTATTTTTTTTCAAAAGTAAAACTACATAAAATTGTATTTTATGAATTTAATATAATATACCAAAACTGAACCTAAACACAACTCTAATCTTTAATGTAATAAATCAAAAGTTAAACAAAAAGTGAGATTATGTTGCCATATTAAAACGAATACATGCTGAAGCCAATAGTATAATTCAAACCACCCAATATAATAATTCCACTTGAAAAAAAACTAATCAAACTTTTGACTTTACTGAAAACCCATGCATATAAAATAAAAATAAAAAAACGAATGACTCACCTAGCCGGTTTACCAAACAACCTGGTGGTGTGTAGCTGCTTTCACTTCTCCAATGGTGCTTGGGAATGATGGTATGCTGGTTGATGGGAAAAGATTGAATTTTTGGTTCCTCAACCAATACATTTTCAAGGATGCGTGGATGGATGGGTTGTTGTCCAAATGGTTCCATCAGTGAGTTCAAACAGTTGCCTCTCTGCTCTCAAATCTCACTACACTGATTCCTTCAAACAGCCTCTCTTGCTCGTGATGATCTCTAGAAGCAGCAACAGTCCGCTCCTCATTTTCTTTCTTTCTTTATGGCAGCCTCCTCTACTCTAAAAAAAAACTCCTTTCTGATCCCTTCAAATGGCACCCTTCCGCTTTGAAAAACTCTTCTTACTAATGCTTTCAAAATGGCACCCTTCCGCTCTAAAAAACTTTTCTTATCAATGCCTTCAAAATGGAACCTTTTTGCTTTGAAAAACTATTCTTACCGATGCCTTCAAAATTGCACCCTTCTACTCTGAAAAACTCTTCTTACCGGTCCTTTCTAACAAGCCTTCTCAAGCTCTCAAAACTCTTCTTTCTCGATCCCTTCAAACAACCCCTCTCATGTTCTCACAACTCTCTCTCTCGATCCCTTCAAACAACCCCTCTCACGCTCTCAAAACTCTCTCTCTCTCAATCCCTTCAAACAGCCCTTCTCACGCTCTCAAAACTCTTCTTTTTTATCCCCTCTAACAACAACTTCTCACGTTGTAAAACTCTCTCTCCTTCATCCAAAACGGTAGCCCCTTCTCTCTATAAAACTCTCCCTTCAGATCGTCTTCTCTACCCAAAGAAAACCAGCCAACCCCCACTCTCAAAAACTCTCTACTAATCCTCTCAAACAGCCTCTCACGCTCTAAAAAAATCCTTCTCTGATCACTTCAAATGATAGCCTCTCACGCTCCTCAAAAATTCTCTCAACGGCACGACTAGTCGATCTTCGAGAGCTTTAGGTTTTTGCATGAAGTCCTTCAGATAACAGTGGGTTGAGCGTGATGCAAATGGAAGCAACAACGGTCTCGTGATCACTCTGTGAAGCCCAATTGTCTGCTCCTCCTATATCCTTTTCAAAAACCCATCACTTCTTTCTTTCCTTTTTTTTTTCAATCTCTTCTCAATCCCCCCATTCAGCTACTCTCTCTAGCCATGGTAATGGAAGGAACAACAACCACCTCTGCTCCTTTCCTTTCTTTCTTTTAATCTTTTTTTTTTTTTTCTCAATCACCTCTCTTTGAACACAACCTCACACCCCATCTATATGCACATTGCATCAATTTTTTTCATTGCCAAAATCGGTTATGGAAATCTTTCTTTCATGAAAAAAAAAATGCTCTCTCACCGGATTCATTTCCCCACTTTCCAGAACATCACTATCTTATTCCTACACGTCCTGTTGACTCCACCAATTTGAAAATGACACCAAAACAATTAACAGTGCACCTAGGGATTGCCACGTGCCCTTGAATTTTCTCTTATGTCCAACTGCCACTCCCAATATATGCACTCTAAATATTCCTCCAAGATGCAGTTCCACATGTTTTCTTCCAATCTTTCCATTGGTGGACTTACCTACAAATTTTAAAATCAAATAAATAAAATAAAATAATAATAAAAGTGAACATAAATAATAATAATAGTAATAATAATAATGATAATGATGATAATAATAATAAAATAGTAGTAATAATAATGCTAATAATAATAATAATAGTACTAATAAGATAATTAAACAAAATTATTAAATTAACATTGATAAGTAAGGACAAGCATTATGGAAAAGTGACAAAATAATAGGAAAATAAAATAGAGGAAGAAATATACGAGATAATAAATAAAATAATAAAAAGTTCAGTCATGCAACTTTATAATAAATGAGCTTTACAAGCCATACAAGTCATACAAAAAATGCAATCCATTCCAATCATGCAAACATGCAAGAATTACCTGAAAGGTGACCTAAGTGGGCCTAGGGTGCCTAAGTGGGCCTAAGGTGTCTAAGTGATCCTAAGGTGCCTAAGTGAGCCTAAGGTGTCTAAGTGGGCCTATGGTGTTGCCTAACGGGCCTAAGGTGCCTAAGTGGGCCTAGTGTGCATAAATTGGCCTAAGTCTAAACTAGTGCTTCTAATAGTCACAATGAAGTTAGATAAATCCCTCAACCAAATTCCCCAAGGTGGCTTAGAAAAGATAGGGTACACGAGTAGTAATGGGCCACCAGGGAACTGCTGTAAAATACGAGACAAATACCTTATAGGACATGTGCTAAGAGGACAAAATGGAGGGTCTACAGTCACCTCCTTTATAAGAAGGATTGCGAAGCAGAGTCATCGCATCCAGAATCACCTAGCCAATATTGAACTGCTGGCCAGAGAGTATAACATGAATAAACTGAGCAGACGATCGCTGAATCTGAGTACGATGGGTGGAAAAGTAAAAGGAATAGATGAAAAAGGTAGCAAGTAGCCATGATGGCTTAAAAAAAGCCAGCAATCGGAATATACAAAGGTAGAGGGCAAGGAGTGTTGTAAAAAGAGGTGGGAATGGCATCAAGCTCCTTTATGATGAGAGCTTGAACCTCTAGAAAGACAGACGAAAGGCAGGACTCGAGTTGCAGCATGCTAAAAGAGCCAGGAGTGTCGTAAAAAGAGGTGTGACTTTTTGGGGTTTGTTTGGTACCTAGCACAAGCTCCAAAACTAAAAGATATGTCAGGACGACTCACTGCAAGGTATAGTAAGTTTTGTATCATGCTTCCATAAAACTTATGTTCAACATCATTTCCAAATGTATTCTTAGTAAGCTTAGTGGTAGTGCTCATAGGCATCCTAATATAAAATAAAAAAAATTAATGAAGTTTTAATATTTTATAAATTAAAATTAATTTGATAAGATCAATTATTAATAAATTTAATTATTTAAATAAATGAATGCTAATAACAAAAAATTGTCACCACAAATTATTAATAAAATTTTAGAAATTAAATCTCAAATAAAGTATTTTATATAAATCCATTCAAAATTTTATTTAAAGGTAAAAAAAATGTTTTAATAAAAGTAGTTTTTAATTTTTAAAATAAATGAATATAAATATATTAAAGGAATTTAATATAATTTTTATCTACATTTTTTAACATATCCTTAATCATACTTATGTCAATTACACTTACAAAATAACTTTAATATGTGTATTCTTATTTATTTCATCGTTTTTTTGAAGTTTTTCTAAGTATTTTTATGAATTTTGAACAATTTTAATTTCATCAATATTTTTGTCAAAATATCTATTGATATTTTCGATGTATCTATAAAATCCGAGTACCAATATTTCCGTATTTCCCAATATTTTCATCCTTTATTAATACTAGAATTAATCCAATTAATAATACAATGTGATGAAGCTTAAAACTTGACAATCCAATTATACTATAAAGTGACGAATCGTTGCTATTTTCTCCTATGCATATAACCATTTAATTTTTAATTTTTTACTAGGCAAATAGGCTTCAAATCAAAGAAAACTTAATATGTTGCATTCATTAATAACTCTAATAATTTTAAATTCAAATATTGGCTCGATTAATATAAAAAATTGATGGGCACAAGTTGAACTAAAAATAATTTTATTGTTTTTCTTTTGTATAAAACTATATTTTTTTTCCTAAATTTTTCACTAGGAAAATAGATTCCAAATCAAGTTGACTTAATACATTAAACTCGCTAAACAACTTATTAATTTAAAAAATAAATTTTGCATAAAAAAATCAATTTCAACTACACATGAACCAAAATTAGTCTTAAATGACTTTCTCTTATGCATATAATACATTTTTATAAATTTTCTCACTAAGCAAAGGAACTTCAAATCAAGAAAAACTTAATGTTTGAATTTGTTAATGAATGTAGTAATTTCTAAAACTAATTTGGAACTCAAAAATGGATCATTTAATACAAAAATAAAAATATATATATAAAATGATAGAGATACAAAACTAGTCCATAACAAGTGATGATTTTACTTTTTCTTATACTCTTCCAAATTTTCTTACTAAATAACATTGTAAATTAAGGAAAATGAGATTAAGAGCGACTTCATATTTTGAATTCTTTAATGAATCTACTAATTTTTAAGAATAATTTTGAATTAAAAAAAAAACAATTAATAGTAGATTGAATCTAAATCGATTGTACATCAAGAAAAACCACATCAAGAGAGACTTCATATTTTAGATTCTTTAATGAATCTAATAATTTTTAACAATAATTTAAAATTCAAAAGCCTAATTGATTTTTTAATTAAAAATAGATAATAATAATAATATTTTAAAATAACAATGCAAATATTTTATTTAAAATAATTGAGTAATAAATTGTATACATATAATAATAAAATTTTACCTACTTAAAAAAATTAAATTATGCTTTTATAAAAATGTTATACCCATTTTTTATAATATCCATTAAAATAGTTTTATGTTTTTTTTAATAAAAATAAATACCTTATAATTTTATTATTATATTAGTATTTTACTAAAAACTATTGATTTTTAATTTATTTATAATTATAAAACTATTTTTATTTTTAATAAGATATTAATTAATTTAATTAATATTAATACAAACAAAAAATTTAATGTTTTCAGAAAACTAAAATAGGAAAATTATTTTTAAAAACACTTCTCTCTTCGGAAAAACTGTTTTTAAAAATAAAATGCCAAACCAATTAATTATAAAAATAATTTTAAGTTATTTTAAAAGTCAGGGCCTAAAATCATCCCCTAAAAGTGTAATCAATATTTGTAATTAAATCAAACTATACTCTATGAAAAATTTGTGTATGACATACTGTAAAATAATCCCTTCCATAGCAGGAATAGATTTTGAAATAGAGGAAATTTCATCAATGTACCTAGTGGGGCATTTTCTTTTTCAAGAATGTTTGCTTTGATAGAAAATTTTACAAATGAAAATATGTCCACTAGAAATAGATCATTTTTATTATATTTGATTTTTTTTTTTTTAATACTATCTACTATAACTATTTCTTTCCTTTCCCTAGTACTTTTCCTCCAATCCAAACAAGAGATGTGAAGGGAAAACAATCTGATATTCGCATCAAGCACAACAATACTAAAACCCAAATTAAAAGTGTAATAATCTTCTCTTCTACAATTACATTACATCTTTCTCAAAGACAGACTCCGAAAAATTTACAAGAACAAAGAGGAGGAAAGACTTAAAATCCATCACATACTACTGTTCAAGTGAACGAACAAGCAGAGCTTAAGAAATGGTCCCATACCAGTTTTAAGGTGTCTTTAAGCTGATCAGAAACTGACTCCACTTCAACCTTCTGTTCCTGAAAATTGAAACCCAACAAGGCCATGAAGAAATTACAGATTAGCAGCAAATCCGGTGGGTTTAGCATTCCATGGAAACAAAATGGTAAACCAAGCGGAGGGGCACAACTCGAGCAGGATAAGTCCGATAGTCAACCCAAGTTCCACCCACAAAAAGATCACATTTGCCCGAAAGCCCAACCCAAGCTCAACCCAAACTTTTTCCCAAGCTCAGGTTAAAATCAAGTTAAGCCCGGATTAGAGAAAAATGTATGGGTTATGCTCAGGTTGATCAAGCTGGAGAGATTATGCAGGTTTGTCAAGTCAAAACTAGGGTTCAAGTGTTAATTAAATTCCTAAAGTTAACTAAGGTTTAAATATCATTAGTTAAATAATATAGTATAAAATTTAATTATTTATGATACACACAGTATTTGGGTTGCCCAATGTCCCAACCCAAATTTAATTCAGGTTAGCTTTTTTGGTCCAAGCTCAACCCAAATTGCAAAAAATGCTACCCAAATATGCCCAAAATCAGGTTGGGATCGAGTTGGGTTGGGTTGAACCCGCCCAAATTGCACTCCCACCAAGCAACCATGATCATATAACTCAACGCTCATTCAAAAACTGGGTTCATCCACATCCAAACTTCTGTCTAATCGATATCATCCTGAACCATCATAAAACTTTCATGCTTTTCAAGGATTACCGATGATATGAGGTCATCAGCTAATTTTTATTTTGAGGACAAGCCACTGATGATTTCTTCTACATAGAAAATGAAATACAAAACTAAAAAGGAATGTTTACAAAAACTCGGTGTCTGGGAATGGAACTTGCTCTAACAAATTTGCCCAAGAAAATATGCATGTTGAAAATAAAATGAAGAATATGATGTTTTGAAAATATTCGGATAAGTTTAAAGTTTAATAAGCTGTTAGGTTTTGGGTAAGATGGACAGGCATGCAGACAAATCACAAATGATTAAATAAGTGGAGTTGAGCTACCAACTTTACTAAAAGTGTAAGTTGTTAGGATTTGGACTCACAATGTATAAAATGCTCTAAAAAAAAACTATTGAGCTATACTGTACACAAGAATGTCAGGTAACTCAGCATTAGTCAAGTATGATTAAGGGATTTGTCAACCACAAAAAATCAGATAAAGCAGATCATTTGATCCTCATACTAAGCATGCAATAGGTCAACACATCATTTTTTATCCGCATAATAAGCATGCACTAGGGTTACAGTATCTCATCTGCAGAAAAACAGTACTTACCCGTAATTGTGATACTAATCCTGTCATCTTCAGAGTAATTTCCCTTGCCACTTCCCCTGCTGATGACCTGAAGTCAAATCGATCGGCATCCCTCACTCTAAGCCTCACTGATGAGTTTGTATAAGCTTTAGCTTTGATGTGCCAGACACCAATAACACTGTATCGATCTCCAGAAGACTCCTTCCCAAAGGGCCATCTCAACCCACCCTTCACATCTGGATCGAGAATGGCAGAGCTAATCAGATTGCTTATACTCTGCTTCTCGTCATCCTGGAAAAGTGTATTTGGTTAGACCAACCACAAATCACATTTTAGAAAGACAAATGTGTGCAACAAGGAAAAACTCTTATATGGTAGCCATCTCCAGACCCTCGAATGTTTTTGGACTGCCACTTCAACCCAATTTTAAATATTAGACAAATTGAATCAATGCCACAGTTTGCTGCTGGCTGTGTGCTGGAAAAGAAAAAGAGACAATTTTGGATCTAAAATTTTTCATCATGCAGAACTCGAGAAAAATAAAACCAACACTACTATTTTACTGGAGTACAAACTACTAGGCTAACCACAACAACAGAAGAATTAAGTCAAAATTGTGTTCTTTTCCTTCCCACAAAACTCAACAGAAAAATTTTGTATTTTGAACCAATAAGAAATTGTGAAAGAGGAGAGAGAGAGAGAGAGAGAGTTCTTTTCTAATAGAATTAATATTTTTCATATGTAGGTCATTTAATAGGCATTTGTAACTTAGAAGATCAGAATAAAAATTATATATCGAGTTAAATGTTAGCAAGCAGCCATTATAGTGAAAATATAGCAATTTATCATAACAGGAACTGTTCAAACCATTTTCATGCATTACTTTTCACGTTATTGTGATGTGGTTCACTCTATCATAGTGGTAGCTTCCTATAGTTTCTTAATCCTAATTTTTAGTCAGAAGTCTTTCCTTAAGTAACCAGGCAATTAAGTGCTTTTAGAAACTTTCTAGTTTTGTAAAATCTCTAGTTCCTATATGCTCACCATTATTTAACTTAATCTTGCAAGAATTTTGTAGTAAATAAATATTAATAGCACAGAAAAAATAGAGAATTTAAAGTGGATAGAATTTGATTGGTCTATAGAGTAAGGGATAATGGCAGATTGTAGATGGGAATTGACTAAAAGCAAAGTTCAACCTCAACTTTCAGGCTGCAGAGGAAAAAAGGAATATGATGAAGTGGATAAACTTAAATCAGTAAAGTCATCTTACACAATGATTGCTGGATACGACTCAAAAGTGAAAAATGCAAGAAACTGAGTCATATACAACCAAACATGAGAAAGCATATTTATATGGAAAATCTTATATCCAAAGCATGACTTTCAAGTCCACAAAGTAGTTGGAATAACCTGTGCAACAATATATACTGTTATAGCTAAGTCATAAAGGTAATCCAATCTAGAGTTTGGTTTAGGAAATTGCAAAGAAAGAAAATATTATCCTGAATATTTCATGGAGCTTGAAAAAATAAATGAATAAATAAACCTCAGGCTACAATTCTTTCAGCTTGTCAAGGAAAACAGAATCAGGAAAAGTGTCTAGGCCAGTGGACAAGAGTGCATATAGTGTGATAATGATAAGCTTTAAAGAAGTTGCAAAAGAAAAAAAAAATGAGATATGATATACAGTGTACACCCAGGAAACAGAATCCCAAAATAAAAGGGCAGCTACCTTCGACTTTTCTTTCATTAAGTGTAGATTGTTATCAACCAAAGTATTTATAATTTTGTGCTGCAAAGACATTGATAATGGAGTTATCCACTACTATTTCCATAATTTACAGTCCCAAAAAGCCATATCAAGATTAATGTCTTTGTTTCTTTTTTCCACTTTCATAAAATTTTCACGTATAAGCAAATACCAGCTAGAGAGACAAAGATAGTGCCTAGACAATGAAATAATGCTAAACAGCACTCATCAGATGATCCATTTATGCACATAGCAGCAAAGTAACTTACAGTCAGAGATGTTAAGATCCTCTTGGTAGATAGCATCAACCTCAGGTCAAGATTCTTATCAAGACAAGATATGTCTATGACCAAATGACGAACTTGATTTAATTCAATCTACAAGAACAATGGTCATATTTCAATGTAAGCCACCTTAAACAAACTCCATTAAAGACCAAAAGGAGAAGTAGAATTGAAGAGAAGAAATAGAGTTTTGGGAGGTAACATAGTCAAAGTAAATTACACCTACATGAGATACTTAATATTCTCCCAAAAGTTGCCAGTGCAAAACCAGATAGCATGTTGAGAACAACATCACATAGACATTTTTCTTTTTAAGTAAAATAAAATATACTGTGGGCAAGAATCAGAAAACTTGCCTTATAGAGTTTGAGCTTTTTTTCATCTTGAGTTACAGAGCATTTGCATGAAATCGTGGAATCTGGTCTGGTGATGTCAGACAACTATACAATGCAAGGAAACAAATTTGAGAAGTCAGTAGCAAATTGTTCAAAAGATTAAGAACTGTAAAACTACTAGAGAGGTTTAAGAAAAGAACTACCTTTATTTGGTATAACTCCTTTTCCTCCTCAAAATTGACTCCAATCTTTGGTACAACTCCATCTATAATATTTTTGACATAAGAAGATGGCACGTTTGTATAAAATTGCCTCTTCAATTGTCTTAATTTGACTTCTGTTACTAAATTCTTCCTAACAGATTCTGTTCCAACTGAAGGGTCACTGCATCATAAAGATTTATTTAATATATGTTTGTCCAGCTTCTTCTAAGTACAACTAGAGTGAAAGTAAAACATGCTTTCTTCTGTTGCGAAAGCTAATATAGTAATATGAATTTGCAGTTATGTCAACAGTCACCTAACAAAAATAGAAAGGCTTATGCATGGTCCTTTTTGTAGTAATTAACTTTCTAAATCAAGGAAGAGTACAACTAGGATTTTCTTTGCACAATCAGATGAAAACATCTTGACATGTCGTTTTAGTGATACTTGCAATGATGATGAGTAATTGAGGGAAAAATAGGACCAACTACCTTGATAAGAAAGGGCAACTAAGACTGATGGTACATTTCTGTCCTAGGATCTATGTCAAAGGGTCAGCCTCTTCATCCCAAAAAACATGATCGGAATCTTTCCGCAATTTTTCCCCAGCGTCCACACTAGGCAGGCATCCACATATGGTGGGCAGCCAAGAACATCAGACTTACACAATGGGGTGCACATTTGGGCTAAATGTACTGCCTCTCTTAGCATAAGAAGGAGAATAAGCCACAGAGACATAGGCAGACATACCATCCTCTTTGCATGATTGCATCCTAAGGAACATGAGGTGTTTTACAACGAGTGATAATAGATGATTAATCCATGTAAAATCATACTTGAATGTCATGCTAGTGTAAATGGCAGTTATCTATTCATTCATGTAGCATGCAAAAAAGTGAGGCATCATAAATGATCCTGTGTGGTAATCTTATCTAAAACCTCCCAAACAAAAATGGTGGCTTAGGATAGCACTGATACCATCTTAACTATATTTGCAGGGAATTGGTCCCACCAACTATCAACCAATGATCCAAAGAAGATAACACCTACGTGTTCCCAGACCTGCAGAAGACCGAAATTGTGCTGTCATCACTAAATGGCCATCCTGTCCTAGCATCAGGGAATCCAACTTCAAACATTGCAGATTCCTATGAAAATGTGGCAAAAAAGGTCAAAGGTCTTCCAGTGATGAGTTAATCATCATCTTTTTATCCTGCTGCCTTGCAGAATCAATCAAGAAGTTGACAAAGAGGCAATGAACATATTTATTTTGTTCAATAGCAAGTGAGGGAGGATATAAGTCCACCCAGTTTTTTTGAACTCCAAACTATAATTTACTCATCCACATTGATTCTTTTGAACTCATAAACCTTAACTTTCCAGAGATAATATGATGCAAAGTGTTTCAATCCGGAACTTCTACAATCAATTGGAAGGCATCTTAGATTCTTAGGTCTATTTATGGTGCCCAAGGAGTTAACATTATTTATGTTCATGAGGGAAAAGAAGCCAACATTCTTTATATCTAGTTATTTTGTAAAAGGAGTAATTAGGGCGTGCAAGTAGATAGTGGCTGCTTAGGAAAGTCAAATGGTCATTAATGATCATAACTATGATGTCCAACTGTAAACATTATAATTGGGACACATTACCTATTGGAATTAGCATGACATGCTTCGAATGCATGGCTCACATGACCAAACATGATTGAATATATTCTCTTTCACACAAGATATGTTATGATCTTATGTGATTTTACATTACAATATCCTAAGATTGCTAGGTTGATCTAGAAAATCAGCTAAAGATGTTGAGAATCTCCCTTTTTACGAGGGATGATTCTCATGATCTAAGATGATTACTAGCCTCAATTAAAGAGGTATAAAGCCTCAATATAAGAGAACAGGTAGCAGCCAGGGTATAATTTCACCATGGCAATATGGTACAACTGTTCATTCATATTGCCCGTCTCCACTGGCAATGATTTTGATTTTAAAAATAAAAGAAAAAAATGACTCCTTAGCATTCAAACTCATGTAGCTTTTTCAATCCACTGTCACTAATGAAGATACTTCCTCCCATTAGCAAGTATCCTAGTTTTTGAAAGCTGGTTCCTAAGGTGAGTGATTCACAATCAAAACTCCAAACTTGTCTTTTTTCTTTGCCATGCAACTCTAATTCAGAAGATTAGGTATCAAAGCCTCACTCAACATGGGGAACAACAAAGCACAAAAACTTTTTTGTTCAATTTGATCTACAAAAGGCAAAAGGAGGAAACGGCATCTCAATTATTGGATTTGCCAGTGCCCATGGAAATCATAGTCCATTAAAAAAATGACTTTTGTTGGAGAGCTTAATACACATTGTGGGCTCAAAACAGCTTTAGATTTTAAGAAAGTCAGTTGTCCAACATCATATCAGGACCTCATTTGCTTGGAATTGTGTATCCAAACCTCACCACATTGTTCATTTCCTCAATTTATCGAACCCACATGTAAGGCTAAGGGAGACTGTCTTCAAAACTTTATAGCTTAAGCTTTTAGGAAAATTAGTTGTCCAACAACTTTCAAAAAATCCTTTTAGAGGAATTATGTTAAATGAGGAAAAGGTGTTGGAGATCATGATATGATACATCATGGAACCAAATCCTAACAACATAAGCTTTTAGGAAAATTGGTTGTCCAACAACTTTCAAAGTGTCATTTTAGAGGAATTATATCAAATGAGAGAGGGTGTTGGAAAGAAAAATATACATCGTGGGGCCAATTCCTAACAGCTTAAACTTTTTAAGAAATTGATTGTCCAACAATTTTCAAAGAATCATGTAGAGGAATTATATCAAATGAAGATAGACCTAAAACCCCATACCAAAACACTAATGTGGCCACCTATGCAAGTCTACACTCATTGAAGCTTGAATTTGAAAAGTTTAATGATGAAAATCTAATACACTGGTTATCACACACTAAACATTTCTTTGCTATTGTCAAAACCCTGGAAAATTAGTACATGGACATTGCATACTCACTTTGAAGGAGACTTCAGACCTGGTTCAATTGATACAAGCCAATCGGCCCAACAGGAGAAACTCACTCAGAATGCACTGCTGTTAGTTTGCTCCTCTCAAAATGAGCAGTATTTCAATCCAACATTGTTACCTCTGCGGGATGCCTAGGGATTCTGGAGTAACTTATACCAATAGACAATAGAGAAAAAAGAAAATATATGAAATCCCATACTAACTCCAAAGGCCTCCATTTATCCTCAAAGATTCAAGCTAGCATTTTCTCCAACCAAATCACCCATGATAAAGCAAGATCGGCCACACACCAAAGAGCCCTAGCCCTAGTTCTTAATTTCCTTTTATAACAGCATGCCCACATTTTTCTATAACATTATGACCATAAAATCTATCAAATATTTGGGTATAAAATGCTAGCACAAGACAGCAATGTAAGGCATCCATAGTTTCAACAAATGCCTTATATCGCAATGATTAAATCAAGAAGATGAGCATATAAGAATGTAGTAAGAAATAGACACTTCATTCAGAGGGCGGCTGCTCCTTAGGCAAATCAAGAGACTCCAACAAGCAATCCATAGTTGAGGGAAAAGATAAAAAATTGTAACTACTAGATGTTGAACCACAAGAGTCCTCATGTTTAAGGCAAACCTCTATAAGAGAGTGATAAAGACAGAAAAATACTAGTTCATGGTAATTTGAAGTTGTTGGACAATTCACACTCTTCAGATTTCAAATTTTAATTAGTCTACAAAGAAATAAAACGGTACATATTATATAACATTGTTTAACATGTGAATGAACAGTTTGACTAACATTGAACTCTACATTTCAATAGCTGATCCCACAAAAATTGATTAAAGCACAGACAATTTATTTAGAAAAGATGTTAATCAAGCCATGTAACCAAAGAAGCAATAGCCAATCGATCAATGGAAGCAAGATCACTTACCCATGAAAAAGAATTTTTCCAAATTTAGCAGTCAGTGATGGTTTTACTTCTTCCACATTGTTGACCTCCATCTCATTCCTCACATTTTCAAAATAAGAAAGTAGGTCTTGTTGAACATTTTCTGCCACATATACCCATGGGCTTTTTGAAATGTTTCCTCCTGCATCACTATTCTCTTTGAAGGAAAATGAAAAATGCCATTGAGTCAGACATGTCCTTAATTCAAGCAATGCATAGAGCACAAATCAAGATAAAACTAACAAGGGCCAAATAATAAACCTTTTCCTCGACGACTATCAACTAAAGTTAGCGGCTTCTCTCCTGTTTTGCGCTCAATGGATCCCAAGGAAGTCGGCTCCAGACCAACATAAGCAGGAAACTGTTTATCATCTGTCAGACCAACAACACACCATCTAGATAATGAATGGTTCGCATAAACAATTTTCCTTTCCTTCAAAGCTCGTTTCTCCTTCCTCCTATCTACATTAGATCCAGATGAGCTCAGATTTAGATTTTTACTAAATTGAGGAACGAGAAAATCTGGAGTAGGGGATGGCGTGGATGCATCCGTCAAATGCCTCTTATGTGGAGGGATATAAGCCATTACCCAAATACCAAATTATGTATTCACTTGAATTCCTAAAAGTGAAAAATCACAAGAAGAGAAATTTTATGGGATTAAGAACATGAATTATGGTCTAGTTTACAAAAAGTACATTCTTAAAGAACATCCTCAAAGAAAATGACTACTTGAAATGAAACTTTTTTGCCATTATTCTCCCAATCCTCTTCAAACAAATAGATGCACCAGTAGTTCATTTAATTAAAGCTAATATATTCTCCAAACTCAAAACCACAAGAATTCATTCACCTCAACGCTTAAAACAAGATGGGCACTGATGTCTTATTTGATTAAAATCAGACAAGTTGAAGTTAAACCCCACATAAGCAGAAGCAACATTAAGATCATCAAAATAGGAAAGCAAGGTAAGTAGTAAAGCAGAAACTAATGAAACTTGGAATTTTTCCCCTCGTTTCAGAAGAAATTGAGCAATAAAGAGACACAAACTGCCAGAACTGAATCACAGTTTACATTGTAAGTGAATCTCAATCATGGATTAGCACCTAAAGATGACCCACAAATGCAATCTTTCCCAACTTTTCTATTCTCAATTTTTCAACAAACAAACAAAGAACATGCAAAAATAATGCAACTCTCTCCCAAACAGTTCAATATATGCAAGCCCCAAGAAAATGATATCAGCACTCTCCCAACATAGCAAATAAAGTCTTATCCATACTTTTGAAATTTAAGCTATTAACCAAACCCAAACAACAATCTAAAAAGAGAATTGAGAGAAATGAGAGATAAAGACAAAATGTTCTAATGTGGAAAATTCCCAAAGAGATAAAAAAAAAAACCGTAGGTTAATCACAATTACTACATCCACTATGAAGAAAATATTGAGTACAAGGTTTTACCTAACCTAAGACCTCCAACCTCTCCCAGACTGCTTGTTTAGTAACTTAGGAAATTAGCTTCAAACATCTTCATGCGGAACCCTTTGGAGTCATTTCCAAGCATGATTTGGGTCTCTCCTTAATACCCACACAAGAAGATATTTGGGTTTTTCCATAAAAGATAAAGAAAATGAGAGTAGGAATGGAGAACAACTCTGAATCAACCCATTTTGATGGAAAATTTTCCACTAGAATGAGATTTTCAGCTCAAATGCTCGTAAACTTTCCCCAAAAACAAACAACCCCCCACCTAAAAAAATAAAATGAAATAAAATTGGCAAATGATTCGAAGCTCAAGGAACAACACTCAACTCTCATTGTCATCCATCCCTAATTCTAGAAATGAGTTTAAATAGTAGGTATTCAACCCTTATCCAATGGCTTAGATTGTTTTAAAGAAAGGTGAAATTATATATGTTGTGATCGAAACTTGATTGATCCAACATCAGCCTGAAACTTTAGGAGTGATAGTTGTTCTATCACCCTTCAATGTATCAATCAAGCCTGAAGCCAATTGGCTTCCAATCCTATTTTTTGACAAATATATAACTATTTAAGAACTTGGATGATCAATTTTTACACTCATTGACAATCTCAAATCACTTATCATTTCATCTAGTTATTATCAATCGCAAATATCTTTGAAATGGCAAAAGTCTGAAAGGTGGATTCAAATTATCCGAGTTGAAAGTACACAATGGAAAATTTGACCTAGAATTGCCAAGACACAAGGACACTCGTATAATCATCACGTTTTTTTCCTCTTTTGAAGGTATTGAATGCATCAAATAGCATCAATAGTACATAAACAACTCCAAAACCAGTGGTTCCCAAAGATCATAGATGCAGTAATATCCATGGATGAAACTAAGCCTAACCATTTGGAAAACAGACTATTCTCTTGTTGGTTGCTGCAAAGTGGTAAGAAAAGGAAAGAAAAAAAAAAAAAAAAAAACAGACAAAAGAAGAGCTTCCATTCTAAGTGGGTCTAATACACCTATATATTTTAGTAAAGATTCAAAATCCCAGTTTTCTGAATTTTCTTGACGACCAACAGAGTGGTAAGCTCCAAAATACAAAATACAGCTGCTTTTCCAGAATTGATTTGATTCGGAAGTCCAATTCCCGCGGAATTGATTTCGTTGATTCAGGTTTTTTGTGCTCAAATCCAACTACAAAGCCTTTAAACAGTCCCCAATTCCAAACCCAAGGCTTCAATTGCAACCAAGCAGAACCACAGTAAAAAGAGATAGATTCAATTGGCTTAGTTGGTTTTGTATCCTTTTTTCCAATTTTTTTTTTTTTTTTTCCTTCTTTGTTTCCTTTTCCAAGCAACCAAACAGATGATCGAAATAGAGAGAAAAAAAAAGTAAAAAGGAGAAAACAAAAAATGCAATCAAAGCTTCTTCTAAATCGGATCCAATTCTATACAATCTAAACCAACGGCCGGCAATTTCAAATACAAGGCCCCAATTCCATGCAACCAAACAGACTCGAAGATAAATAGATTAAATTTGGCTTAGGTGAGTTGGGTTTTCCTTTTCTTTTTTTCTTTTCTTTTTTCTTGCCTTTTCTAAGCAATCAAACACCTAATAAATGTAATATATATTAATAAAAATAAAAATGAATTAGAAAGTAGGTGAAATGGTGAGAGAATCTTACCAGAGTTGCTTCTGAGAGTGGCAAACCCCAGTTCTCAAAGCAGACGGCTTTTAAGATCATTGAAAATGAACAACTGACGTGGCACGGTTACCGCAATTGTAATTCATATTTTATTTGACGTGGCAATTCCTCTGATGACGTGGCATTATTATGTTGACGTAGCTCCCTCAGAAAAATTAAACTTTGTATCGTCTGACTCTCACTCTGCCATTTAATTAAGCCAATTGTTTAATACAATGACCTAAGGTGCCGTTCCCAAATATTTTCTATTTTTTACTTTTAAAAATAAAAATTACTATGTAAATATAAAAATTCTTATTTAAAATATAAAATTTATTGTGCTATTAAAATTTTTTCTCAAAACATTAAAAATACAAAAAAAAAAATATCTTTCTTAAATTTAAAAATTTTAATTTTTTTTTTTAAGTTCACAACATATCTAAGGTACTTTTTGTGTAATAATTATGATATTTTATATAAAAAAATATTTTATTTTTAAAAATTTAAAATGTAAAATGTATCTAAACATGTACTATAGAAGTTTCTTGATTTACTTCTATAAACCACAATTTTTATCAAAATATTTACACTTAAGTCAACAACATGCATCATGTGAACCTAATGGTAATAAGTCCTTAAGGCTTCATATCAAAATGTGTGGATATGGTTAGATGATGAGTCACTTGGTTAAAACATTTGTGGTAATAAAATTATTGATAATGAGCATCTTTCGAGGTTAACACTAAGGTGGTGTTTGTTTTTTTACTTAATTCTTAATAGAACCTTAATGCTTAATAGTGTTAAATATTATGTTGTTTGTTTTTGTAGTATTTTATTTCTATTAAGTATTAAAAAATAAAGAAAAACTAATATGTTATATTTTCTATTTAAAAAAAACTATATATTTTGGATTTTCTATTTAGTAAAAAGTCTATAATAAGTCATGAAAAAATAGAAAAACAAACAACCTAAATTATGAAAACAAATTACTTTCAGCAAAAAGCCAAAAAAACAAACACCGTCTAACTTGTTTGCTTATATTTGCTGAATTAAAAAAAAAAAAAAGTTTAAACTAAACAAATAAGAATGTAACTAAAGAATGATGATTAAAAGGCCTGATGTAACAAACAAACAAGTAAAAGGGAAAATCCAAAGGTATTCAAGTCCATTGAAAGAAAGAAAAGATGATTAGAAAGTCTATCCATGAATAAATTATATCTTAAAATCAAGTTAAATCTTGAAATCTAATTTGGCAAATTTAGTTTAGATCTCAAGTGTGTAAAATTTATTTTTGATCTTTTGTTTCTATTATTAACAGTCAAGCGCAAGGTCATCTATGAGGTTCTTCTTCAATCTCTATACACAATTAATCAAAATTGTAGCTAATGACTCAAGTAAAGCATTCATTGTCCCTTTATTTAGAAAGAATATAATTTTTTATAATGACTTAAAATAAAAGCATGTATAGAACAGTTTATACATGAAAATCTTTTCTATTCAACTCGTAGATTCTCCTTAGATTTCAACTACAAAGGATTAAACTAGGTTAGCCATCGATCAAGTTATCGCAAGCACTAAATAACCCTCCATAAGCATCTAGTAAATCTTTATTAGGGATGAACTACAAAGAGAATTTATTTTTAACTAATATTAAATTCAAAACATAAGTGAACCATAAGCATAGTTTACCTCTTTTCTTTGCAAATTCCTTAAATGTGTCGTCCATCTTCCTTGCAATTGTTGGGATAAAACCGTTTAAAGTAAGACATAATATAACAAATTTAGACTTAATTTTTCACTATTTTATCCATTAATTGCATTAAGATTTACTTTAGCATTAAAGTTTACATCACTTGCATTGTACATTACCAGGGTGAATTAAGAGTTGCATAGAAGATCTAAGTTATGAGTTTCTTACAAGTTGATGAGTTGTTTATAACCAATTCATTGATTTAGGTAATCCATCTAAGTTTATAGTGCACTAGTTTCTAATTGGAATGGTGACTTGTCTTGGTCATTGGGATGAGTTTCCAATTGGGAGTACATTGGTATGTATGGTAAATCGTACATTAGACAGGACCCATGGTGAATCTTGATATTGGATATCAAGTAATCATGATTTCACCAAAGTTACTATGCTACATGCAAGGTTTGACATATCGATAAACACAGATATATAGGTACTTGAATTTTATAGATATATCGGAAATATCAAAGAAATATCAGTGGATATTTTGACAAAAATATCGATAAGGCAAAAATTATTCAAAATTCATGGAAATATTTGGAGAAACTACAAAAAAATGATAAAATAAATTAAAATAAACATGTTAAAGTTGTTTTTAAAGTATAATTGATATAGGTGTGGTTAAAGAGAAAAATATCGGAAAGTAAGGATATGTCGGTATTAATAATTTATTATTTATCAAATCAAATTAATTTTAATTTATAAAATATTACTACTTAATATTTTTTTTTTAGTATTTTTTAATAAATTTATATTTTTAATATTTTAAAATAAAAATATTCAAAATTAAATAAAATTAAAAGGATAAATATAAAAATTTCAAAAGTAAAGTGGTAGTAATTTTTTAAAATAGGATTAATGAGATAAATGATGATACATTTAATATTTAAACTATAATTTATTTAATTTAAATGCATTCAATAATACAAAATAAATGATGATACATATATGAATTTTTAATATTTAATTATCATATAAATAATATTAAAAAATATTTGTTAAGAAAATTATAATGATGGTTTTTATACATTTATTAATTAATCAAATAAAATTTTATATGAAATAATTAAAATTTATTTAGTTATTTATTAATAATGAACTTTAACATACTTATTATCATTTTATATTAACAAATGAGAACTTGGCCCAATGGCAATCAAGCTTGAACCTAAGCCTTTTGGCATGGTTCGAATCCCCCACTTTAAATTTGAAGCATGGGCAACATGGTAGCATTGACCGCGAGTGAGAAGGTAGCATTAGTCCATTGATTGATCGAAAAAATCAGCAAATTTCCCGAAAAATCGACAAAATTGTCAATAATTGTCGATATATCGACGATTTCATCCATTTTCCAACGTAAAAATGATTTTTCGTCAAAATATTAGTGAAACACTGGCTACATGTACTCTCAACTTTGAGAGTATATTGAGTTAGTATTAAGGTCTTCAATGACTTTGACTTATAGATGAGACTTATATATTTTTTATGAATTAGATCGTTATTTATTAAGGCAAATGATAATGGGCATTCTTAAGATAAACATCATGATATCTCATAGGTTTAAGATAATATGTCTCCTTAGGTGATATTAAGAATTTGTGATCATAAAATTTGTAGTCTCATAGTAATTCTTTTAGTAGAATTTGATATGTGCTCTTAATAAGTTAGAGTATGTTGGTTGATCACATAGTAAGAGAATTTGAAACTCAAGAATTATGGAGGTAATCTTGAAAAATTGGTAGCATTTTCCTCGTTAAATTGCAGACACTAGTTCATGGGGAGCTTGCATGTAATGAATGGTAGGTTATGAATTGTATATTATTAATACATGCAATACTCCTAGGTTTTGCTTGTTTGTGTTTTTTTAATTATTATTTAATTTTATTTTTATTTATTAACATGGTGTCATTTTGGCACGATTATAATTTAGATTATCGGAATATAACATAAGATAGGATAAAAAAGGAGTTAACACATCCTATCGCGTGTTTGATTGGTAATGAGATGTGATAAGTTATCTCGCTACTTATCTTACGATCAATCAAATCAAATGTGACATAGCATAATTATAGAGATATATATAATTTATTCTCAATTTAAAAAATATTCATCAAATATATCATAAAATAATACTAATATATGCATTATTTATACATATATATACACTACCTACCAAAGTACGAACTGTTTTTCACTTTTTAATTTCCAAAAATACCCTTATCAATACTAATAATCAATTTAAATAAGAATTTAATCTTTTCATTTAGTTAGGGTTTTAATTACTTGATGTAATGGAAACCATTCCTGAAATTATTATCACAAACGTAAAAGGTAATTTAAAATTTAATCTTTTCCATACTCATAATCAACTTAAATGAAAATTTAATCTTTTCATTTCGTTAAGGTTAATGGAAGTCATTCCTAAAATTGTCATCACAAACCTCAAAGGTAAGGAAAAATTTAATCTTTTCATTTGCCTCCAACTTCTATTCCATCAACTGTTTCAATAGGATTTAATTTAAGGTTTTAATTATTTGATTTAACACAAATTTATATGTTCATAATTTCATTTTGATTTTATATTCAAATTTAATACTTCATTTTAATTTTATATTCAAATTCAATCCTAAAACTGCTCTCAAGAAACTATAAAGGAAAAGGTTAATGTATGGGGAAACCTCTCAAATTGGGCATTCATCTTTGGCACAGCAATCCAACCTCTGTGGCATAACTACTCCATTCTTCATCATGTTCAATGAAGTGTCTCATGATCCACTCATATGATGTTTATCAGTCTCAACCATTGATTTTGGTTTATTTATAATATGTATAAAGAGAAGTCTGGTTAAGGTAGGAGATCCTGGCAAAATGTTTTTCTGATTTCGGATTTAGAATTGAGATGAAGGACAATTAGGGTTTGTTTGGAAAATTTTTTAAGTGTAATAGTGATTTTCATTCATTTTGAGATATTTAAATCTTTTAAACTTTTATATTTAGTTAAATAATAATAACATTTATTATATTATAGATAATTATTGAATAAAAAGTTTCATCACTCATTTATATTATTTATTTAAACAAATTTAAATTTTATTAAGAAAATTACAACATTGTTTTAAAAATATTAAGACTTTGATATAAAATTTACTAAAATGATGGAAAATTTTCTATTGAGATTTTAATTCTTATTTTTTTTAAATATTTTTTGAAAAAAACTTATTTTTCCTTTATATTTTTTCCCATTGATTGAATAATTTGATATATTAGATATTTTTTTGATATAAAATTATTTAATTTAATTTGGATTCTATTTTCTATATTTATAAATAAAAAAACAATAAAAAGTTTTACAAAATATATAATGGTTTTTAAAAACGAATTAAAAGTATAAATTTTTAAAATATTTTTTGACAACATAATATAGGTCAATAATTTTTCCATAAGAATTTTTAAATTTAATATAAATTTTTTATTTTTTATTTTTTGAAAAGAAAGCATATGAAAACCCATCATTAACTTTTTAATTACTCACTTTTTTCATTCAAAAAATGTCTTAAAGTTATCATTTTCATTCACTTTAAAACCACACTATTAATATAATTAATGTTATAAAATTTTATCGTTAAAAGTTTGAAAACTTTTCAAGTTTCTTATCTGTAGGACCTCAAGTGCTACCAACTCTCCTAAAAGTAATTAATGTCAAGAAATGTGCATACTTTAACCTTACAACGTATTAACCCAAGCGCCTACTACATTCGAACACAATGAGAGTTGATGGATGTGGCCAACCTTCCAGTCTGCCAACATTATCCATTATAAATTTTATTCTTTTTAAACTCTATTAATATTGATTAATGATATAAAAATTTATCATTAAAAGTTTGGAACTTTTCAAATTTCTTACAATTATTTCATTTTTCATCTTTAAAGTTTTAAAAATTTTCTCTTCTTTTGTCATTCTTTATTCTTTTCAAAATTTTCTCTTCAACTCATCCAATGGGTTCTATCTGACAATGCTACCAGTTTGAGATTTATCTTTTTCTTTTTTCTAAGATTTTCTTATTTTTAATCCATAAATTTCTTGCTCAAATTAATTCATTTTTGTTCTTATTTTTATTAAAAAGCTCTTATGTAAAAGGAAAAAAAATTCATTTTTATTAAACTATATATAAAATCATTAACACAAAAAAATTTATAAATTTAGCGTAAAAGAAATAAATAATGTGTTTAAATTAAAATCGGTAAATGTTATGGCCAATGACTAAGGTGGTATTTATTTTTTTAATCTAAGAAAATTGGTTAAAATAATTTTATTATCATGAAATTTGGTGTCAAAAAGTGTATATTTATTTATATATAATCTCAATTATTATTATTATTATTTAATTTGGTTTCATGTTTAATTCAATCATTTGATTTTGAACATCTACTTGATTTTTATCTAAGTCTTGATAGAATAAATTCATATACTAATTTTTTATTGGACTTTTTTCATATTCTCTCACGTGTTTTGGCATGTATACACTTACTATATATATATTGAATTAAAATGTAAGACATTTATTTATAAAATTTAAATATTTTAATCATAAATATTATTAAAAGTAAAAGAAATTTCATATTTTATTTAAGTAGTAAATAATGAAATGTAATATAATTTTTATTTTAAATATTGAAAGTTGATATATATTTCATTTCATTTTTTTTATTCATTTTACAAACTAATTATAAAAATAACACAATATTTCTATTTGAACCAGCTACCTTAAAGATACCATATTGATTGAATATAATATCCAAAGATATCATATCCCATGAAAATGATATCCCGAAATATGCATTTCTTATCCAATGAGATATAATATCTTGTGATATATAACCCATTTAATTACCATATCATATTGATTGAATCTTAATTTCTCTCTCCCTCTACATATATAGATTATTGGAAAGATATTAGCTAGAGGGTGTTTGATAAATCAACTTAATCACTTACAATAAATATTTTAAAGTTATCTTATATATATCCATAATACTTTAAGTACGAATGTTTAATAAATAAATATATTGCTTAAGATTAATGAAATAAATATTAGTAAAATGATAAACATTAATTATAATTAATTAAAAATAAATATGTCAATTTAATGATTTAAAATAAATTTTAAATTGATTTTGTCAAACAATATTAATACTTAAAACAAAAAATAAGTAAATAACTTAAAAATAATTGAACTTAAAATCAACTTAAATAATTAAATAATAATAAGTATTAAGTTTTACCGAAGACTCGTTTCCTATCATCAAAAAAGTAATGGTCCACCATAAATAGCCACATGGAAAATATGATTCAATTTGTTTGTATTTTGACTAGGTCCAATTTATTTACTTCTACACTACAAATTTGTGCTCAAGCATGATTTCTTTGTATCTAAATCTCATTTCTTTATATATTTATTCAATTATCTAGATTTTTGTTACACACATGAGACCTAGGAGGTGTTCGGTAAAATTTAATACTTATTACTTAATGACTTAAGTTGACTTTAAGTTAAATTAGGTTTAAGTTGTTGACTTAAAACTTATTATTTAATTTTTACTTTAAGTATTAAGGTTGTTTGATAAAATTAACTTAGAATTTATTCTAAATCATCAAATTGACATATTTATCCTTATTAATTATTATTAGGACAAAGAAGGTCGAGTAACAATGGAGTCATTCGTTCTCTCCTCTCGGTTGGCGTTTGCCAGCCACTAGAGCAAGTAAGAGAACCTATAGTGAATGAACTTAAAGAACTACATATTTTGACCGAATTTTACACCTTTGTGTCTGGCTATGTATGTGGATGTCCATAAAGAAGGGACGAAACATTTCTAGCCTTTTTTTTGTGTTTTTTTGGGGGGGTGGGGGAAAGAAAGGGAATAAGCCGCAACGGCACCTCACGAACTTTTTACTAGGGCAACACCATCCTATAGGCATTTGCGAGTGTTTGGATGCACTTGTTTTGTTCATATTCCTGCGCATTTAAGAGAAAAATTGTCCTCGAGGCAACCACTTGTGTCTTTCTTGGATATGTTCAGTTCAAGTATAGATGCTACGACGTGAAATCCAAGAGACTCGAAATATCCTTGAATGTTTATGGAGTAGCAAATGAATGTAAAAAGGTAAAATGAAGATGTAGACTTGAGAAAAAAGTTAATTATTTTTACTTATTTTTAAAGTTATTTTTTTACTTTAAGTTAAATCATTAAGTTATTTTACCAAACATACTTAATTACTTAAATTAAGTTATTAAGTTGGTTTACCTAATACCCACCTATTTTATACCTTATGATTTTCCTATACAATTTTTTTTTAATTTATGTATATTTGAAAAAAAAAATTAAAAATTAAATTATTGACAATAATTTTCATTAATTATATTATACTTTGTAATAAATTAATTTTAAAAACAGACAAAATTACAATTAATTTGAGACTCAATTATTAAACATGTTAAATGGATTATAATTATTAAGTAATAAATAATGTCAGGTAAGATAACATGTAAGTTAATGGATTATTCGTGTCAAATTTAGCATGACTCAATCAATCTAATCAAACATGCTTGCTGGATTATGCCTTTGCAAAATACTCATATTAAAAGGAAAAACTTTAGAAAAAGTTAACATGAAAAACTATAGGCAATGTTTGGTTCCCATAAAATTTGAGGGAAAATGTTAAGGGAAGAAAATAGAGAGGAAAAGTAGAAAGAAAGAAAAAATGAAGGAAAATAAAAAAAAAAGGGTTTAAATTTAATAAATTATTTATATACGTTTCTTCAAACTCATTTTACTTATTTCTCTTTGTTATAGCAAGATTAAATAATTTAAAAATATATAAATTTTAAATTAATTTTAATTATATTTTATTTTCTTTTATATTTTCTATAGTGAAACCAAATAGGAGAAGACCATTTTCCTTAAGGCTATGTTTGGTTTTCGAAAAATTTGAAGGAAAATGCAAGAAAAAGAAAATAAAGAGGAAAAATAGAAAAAAAGAAAAAATAAATAAAAGAAAACAAAAAATAGATTTAAAGTTTATAAATTATTTCGATGTATTACTTCAAACATTTTTCATTTATTTAACTCTTCTATATAAAGACTAAATAATTAAAAAATACAGAAAATTTTTGAATAATTTTAATTATATTTGACTTTTTTTCTTATTTTCTATAACAAAACCAAATATGAGAAAATTATTTTCTTTAATATATTTTTTTCTTTCCTTAATACTTTATAAGAATCAAACATAACTTTTTTTTTTCTTTTCTTAGTATTTTTTAAGAATCAAACATAACCTAAATTTTATTGAGAAAAACAAAAACAATAACAAAAATAAAAGCAGGAAGGAATCCAAAATCTTTAAATAGAATAAAACATGATTCATTAAGAAATAAGAACGTCTTTTTATGACTTCTGCTAGAAGTTGTTTTGTATTTAATAATAATTTCATAATAGTAAAATTGACCCGGTCAAAGTAAAAAAGAAAAAAAAAATCAATTAATACTTGAAAATTATCCAATTAAGAAATTTTCTTTTGATTCACCAAGGTTATCTTTTTGTTTCAAGAAAGTAACAAGTAAGAAAAAAATTAGTAATAAAAATTATTTTCTCATATTTAGTTAATCATAAAAAATAACAAAGAAAATCAAGAAAAAATTTTATTTTCGTGCTCATATAAAAATAATTACAAAAAAAAAACCCTTTAAAAATAATTCAAATTTTATGCATTCACCAATGAAAAATAATATCTAAAATGATCAAAAATAGTACTTTTATCATTAAAAGGTAGTACCTAAATTATCAAAGGTAGTACATTTGATCAAAAAGTGCATGAAATATAGTTATTTGAAATTTGTATTTTATAAACCCGAGTTCCTATTTTATGATTTTTTTTTTCATATATTGTATCAAAACACACTTTTCCCGAAAATTCAAATATACTTAAAATTAGTTTAAAAAAATTAATATATTTTCAAATGATTTAATTTAGATAAAAAAAAAAAAAAACAAGTGAAATGAATTCATTTATTAACTTTAAATGGATTTTTTATTTTCTTTTATTTTTCTTCTATTTTTTTAAGATAATTCTCTCTTTTGTTTGCATTTTTCTTAATTTTTTTTAAAAACCAAACTTATGCTCTCATCACCACTAAACCAACATTCTCCCATGACCACCTAACTCTTATTTTATTGGATGCATATATTAGTATACTATTCAATGGAAAACTTGAGAAAAAGTTGATGGTATATTGCATATAGACGTAGATGTAAAGGGATAAGAAAAAAGCATAACGAGTATGAGAAGTGTTCAGGGGTTGGAAGGAAGCATAATACGAATGAGTCGATGTTTAAAGCATGTCGGCGAATTTAAGCCTTTCATTATCAACGTCACTCTTCTAGAAGGGAATCAAACCGTAAACCATGTCTTAATCTACGAACATTTTCTAGTACTATTGCTTGTCGCTCTCAAAAAGATTGAGACAAAAAGGAAAATAAAAATAAAAATGAAGAAATCAAACAATGCTTCTCCTTTTGTAAGGACCACTTAGAGCCGAAAGCATGCCAAAGGAAAAGGAAGGTCGACATATACCACACTTTATAAGTCCATGCACTAAGAATCATAAAAACTTAAGTAAGATTTGTTTTTTGGTTACAAAAAATTAACCCCACCTTAATCTTTTAACTAATTAGAAAATAAATTTGCAGATCAATAATGGTTGAATTTCAAAATTTTGAGACAAGGATGGATAAGAATTGCTTTTGGGTATTTCTTTTTGGTCCCATTTTCAAAGTAGGGTTTCAATTCAACAACCCTAGAAAACCTAATTTGATTTGTAGATATCATCAAGGACTTTTTAGCCTAAAGTAGGACTAATGGAAGGATCTTTTTGAATGGTGGATGAAATTTGCGAATAGACATCAACGTCAATGCTCGTCTTCCCTTTAATTATTAATGTAGGTTGGTTCAAATTTGTCCATATTATGTACTATTAGAAAGAAAACAAAAGTAATATGTCAGATGGTACTCACCTACCCATGACCTTCTGGTCTAATTCTCTATAAAATCAATTTAGAAATTTTGGCTTTGAAAGGGTCAAAAAGATTGAAAATTCCTTGACGGAATGAATAAAGAAGGATGTAGAAATGGAGATACTCTATTTGGGCAGTGACCCCATACTCCACATTAGAGACTTACAATTATTTTCATGACCAATGAGTGGGACTCAACCCATTTTGTTAAATCAAGAGAGGTTGGGGTTACCAATATGAGAAAGGAAATTAGTGATTCCACACAAATCAAGAGACAATGCCTATTAATAATATGGTTTGGTTTTTTTTTTAAAAAAAAGAAAAGAAAAAAAAAAAAGGAGATGAACATGGAAACATTAGCAATTTTCCTTTAAGGGAAATAACATTTTGCAAATTAAACATTATTTCCTTTTTGGATTGACAAATGAATCAATGGCCTGATTCTTGATGTGGCAACTACTTCAATGTTAAAGAAATGATTAATTTCCAAAAAGATTTTATGTGAGGCGTTGATGAAAGGAAGATGGAAGGCAGTGGAGCCAGGGACATATTCCTCAAGACATGCTTCCACTGATTAAGGTTTTCATTTTCAAATCACTACTTTTCAACATTGGAATAAAGTTATACTCCAACCCCATTTCTCATATTGTGGAATTTCATTTTATTTTTTATGGGGTATTCTCCACCTTTTTTAAAATTTATCACTATGAAGTGAGTTATATTTAATTATTTTTAAAAAATCCGAAAAAAGTTATTAGTGAAATTATTAAATTTTTCTAAAAGCTCTCTAGCAAAATATTTCTAAAAATTATTAAAAATATTTTGACCAAATTTCTTATCATCTTTAAAAAAAAAATTTTTGCAAATAGTATATGAATTTTTTTTTATAAACTTTTAATAAAATCAAAGACTCTCATCAATTTTTATTTATTTATTTAATTTATCATATTATAAATTATAGCTAATGTCAATAATTACTTATTTTATTGAATGATATTGATGCTACCATTTCTAAAATATAAAAATTTATCTATATTTATTATAATATACATTTTTTTTATTTTGCCCCTCACCAAAATTTATCTAATATATAATATAAAAATCTATTTAAGATGTGTAGTCACTCTACATATGTGCTAAAGACACCACTATAAAAACTATATATGTCACGCCCCAAAACCCACTCTAAGGGTATGACGGTCATTTCACACCTCAAACCTAAAGACTCAAAATGGAAACAACACAATATTCATCTTGTAATTGGAAATTACCAATTACCAATTTCCTATACAGAGTAGTAAAATAAGTAAATTTTATGATTCTCAATTCTCAACTTTAAAAACTAACACATCAACCAGAGTGTTATTATCCAAATAAATCCAAATTCAAATAATTTAAACGAGAATTAAATTTTAACATCTAAACAATGTCCAAAATAAAGTTTGAACCAAAATCCTAACAAAGAAAACATTCTCCAGTCTAGCCACCACTCCTCGCTCGAACTGAGAGTACCTGAAAAAAAACTATCAATGAAAGGGCATGAACTTAAAGCCTAATAAGGAACATCAATACAGTTTCATGGATCAAACATTTTTAATTATAATTACAAACAGGAGATATAACATATATTCATTTTCATAAAAACTTTTGAGCTAAACATTCTAATATATTCAAAACTTTTCAACAAAACTTTCTTATATCCAATTCAAAACAATTTCTCATCAAAACTAAATCAAATACATTCAAAATATTTTTACTCTGGTTATCAAATAATAAATGGTGTCCAATTAGGTGAGACTTCATAAATGAGTGGCTACTTTCAAATTTGTTCTTGTTAAGGTGAACAAAACCAAATGTCAACAATTGTAATCCGTTTACTAGAGTAATAAGGTCAACTATTATAACTCGTTGACTAGAGTCATAAGGTCAACTATTATTACCCATTAACTAGGACCATATAATATCAACTATTATAACTCGTTGATTAGGGCAAAAAATATCAATAATTATAACTTGTAGACTAGGGCCATATAATCCAGAGTCAAACACTTTATTTCATTAATTCAAACTTACAAAACAAAATATCATATCTCCTCAATTTTTCACTTTTCATAAATAAACAAAGAAAATTCTAAAAAAAAAATAATAATACTATAATCACTTTTCATTTTTATCTAAATCTCTTGAGTAATCAAAATTTATCGATCTTCGTTAATAAATCAAACCATGTTTATAGATTTTTAATCTTTTTGACCTAGAAATTAATTAAACGAACTATAATCAAAATTGAGATATTTCAAAGAATATCAAAAAGGTTCAAAACTAATTAACGAATATAAAATATTAATTTAAGGATTAAAAATCTTACCTGAAAAATTAATCTTCAAACCCTAAACATCCAAATCTTCAGCCCTATACTCTCTTATCTTTCTGATATCTGTGTAAAAGGGTTTTTTGAATAAAGAAGATAGAAAATATCTAATTTATATCTAAGGGTTTTAAATACAAATTTTTTTTTTTACCCTTATTAAATTACTTTAATTAATTAATAATTTTTAAATTATGATTTTACCCTTGAATTGGGTTTTGGGCATTATAATATACAATGATGCTTCATTCATTGACATTTTTTAAAAGTGACAACATTTAGCATAATTTATAACATTCATTGGCGTTTGGTACAAATCCAATTAATAATGGCGCTTTTATTTTATGGTGTTTTTTAGAAGCGGTATTGACTAGTGATATAGATTGAATCCTTGGCACTTTATTTAAGCACCCTTAAATAAGTTTGCTTTCCTTAGTGTTTTTATGAAGCCTACATATACCATTTTAAAAATTTCTGCCAAACCCATTCCCACAAAATTTCATCTACCAAACAATTGTCTTACTACCCGAAAGATATTGACATCGATCTACCAAGAATGTACAAGAAAGTTGTTGATGGGGGACCAACAAGATCTCAAAGGGTATCGTTGGTGGTCCTAAGCCTCCATTTTTTTTAAGGGTTAAGGTTTGTAAATCCAAATTACTTATTTGTTCTTTTATTCATGATTGTACTTTACTCTGCCGATTTCTTTTTAATTTAATATTATTCTGGATTTAGATTTTTTATTTTTTTTATTTTAGTGATTTTGTATCAACCCATCAGCAGTTTTCTTAACCGAGTGCCCTTTCTTATAATCTCTATTTATTTTTTATTGTCTTTTTAGGTGAAGGTTTGGTTGGGTGATAATGTTGATCACTTTTATGTCCTCTCCAGCTTTTTTACTTAGTAGAATTTTGACTATCACTAAGGAACAATCATTTCTGATTCAAATTTTCTCCACCTTCATTATAATTTTTCCTGTAGCTGGTTCTTTTTCTTTGCTTTTTGTAAAAACACTAACACCTTTTGAATTAATTTTGATTTAAAATGATTTGATATAAAAAAACAATTTTACATATTGCTAGTTCTATAATTGATTTAAGATTATATAGCACAAATTTGGATTATCTTGTTGTGTCTTCCCCATCCCCTCCATGTATTTATTTACTTATTTTGGTTCATTTATTTCGGTTTTGTAAACTTAGCTTGTATATTTTGATTGGTTGTTTTTGTCATTTTCAATTTGTATATGCCCTTTTGCAGAATTTGTTTTTTCTTTTATTTGTTTGTCTATTTATCCGTTTATTATTATTATTATTATTATTATTATTATTATTATTATTATTATTCTCAGATATTTTGTAAATAATTTTATAAAAATCTTCTTTCCAAATAAAAACTTGTTTAAATCAAATGGAAAACACTCTTTTCTAAATAAATTGATAAATAAATAAATAAATAAATAAATAAATATATATATATATATATATATATATATATCATTTTCTTACAAACAAAAATTCAAAATAATTTCCTTATTTTGTTAGAATAAAAATCCTTTTACCATAAAAGATTAGGCATACTTCTTAGATAAGCTTGTAAAAATCCTTTTTAAAACATAAAATTATTTTATCAAAATGGTAAATAAAAGTAATTTTTAATAAAATTCTCTTTTTAGATAATGTTTTAAAAATACCTTCTTTTAATTAAAATAAAATTTGTTAAAATTAAAGTCTTAAATTTTTTTATAAATAAATAAATAAAATTCTTTTTTTAAATAAAAATTCAATGGAATATTTTTTTTAATATATTTGAACTTTTTTAAATAAGAAAGTTGAAATTTTCTTAATAAAATCCAAATAATTTGCTAAGTTCTCTTAATAAAATTGAGAAACTCTTTTTAAACCAAACGTAGAGAATTTTTTTTTCTAAATCAAATTAAAGATAAAATAAGTAGTTTTTCTTAAAAATAAAAAAATAATTGAGGTCTCTTTTGTAAAAATCATTTTCCTATCTAATCTTTTTTTACCAATAAATTTGGATTGAATTTTAATACTCTTGTAAATAAAATTGAGTTGAAAAATGTTTTGTAGAAAAATTTATAAAAAATATTTTTAAAATAATTTGTAAAAAAAAACACTTTTTTTAATAGAAATTAAATTGAAATAATATTTTTGTTAATAAAATTATAAAAAAAAAAAATCATTCTTTCTCTAGTAAAAAAAAATTAAAAATTCATTTTTTATTTTTTATTTTTTTATTTATTTATTTTTATTCTTATTATTTTTCTTTTTCTTTTTAAAATTTTGTAATAAATTCTTTTGATAAAATAAGTGTAAAATCAAAACTTTTTTTTATGTGGATAAATACATTGAAATCATTCACTCGAAATTGTTTTAGAATATTCTTTTTTCAATCAATTTGCATAATTCTCTCCTTATTTTTGTAATATGCTTTTATAATTTTTTTTTTCTTGTATATTGATTTGTGTCATTGTGGACTCGCGTTTTTCACGTGTGTTCCCACTCGAAAGCAAGATTAACTTTTAATTTATGTGGTGAAATTTTGATTTTTACAAAAAAAAAACTTGAGTCACCACTTATTTTTGTTTTATTTTTAAAGGAAAAACAAAATAAGAAAAAAAAAAAAAAAACCAAAGTGTGACTCCTAAAGCAAAAATAGGTATGCGAAAAACTGAATCTGAGTCCAGATGTCAAATTACTTATTGGAAAGGTACAGTGGTGAGTCGTAGCACCCTTCTAATCCTGTATACATACGGTCTCTATTAAACAAATTAAGGAAATTATGACAATTAATTAATTAATTATGAATATCAAAAAAAATAATCACGCAAATGAGTATATACAAGTCATGGTAAAAATTAATCTACACAAAAATAATAATGAAACTTAATTACAAGAATACATGAAATAAATAATAAGAGGATTATGCAAATTGATTTATTGAACTGATTAAAAAAATATATTTTTTCAAGAAATTTCAAAGGAGTTTATTAAAACCAATTTCAAATTAATTATTTCAATTTATTTATTTATAAAAAAAAGTGTCAATTTATTTTCAATTAATGATTTGATTCAATTTCACTTGTGTTCAATTTTCAAGTTATTTACACTTAATATTGTTAAAAGAATTTATTAAAAATAATATATATAAAAAGAATTTGATTTATTTTTTCAAAAATATTTTGATTTACCTTTGTTAGAAATAAAAATTTACAATTTTATTTACAAAGTATTTCAAGTTTAATCCTTATTTAAGAAATTTTTTATAAATTATTAAAAAAATAAATTATAACTTTATCAATGAAAAATGTTTCAATTAAAAAAAGACCAAGATTTTTACACTTTTATTTTAAAAAATTAACATTCAATCCAATTTTACTAATACAAAAAAATAATAATAATAGAAACACAAATTTTTCCAAAATTAATTACAAAAATGTTTTTGTCCTATTTTTTATCTACTAGAAATTATTTATTGTTTGATTTTATTAAGAAAAATTAAAATTATTAAAAAAATGATTTTTCAAGTTTTATTCATAAGAGTAATACAATTTGATTATTGATTTTTAAAATAAAATAAAAATGAACTTCAAAATTTTATATTTTGTTTAAAAAGAGAATTTTATATTTTCACAATTTTATTTAAAAATGGATCAATTTTATTTGACTTTCACCATAACAAAAAAAGATTTTTAAGATGTTGTGTTAAAAAAAATTCAATTCAATTTTATTTAAAAGAAACTTGTTTACAATTTTATTTATGGAAAGAGAAAAAAAAATCTCTTACAATTTTTATTTAAGCTAAAATTTGTTTAACCTTTATTAAGAAAAGAAATTTGTCCTACATTTAAAAAATAAGAAGATTTTTTTTTTTTATAAATTTATCTGAGAATAAAATTTAATTTGTCTTTCATTTCAAAACAATTTTTTTTTCATAATTTTATTTACAAAGACATAATCTTGGCTTCCAAAAGAGATTTTTTTTATTTATTAGTTTGTCCAAAAGAATTTTTTTTAATACTTATTAAAAGAAAATCTTTTACAAATTTAATTGGAAAGAAAGAAAAAAACAAGAATTTTATTTTTCCTTAAATAATAAATAAATAAAATATAAGTTTATCTAAAAGGAATTTGACTTATCTCATATTTATTAAAAATGGTTTTGACAATTTCAAATTTATTAAAAATGTAATAACCAATTATAAAAAAAAAAGATTTATTTAAAAAAAAATTATTAAAAGAATATTTCAATTTGTTAAAAAGAGAAATTTCATTTTATTAAAAGAATTTTTTTTTATAGTTTTATTCTGAAAACTTCCTTTTCCACAATAATAGCCATGGTGAGATGGTAACCATAATAATAACAGTCAGATAAAGATGGAAGGATAATGGTCATGGTGAGACATCATGGTAGATGATGATGGGTAGGAGAGAGGAGAGAGAGAGAGAGAAAATATGGCCGGAGGAGGAAATGACTGTCAGCATTAGAGAGGACTATCATCAGCAATAAAGCCACCGACAATGGCAAGAGACGGCCACAAGTTAGAAAGAAAAAAAATAATAAGATGAAGAATAAAGAAAATGAAAGGAAAGAGAGGGAAATAAGAGAAGATGAAGGCAAAGGTGGGTGGAGGGAAAATGAAAGGAAAAAAGTAAAAAGGAAAGTGGGGAAAGAAATGGGAAGAAAATAGAGAAAATGGAAAGAAAATGGGGGTGAATGGGGGTTGTCATGGAAGTGAGAGAGAGAATAGGGGAAATAAGAAAAAAAAAGTAAGAAAGAGAAAATGAAAAAGAACAAAATAATAATAATAATAAATTTAAAATTTAAAATAAAAATAAAATAGGTTCAAAATATTATGTTAAAAAAATAATAATAAATAAATTAAATGTGACAAATTTGGGGGTCTACAGTCATTATTATTGCTTAATTAATTAATTACCATAATTCCTTCCATTCATTTAGTAGAGATCGTAGGTATAAACTGACCGTAGGAGGATGCCCTAAATAAGCTGAATGAAAAGGGATGCCCTAAATAAACTGACAATAAGAGGATGCCTTAAATAAGCTGAATGAAAAGGGATGTCCTAAACAAATTGAAGGTGGGAGGATGCCCTAAGTGATAACTCATAAAGATCGACAAATGGGTCTAACAACCATGAAATCAACATGAGATGTGATAAACCTAAAGAGGGGCGTATGCCCTAGTAAAAGAGCGCTAAAGGGGGTATGCCCCAATATGACAACTCCCAAAGATCAAGAAATAGATCAAGTAGTGAGAAAATCTGTAAAAGATCTAATGAACTCAAGGATGGGAGTATGCCCCAGTGTAAGATAGTAACCAACATAAGACGCAAAATGTCACCATACAAAACACTCTAGGATATGCTCAATGACAATGTAATGAAAAAGTCTAACACCAATGAATAAATGCTTAAACAAGACCATACATCATAGAAACTATGCTGGCAAAGCAAAACTAAAATAACGAACTAGACAAATGCTAACCAAGACTCCAATTCTGAAATGTAAGCAAATCAAGACACAACATATCAACTGTCAATATGAAAACATCATCACAAATACATCAACAATCTAATAGGTCATGCCATCATGGAAGATGTTGAACTTAATGTCCAAAGGCATGTGAAAACTCAACCAGAAACTCAAGACTAGTCTGCATCCTCCCCTAATCAAGAGAATGGGATAAAGTCATGCTCAATAGTGAGATAAGTAGGCTCAATATCTGTTAGGCTCTAAAATGATGGATATAGGTGTAACAATGTCAAAGGTGAAATTTCGGGTGTGTAACAAAGGTAAGTGGATATCCGAATCAAACTAGGTATGATGAGAAGACTGAACCTAGGGTTTCAACAACTCTATAATCCATCAAAAATAGCAATCATAAACAGAAGGTCGAGCCTCAATGTCAAAATCAGCAAGGGAGCTACGCCCTAGTATGAATACATCCTCTCAAAATGGGTAAGCCCTAAGTGCAAGATAATCTTTGGGAAGTATGTGTTTGGCATAAATTGTCATTTCACAAAATCCATCACCAATGAGTGGGCTATGCTAAGCATCTCCAAAGCAAACATCAATGAGAGGAGTACAACCAATCATACATCATCTGATCAAAATGAATCTCCACTCCTTAAAGTCATCGTGGTAATGTGAAGAAAGTAACTGACCTCATCTAAAGAAATATCATGTCCCAATGTGAAAAAAATCAAACAAAGTGGTATGACTCAACAAAAATGCACTCTGGCATGATGGCCCGATGTAAGTCGGTATCTCTAAGATCAATCGCCAATGAAAGAGTTATGCCCTAGTATAAGGCAATCTTTGAAATGACTAAACTCCGTTGCATGCTCTCACAAGTGTCTGTGTTCTGATCCAATCATCTCAAAAATCCATAGATACCAATGAAAGGGTTATGCTCCCGTATAAACACATCCAATCAAGTCACCCAGCCATACCTCATACTCCAATTTGAAAGAAATCTAATCACCTCAAAGGAACAACTATGCCTCAAAAACCATCATCGATTGAGAAATATGCTCCTATGTAAAGTACACAAAATGAAATATATAATCATGTCTCATGCTCCAATGTGAAAAATGACGTCTGATCTCCTCCAATGGAAGGCCATGACTAAAAAATCCATCATCGACTGAAAGGAGTATGCCTGGGCATAATGGTCATCTAAAAAAATGAATCCCTGACCAAGAAAGGTGCACCCCAATGCGATGTATCAAGAAAAATGGTCTCATACTCGATAAAAACTCTCTGAGGTGGCTATGCCCTAGTGTGGGGTCATACCATAACTCATGGTCCATCACAATCAAAATGCTCTCCAACCAATCTCAAATATTGCCCATGTGAGGGCTATCAAACACAATGCACGATATCATGGCCTCAAGGTGGTCTTAAGACCCGGATATAACATAGGTTAGGGTAATAAGGTGAAGAAATGAAGGAAAACTAGGCTCAATAGTCCCAATGATAAAACCCCATACCCTCGTGAATAAAATGCAATATGTGTAGAGAGTCTCATAAACCATGGATTTGAGGACGTCCAATATGAATATATCGGTGAGGAAGAAAGAATCCAAGATGAATATATCAATGATGAAAGAGAAGAAATGAAGAATATCAAACTGCTGATAGGATGTATAAGAATGATGTGTGGAAAATATCAAACACAAAATGTAAATCGATATGAACAGAGAACAATATAGGCAAGGCGAATGAAATACCATGAGAGGAACAAATAGATCGAAAGAAAATGAATGAGCACTAATCCACTCAAATCAAGTCATGAAGAACAGTTAAATCACCAATGTATGTAATGATGGAGAAGACAATGATCCGGAGTCCCTAGGAAAAGGTCACTTGTCTCTTACACGTAAAAATACATAATGAAATAGACACAAGGAGAAGCGGGTGTCCGAAAGCTCACATACAAACTCTCATAAGCAACTAACTCAAAGAAGCAAGCCTCACTGACCAATATATACACTCAACAAAAAATGACATTGTATACATACATAAATGCATGCTCTTATTACCTTTTTTTTCTTTTCTTTTTTTTTTTTTTTCATTTCATTTTTTTTACTTGCACATACTCTGAATATCAATAAATGAGCTCATCTGAGAATACATAATGAAATGGATATACTCTCAAACAATGATGTAGGCAAACTCTCTTTGACAAGATGACTTTCTCAACTAAGGATCTCCGAACTAATGTCCATGAGATAGGAGGGGAGAGGGATATGATCGTTCTCCATGCATTGAAATGTAAAAGATCATCACTCATGGCATAGAAAGAAATGTGATGAAAAAATCAAAGGATAGAACAAAGGATATATATATATATATATATATATATATATATATATAAGTATGATGAAAAATGATGGTAGGACAACAAAAAAAAATAATGAAAAAGATGAGTCAATAAGTTCATGGCTCATGAGACTCTCGAATAAAGCATATATATACCGAAGGGCCCTTACACCGGTATAAAAAGTGAGCAAGGCTATAAGAAAGAAAATACTATGATGTCCATGCGATGCTCAAAGGGCTAGCAATGGTCTAGATATCAATAAAGGTAATAGGGTGTGAGCTAACTGAAATGAAGGCCACCCACATGCAACCACGGTCTCAAACATCAGGCTTTTAAACCCTCAAATGATCGATACTGAAGATCGATGTCTATCTGATATAACCACATCAACCCTTTGGAATTGTGTGTTGAACCATACTCCAAATGCTCAATAATAATCTCAAAGATAATCATCTCAAAGCAAAGTAAACGATGATCTCATAAGGCACAACTGCTCATGACAAGCCAACTCTCATCATGCAAGATCAATCTCTATACTCATGGCAAAATAAGTGACAATCTCATCAGGCAATAAACCAATCTTCACATCGTAAGCCATCCAAAGATCATAAGTCATCCCTCACCATGCAAGATCAACCATGGGCTCAAACTCCTGACACTCTGGTCAGATCAGAGAAAGGATGAGCAAAGCTAGAACAGCTAAGGATGGAAAGGTCATATAATGATGTCAAGGGTGATACTATGTAAAGCTCAAAATAGGTGGATGTAGGTCAAAGCAAAGTCAAGGTCTGGGAATGAGTAAGGTACTGCTCTGATCATATGAAGGTAGGTCACAATCTTGAACTCCCTAGGTCAAGTCTCTAGTCCAAGGTCAAAAAACGCAATATGCTCTATGATGGGTCAGGCCTCAAAACCTCAAGGTGCAAGTGAATAAATGCCTCAATGGATAATACATTATATCATAAAACACAAGCATGTGTTCATAAAGGAAAAGGCATCCAATGGAATAACTTATGAGTGCATCATGCAAAAAGAAGGATAACAAAGACAATACTCAAAAATCGAGTTATAGACTCTAAATGTCAAAAGTAAAACAAGACTAAAAACAGTGACTAGTCCTGACATCACATCTCTATCCATAAAGGGAACAAAATTTAAGTGTCATTGCACCAAGGTAAGCCAATCATGAGTCAATCACCCAAGTTAATAAGATCAAGGACTACTAGTGAAGGGGTGTCTGCATGCACGACTTGAGCTGAGGTAGGAATAAAAATCATATCGGATTGAGAATGTCCAAATGTCCTAAGATCCACAATGTCATGTATGGCATGTCATAGAGTCGTGCAACGATCATTGTGATGCCCTACCGACTGATGGTATGTACAATATAGATCAAGTCGAAACTATGAAGGCACGGGATTTTGAAGTGGCCTATGAACCAAATGGTCCAAAAATCTATGGCTTAGAAAGTCTCAAAAACTTTGCTCAGGGGTATGCCTAAATTTGAAAAATGTCTCCGACATTGTCGATGAGGGTGAAGGCGCTCTTGAGGAACTATAACGACTGGAGGGTCCCGAAGTTGGAATGGAGGTCGTGTCAATGTAGCCAATGTAATGGGTGAGGAATGTTGTTGGAGCACTGAATGTGGGCAAGGTCGTGGATGTGAGGCACCCAAAGAAACAAATGTTGGTGAAGTCAAATGTGGCAATGAAAGCATCACTACTCCTAGAGCTCTTCTCGATGACGATGGATACTCTGACAAAATAACCTCAATCCTCTCAATTCTCCATGTCAAATCCATCATCATCTCAAAAATAGTAGTAAGAATAATTGGTGTGATCTCGTCTGACATGATGAACCATAGTTGAAGAAGTCCAATCTCAATGTACTTTGTACCATAACCATCACGCTATTAATTTCTGCTCGGGAACCAGTCACGGTACTTAAACTGTCCAAGACTGTAAAATAAACACATGTAAGAGACAACACAAAGCAACACATAATGTTACTCAAGATATCAACATATAAAATGCATGATATGAAACAATAATAAAATTAATAATAAAAAAAAAAAAGATGACAGAAACACATACTCAAGAAGACAACAATATCACTAAGTGAAACAAAAGTACATCATGTAAAATAATAGGTCAATAAGGTCCACTCTCGAAACACAAGGTACGAACTCGAATCACTAACTGTAAAACAAAACTCAAATATAAAATAAAAAAGAACACAAACTCAAATGACCAACTAAAATGTAGTCCCAAAATACATCGACAAGGTCTCCAATATCAAAGTGTCTTGTGAATATCAATGCACTGGGTGTCTAAAACATGATGGTACAAGCCTGAAGGAGGAGGAACTACATGTGTGGAATAGGCTAGAAAAGAATCAGCAATCATATCTGGACTAAGATTAGTATCTATGGTCGATACAGGAAAGCTAACCGCACCACTGTAAATAAGATCTTGTATGGTATGACGTAGAGAAGCACAATAATCAGTATAGTGGCCTGCCATCTAGTGATATGCACAGAACTCATGAGCATAAAAATACGGAGACAAAGTACTCGGGGGCAGCTTGAAGGCTAGTGGTACTAAAAAACCAGTAGTTCTAAGTCGCTCAAAAGCTCTATCCAAAGGCATCCCCAATCAGAATAAGTTCTCTAATGTCGCCGATGGGGACGAGACTGCGACGAGACTGCTCATGTCGTGGGGTACTAGTTTGTAGACGTTGAAACTGAAATAAAGGTCGTACTGTGGCAGTATGAGGATGCATAGAAGGATACTGCTGAACTGACTAAGGATGATGATGTTGTGAGGATGGGAAATCACTCCTAGGTATCTACAATGATCTAGCGTATGGATGATAATAAGGTCATCGATATTGAAAGCTCGTAGAACATACACCTTCATAGCTCTCAGATGATCCAACAACTATGTTCCCCTTAGTATATGGGGAAAGAGTAATATCTAACCATAATCTTTTAGATACACCATCATCTACATCGAACAAAGCCTGAACCAATGATCTAAAATCCTAGAAATGGACCCCCATCAGATGTCAAGTAAATCTAGGTTGCAAACTCCTAAAAAACATGTACATCTGATCTCTCTCGGTAGGCTGCTCAATCATCTCCGCAACTTTATCCCTCCAACGAGAGATAAAAGAAGAAATAGGCTCATCTAATCTCTGTCTAAGAAACTTAAGCTCTCTACGTGTAATGCTCATATCACTACTGAATGAATATTGTATCAGAAACTCCTGTGTTAAGTCCTCCCAAGTTCTTCGACAAGATGACTATAATGAAACGTATCATCTTTGTGTTGTGTCGCCCAATGACAATGGGAACAAATTGAGCAACTGTGCCTCATTTAGACCAAGAGCCCTCATAACTGTGATGTAAAGTCTGAGATGAATACAACAATATCCAACACTCATATCTCTCTCTATTTCAGGCATCTTGAAACTGATTGGCAAAATAGCCACTGGCATATCATCAGTGTCAGCCCAAGAAATCATCTCATCAGAATCTCTCATCTGTCTAGCCCTCTGCTCGAGTCTGTCCATACGAGAGTGAAGACCCTCAATAATGGTAATTGGTGTGACAATGGGTGAAACGACAACAACCTAATCATGTGACATAGTGTGCAAATTTTGTGTAGTTGGCATCTGAACAGGTAGAAGTGGTGGTGGCATTGAATCAAATGGTGCATCCTCGAGCACTACATGCCTACTCTGCTGAGTATCTATCCTCTAACTCAAACTGGTCAATGCCTCCTAAATCGAAGCCATAGACATGGTAAGTTGACCAACCGAAACCGACTATGAATCTGTTTATAGCAGCTCTATGATATGAATCAACCTCTCTCTAACTCAACCCAAGGCACCGAATCAAGATTGGAACTACAAATAGACTCCTAAAAAAGAATCAAACATAACGACTCATGCAACGATGCAAGATGCAACGAACAATGACCAATGCATGATACAACACAACCCAATACATGATAAGATGCGATACACAGTCCTGTGGTGACAATCAAAATTTGGATATATAATAGAAACTCTAGAGTCACATGAGTGTCCAGTGTGAGATGGCTACAAATATGACTAAAGAAATTATATCAATGATCCAAAAAATGAATGAGGCGTGAAAAATAACACTATCACGAGATTGATACTCAATCTATAACAAAATATCCTTAATTCACTTTCAACCCGAGCTCCATAAAAAAAATGATAAGGTGATCAAGGTGGATCTCTAAAAAATGTATGAATGTGAAAACGAGTCTTCCACCTTTTCGTAGTGAAAATGATAAGCATCAGGTTGAAAATGGAATCAAATGAATCAATCAAAGAATGAAATATCAAGCCCATGATAAGTGTAAAATGGAAAACATGATTGATGAGCATACCCTAAAGCATCAAACAAAATGACAATAAATCGAAAGAATGTACCGACTCAAGAAAAGAAACATGTCTAAAGCCCTAGGGGAAAGCGTGCTAGACTCAACAAGCAACAAGAATAAACCAAAACCATACAACAAATGATGGTCCAACTGATACTCAAACTCACATCGATATCTAAGCACTCTTGATTGGAGACTAAAAGATGGAGTATTGGATCCATGTTGTGACTAAAACGGCCCCGAAGGTGCTCAGATACACCCACATGTAGGAAACGAAATCCTAATAAAAATATCTAAGGCTCAACCTACAAAGTCAAGGCGGCTCTAAAAAGAAAAAAGGAGTGGACTTTAAAGGATCTCTAGTAGAAGTGATCATACCCTCCAGCAGTACATAACCTCCTACATACCTCTGAAGAGATGGGAGCGATTCTATGCAAGGTGGTCATCACCTCCACACATGCACTATCTCACATCCTAGAGGGTTTCCTAATGGTGAAGGCTCTTACATCTCTCAACACTTAGTGGTAATCTAAGGTGCACAGTGAACAATGTGGGTGCATCCGAAAATCCTATCAAACTAAGCAGAGAAAACACACTGGTCACACAAATATCCTGAAATCTAGCTTTGGACTATACAAGTCTTCAAAGATCATACTCTAATTAGCATCAATGTATCGACCTCCTCCAAAATGCTCCCAAACATAGATATAGCCCATCACTAAACCCTACTCCGAATCACTAACTCAGTCGAAGAGCAAACAAAGTAACAAGTCTCTTATCAAATATGAGATCAAGGGGGAACAAAGTTGATAGAGACTAGGGAATTGGAGGTAAGGGGATAGATGTGTGTCCCACATAGACAAGCAACACATGCATCACATAGAAGAAGAGTAGTCATGCAACAAGCAACCAAGCAAAGAATAGGTATATCATCCATATCTACGCACAAGCTAAGCAAGAAACATGATAAACAAAATAGGTATATAACAAAAATAAACAATATGTTAAGATAAACAAGATAATATATAATAAAGAGAATCAATCACGCCAATATGAATAAGATATACAAAAATGAGAATATACATGTCAAGGATAGCAAAATAATCATACAACAAGAAGAGTCATATGCTAAAGCAAGCAAGAGAATCAATCGATGTAGTCAACATGTCAATATTGCAAATGAACATAACAGCCAAATATGCATCATAAAGAAAAAAAAAAATCTTGCAACACGCAGTCATACAAAACAAATACATGCAAACATAAGCAAATATATATTAACACATATGATAACAAGATTCAATGTATAATAAGGCACATGTAATATATATACAAAATAATCATCATGTCAACACTTATATGCCTTAAAACATGTAAATATACAATAAAGGCACAGTGATGGGGTATCCACTAATCGATTAATCAAACGCCACATTTCCCTCAACTTGAGTTCAAGTTTGATCCTCTAAATATCCCTAGTGGAGTCGTCATTTTGTGGACCTGCGTTTTTCACGTGCATTCCCACTCGACAGCAAGACTAGTTTTTTTATTTGTTTGGTGAAATTTTGATTTTTAGAAAAAGACTTGGAATCACCACTTATTTTTGTTTTATTTTTAAAGGAAAAAAAAAACAAAATAAAATAAAACCCTAAGTGTGACTCCTAAAGGAAAAACAGGTATGTGAAAAATCGAGTCTAGGTCTGGAGGTCAGGTTACTTATTAGGAAGGTACGATGGTGAGTCGTAGCACCCCTCTAAGCTCATATACATATAGTCTCTACTAAACAAATTATGGGAATTATGGCAATTAATTAATTAATTATGAATACCAAGAAAAATAATCACACAAATGAGTATGTACAAGTCATGGTGAAAATCAATCTACACAAAAATAATGATGAAACCTAATTACAAGAATACACGAAATAAGTGACAAGAGGATTATGCAAATTGATTTATTGAACTGGTTAAAAAAATATATTTTTTCAAGAAATTTCCAAGGAGTTTATTAAAAACAATTTCAAATTAATTATTTTAATTTATTCATTTACAAAAAAAATTATTTACCTTTGTTTGAAATAAAAATTTACAATTTTATTTACAAAGTATTTCAAGTTTAATCCTTATTTAAGAATGTTTTTTTTTATAAATTATTAAAAAATAAATTAAAACTTTACCAATGAAAAATGTTTCAATTAAAAAAATACCAAGACTTTTACTCTTTTATTTAAAAATAATTAACATTCAATCCAATTTTATTAATACAAAAAAAAAATTAATAGAAACACAAATTTTTCCAAAATTAATTACAAAAATGTTTCACTCCTTTTTTTTATCTACTAGAAATTATTTACTGTTTGATTTTATTAAAAAAAATTAAAATTATTAAAAAAAACAGTTTATTCAATTTTATTAGGACTAAAAGTAAATAAAAAATAAAAATAAATTTAAAAAAAAACTAAAATGAAAGTTTATATGATTTTATTTAAAAATGATTTTTCAAGTTTTATTCATAAGAGTAATACAATTTGATTATTGATATTTAAAATAAAATAAAAATGAACTTCAAAATTTTATATTTTGTTTAAAAATAGAATTTTATATTTTCACAATTTTATTTAAAAATGGATGAATTTTATTTGACTTTCACCATAAAAAAAAAAAAAAAAGATTTTTAAGATTTTGTGTTAAAAAAATTTCAATTCAATTTTATTTAAAAGAAACGGTTTACAATTTTATTTATGGAAAGAGAAAAAACAAATTCTCTTACCATTTTCATTTAAGGTAAAATTTGTTTAACTTTTATTAAGAAAAGAAATTTGTCCTACATTTAAAAGAAAAGAAGGAAGAATTTTTTTTTATAAATTTATCTGAGAATAAAATTTAATTTGTCTTTCATTTCAAAGCAAAAATCTTTTCATAATTTTATTTACAAAGACATAATCTTGGCTTCCAAAAGAGATTTTTTTTATTATTAGTTTATCCAAAAGAATTTTTGTTCAAACTTATTAAAAGAAAATATTTTACAAATTTAATTGGAAAGAAAGAAAAAAAAAACAAGAATTTTATTTTTCTTTAAATAAATAAAATACAAGTTTATCTAAAAGGAATTTGGCTTATCTCATATTTATTAAAAATGATTTTGACAATTTCAAATTTATTAAAAACGTAATAACCAATTTCAAATTTCAAGTTAAGTATAATCATTATTTTAATATTAATGTATTTTCAAATTCTACATATTATTACATATGTTGTAAATTCACTATATATGTTATTTTTTCAATAAAATAATTTTAACATGCGTATTCATATTTTTCATATTTTAAAAAAAATCTAATATTTATATGAATTTTTATCGATTTTTATTTTTAATATTTTCATAAAATTTGAAGATTAATGTTTTCTATCATTTAAGTAAGAGCAAGGAGATGTTATAAGAGAGAATCCTACCCGTTGACTAAGTTTGGAAGAATGAGTGGGAAAAAAGGGTAATAATAAGTGGCAATAATGCAATTGGTGTCAGTGGCCATAGCCATCATAATATGATATTTATATTATGAATTATGATAGCAAGCTTCCACTCATTATGGGAATCTCTATGCTACAATTAGAGAGAGAGAAGGAAGAAGGAAGAAGGAAGAAAGAAAGAAGAAGAAGAAGACAAACAACCAAACAAACCCTAATCATTTGTTGTGAAATGATTACAATGATCAATTCATTGTAAGAATGAAGAAAGTATGGAAACAAATGGAATATGAAAAGGCAAGAAATTGGATTTTGATTCTGTTACTCAATTTGGTATGAAAAGGGATGGAAACAAAAGGATTTTTTATTTTATTTTTTCTTTAGCATTATAAGGGAATTTAAACCCATAAAAGCACTTTAAATTTTATTCAAAATTATTTTTAAGAATTAATTTTAAAAACTATTTTTTGAAAGCTAATTACAACTTACTACCAAAAGGTTAACAACCAAATTCTTATGCAACTCCACACTCAAACCAACTAATTTTCAAGGATTTTTTTTGCAAATCCAAAGCACACATGCTATTCATGATATTCAGAAACCCACTGATTCTCAACAGTTTTCAAATTTATTGTGTAAATAAAAGAAAGAAAAATTTATTATTTTCATGTGTCATCAATTTTTTCACAGGGAACTTCACATCAATTTAATTGGAACTGTTTGTGACCCATGCCAGACTTTATTAATTTTCAATAAATATAATTATTATTTAAAAAAGAAAAAAAAAATTAACTCAAGTTTGAATTGAATTTGTAGAGACAAAAGCTGTTTTATAAGTACAATCAAAGTTTTTATTTTTTTTTTCTTCCAATAATTTAATTCTTAAAAGGTACAAACCTAAACAAAAATGGGAAAATTACGTTTTACACCTGGATTTGATAATTAATAAAATTTCTTCAAATACCCATAATTAATTATAAGGATACGAGATAGTAATAGACAAAAATACCCTTTTTATTTATGTCCATCATTTTTGTCTTTATACAACTATTCTTTATGTGTCACTTCCATAAAATTCTCTCTTATTTCATCATTTTTTTATTGTTTTTTTAAACTCTTTTAAAAATAATTGAAAAACCAACATTATTTTCTAAATAAAAATTATATTAATGATTCAAAAACTATTTTGGAAAATGCTTTGGAAAAAAAATATTAATTTAAATAAATAAAAATTATCTTTTACATTTTAGAAGTAAATAATTTAATAATTAAAACACTATTTAAAATAAATATATTTACTATTTTTTATTTTATACTAAAAATTTATTTTAAAGTTTATTTTTTTACTTTTATAAAATAAAAAAATTAATTTTTTTTAACCTTCTTCCTTCTTTATTTTAATAATTTTTTTAGCAGACTTTTGGTAATAAGTTATATGAAATGTTGCAAATTTGTTTATTAATGAATTTTTTTAATAATTTGAATTAATTGAAAATTTATTGAAAAAAAAATGATGGATGGAGATTTTTTATTTTAAATATCGAATTAAAATATTTTCATATTTAAAAATGAATTATATTAATACATAGTATAATAAAAATTGAATTTTTCTCATATAAAAGGGTTGAATGGTCTATTTACCCATTTTAAATGAAAACAAGTAGTTAAAAATTATATAGATTATGTTTATATTTGGTTTTAAAATATTTATTTATTTTTTATTTTTTTATTTTTAAAAATAATTTTTATTTTCTATATTGTCTCTTTTTTAAAATATGTTTAATTAAAAAAAGAAATTATTTTTAAAAATGAAAATAATAAAAATAATTAAATTTCATTTATTGATTATTCTTTTTATTTTTTCTATTAGTTATTTTAATAATAAAATAAAAAATATAATATGTTCACAATTAAATAAATGAATTTGTCAATTATATATTTTTTCACAAAAATATAATATGTTCACAAAAAAAATTGGATCTAAGTTTTTTGCTCTTTTTCTTAATCAAACTACTAAATCATATTTAATTTGTATTATTGTACAAGGGTATTCTCTAATTGTATAACGAAAATACACTAAATGTACAAGGGGTGTAAAATATTACCATTTGTAAAAGATTTCAATTGATTCTAAACCACTCCTTTATCTTCCTTGTCACCCACATATTGCATACCCACATAATGCAATTTATTTAACTCTCACATAGAAATTTTGATACTTACCCTAGTAATGATGTTTAAGGAAAAAATTTAACCTTAATTCATCCACCATTTTCTTAGTTAAACCATTAGAAATATGGTTAATACACGTACGTGGACATATTACTTAGGAATGATATATTGCGCCATTGTACAATGGTATTACACTAACTATACAAGGAAAACGTACTAAGTGTACAAGGGTGTACAAGGCTATCATTTGTTAAAGATTTTAATAGATTCTAAATTACTTTTTCATTTTCCTTGTCACCCACGGATTGCATACCCATGTCATGAACTTTATTTTAACTCTCACATAGAAATTCCGATACTTTCCCTAGTAATAATGTTTGGAGGAAAAAATTAGTCATAATTCATCCACCTTTTTTTCAGTCAAACCATTAGAAATATGGTTAACATATCTACATTGACACATAACTTAAAAGGGATATATTGTGTTATTGTACAATAGTATTACACTAATTGTATAAGAGAAATGTACTAAGTGTACAATGGTGTACAAGGTTACCATTTGTGAAAGATTTTAATCAATTTTGAATCACTTATTTATTTTTTTTGTCACCCACAGATTGTATATGAAATTTGCACTACTGTTCAAGGGTGTTATACTCACTATACAAGGCAAATGTACTAACTATATAAGGCAAATATACTAACTATATAAAAGGTGTACAATGCTACCCTTTATGCAAGATTTCAATCAATTCTGAACCTTTTTTTTCTCTTGTCACCTAAGGATTAGACACTTTTCCCCCACACATTCCTTCACCTAAAAATTGTTACAATTTCAATTTTTAAATTTTATCATCCAAAATTTGTAATTGCATATTTTGTTTGAGTAGTTTTAACAAATATTTTTTTTAGTACATTTACATCCCATATAGAGGAAAATTAACCACAATATTTAGGTACCACCTTTTTGTGAAATCATGTATGAGGAAAAAAAAAATTATGATACATTTGCTTGACTTTATGACATCATGTTTTAATAATTTAAACCATGTCAAATCCACATATATTCCATATTTAAAAGGGTATTTTAATATTTTCCAAATTATTAAATTATAATATATTATTCAATTAAAAATCAATTATCACCATTAGTTAAAAGATGACCATGTTACAAAATAATATATTAAGACAATATCTATGTATTGTCCATAAAATAGAGAAAATATTCAAATAATTTTTTATAACCTTAAAGATATTTATATATAAAATAAATTTTATATATATATATATATATATTAGATAAAAAATGAATAATAACATTTTTTAAGGTGTTTAAAAAATATTTATTATATATTTTGTAAGTTTGAAAAAAAAAATATTTTATGAGGTGTTTAAAAAATATTATTTAAAAAATGTAGTGATAATCATTTTTAACCATTGATTTCCAATATTCAATTTATTAGGCATGGTTTTTGAGAGAAAAATAATTTGTGGAAATAGTGACACCTCCCTAACTAAGAATTAATTTACATGGTCTCACTAATTAATATGTGATAGAAAGGTAAGGTGAATGAAGAGAGAGAAAGTGAAAGAGAGAATAAGAGAGAAATGGGAAGCCCATTGTTTTTTTTTCCTTTTTGATAGCCAAGGACATTTCAGGAAATTTTGAAAAGTAATGTCCTTCAACTCAATTTTCACTCTTCCATTAGGTCTTGGGCTCAAATATAAGAGTTATAAAGATCTTGGACCAATTTTCAAGCCCAGGTGGGTGTAAAACACAATTCTTCCAAGAAAAATTTAGTTAAAAAAAAAACAATAATGTTATCTTTTATAGAATAACTTTTATTAAATATATATATATATATATATATATATATATATATATTTGTTTATATTTAATGAAAATTTTATAAAGTAAAAGTTTCTCATTTACATTTAGAATTTTAATTTTATCATCGACGTCTAAATAAATCTAAGACTAAAAATGGAAAGGCTGCAAAACCAAAATTTTGAACATCTTTCACATATTTTCCTTTTATTTTAATATTATGATTCGCACTCAATCATATAGATATCATCCGTTATAGGCATAAAGAATCCTCACAACTTTAAAACACGTTTACATAATTAAGAAGAGTTCATACTTATATAGTGTCAAAAACTTTCTCCCTTATTTAATGTAAGATATCACAATTACTCCTCATATAGACACAACGTCCTCATTATGTCTCATTGGATTATGCGGTCAAATAGACAAACATTTCTTATGAGACCAAATAAACTCCCATATCGAGGTCGATGATCGACTTTGATACCATTTGTAATAACTCACTCACAAATGTGTAGATATTATCCGCTTTGGGTCCAAAGTAGCTAATATCTACACAGTTTAATGTAAGTCGTTACAAATGGTATCCAAGCTAATCTTTGACCTTATTATGTAGGTTTCTTTGATTCTCTAAGGGGTTTGTTAATTTAATCTTGTAATCTCATGGAGCACAATGATGATGTTGTGTCTGCATAAAGGAATGTTTATGACATCTCACGTCGAATAGGAGAGAAAATTCTTGACATTATATAAGTATAAATTCTTCTTAACTATGTAAATGCATTTTAAAACCGTAAGGGCTCCATTGGGTATGGAGCAAATAATATCTACATGATTGGATATGGACGGTTACATTTCATCTTTGTAAATAAATAAATCCTTGTAATTTTAAACATTTTATTCACCAATTTCTTTATATTCATGTTTGATTTTTGAGATATTTAAAAAAAAATGCTAAGAAAATAAAATAGAAAGAAACCATAAAAGAAAAAAAAAAGAAAAAAAAATATAAAGTAAATTTAAAATTAATAAATTAATTTTATATATTACTTCAAAAAAAATTCACTTGTATAACTCTTTTATATAAATATTAAATAAATTTAAAATTTAAACATTTATTATTAACATTTATTTTCCTTCTCAAGGGCAAGCACCAAAAGTACCCTATAAATCTTATTTCCTAAAACGAAATCCCACTCATTTTCATTAAATTTTAATTTCTTTTTTTTAAAAAATCTCTCTAATTTCAACACTTCTTCCTACTAGTTTGTTTCTTTATATATTTAATTTTTTTAAAATCCCATTAATTTTCATTAAATTTTAATTTCTTTTTTAAAAAAAAACAATTTCTCTAATTTTCAATACTTCTTCGTACTAATTTTGTTTTCTTTATATATTTATTTTTTTATAAAAAAAATCCCACTAATTTTCATTAAATTTCAATTTCTTTTTTTTAAAAAAACAATCTCTTTAATTTTCAGTACTTCTTAGTTCTTCCTACTAATTTTTTTCTTCATATATTTATTTTTAAAAAAATCCCACTAATTTTCATTAAATTTCAATTTCTTTTTTTTAAAAAAAAATCTCTCCAATTTTCAATACTTCTTCCTACTAATTTTTTTCTTTATATATTTATTTTTAAAAAAAGGCCACTAATTTTCATTAAATTTTAATTTATTTTTTAAAAAACAATCTCTCTAATTTTCAACACTTCTTCCTACCAAATTTTTTCTTTATATATTTATTTTTTCAAAAAAATCCCACTAATTTTATTATCATTTAGTTTTTTTAAAAAAATCCTCTAATTTTCTTTTTATACTTCTACTTTTTCTATAAAAAAAACAAAAAAAAAAAAAAAAACAAATACCACTAATTTTTTCAATACCCAAAAAAAGAAAGAGAGAAAAGGACAAAAGGGCACATATTCTCATGCATGAATGTATGGCGTGGCAGGGGTTGGTTGGAACTCGGTGGTCGGTTGGTAGTGTCTTTTTCCATAGGGTACCCTACCCTCTCCCTCCTTCCTTTCTTTTCTTCTTGGTTTTTGGTGTAGGGTCCCCCATTCCTCACGACCCTTCTTTCTTTAAGACACTTGTCCCTTTTTATTCATTTTTTTTCCTCTTTTATTTTTTATATTCTCTTTAGAATCTAAGGTCAAATACTCTTCCACGATTCACTCCACGAGGTCGGCTCTCAGGCTCATAGCTGAGAAGGGAGATACGTCGATTCTCTTTTGTAACTTCTAGGCCTCCTTTTGAAACAATAATTTTTTTTTTAAATAACAATTTATAATTCATTTTAAAAATATGATCTTTTCAAACATTAAAAAATAAAATAAAATACAGTTTAAAAATATAAGAGATTGTTTTTTAAAAATAGTTTTTTTGTTGTCTAAAACAAAAGGTCAAGGAAATATATTTAATAATAAAAAATATAAAATAATTTTGTTTTGGTGTTTTTAGATAATATTTTTTAATTATTTTTACTTATTTTTTTTAAAAAAGTGTATTAAAAAATAATTAAAAATAAATCATTATATATAAAAATTATCGTTAAAAATATTTTAAATTACATTTGTTTTACAAAGTATTAAAGAGTAATTTTCAAAAAACCATTTTAGAAAATAATTGTCAAATAAGGTTTAATTTTTCATATTAAAATCATAATTTCAGGATTTTATTTTTCAAAATTATTATTACAATCATAATTTTTAGATGTGATTTTTGAATTTATACTAAAAGTACCTAATATTTTTTAAAAAAAAATCAAAAGATAATTATGTAACAAAAATATTTATTTTAAACCATTGTTTTTTAAAAAATCCCTTAAATATATATATTTTAATAATCAAACATGCTATGAAAGTGAACACTTAGGTGATTCTAATAAGTGGCACATGGTACTCTTGAGTAATTTCGAATCCTACCATTGACTGATACCGGTTATTACAAGCTATCAACATGAGAGGGTTGGTTCATTAGTCTTAAAGTCACAAATTTTTAAAGGATTTTAAACTTGTATTAAAATATTAATTTTTTATATGTGATTTCAAACTCTTTTTTAATCAAAAAATAATTATTTAGCAAAAACAATTATTTTAACCAATTATTAAAAAAAAAAAATGCAAACATAAAATAACTATATGAACCAAATCCTAGAAATGTATGCTTTTTCTCCCTCCTTTCCCTGGACTTTCTTGCATCATTTCCAATGCAAAATATTAAAATTTAAAAGAAAAAAAAACTTCTACTCTATTTTTTGAATAGAAATTTTATTAAAAATAAAAGCAAAATTTTTTATTGTAATTGATTTTTCTCTTTAGTAAAATACTTTTAAGATTTTAAAAATCATTTATTTCTTATAAATATTTTATTACATAACATATTATGAAAAATACTATTAAAAATTTTATTTATTTATAAATATATTTAAGTATGAAAACATTTTTATTTTCTTTGGAGTTTTTATAAAAACATATTAGAAATAAAAATATTAAAAAAAATTGGTTGTATTAGGTAAAAAATTTCCCACAAAATGAAAGCATGAATGTGCATAATTTCAAAGTCAAATCCTCGACAATAATTCACTCCACGAGGTGAGTTCACCCGCCTTTCCTCTTTTTCCTTCTCCTTTCCCTTTCCCTTTCCCTATGCGCCTCCCTTACTTACACTCCTTTTCTTTTCAATCCATTTTTTATTTTATTATTTATTATTTATTTTATTTTTATATTATTATTTGGGCGTCCAAACAGGCTAACCCGACCGACCCAATATTTAAAATACGAGAGAAGCAATTTTTTGGAGTTTTAAAACTATCATGAAATTATAAACCTAAAAAAAAAAAAGTTGTGATCTTTCTTAAAAAAGAAAAAAAGAAAAAAAAGAATACAATTATTCTTTTTTTTTTTTTTTAATCTCTGTCTAAAAAAAACCGGAAAGAACATTATTTTTCTTTCTTACTATTCTTCTTTTTGATAAGAAAGTCCTTTCTAAAAAAATGTCTCTCTTCAATTTTTCATTTTTTTTTTTTGGTGAAAATGAGAGTTAAGAGTCTTTTAAACAAAGTGATTTTTATATTTATAGTTTCATTTACTAGAAAATTTGTCAAAAACAAAGTGATTCTTATATTTGTAATTTCATATATGACTCAAAGGTAAAAAAGCTTGTCAAAAATAATTTATAGTTCAATTCATGACTTTGGACATAAAATTTGTCAAAACAACAATTGAGATTTTTGAATATCTCAAATGGTAAGTCAGAACCTTATTTTCCTTCAAAAACTATCACATATACCTAAAAAAACATATTTACTACATTTTTTATTTTAATTTTTAATTTTTTAAAACAAGTTTTAGGTATTTTTAATTACATATCATAAAGTGTTTTGATTATATAATCTAAATAAATCTATAATTTGTTTTATATTTAAATTTAAAATAGAATTTTATTTTTAAAAATAACTTTTACATATTATTCTTATTTTCTTTTCTTGTTTTGGAAATATTATCAAATAGATACTTAATATGAAGTTTATTTTAATTAAAATCCTTTGAAGTTTGGTGTGAATAGAATTAATTATTATTGATTTAAAATTTAATCAATTAATGCTTATATATTAAATATATCTATGGGATGTTAACTCACAAAATTTTGAGGAAATTTAAAACTAATGATAATTTAATATATATATATATATATATATATTAAATCAAACCAAATTACACATGCTTAATATTTCTCCAATTGCTTTTCAATACATCAAATCCATGAAACCCATATTGAAAGAGACATGGGAATTTTCAATCAACTCACACTAATACACATCTCAAATTTAACAATCAAACACCTTTGCTAAAATGTTATCAAATGAAAAGAAACTCTTTTATTATTAGCATAAATGAAGCTTTGATGAAAACTGGAGATTAAAAAAAATCTATAAATTGAGGGGAAAAGTAGTAGGATGAAGGAAATAAACGTCTTATTTATTAACTATTTTTGAAAATAATTTTAAAAAATAATTTTGAAGAATCATTTTAAAAATTATTATCAAATGTTTTGTATAATAAAATTATGTTTGAGAACTTAAAATATTTTTAACATATTTTAATATTTTTAAAAATAATTTTTATATTCAATACTTTATTTTTAATTATTCTATATACTTATATAATTATTTTATAAAATAGTCATTGAAAAACAATTTTAATTTTATTTTTAAGAACAAAAAATAAAAAATAGTTTTTAATTATTTTTTTATGTTAGGGAATAGAAAACTGTTTTAAAAAATAGTTTTTTTTTTTAAAAAAAAAATATTATTGGAAGTAGTTTTTTATTATAAAAGAAATAGAAAATAAATTTTTTAACAAATATTTGGTTGAAAATTATGGAATTTGATATCATTTTCTTATAAAAATAATTATTTTTAAAAGAAAAAAAATTACTATTTTCAAAAAATGTATTTTGACAACCCATTTTGAAAATGTTGGGCCCCAAAACTTTACACAACTTTCCACCTATGTAGGTAGTGGTGGGTGGCTTTTTAGTGGGAAAAGGGAATTGGAAAAGACTAAAGAGTGGGAATGAATGGGTACAGAGTTGTAATAAAGATAGAAAAGGAAGCTTTTCAGTTTGGTAATATGTGAAAAAAATAAAATTAACTTTTTCAAAAAAGTTAACATTCCTACGATTGGGAAGGGGGAGGGGGGCCATGCCCTAGCTTGTCTGCCTCGTGAACCCACCCAATTTTCCTTTATTCATTTGTTTATTTGCCTTGGGATTTCACTAGGGGTGTGCCATGTGAATATCAAGTCCATATCTCCCTTTTGCCTCCCTAGGGTTTTCATATTTTATTATAATTAATTTAAGGAGGATGGTTGGTAACTTGATGTTAAAAATATGAAATAATTGATTTAAACAGATGAAAAGATCTTGTATTTATAAATCTAATCTTTCTTATTTTTAATTTTTTTTAAATAACTCATTTTTAACATAAATATCCCTCAATATATTGATCATTTACCGGCATACTTTAAAAGAAAATATTATTTTTATAAGAAAAAAATGAGAATATTTTTGTCTAAAACAATTTTTTTTAGGGTTAAAAGAAAATGAGTGTTAAATTTACAAAAATGGGATGATATTTCATCCCTTTTAATAAAAAAAAACCCTTAAAATATTATATAGGATGACGATGGTAGGTACAATAGTATCTTAATTATAATTTAATTAAATACAAATGTCATCAAAGTATCATACCGAAAATTACTATTCGATATAAAGTCCCGATTAATCTCATGTAAACATATATAAAAAATATATTCAAAGTACAAAAAAGTATAATTATGGATACAAAAAATATCATCAAAGTATAAAAACCCGTTATAAGTAACACGATTAGAGTATGAGAAAAATAATTAAGATATAAATAATGTCATCAAAGCAAAAAATTTGAGTACAATTTTTTTTTTTTAGATACGATAGAATTTTCCTTTTTTGGATCATGAGAGTTTCCATGTTTATTTTAGAAAGATGGTTAGTAATCAAATTTAAGGGTAAATTATCAATATTTGAAAGAATAAAAAATAAAAAAAATGATTAAAATTAGGGGTGATAAAGTTTGACATAATTTGCTAACATGATACGAATCTAACACGTTTTTTTGTGAGTTTGGATTAAATTCATGTCAAGTTGCATAACCTATTTAATAAATAGATAATTTTTTAATCAACTCGTATAGCACGAATTTGATCTGAATTGATCCATTTAATAATTCTCCTATTAATCTAATTATATTTTTAAACTATTTAAATTTATTTTTAAATAAATAAATCAATTGAGTTACAAACATATTTAGTTGAAACATTAATAATATAGATATATATATAAGATTTATCTTAATTTAATTAATAGATATGAGAACTTGATTATTAAATGTATTATACATCCCGTAACCTATTTAATAATTAAATAGTATTTAGATTTATATTTTTAATATAATTATTATTAGAGTTAGGTTTAAGTTGAGTTATGTAATAGAACACTTAAGTTTTGACGTAATATAAACACACCCCACTAACATAAATTATTACCCCGGATTAAGATATGAATAATATAATTAAAGTACAAAAATTTAGTATAATTCCTCTTTGATATTATAAAAGTTTTCTCTTCTAAATCAATAGGTTTTCATATTAACTTTGAGGAGGATGATTATATTGAAATTATTGTAAATGATCAATTGCTATATTAATAAGAATAATGACACCTAATGTAATTTTAAATTTTATTTTAAAAAATGAAATAAAAATAAATTATTTTCATGTACTTTTTAAAATTTATTCAATAATTTTTTTCTTAAATTATTTTAAAATCAATACATTTGTAAATAATTTTAATTATATATATATATATATTGTAATTTTTATAATAAATCAAACAAGAGAAGATCAATTTTTTTTGCATTTATTTATTTATTGATATTCAAATGAAAGAAAAAAGAAATAATTATACATTTGGTGTCAAAACTCGATTTAAGACAAAAGACAAACTCATGGCAAAAGTCAAAATCCAAAACCCAAGCCAAATGGAGTCTTAAATTACTTGCTAAAACGTGGAGTGTGGGTCAAGGATGAGATGAGAGAAGAAAAATTATTAAAAAAAAAAGGAAAAAGAAAGAAAAAGGGGAGGGGGAAATCAGAAGAAAACAAATAACTAAACCTAACAGCATAGAGAAGGGAGGTACCACACACAAGTCCAGAGTCTCTTGTCATTCATCAGTGTCTCTCCCCCAACCCCCCTTCACATCAGTCAGAGAGGCCTCATATCTCTCTCTCTCTCTCTCTCTCTCTCTCCCTCTCCCAAGACCTTACCCCTCATGGCTCATACTCCCTCTGATCCTCAAATTTATATCAATCTCTGACCAATTTCAGAGAGGGTGTCTTCGCCTCCTCTGATATGCAGAAATTCATCTCTTTTGGTCCCTCAATTCCTCCTCTTCCTATACCTACTACATCCCCATAAATAACCCATCTTTCTCATCTTTCATTCTGAGTCTGGGTCTCAGTCGGAGTCTCAGTCTCAGTCTCAGTCTACCCCCACCTTTTTTCTTTTCTTTTTTTGTTCCTACAATACCAACAACAACAACAACCCATCTTTCTCTTTCGCTTTGATTCTCCACCACCAAGACCTATGGATGTGAGTCCTTTCTTTCGTTCTGCTTTTTGCCCTTTCGCCCTTTTTGTTTGAAACCCTTTTTTCTGCCTCTTTTTTTCTTCTTCTGTCAAGTGGGTGTCATCTTATGTGTTGTTTTGGGATGTGCAGGTGTGTAAGAGAAGTGGACAAATTCCAGCGTTTGGAAACTGGGATTACGCAAACGACCTCCCAATCACCCAGTACTTCGAGTCTGCCCGGCAGGCTGGTTTGATCCGCTTCAGCTCTGCTTCTGGAGAATGTGACCCTTCTTTTGCTTCTGCTCCCCATCCCAACAGGCGCCCACCTCCTCTTCATTTTCAGGTCTTTTTTCTTCTTCCTTTTTTTATTTTTTTATAAAAAAAAAATTCTACAATTTATTTATTTATTTATTTAATCTTATTTCAATTGCGCGAGGCCTTTTTAGACTTCAAATCTCCCCCTAAAATGTCAAAGAGGGTTGTTGGAAAAGTCTTCAAAAAGTTTGAAAAAAGGATAGTGAATTTGACGATCAGTGCCATTTGGTCAAGTTTTCAAAAGCTAGAAAGAAAAAAAAAACCCACTAAATTATTATTATTATTATTTTAATTTGCAAAAAAAAAAAAAAAAAAGATAATTAGTAATTTTACGTTTTTTTTTTTCCCCAAAATTTAAGAGTGGTCGGTGGACATTGAATTTGAGTAGAGATTTTGAGGTTGAGATAATGAGAGTCACATGTTGGTGATGGCATTGATTGATTCCTTTGATTAAGTCTTGTCACATCAAGAATGAAAACTAATAATTTTTTTTTCCTTTTCTTTTTCTTTTTATCATTTAAAAAATATTTTTATTATGTTTGCCGATTTAAAAAATATATAATTATTTTCAAAGATTTTACCCAACAATTACTCAAAAATTAATATTAATTAAGAGGGTGATTTGTGGTTCTTAGAAGGAAAACGGACGAGAGAGGAGATGTTCGTGTGCCAAAGAACAGAAAAAGCAGGGGAGGGTGTGCGACGTGGTGGCGGCGCCGCCACGAAAACAGGCGTCGGCAAAGCAAAGAAGTAAACAACAGCCGCCAGCCCCCACCAAGGCCGCCAGGCCTCCCAAGGCGGTCGACGAGGATCTCTATAAAATCCCCCCCGACCTCCTCCATTCGTCCAAACGGGTTCCTCTCTTTCTCCTTCCTTTCCATCTCCTTTTTAGTTAAAAGTATTAATTAATTTCGCATTATATAATTAAGAAGTGTTTTATTTCTCAAATTAAAAATGAATAGGCATGTGATTTTGATTTTAGAAGCAGTTATCAATGTTTTCTAAAACAAAAATTTGTTTCCGAACTTCAAGTTTTTTTCAATCTTTGTGTTTTCAAGTGTTTTTTAAAAATAATTTTGATGTGTGATTATTTGCATATTTATTTCCTAAAATAGGATAAAAAATAATTCAAATATGAAAAAAAATATATTAGAACCTGTTTGGCCATGTCATTTAAAAATTTTAAAAATAGGAAATTATTTTTAAAAATTTAAACATATTTTAAAAATTATTTTTAAGTTAAAAAATAAAAAAAAATAATTTTTAAAAATAAATTTCAAAAAAATGACCAAACATGCCCTTATATTTTAAAAAAAAATTGTTTTCTATCAAAATGTTATCAAACAAAAGCTACCAAAAAGTCTCATCTCTTTGAACAATTGGTATTTAAAATTAAAATATTTACAACATTTATTTTTGTGTCTACCTTGATTTGATGATGATTTTATTTATTTATTTTTGTGGTGTTTGGTGCAGAAGAAAATGTGGGGAATTTTTCCAAGTTGCTTGGTGCCGACTTGCATGGCGTGAATTGGGACGTAAAGAAGAAAGACCTTTTTATAGGACCTCCTCCATATATAGTCCAAAAATGTATTTGTGCTTCATGCACTTCTATCAATATTTGGTTGATGCCAAAATCAAGCTATAAAATTACTAATATTTTCAATTTTTTCTTTTATTTTTTCAATATTTATTTGTAATGCTACTTGATATATATAAATATGGAATTATATCTTTCACCCAAAATTCAAAAAATATTTCTTTTATTTAAAATGGAAATAATAAAGTCATTTTATGCCTTATTGTTATATAATTGTAAAGTTAGTACTCATTTCACGTCTAGTTTTTTCTAAGAATTTTTTCATTTTAGGACTTTTTATTTTCATAAATAGAAAATGAAATGCAAATCAAACAAACCAAATACTAAAATTAAGGCTATTTTTGGGGAAGTTTGAAAGAAAATACACGGGGGAAAAATGTTCAGAAAAATAAAAAATAGATTTATTTTATGTTTAGTTTTGAGAAAATATTAAGAAAAAAAATACAAAAGAAAATTATTTTTTCATATTTGGTTACCTATGAAAAAAAATCAAATATAATTAAAATTAGTTAAAAACTTATATATATTTAAATTATTTAATTTTTATATCAATCAGTTAAAATAAATAAAATGAGTTGAAAATAATAAATAAAAATATTTTATTATCTTTTGTTGTAAAACAATGACAAATACAATGCAAATTAAAGTAGTAGAGATGAAATATATTTTACTTTGATATATAATAGAGAAGAAGAAATCAGAGAAGAGAGTTGAGAAAATGAAAGAAAGAGGGAGAAAGAATGAGAGGAAGAAAAATTCTTCCTTTTTCTCGGGATATATATTACAGGAGATAGGAAGCCCTTTTATGAGCTTTCCAAATGACTTTCATTAATATCTCTATTAATGAATATTAATGAAACTCATAAATAACATTAATGGTTTCCATTAATAAATATTAATGGAAGTCATAAATAATACTTAATTAACATTAATGTGGTGACATTCATTACTTCAGTTATAACACTCCCCCTTGGATGTCCACCATATTGAAGAATATGTCTTATTAAAATCTTGTTAGTAAAAAACCCTATAGGAAAAACCTAGCGAAGGAAAAAAAGTACAATATTCTTTTCTTGGTATATTAGGATTGCCTCATTAAAAACCTTGTCAATAAAACCCAGTAGGACAAAACTTGGACGAAGGAAAAAAGAGTACAGTATACTAACACCTTTTTACAAGCATACTCCCCCTCATGTAGATATCCTTGAGTTGACGCATTCTAATATTGTGTATTAACTTCTTGAATGTTGAGGTTGACAATGATTTTGTGAATAAATCTGCTAGATTATCACTTAAGCGTATTGTTGCACATCAATTTCACCACTCTTTTGGAATTCATGTGTATAAAAGAATTTTGGTGAAATGTGTTTAGTTCTATCTCCTTTAATATAACCCCCTGTTATTTGTGCAATGCATGCAACATTATCTTCAAATAATATTGTCGGATCATCTTTGATAAAGGAGAGTCCACATGATTCCCGAATATGTTGGATCATAGATCTTAGCCATATACATTCGTGACTTGCTTCATGAATTGCCAGTATTTCTGAATGATTTGATAATGTGACCACATTTGTTTGTTTGACAGATCTCCATGAAATAGCAGTACCATTGCAATTAAACACATACCCTGTTTGTGACCTACCTTTATGTGGATTTGAAAGATATCCTACATCTGGCATATCCAAGCAATTGTTGCTTTGATTCCCTTGAGTAAAATAAACTCATATCAGTAGTTCCGCGAAGATAACGCAATATATGTTTGATACCATTCCAATGTCTTCAAGTTGGAGCGGAACTGTATCTTGCTAATAAATTGACAGAAAAAGCAATGTCTAGACGTGTACAATTGGCAAGATACATAAGTACACCAATAGCACTAAGATATGGTACTTCAGGACCAAGTAACTCTTCATCTTTTTCGCAAGGACGAAATGAGTCTTTTTTCACATCAAATGATCGGACAACCATTGGAGAACTTATAGGATGCGCTTTATCCATATAAAAACGCTTCAAAACTTTCTTAATGTATGTTGATTGATGTATTAAAACTCCATTTGGAAAATAATCGATTTGTAGGCCGAGACAAAATTTTGTTTTTCCAAGGTCTTTCATCTCAAATTTATTTTTCAAGTAATTTGTTCTTGTGAGCTCTTCAGGAGTTCCAACAAGATTTAAGTCATCAACATACACTGCAATAATTGAAAATCCGGTTTCTGATTTCTTAATGAAGATGCATGGGCATATAAGGTTATTCACATACCCTTCTTTTAGCAAGTATTCATTAAAGCGATTGTACCACATGCGTCTAGATTGCTTTAATCCATACAAGGATTGTTGTAACTTGATTAAGTACATGCTACGAGGCTTTGTACTATTTGCTCCAGACAATTTAAATCCTTCAGGGATTTTCATGTATATATCATTATCTATGGATCCGTATAAATATGTTGTAATAACATCCATGAGATGCATATCCAATCCTTCTGAGACTGCCAAACTAATTAAGACACGGAATGTGATTGCATTCATGACAGGAGAATATATGTCCTCGTAGTCAATACCAGGTTTCTACGAGAAACCTTGTGCTACTAATCGCGCTTTATATCTTATGATCTCATTATTCTCATTGCGCTTTCGTACAAATACCCATTTGTACCCAACAGACTTTATATCTTCAGCTGTTTGGACTACAGGTCTAAAAACTTTTTGTTTTGTTAATGAGTTTAACTCTACCTGTATAACTTCTTTACATTTTAGCGAATTATTTCTATGTCGATATTCTTCCACATTTCGTGGTTCGAGATCTTCATCATTTCTTATGACTTTAGAGGCCACTTGGAAAGCAAAAATATTGTTAATAACAATATTATTTCGATCCCATTTTTCTCCCATGTGTACATAACTTACTGAGATATCACAATTTTTAGGTACATGTGCCTCTTCAGGGGCTTCTTGTTCAATATGTGCCTCTTCAGGGGTTTTCTGCATTATTTGTGCCTCTTATAGGGCTATAGATTTATCAATTTTAAATTGATTAGTCATTTTGATGGTTTCTTCTAGAGTGCCAAGTTTTTCTTGGGTTCTTCTCTTCCCGAGAGTTACATCCTTTGAGCCGACAGGTCTACCACGCTTCAAGCGTATCTTAGATTTATTTTTTAACTGTCCTACAGGGACATCAATTCGTGCTGGAGTATTTGCAGCCTGGATATGTGACTTTGTCACTTTCTTTGTATCAATGAATGCATCTGGTAATTGATTTGAAAGATTTTGCAAATGAATGATCCTTTGAACTTCTAGTTCACATTGATTTGTATAAGGATCAAGATGGGTCATAGTAGATGTCTTCCAACTAATTTCTCGTCGTTCTTCAGGAATCGTCTTTTCTCCCCCTAATGACGGGAAAACACTCTCATTAAAATGACAATCCGCAAAGCGAACTGTAAAAACATCGTCTATCAAAGGTTCAAGATATCTTATGATAGATATTGAATTAAAACCTACATAAATCCCAAGTCTTCGTTGGGGACCCATTTTAATGCGTTGTGTAGGTGCAATTGGTATATATACTGCACAACCAAAGATTCGTAAGTGAGAGATATTTGGTTGTTTTCCAAGCATAAGTTGTGAAGGGGAGTATTCATGGTAAGTTGTAGGTCGAATACGGATTAAAGCTGCAACATGTATAATAGCATGTCCCTAGGCGGAAGTATGTAATTTGGTTTTCATTAGTAATGGTCGAGTTATTAATTGGAGACGTTTGATGAAGGATTCTGCTAAACCATTTTGGGTATGAGTATGAGCAACAGGATGCTCAATATTTATCCTTACTAACATGCAATAGTCAATGAATGTTTGAGAAGTAAATTCGCCAGCATTATCAAGACGTATTGTCTTAATTGGATAATCTAGAAATTGTGCTCGTAATCTGATTATTTGTGCAAGGAGTCTAGCAAAGGCAACGTTACGTGTAGAAAGGAGACAAATATGTGACCACCTAGTAGAAGCATCTATTAAGATCATAAAATAACGGAATGGTCCACATGGTGGATGGATAGACCCACATATGTCCCCATGTATTCTTTATAAAAAGTCTAGTGACTCGGATATGACTTTAGTAAAAGATGGTCTGATTATCAATTTACCTTGTGAGCAAGTAGCACATGAGTATTCATTGGGCGAAAGAATCTTCTGGTTCTTTAGTGGATGCCCATGTGAGTGTTCGATTATTTGACGCATCATTGAAGACCCTGGGTGACCTAGCCTGTCATGCCAAAGGACAAAAACTTTTGGGTCGTTGAACTTCTGGTTCACGACAACATATGATTCAATAGGCTTTATAGTTGTATGATACAACATAGAAGAGAAAGCCGAGAGTTTTTCCATTATAAGCTTCTGACCAAATTTAATGGAAGTAATGTAAAGATATTCTACATTATCTTCATTCATAGTTTCAATATGATATCCATTTCTGCAGATATCTTTAAAACTGAGCAAATTTCTTCTAGATTTGCTAGAATATAAAGCGTCATTTATATGGAATCTAGTTCCATTTGACAATATTATGTTTGCTCTTCCAGAGCCTTCAACTAAGTTTGTAGTACCAGATATAGTACTTACATTAGCTTTTATTAATGTCAATTCGAGGAAATATCTTTTATCTCTAAGAATTGTGTGTGTGGTCGCACAATTTGCGAGACATACATCATCCTCATTCATCTTGAGACCAAATAACACATGGATTTAAGATATAACAAAAAAACAAGGCATAATGTAAATAATAAAGAAAATCAGATGTAAATATAAGACATAATAATATATTATTTCATATATAAAGTAACATCAATCAATGTTAATTTTCTCATCATTTATCAAATGATCTGTTTTTTCATTAGGACCTCCAAAGAAATCAATGCCATAGTAGGTTAGGTCCAATCCATCACCATCAGTAAAGTTCATCTCTATCTCTTTTCCTTTTGCTTTTATTGATGATTGGTAAAGGTCGACCAAATGTTTGGGCGTACGGCAGGTATGCGACCAATGCCCCTTCATACCACATCTATAACAATTATTCTCATGGTTCTTAGGAGGTTTATCTTGTAAACGCGTCCCATTTTCTTGTTTTGTCTCAGTATTGTTCCACTTCTGGTGGTGCAATGAGGCTTTCATTTTTTGAGAATTATTACTATAAGAACCATGGTATCGGGGTTTTCTTCCACGACCACGACCATGTCCTCATCTATGTCCACGAGTTTGGGATGATATTGCATTCACTTCAGAGAATGGTTCAGATCCAGTTGGACGAGATTGGTGATTTCTCATCAAAAACATTTTTTTTTAAACCTTCATGGAGATGATGATAAAGGAAAATCAGTGCTTTTGCACGATTCTGCAGGGATGCTTGATTTCGTTCTTTGATTGTAGCTCCAAGGTTCATTGCATCAAGATGTATTTCAGCATTAAAGATCCAAGATAGATAGTTCTTTCCCGAAATGTCAAGTGCCATAAATTCGAGTTTTGTGATATTCGACATTGTCAAATAACTTCATATATATGAAAAAAACAATATTATTAGAATCAATTATAATAACTTGATAGCATTGGTATAACTTTGATTATAAACAAAATCAAATAATTTGTTTATAACTTTTAACAATATGTAACAAAACAAATCAACAATAATACAAATATGTAAAATTTTATTCTATATAAATAACTTCAAGTTTAAGATACGAGAATTACCTTCAAAGCAATTCGTGCTGATAACGTGTTGTAAAACAAGGACAAATACAATGCAAATCAAAGTAGTAGAAATGAAATATATCTTACTTTGATATATAATAGGGAAGAAGAAATCAGATAAGAGAGTTGAGAAAATGAAAGAAAGAGGGAGAGAGAATGAGAGGAAGATAATTTCTTTCTTTTTCTCGGGATGTATATTACAGGAGACGGGAAGCCCTTTCATAGGCTTTCCAAATGACTTCCATTAATATTCCCATTAATGAATATTAATGAAACTCATAAATAACATTAATTGTTTCCATTAATAAGTATTAATGAAAGTCATAAATAATACTTAATTAACATTAATGTGATGACATTCATTACTTCAATTATAACATTTTTTAATTTATTTTTTATTTTCCTTTATTTTTTTTCTTTATATTTAATTTATTTAACTTTTTTATATAAAGATTAAATAATTTAAAAATATACAATTTTTTTTTTAAAAATTAATTATATTTAATATTTTTTTTTTACATTTTTTTTATAGTAAAATTAAACATGAGAAAATCATTTTTCTTAATAATTTTTTTTTCCTTTTCATAACCAAACATAAACATAGATATTTTTTAAAACTATTTTTTGAAAGGATAAAAAAAAAATTAGAAAACATGTTTGATAATCTTTTAAGAAAAATAGATTTTTGTTTTAAAATTATAAAATATAGTATCTTAGGATTATTTTAAATATGAAGAATGTTTGAAAATAAAATTATTATAAATAAAAATTATTTTTAAAAAGTGTTTAAAAATATGAAAAATATGTTAAGAATATTTTCATATTTTCAGGTAAAGGAAAATAATTTTAAAATTTTATTATTTTTTAAAAACAAAGCCTAATATAAAGAAAAACAATTAAGATATAAAAGTTTATTGAAAACTTAATTAATTTATTTAAAAATTATATTTGTGCCACATCGAATCTAGAAATATTTAAGAGGAAGAAAAATTTAAGGCCCTTAATTGTGGTCCCGGGCCGTTATCGTGGTCACATCCTCATTTAAGGCCCGGTCCAATATGAATGAAAAGCCTTCCGACAAGTAATCAATAATTATAAATGATTAAAATAATTAATAGTTGGGAATGTCAATTCAAATGTTTCATAAATATTGATACTAAAAATTATTCCAAATAAAAAACCCATAAAAATTTAAAATGAAATTTTGGAAATTATTAATACAATTGCACTCATAGGTTTTGTTTGTTTGTTTGTTTTTTTTTTTTTTTTTTAATTATTATTTTATTTTATTTTATTTTATTTATTACCATGGTGTCATTTTGGCACAATTATAATTTAGATTATCCGGATATAACATAAGATAGGATAAAAGATTAACACATCTTATCCTATGTTTGATTGATAATGAAAAGTGATAAGTTATCTCATTATTTGCAAATGAATGTAAAAAGATAAAATGAAGAAGTAGAATTAAGAAAAAAGTTAATTATTTTTACTTATTTTTAAAATTATTTTTGACTTTGAGTTAAATCATTAAATTATTTTACCAAACATACTTCATTTATTTAATGACTTAAATTAAGTTATTAAGTCACTTTAAGTTATTAAGTTGATTTATCTAATACCCACCTATTCTATACCTTATGATTTTCCTATACAAAATTTTTAATTTATATATATTTGAAAAAAATTTAAAAATTAAATTATTGTTAATAATTTTCATTAATTGTATTATACTTTTTAATAAATTAATTTTAAAATAGACAAAATTACAATTAATTTGAGACTCGATTATTAAACATGTTAAATGGATTATAATTATTAAGTAATAAAAAATGTCAAGTAAGATAACATGTAAGTTAATGGATTATTCGTGTCAAATTTAACATGACCCAATCAATCTAATCAAAACTGCTTAATGGATTATGCCTTTGCAAAATACTTATATTAAGGCAATGTTTGGTTCCGGAAAATCTAAGAGAAAATACAAGGAAAAGAAAATATAAAAGAAAAGTAGAAGGAAAGAAAAAGTGAAGAAAAATAAAAAAATAGATTAAAAGTCCATAAATTATTTTTATTTGTTACCTCAAACTTATTTTATTTATTTTAACTCATTGATATAAAGATTAAATAATTTAAACACACATAAAATTTTAATTAATTTTATTTATATTTGATTTTCTTTTATATTTTTCATAGGACAATAAAACATGAAAATATCATTTTCCTTTGTATTTTTTTTTCTTAGTACTTTTAGGAACCAATTACAACCTAAAAGAAAAAACTTTTGAAAAAGTTAACATGCAAAACTATAGGTTATGTTTGGTTTCCATAAAATTTGAGAGAAAATGTTAGGGGAAGAAAATAGAGAGGAAAGTAGAAAGGAATAAAAAACGAAGGAAAACAAAAAAAAAAGAGTTTAAATTTAATAATTTTTTTTATACCTTTCAACAAACTCATTTTACTTATTTCTCTATGTTATAACAAGATTAAATAATTTAAAAATATAAATTTCAAATTAATTTTAATTTTATTTGATTTTATTTTATATTTTCTAGAGTGAAACCAAATAAGAGAAAACCATTTTTCTTAAGGCTATGTTTGGTTTTTAGAAAGTTTGAAGGAAAATGTAAGAGAAAAAAAAAAAAAGACGAAAAGTAGAAAGAAATAAAAAAAAAAAAAGGAAAACAAAAAATAAGTTTAAAGTCCATAAATTATTTTGATATATTATTTCAAACTTTTATTTATTTATTTAACTCTTCTATATAAAGATTAAATAATTTAAAAATATAGAATTTTTTTTAATAATTTTAATTATATTTAACTTTCTTTGTTATTTTCCATAACAAAACCAAATATAAGAAAATTATTTTCCTTAATATTTTTTTCTGTCCTTAATACTTTATGAGAACCAAACATAGCATAACATTTTTTTTTTTTTTAGTATTTTCTGGTATCAGACATAACCTAAATTTTATTGAGAGAAACAAAAACAATAACAAAAATAGGAAGGAAGGGATCCAAAATATTTAAATATAATAAAACGTGATTCATTAAGAAATAAGAACGTCTTTTTATGACTTCTACTAGAAGTTGTTTTGTATTTAATAATAATTTCATAATATTAAAATTGACCAGGTCAAAGTATATATATATCAATTAAGAATTGAAAATTATCCAATTAAGAAATTTTCTTTTAATTCACCTAGGCTATCTTTTTGTTTCAAGAAAGCAAAAAGAAAAGAAAAAAAAATTGCTAATAAAAATTATTTTCTCATATTTGGTTTATCATAAAAAATAACAAAGAAAATAAAAAAAGTTTATTTTCACGCTCATATAAAAATAATTACAAAATAAGAACTTTATAAAAATAATTCAAATTTCATATATTCACTAATAAAAAATAATATCTAAGATGATCCGAAATAATACTTATATCATTAAAAGATAATACCTAAATTGTCAAGAGTAATATATTTGATAAAAAAGTGCATGAAATATGATTATTTGAAATTTGTATTTTATAAATCCGAATTCCTATTTTATTATTTTTTTTACCTAAATTGTCAAAGATAGTAGTACATTTGATCAAAAAGTACATGAAATATAGTTATTTGAAATTTGTATTTTATAAATCCGATTTCCTATTTTGTGAATTTTTTCATATATTGTATTAAAACATGCTTTTCCCGATAATTCAAATATACTTAAAATTAGTTAAAAAAATTTCTATATTTTCAAATTATTTAATTTAGATAAAAAAAAAACAAATGAAATGAATTCATTTATTAACTTTAAATGAATTTTTTATTTTCTTTTATTTTTCTTCTATTTTTTTTTTAAAATTATCTCTTTTGTTTGCATTTTTCTTAAATTAAAAAAAAAACCCAAACATACGCTCTCATCACCACTAATCCAACAATCTCCCCATGACCACCTAACTCTTATTTTATTGGATGCATATATTAGTATACCATTCAATGGAAAACTTTAGAAAAAATTGATGGTATATTGCGTATAGACGTAGATGTAAAGGGATAAGAAGAAAACATAACGAGAAAGAGAAGAAGTGGTTAGGGGTTGGAAGGAAGCATATAATACGAATGAATGGATGTTTAAAGCATGTCGGCCAATTTAAGGCTTTCATTATCGACATCCCTCTTTTAGAAGGGTATAAAACCCTAAACCATATCTTAAAACATTTTCTAGTACTATTGCTTGTCGCTCTCAAAAAGATTGAGACAAAAAAAGAAGAATTCAAATAAAGCTTCTCCTTTTGTAAGGACCACTTAGAGCCGAAAGGTTGATATACACCACTCTCTCTATAAGTCCATACACTAAGAATCCCATACAAAATTTTAGGGTAAGAATTTTCATGAGAAAATCCACGAATGGTTTGTGTTGGTAATTTCTATGGATGAAGTCATTTTCAACTTTATAGGAGACATAGTCAAACTTAAGTGAGGTTTGTTTTTTAGTTGAATAAAAAAACAGAAGCCAAAAAATTGACCCCACCTTAATCTTTTTAACTAATTATAAAATAAATTTGTAGATCAATAATGGTTGAATTTCGAATTTTTAAGACAAGGACGGATAAGAATTTCTTTTGGGTGTTTTTTTTTTTTTTTTTTTTGGGTAGGGTTTCAATTCAACAACCTTAGAAAACCTAATTTGATTTGTAGATATCATCAAGAACTTTTCAGCCTAAAGTGGGACTAATGGAAGGATCTTTTTGAATGGTGGATGGAATTTGCCACTAGACATCAACATCAATGCTCGTCTTCCCTTTAATTATTAATGTAGGTTGGTTCAAATTTGTCCATATTATGTACTATTAGAAAGAAAGCAAAAGTAATATGTCAGATGGTACTCACCTACCCATGACCTTTTGGTCTAATTCTCTATAAAATCAATTTAGAAATTTTGGCTTTGAAAGGGTCACAAAGTTTGAAAATTCCTTAACGGGATGAATAAAGATGTAGAAATGGAGATACTCTATTTGGGCGGTGACCCCATACTCCACATTAGAGACTTAGAATTATTTTCATGACCAACCCATTTTCGTAAATCAAGAGAGGTTGGGGTTACCAAAAAGAGAAAGGAAATTAGTGATTCCACACAAATCAAGAGATATTGCCTATTAATAATATGGTTTGGTTTTTTTTTTTTTTTATATATAAAAAAAGAAAAAAAGAAAAGGAGATGAACATGGAAAGATTAGCAATTTTCCTTTAAATTAAGGGAAATGACATTTTGCAAATTAAACATTTTTTCCTTTTTGGATCGACAAATGAACCAATGGCCTGATTCTTGATCTAGCAACTACTTCAAGGTTGAAGAAATGATTAATTTCCAAAAAGATATAGACAGAAAGGGTATGTGAGGCGCTGATATAAAGCCTTGATGAAAGGAAGATGGAAGGCAGTGGAGTCAGGGACATATTCCTCAAGACATGCTTCCACCGATTAAGGCTTTCATTTTCAAATCACTACTTTTCAACAATGGAATAAAGTTATACTCCAACCCCATTTCTCATATTGTGGAATTTCATTTTACTTTTTATGGGGTATTCTCCACCTTTTCTTAAAGCCCATCTACCAACCGGGCAATAATAATAAAAAAATCAAAATTAAAAAATAAGTCCATTGAGGTCATGACATTTTCTAGACAGTTCATAGGACTAGCATTTTGCTACAAGCCAAACAAAAAAATAAATCAATTACAGGTGTGTGACACCATTGGAATCTTCTTAGCCAACCCTATCTCAATACACACCATATAACATCAAATTTTAGATTCCTCACTATGCAACAAGCAGCTATCCAATGGGTCAGCTACACATGTCCCCGATTTCATCAAAAGTTTCTATTGGATATTTGGCCCACACAAAGAGACATGTTTGGATTGTCTTTTTGAGAACCATAGGTTTGGATTTTTCTCATGGGAAAGAGTTAATATTCAATTTAGTCTATTCCCAAACCCTATTTATCCTACCTAAGAATCCAATCATTCCCTCAATTTTTTCCTTCCCCTAGAATTTCTAGCCATAGTTTCTGTTGGTTTTCTAATAATATATAAATACTCTTAATTTAACTGAAAAATTAATACAGCTTTATCTTAAACTAGGGTTTGCATCCAATGGTTCTAAATTTGTTGTAGTCTAATAGCTAAACCTATTTCACATCTAAATCAAGTAGGCTTAAGACCATGACATTAAAGGGTGATTAAACCTACTACGCCAAATAAATTCCGGTAATAGTAACTATAAAGGCACAAAAGTACATCTAGAAAGATATCGATATCGAACTAACTATATTTGTCGATAGTGCTAAATATTGAAGATAATGATGAAGACATAGTATACAATCACCTAAAATGCAACATAAGGAGGAAGATGACTTCTCAAAAAGTAGTTGTAAATAGTATCACATGAAGAGAAAAGCCTCACAAAAGTCCTCTTGTTCTATTCTATTTTGCCAGTCAACTACCCAGAAACTGCAATTTTATCCTTCAGCTCTACCTACATCTTACGCGAAAGTATCAGCTTACTATAATTGTATGTAAGAAGAATTTTCCTACAATTGTCCCCAAAAATTTCCTATAAACATATGAAACCCAGATGATGAGATAACAGAAAAAGGCATAGCAAAGATAGAAAACGCGGTTTCTGGATTTCAACATCAGTCTGCTTTCTTCTATTTCTGGTTTCCTTTTTATTTCCATGGTTGTATAGTACAATCCAACTTTATCATATTATCATAAACCAGTTTGATTGACACTAAGTTCACGCAAAAGCGGTGTATTAAACAAACAAAACAAATATGATGTAAGATGGTACCGACACTCTAAAAGTAATATAGTGATAGGAACAAAGTAGTAGACCCTACCGTCATATTCATTGGTTCATTGATCTGTAATTCTGTCATCTTTTGCAGGTTGGACCAACCCCTCCTCCCTTTTGATGGGAAAACAAAGCCAGGAATCATAATGCAGATTTGAGCCTTCCAATATTACCTGTTGAAGAGGACACCTGCATCATATAAGCCAAAAATACGAAAAATCAATGAATATGACAAGTCATAAGCAGGAAGATAAGCACAAGAAAAAACTAGACTTACCAGTAATGCTAATGTATTTATTGATGATGAAAAGAAGTAAAAATCCCATGTTTTCTTTGATAATCTATATGCCCAAGATGGACCAGAGCTTGCTCAAGATGAATAAGCGAAAATGTGTATGAATATGTGGTCATTTTCTTTTTACAGGTGTGACAGAGTTTGGGTTTGGTCTGTACAAGTGATGGATGAAGTGAGAGTATTGACAATAGGGATTGGGGTGTTCGTTCATTTCATCATGCAGTGTGCGTGATTAAAGCAACTCTATTCAGCCTCTCAAGGATGCCGTTGGCCTTCCTCTTAGCCCTCGAAGTGCCAGTCTGCGCCAGCCTCGAGATTGTACCATAGTCATTTTCCTCTTCTCTGATTGCCCTCAATTTAGCTCGATCATTGAAACAAACCGTGTGCAGGATGGCAATACAATTCTCCTTGTTGCGCTCACATTTGCTCTCCCTTATGATTCTAAGCAAGCAAGGAACTGCTCCGAGCTCCCCCATCTCCTCAACAGCCCTTTGATGACTGGACAACATTGCGAGAATAGCCAATAGCTCGTCAACAAGTATACCATCCATGATCTTCTTCAGAATCACTGTGACTGCCCCATCATGGACAGCCCTCCCTTTGTTCTCAAGGACAATGCATAGATTAAATATGGCCGAGGCAACATCTTTCATGGCTAATGGATGCCCTTCTTCCAATAAGTCTAATAGAGGTTTCAGAGCACCTGACTTCCCAATAATGAGCTTGTTCGAATCAAGGGCTGATAATGTGAAAAGGGCTGCAGCAGCGTTGGTCCTAGTCTCAATGGTTCCACTCTTCAAGGACTCAATGAGCACGGGGATTGCCATTGGATCCTCTGCAACTAGCTTCTTGTTGTTGTCATGTATCGAGAGATTTAAAACTGTGGTGATCAAATCCTCTTGGAGTTCAGGATCAACATCCACTGCATCTGGTGAGAGCGGGCTGAGCAGCTGAGGAACTGCATCAGTGCATTCACCGAAAAGGGCCCTAAATGACGGCATCCTCTTTGTGAGCAGCCTAAGCTCTCTTGCAGCCTCTTTCTGATCAGAAGCAGAAGAGGACATCCTCTCAAGCAACGAATTCAAGTGCCCCCTGTCTGCATCTGTGATCACTTCCTCATCGACATCCTCAACTGGCTTCGGAAGCTCAATCCCATGTTCTTTGCACCATTCTGAAATCATTTCTCGAACCAAATTATTTGGGGTGAGGATGGTATGGGAGAGGACTTGTTGGGTCCGGGGGCAAGTCCTATGCCCGTCTTTCAGCCATTTTTGAATGAAGGGCCTGTCATATGTCTACAAATTCAAACAACACAATCAATCAACTCCAACTTAAACAAATTGAATCAAATTATCGCAACAAATGCAGAAAATATTCAAAAGACAGGCACAATTCAGAAGATCCTATCACATATTTAGGACTCTTTGATCCTAATCGATGATAACAGTAGTCAGAAATAAGTTTTTGAAAACAAGAACACAGAACAATTCTCTAAATGCGTTTTCAAGAAACAGTTCTACGAAAAATACTTAACCAAATAGTAGTTACAACACAACCCTAACAGTTTTTTTTTTTTTTTGGAACTTTTTTTATGTTTTTTCTGTTCTCACTTGGGAAAGTTGTTTCCATAAAAACAAACCCAAGTCCTGTTTGGCAGCAGGGAAAACGCTTACCCAGAAAACAGTTCATGAAAACACACACCCCACAAACCAAAACGACGAAAAGAGGCCAATTCCCATCAAAGAACCAAGAATCAAACCCTCCACCCGGCCACCCCCACCCAAAAAGAAGGAAAGAAGAAAGAAAGAAAGAAAAATAACAAGAAAAAGAAAAAGAAATTCAAAACCAAACCTGGCCAGTGGCCACCACAACAGGGTCTCTCATGAGCTGTTTGGAAATAGGGCACCTGAACTCCTGAGGCAGAGCCGGATTCTCCGTTTCAACCCCAAAATCAAGGGACCCCTTGAACTTGAAATCTCTCAAAGCAAACAAAATTTTGAGAGCCTTATCAGTGGTGTCAGCACAGCTCTCATCTTCATCAACAATTCTGCTCACCAGCCTCTGCAACTCCTTCTTCAGCTCCTCTGTGGCCTTGGCTGCCATGGATGGATCAGTTTCCAAGACCCCAAACTTGGCCATGAAGATGAAACATGAAAATTGTGAGAGCCAAACCAAATGGGAATTTATATATGTATATTGCCCACCTTTTTTTCAGAGTAAAAATTAAAATGGGCATTAAATGGGAAAAGGAAAAATCGGATAGAAACACCCAAAAACCAAAGCCTCACCAGTCACCTCCCAAACATTATTAACACAACTTTTGGGGGAGGTGGGGTTGTGTGAATGTGATTTATATAAGTGGTGGTAGTGGAGGTGGTTGCAAGGTCGATGAGGAAATTGATGGCACAAATTTGGGTTTTGGTCTTCCTAGTTTCTTCCACCTCCCCCATATTTATATGTCCTTCCCTTTTTTGTATCTTGGATGGTTACAAGGTACAACCGCTTTCTAATTCTTGAAAGAATTTAAATAATTTTTGTATACATTTTTTTTTTCTTTTCATTGAACCAAACATAGCATTAAAGTGAGTTATGGACTTTATTAGAGAGATTATGATTAAAAATTCTCATTGTGATTTTAAGAAGTGTTTTTAATATTTTTAATAATTTAAAATTTAAAATTTAAAATTTTTATCTTTTAAATATTAAAAAAATTTAAAATTATTCCTAAAATCATTATTAAATATGCTCTAAATTACGTTGAGGTTATGAGGATTTTATTTGTAACACTTCCCTTAGAAATGCTTTTTAAGTAAAATATTATAATGTTTGCATAAAACTAAAAAATGTTTAATGGTATTTTAATAGTATTTTTAAAATGTTGTTGCATATTAATTTCATTGAAACCACTTCCAAATGTTAGATAACATTTTTTAAAATCACTCCAGATTTAGCTTTTAGGGCTATCCAAAGGACTCTTAGAGTAAAATGATTTTAAGTGGGATTAAAAGTTTATTTGATAGTGTTTTTATAAAACATTTCCAACCTAAAAGGTGTTTTTGAAGAAAAATAAGAGTGTATTTCAAAGTATTTTTATTTGAAGTGTTTTGAGTGAAAAATATTTTTTCCAAAATTGTTTTTAAGAGATTATCGATAAAATTTTTAAAAACACCTTTTAAAAGTTAAGAAATTACTTATAATACTTCCCAAAAAAACATTTTTACTGAAAATAATTTCTAGTCTTTTTGATACTTGAAAGATATATTTTTTTTTAAATATTAAAAAGAGTACAAATACTATCTAAAATCACTATCAATTACATTGTTAAAAAAAAACACTATTAAACGTACTCTAAATAATATATATATATATATATATATATATATATATATATATATATATATATATAATTTTTTTATGTTATATAAAACATTATTAAAAACAAAGTAATTTATTATTATTTTATTATTTTATTATTTTATTTTTAATTTTGAAACATTAAATGAGTCTTCTTAAAAGTATTTTAACCAAAATTATTGCCAGTGATGCCACTTATAATTTTTTTTATTAAATCAAATATTTGTATCTAAAATCTAAGTAAATTAGAATATTTGAGATTATATATTTGAGTAAAAGCCATTGAGAGCACAATAAATTTCTCATATTCTCTCTTAGTATAATTCCTTACTTGTGTTGAGCCCATTATTTCAAGAAAAGAAAAGCACTACTAGGGAAGACATTTTGTCCGGACAAGTTACCTTCCATCCTAATCTTTTTCCTAAAATAATTCATATCCTTGTTCTATTAAAAATAAATTAAACCAAAGGGGGAAAGGTAGGGCAAGGCGGGTATGCAAAATTTCCCATACTCGTCCCACCCCACCTTTTAACTTTTTTTTTTGAAATTTTATATATATATATATATATATATATATATATTATATTTTTAATAGTTTTAATATTTTTAATTATTTTAATTATATTAAAATAAATGTATTTTATAAATAATTAAAATATTATATTTTTTATAATTTATTTTATTGAAAGTTATTTTTTTTATGATTATTATTATGATTACTATATTAAAAATAGGAAAATAAAAATTAAATTAAATTAATTTAAAAAAATAATTTTATATATAATCAGATGGGGACGGGACAAGACAAGACAATACTCAAATTCGCCCCAAATCTGTCCCAAATTCTTAAAAAAAATCTCAAACTCATCCATATAATCCGTTAATTTAAATTTCAAATATGTCTCAATATGGGTGAGAGAAGATGAGTACCAGATAAAATCAACCCCATTGCCATCTTTCAGCATTACTAACAAAAAAGCATTTAGACACTAAAAATGCTTCTATATATGATCTTTATTTCAATTTCTTAATTTAACTCATGTTTAGGTATGCTTAAGTTATTAATATATTTTTTAAAATAGAGATTAAAGATATTTTTTTAGTTGTGTCTTTTTATTAAACATCATTTAGTCATTATTATTTATTTTTAATTTTTCAAACAAATAATAAACACATGTCTAGTGATATTTGGATGTTAATTGGGAGATAAGGTATCTCTAGTACTTAGGTAAAGAAGGAAAAAGATGCCAGCAATTGATAACATTTTGGAAAATGATTTTTTTTTTTATTTTGTTTAGAAATAAAAAATTTAAATATTTTATTTTTTATTTCCCATATTTGTTAATTACATATCAAGAAATCAATATATAAAATTGGAAATATAATAAAAAAATCATTTATATTTTCTATTTTTAGAAACAGTAAAAATAGAAATGTATAACATGGGAACTTAATTATTTAGATTAATTTTGAACTTATTTTAATTGGCATGTAATCTTTTAATAACAACAACAACAACAACAATAATAATACTTGAGCTCACTTGATATATCTTTGATTTATATTTTTGGAAAATTTAAAGTTTTCCAAATTAACTTTAATTAAATATTAAAATTTAAGATTAATTTGTATATTTTTCTTTGGCAAACCTGTGAACAGCATGAAAAACATTATATTTAATAGATTTATTTATATATTTAAAATTTACATACAATTATAATTTTTAAATTTATTCAAAGAAATTATTTTGAGAAAAATGTTTTTCCATGCACTTATATGAATATAAAATTGGAATTCAAGTTTATAAAATTCAAATTTTATGAATTCATTTAAAAATAATTAACATTTAATGCATTTTTTTTAATAAAAAATATTACATTTGACCATTCAAGTATTACCTTTTAATAATATATGTATTACCTTTAATCGTTTTAAGTACTACCTTTGAATTATGAGAATATAAAATTTGAATTATTTTTAGAGGGTTTTTATTTTGTAATTATTTTTATATGAGGGTATTAAAACACATGTTTTTTCCTCCGAAAACTTGATCACAAAAACAATTATTCTTTCCCTTATTTTTATCCATTTAAATCACCTTATCAATGTGAAATCAAAATTAAAAATTAAAAAATAAAAAATTGAAAGGAAAACTAGAAGCATGTGAATGTTGTCATTAATAAAGGACAAATTGATTTTGGCACTTACAATGGGTAAATAAATAATTGGGAGAACTAGGTTTTGACTCCCTAATTTGAAAAAATATGAAAAAAAAACTCGAACTTTTATAAATAGTTTTATCTTCATTCATTTAAAAATATTTTAAAATACATATAATTTTTCAAATGTTAGATAATTATTTTCTAAAATACCTTTTACTTGATAATTATTTCCCAAGAATAATTATTAAATATTAATGGAAAAAAATATTTGAATGATTTTCTAAATTTTTAGGAGTGATTTTTAAAACTTTGTCAAATATTTCATTTCTATCTTCATTCATTTAAAAATATTTTAAAATACATATAATTTTTCAAATGTTAGATAATTATTTTCTAAAATACCTTTTACTTGATAATTATTTCCCAAGAATAATTATTAAATATTAATGGAAAAAAATATTTGAATGATTTTCTAAAATTTTAGGAGTGATTTTTAAAACTTTGTCAAATATTTCATTTCTATCTTCATTCATTTAAAAATATTTTAAAATACATATAATTTTTCAAATGTTAGATAATTATTTTCTAAAATACCTTTTACTTGATAATTATTTCCCAAGAATAATTATTAAATATTAATGGAAAAAATATTTGAATGATTTTCTAAATTTTTAGGAGTGATTTTTAAAACTTTGTCAAATATTTCATTTCTATAATAATATTAAAATTTTCATGGAAATGAGTCTACATGATTGCAATTATTATTATTATTATTATTATTATTATGACTAACATTAAAAGCTACCTTTAAATTAAGGTTATGAGAAAAATAAACAAACAAATATGAATCCAAAAATCAATAAATGAAGATCCAAAAAATACTACAAAATGTAAAATAAAAGGCATACTTTTTCCTTGCCATAAATAAATATTTTTATTTTTTTGATTTCACACTTGTGGAGATGGAAAAGATGAATATTCTTTAATACTTGTTTGGGAAGCAAAGATCAACTAAATCTTTTGCTTTAGTGCTGTGAAAGTCAAAAAAATTGGGCTGGTAGTTTTCCTTCCTTTTCCCAATGTGGCAACTTTTGTGGAAGCTTGAAAAGGAAGTTTTAATTGAAATTTGGTTTTTCACATCCAAATTCATCATCAATCACAAATCAAGATTAAAAGGAATTCCGATTTAAATTGCCAACATTTGGCCTATGTTCGGCTCTCACAAAGTTTGAAGGAAAATATGAAACAAAAAATAAAAAGGAGAAAAAATGTAAAAGGAAAGATAAAAATGAGGAAAAATAAAAAATATATTTAAAATTAATAAATTATTTTTTATATATATTACTTTAAACTTTTTTCACTTATTTAACTCTTCTATATAAATATCAAATAATTTAAAATTTTAAAAATTTATTAATAATATTAATTATATTTGACTTTATTTTGTATTTTTTTTTATAGTAAAATTAAACATAAGAAAGAATTTTTCTTATTATTTTTTTCTTTTCCTATAATTTTATGAGAATCAAATATAACCTTGAAAATTTGTTTTATTATTGATTTATTTTTATAATAAATATGTAATTAGATTTTATAACAGTGACTAACTCTAGGTTTGGGTTGATGTGAGTGAGATTTGAACAAGTTAAGATATGACTTACATTAAAAAAAATATTCATTCGAAAATATTAGGAATCATGTATAGAAGGTGTATTAATATTTATTTATTTATTGATTAATTATATTAGTTATTATTTTATTTAATACATGAAAAATATAAAAAAATTGTATTAGTGTGATAAGTTTATCATTTTGTTTAATTATTAAATATTTTAAATGTTGAAAATTGAGTTTGAGATTGTCATTTCTGTTATTTATTTTTATTTTTTATTTTTTTTATCATAATCATTTGTGTTGCTCCAGTTTGGACTTTTAAACTTTTATTAGTAATTATGGATATATTTTATTTCTTTAAAATAAATATTTTATTTATTAGAAAATTCTAATTTAGGTCTTTTATTTGATAACTTGTGGAAACTATGAGTGTTTGTTTTTTGTTGAAAGTAATTTGCTTTTAAATTTTAGGTTGTTTGTTTTTCTGTTTTTTCATGACTTATTATAAATTTTTAGTTGAATATAAAAAGTCAAAATATTTGGTTTTCTCTAATTGAAAAAAGTAATATATTGGTTTTCATTTACTTTTTAATGTTTAATAAAAATAAAATATTACAAAAAACAACTTAATATTTAATACTACTAAATACTATTTAGTTTTAAGTTTTATTTATAATTAAGTAAAAAAAACAAACACTACCTAAATTACTCATTTGAAATTTCTTACCTGGATTAGGTTAAGCATCGTGAGATATATCTGGATGTAGTGTGAGTTAGCCTTTTATAGACTTATTTGAAATAGTTTTTAACAATATGAGAAGCCACACAAAAGCAGCTAATGTTGTGATACAATTAATTTTATTTAAAAATATTTTTACTAAATATAAGAATGATTTTAATTATTTACAAATTTTAATTAATAAAACCTTCTTGTTGCTTAGTATTTAAAGAAAAAACACTTTATTTGTGTTTGATTTTTGAAAAATTTGAGAGAAAATGTCAAGGAAAGAAAATAGAGAGGAAAAGTTGAAGGAAAAAAAAAATGGGCTTAAATTTAATAAATTATTTTTATATGATTCTATAAACTAATTTTACTTATTTTCCTATATTATATAAAGATTAAATAATTTAAAAATATATAAATTTCTCTCCAGCCTAACATTCTCATGTGGTCCACAAGCCTCACTAACAAATTTTGTAGCAGCAAGAATATTCTCTATTTTCTATTATTTCTTGTCTCCATTTTTTTTCTTAGAATTTTCAAGTGGACATGTATCTATTTTAGATTGATGTTTTTATGGTGATTTTCATATATATATATATATGCTCTGTTCCACCTCCAGTGTTGGGTGGTTTTCATAATCAATAAAAATTTGTGGTTTTCTCAACTTGGTATTAGAGCACTCAAAGGCAAATGCCTATTTTCTTTCAATATCGATGGAGCTGCAAAATCTTAGCACTCTAGCTACATTAACTCCCTCATTATCGATGATAGCTCCAACATTGCAGCAAGCAGGCAACAGTGGCTTTGGAAGCACATTTATGCCATTTGGAACTATTCTTAGAGAGTGTTTGATAATGATTCTAGGAAGTGTTTCTAGCATCTTTAATACTTGAAAGATAAAAAATTTTAAGTGTTGGAAATATTAGAAACACTTCCTAAAATCACTACCAAACACATGAGTGTGTTTGGTATTGATTCTTGAAAGTGTTTCTAATTTTTTCAACATTTAAAAGATAAAAATTTTCAAGTGTTAGAAAGACTAAAAACACTTTCTAAAATCATTGTCAAATGCACTCTTAGTCACACTCTTTCAATTAAGTTGGATCAACACAATTTTCTCCTCTAGAAGATGATGATTACACCAATGATTTGAGGCCACATACTCTATGGTTATCTATTGGGCACAAAGCCTTACCCGCCAGAATATATTCATTTCTCAACAATAACTACTGTCCCTCCTAGCTTTAGGCTTCAACTTAACCTAGAGTATGAGCAGTGGATAACAAATGACCAATTAATCTTAGGCTGACTTTATAACTCAATGATTGAATCAATAACTTTTCAATTCTTGGGTTTCACAACCTTAATTGAAGTGTGGAAAGGCCTTGAGAGATTATTTGGCTCAAAATCTAAGGCTAAAATCCAAACAAATCATACTAACATTCAAACCACTCGTAAAAGAAAATAGACCTTAGAAGAACATCTAAATAAAATGAAGTCATTTTCTGATGGTCTTGTCATGGTAGGAGAACCTTTTCTTGAGAAAGATCTTATATCTTGTGTTCTAGTCAAACTTGATTTTGAATACACTCTTATTGTGGTTCAAATCAATGCAAAACATCATATCTCATGGAAAGAGTTATGGGAAATTTTGTTGAGTTATGATAGTAGATTGGAGCAACTTAATACCTTGGTAAATAATGTCAGTTTAAATCAACCATCTATAAATTTCTCCTTTAACAACTCTAGAAATTGGAGTAACAATAGACCTCAAGGTTGAAATTCAACATAAAGAGGAAATTATACACCAAACCAAGGGATTCTTCATTGAAGAGGTCATTTCAGAAGCAGAAGAGGACACAACAATGACTCAAAACCAACTTGTCAACTTTGTGCCAAATATGACCACTTAGTTGCAATTTGTTATTATTGATTCAATTATAATTATATGGGAACAACTCTAAATAAAAGCAATGCACAACTATGAGCCTTTGTTGTTGAACAACCATAAAGTTTTGTTGTTCCCCATAAATAATTGTAAATCCAAATTGGTATGCTAATAGTGAAGTTTCAAATCATGTGACTTGAGACTTGAATAATCTAAATCAAAGGGCTGAGTATCATGGTAAGGAAACTCTAACTGTTAATAATGGTGATTAACTAGATATAACTCATAGAGGACACTCTCATTTACACTCCATTCCTCATAATATTCCCTCATTGTCTTTAGAAAATATACTTCATATTCTAACAATTATGAAAAATCTATTAAGTGTGTCGAAGCTGACAACAAATAATGATGTTTGCCTTGAATTTCATTCTAATGTTTGTTATATTAAGGACAAGACAACCAGGAGAATTTTGCTGCAAGGGAAGCTTAGAGATTGATTGTATAGTTTGGAGTTACTCATTTCTTGAATTGTAGTACTCTCCGAGCTTTCAATAGTTTAGTATCACGCCCAATTCATTTTACTAACAAAGTTTGTTTACCTAGTGTTTGTTCAACTTCAATGTGCTTTTGTTTTCAATGGAGTAGTGGTGTCTTGAGTAATGTTTCAGTTTGGCACAAGAGATTAGGCCATCATCTACCAAAGCCTTGAATCAAATTCTCAAAAATTGTAATGAAAAATTTTCATTGAATGAAAAACCATATTTTTATGATATTTTTCAATTTGGTAAAGCTCATGCTCTTCCTTTCAAGCATGCTAAAACACACTTCAAAGCACTACTAGATTTGATTTATTTTGATATTTGAGATCATGCCCCTATTATTTTCAACTCAGGATGTAAATATTACATTCACTTTCTTGATGATTTTACTTGAATCACATGGATCTATCCTCTTAAATTTAAATATGAAGCTAAAAATGTTTTCATTCAATTCAAAAGTCTTGTAGAAGACATATTTGAAACAAAGATTAAAACATTTCAAAGTGATTTAGGAAGAGAATATAGATCTTTTGTTCTTTTGCTAAATCAATTTGGCATCCTTTTTCAACATCCGTTTCCTCACACATATGAACAAAATGGAAGAGTTGAAAGAAAGCATTGTCACATTGTTGAAACTAGTATAACCTTGTTAGCTTAAGCTAGAATGCCCTTGAAATATTGGTGGGAAGCTTTTCACACTACTATTTTCTTAATAAATAGGCTGCCTACATTGGTTCTTCTTGGTCTTTCACCATTGTAAAAACTCTATAAAAAGAAACTTGATAACCATTTTCTTAAAACCTTTGGCTATAGTTGTTTTCCATGCTTGAGACCTTGTTAAAATCATAAATTTCATTTTTCACTCAATAAAGTGTGAGTTTTTAGGATATAGTGAATCACAAAAAAGTTATAAATGTTTAAATTCTAATGAGATGATTTTTTTGTCAAGACATGTTACATTTGAGTTTCCTTTCAAAACCAGTTTCCTACATATAAATCAATCCCATCTTGTAAATCAAGAAGTAATTGTTTCTTGGTTTTTTACTCCCATTCGGTCTATTGATAATTCTTCATTACAATTAAGTCAATCCTCTTCCCCACTTGGTTCTTTAAATGGTACACAACTCTTAATAAGTTCTCAGGCAACAAGAACTCAATTGAAATCTTTGCCTACGCTTTTATCTTCATCACATTCTGTTGCTTCCACCAGTTCAATAAATCAAACATCTCCTCATTTTGTTCAAATTTCATCTCTAATATCAGAAAACCATGTCCTCGTGCAACCTAGCCACCTTATGATCACCATATCCAAGGATGGGATTTTTAAGCTAAAGATTTACTCAACACAATCCAACAAACTCAACTAAATTACTTGACATGTCAACATAACCATATAATGATGTAAGAAAAGCATTAGAGATACCAACTTGGAAAAGAGGTATGGATGATGAGTATTTGGCCCTGATGAAAAATGGTACATGGACATTAGTTCATTTTTCTCATGAATACAATGTTATTGGCAACTAATGAGTGTTCAAATTGAAGTGTAATGCAGATGGAACAGTTTAGAGACACAAGGCCAGATTGGTAGCACAAGGATTTCGTCAAAACCTTGTAATAGATTTTTTTGAAATTTTCAGTCCAATCGTAAAGGCATCTACAATTAGGATTGTTCTTGCTATCATAATTTCAAAAGGTTGGGATGTTAGACAAGTTTGTTGATACAAAGTCAACTGGAGTCAGATCCGACTAAACTATCAAGGTTTAGACAACCTTCCTTCTTATGTTGTGCTTCTTAGAGTTTCTGCCCCAGCAAGGGGAGGAACTAGATGAGCTTCTTCCTTGCACAAAGGATGTCCGAATAGGTGGTCCAGACACGCCCCTCCAAAGCTTAAGTCAGGTAAAGATAGGTTAGGTTCTTCAAAAGAGAGAGTGAATAGGCTTGCTTGTGTGTGCGTACCTGGTTTATGCCTTAAGGTGGCTTTTTATAGAGATTAGGAGAAAGCCACTACAGTGCTGACCAAGCACTTTGACCTTCTTTGTAATAATGACTGTCCTGCAGGTGGCAGGACAATCATTACGGCTTTAGGCGGCTTGCAGGTGCCGTTAAAAGATATGCCATGATGCTTGACCGTGCAGTTGCTCGTCCCTTCAACCTACTAGAGGTGTGGGGTTGTGTGCGGTAATTAATTGACATGGACTTGAGGGTTGAGGAAGGTCCCATTTGTCATTTCCCTACTAGATGTGAATGATTACGTAGATTAGTGGGCTTAATGTTGATTGGATGGTTCCATACGCTCAAGGAGTCCGGTCTTGCTTACTGTCTGTCCATGTAAGGGAAGAACCCTCTTGTCCGTGCCCAAATGAGTTGGTTGTGGTTCGGATGAAAGAATCCAGACATTACACCCCTTACCCCAGACAGTGCTTGGTTGGAAGTGACATGTGGAATGACACGTGAAGGGCCTCACAATGCCCCATTTTAATCCATTTACCTATGTCCAGTAGAGGTAGATGGGCTATGTGTTTCTTCAGATCGCCCTAGTGCTTTTGGGACACGTGTCGCTTAGGGAATTAAATGTGGGTCACTTTTTTCACCAAGGTCACTTGTTAGGAGGTGTGTCACCTTGGGGTGTACTTCTAAGCGACTTGTCTTTTGAGATCCATAGGGTTTTGATCTCCTATAAATAGGGGATCCCCAGACCTTCGAGTTCACATTTTTTTTTAAATATTTTTTACTTTGGAGCTATTTTCCTCCCAATTTCTACATCATTGTCGCTGCAACTCTGGTCGTTGTTATCTCCCCATTGTTCTACTGATACTCTCAAACTTGCTTTAGGTGAGTTTTCCTTCTACTAAAGGACGCTTTTTCCTATCGTTGGTAAGTTTGAACTTTCTTTTGCACTTCGACTTTTCTATTTATTTTGCTTGCTGTTGGGACCATTTAGGGGTTTGTGAGTTTTTTGGGCGCAAAATGAACTCTGCGAAATCCAGATTGTAGACCCTTAGGTGCGCTGTTGAAGAAGGTGATTGCCATTTAGAGGGGAGGAGGCTAGCAGCGCCTGCTAGACTACAAGGTTTTTGGTATTCTTCTTCTCTACTTCTCTCCTATTAGTGCCTTGAGGGGTATACTCAAGCATTTTGTTTTGCAATTGTTGTGATGGCATGATGAGGAGGATATTTCTTGGGGTTAGGGCTTGCCCTACAAGCTAGGTTAGACGTCTTGCTCAAACTTGGGCATTAGATCCGTTTAGTTTGCTTGTTGTACAATTGAGGCACTACCTATTGGCAGAAGGGCTAAGTGACTGTTTTCTAACGATTGACGTTGTGCCGTGCAGGTCTCATGCAACCCAGAGCTTCAGTATGTCAGCAAGAGGGGTATTGCTTCCACTAGCACGATTGGTAGAAGCCAAAAAGGTGGCCAAATGGGTGCAAGCGCTGGATGCCCTTGGACGGAATGCTCCATCCTACTTTTGTCCAAATGAGAGTTCTAGGAATGCTTTCGCATTCCAAACAACGTCTCCATACTTTTGGTAGACGACAAGCCTACACCTATTGAGAAGCAGTCTCAAAATGCCACTTATTTCAGCAAGGAGCAGTTCAACACCGGGCTCTGCTTTCCTCTGCATTATCTCTTCAAGTAGTTTCTTCACTACACCAAGATCCCTCTGGTATTACTTTACCCAAATGTTGTTAGGGTGTTGATAGGGTCCAGCATCCTAGACATGCTCTACCTCCTGGACCTCTCCCTATTAGAGGTCCTTTTTGTTTATACGATCAAGATGAGCCGGAAAGAGATATTTAGTATGTCCGCTTATATTCTCTCTCTCCAATTGGTGACGGGGCTTCCAGATTCCAACAAGGGTGGGCGAGGGGGCATGTAATTGTTTCTAGTTCTTGGGGTGGTCTATATGAGGGTCCAGAATGAGAATTTCACCCACGTTGCTCGTTGCAGATTTCAAGTAGGATGCGCTGTAGTTTCCTTTGTGCGTATTTGTAGCTTATTGGTTGTAAACTCATTATTGATGTTTTTGTTTGTGTGGTGTAGGCAAGAACATGAGAGGTCCGCTAGTGGAGTGGGTGGAGAAGGCCTCATTTGACTGTCTCAACAAGCTGTTTGAGATATCTACAAACAAGTGGAACTACCAGATCCTCTTGACGAATAGGAATTTACTGGTTGTGGTCCGAGAGCCTAAGCCGTTCATCATTCCCATTCTCAATCACCTAACTCCTAAGGTCTTGGTGCCCGATGAGCATCACGTGCTGAAAGACCTTCCTTTATACGAAGTTGCACATGCAACGAACGCAAAAACACGTTAGAATCGGCTAGAACAAAGGGAGTAGAAGCATCAGGCCGGGACGTTAAGGCAAGCTCCGAGTGCAAACCGTTTGGCCACCAGCTCTATCGCCCGTTCTCTGGCTAAGAAGAAGAAACCTACCGCTCAACCTGCTCAGAAGGCCCCAACTTCGGCCCTGCCATCTGCATCTCTTCTCCTTTTGATTCTTCCGCAACTTCATTTTTCTTTGCGGCCAGCACTGAACCGGATTCATCGGCTAACTCATGTTCTGCAAGAACCGAGCCGAAGGTAGAGGTTGAGCCGATTGTATCTCACATTGTTTGTGAGGAGGGGGAGATGAGGATATGGTTGCAAACTTGAGAGCCGACTTCAAGAAGAGGCAGTGCAAACGCCTCTTTGAATCTATCATGGTCGTCTTTCCTCCTACTAAGAAGCCCTGCATGGAGATTCTCTGCCTAGTGCTTGTCTTGGCCATCGCTTTGGCGCCAGTAGGCACTAGTCATGTGCCGGACGGGAGGTCTTCTGTTGGAAAAGATGCCTGCCTAGAGCTAGGTGGGCCCTCCACTGGTTTGACCCAACTCAACGATGACTCCGTTGAGTGTGTTGCTTTTATTCCTCCCCGTCCTTAGGCGTCTCGTGCTTCCAACTAGGAGGAAATGACCAAACTGTTGAAACAAGTTCCATGCTTTACAGAGAGTGAGGCTCCTATGAATAACATAGGGACCTCTTCCCGGCCACCCGACGGTTCTCGACGGACCTAGGTGGTGACCCTAGTGTTTCTTTTATGGCTTGACTCCCATTTGGCATTCCAAAATCCGTGGCCTCTCATATCCCGCCTGTGCAGGATTACACAATCGTTGAGATGACGGAAGTGGTAAGCCTTGCCCTTCTTTAGTTCATGGTACCTTAGCCTTTGATCACTTAACATCTTCCTTATTGTCGTCTCAGGTGGATGCTGACGTTCGCAATTTGATGCGGAAGTGCGTTAAGCTCTTCAAACGACTGGAGGTTGCTAAGGCTATGAGAGTGTATATTGCCCAACATATGGAGGACAGTGAAGACCTCCGTTCCAAGCTGAAACTAGCAAAGAGCGAGCTTGCTGCTGCTAAAAAAGCTGCTGACGAGGGAACTGGGTTGCTGAAGAAGGTAGAAAAAGAGAGAGAGAGACGACTAATGCTGAGGCACGCTGGTTGAGAGGGGAAGAATAAACGGCGGAGGCCAAGTGTAAGAAAGTCGAGCAAGAAAATGAGCGACTGAGGAAGGAGATAGAAAAGCTTTGGGCAGGGTTTGTTGCTCAAAAGGAGGAACTGGAGGGCGAGTGCCAAAAGTAGGTGGATGATATATTTTTCTTCGGCTACCAATACTGCATGAAGAAACATGGCATCACCCAAGATACCCCTAACTATCCTTCAGATGATGGAGATATAACAATTGGCGGCCCTGCCCAAAGAAATGGAGATATTGCTTCAGCTGGCCCTTCTGGTGGGCAAACATGATTCATTTATATATTTTTTTCTTTATTTTTTCTTGGCCGGAGATGGCTCAGTGGGAATTTGTAATGAACACTTATATTTCCAATACACACTTTTCTTTTCCATTCTCCTTTCTATACACATTTTACTTTTCGTAAGCTAACCTTACTGATAATATTGCTTCAAGTTGGATACATTCTAAGGGCAGAGCAGGGGCACTCCGTCTAGCGTTTGCAGATGGTATGTCCCTGAGTCCCTAACCTTAGTCATGACATAGGGTCCTTCCCAATTAGCTTGAAGTTTTTTGGCTCCCCTTTCGATTGTGTTCTCAAAGACTATTTTGAGGACTAAGGTTCTAGTTCGGAACATGCATGGTCGGGCCTTTTTATTGTAATGGGCAATAGCTCTTTGTTGATAGGATGCCATCTAAATGGTTGCGTTCTTCCTTGTTTCATCTACCCAATCCAGGTGTCTTTCAAGCTCATGATTTTCATTCTTTTGACCTTGAACGAATGTTTTGGCGGTGGACATACCTATCTCAGTTGGAATAACGACGTCCATTCCATAGATGAGGGCGAAAGGAGTGGTCTCTATAGGCCGTCCAAGGGTTGTCCGGTATGCCCACAGGACTTCGGGTAACTCGTTTACCCATTTTTCTTTGGTCCATTCCAACATTTTCTTTAGTGTAGTGAGTAGGGTTTTGTTTGTTGCCTCTACTTGTCCATTACTCTAAGGATAGCAAGGCGTGGAATGTAGATTCTTGATTTTTAGCTCTAAATAGAAGGTTCTAAAGGCAATGTTGTCAAATTACGGCCCATTATCTACTATAATTGCTTGCGGGATCCCCAACTGACAGACGATGTTTTTCCAGATGAACTTGGAGACATCTTTGTCTTTGATGCTAGCATAGGCTTTTGCTTCTACCCATTTGTTGAAGTAGTCAGTGGCCACGAGTAGAAACTTTTTTTGTGCGGCTGCAACGGGTAAGAGTCCAACTATATCCATCCCTTATAGTGTGAATGACCAAGGGCTCGTGAACGAATTGAGGACTTCAGATGGCATATGAGGAATGTGAGCGTACTTCTGACACCGGTCACACATTTTGACATAGTTTTCAGTGTCTTGTCTCATGGTGGGCCAATAGTACCCCTGTTTGTGAGCACGATGTACTAAGGTATGTTCGCCTGTATGATTTTCGCACACGCCATCTTGGAGCTTAGTTAGAACGTATTGGGCTTCTGGATCGCTCAAACATTGCAGGTACAACCCCTCAAAAGATCGCTTGTAAAGGCTGTCACCGATTAGAGTGAAATGGGCGGCCTGCACCTGGATCTTGTGTGTATGTTTTTCATTTCCAGGTAGTTCCCCTATCTGGAGCTACTTCATAATTTCGTGCATCTAGTCGGTGTCTGACTTAATAGTACCACATTTGATGCTGGTGCAACTGAGGATGTGGCCTGAAGGTAGATGGACAATAGTACGACCTCTTTTAGAAAGAGAGTGGCGACTATTTTGGCCAATGCGTCAACCTTTACTTTTTTTGTCCGAGATACTCTTTTGACAGCCCATTCACCTAGTTTTGCTAAACGTTCTTCCACCAGCCTGAGATAGTGACCATGTGCTCGTCCTTAGCTTCATACTCTTTTTGGATTTGCCCAATGGCTAGTTGAGAATCACTGTATATTTTCAACTTGACTACTGCTAAGGTAAGGGCAATGTCCAGTCCGACCAAGATTGCCTCATACTCAGCTTCATTGTTAGAGACAGAGGAATCGAGCCAAATAGCTTGCTTTAGTAGCTTCCCAGTTGGTGATTGTAAAATTAAGCCCATCCCGGCATCGGATGCCCTAGATGCTTCATCCACATGAAGTATCCACCATCCTTCCCCAAGGAAGTTGGGTAGTTGAGACAAATTTTGAGGGAGTTTAGCTATAAAGTCAGCCATGACTTGCCCTTTTGTAGCCAGTCTAGGCTGATATTTGATTCTGTACTCACTCAACTTAATGACCCATTTTAGCATTTGTCCAAATAGGTTCAGTTTATGAAAAATGTTTTTGAGTGGTTGATTTGTGAGCACAGTCACTTGGTGGGCTTGAAAGTACAGGCAGAGCTTCTGGACGACGCTTTTCAAGACTAAAGTCGTTTGCTCTATTTTGGAGTACCGGGTTTCTACGTCCACCATCGTTTTGCTCACGTAGTAGACGAGCCTTTGTTCTTTGTCTCTTATGTGACGAAACATAACAGCACCGATCGCACAGTTAGACATGACTAAATACATGTAGAACTGTTCACAAGATTGAGGGCTACTTAGAATGGGTGGCTGAGTGAGATAGTGTTTGACTTCGTTGAATGCCCGTCCATATTCATCCGTCCAATCGATTGCGCTTGCCCCCTTGAGTGTGAGGAAGAAGGGCCTTGGCTTATCTGTGAAACAAGATATGAAACGTTCCAGTGTAGTTAGGTGACCTGTCAGGCATTGCAACTCCTTTTTGCTACTCAGAGCAAACATCTCAAGGACAACTTTGATTTGATCCGGGTTGACTTCAATTCCCCTTTGTGTTACCATAAACCCTAGGAATTTACCCACACTAACGCCAAAGGTGTATTTAGCTGGGCTAAGCTTCATGTTGTACACCCTCATTAAGCGAAATGTTTTCTTTAAATGTTGGGCGTGTTTGCTTTGGGTTTTGCTTTTTACCACAATATCGTTGATATAAACCTCCATGGTTCGGCTGATCAGGGGTTTGAAGATCTTTGTCATTAGCTTTTGATAAGTAGCGCTATCATTCTTGAGCCCAAACGACATGACCTTGTAGCAGTACAGTCCGTGTGGTGTCACAAAGGCTGTCTTCTCCTCATCTAGTTGGAACATGAGGATCTAGTGGTACTTGCAGAATGCATCTATAAAGGAGAGCATCCCATGCTCGGCAGTGGCGTCTACTATTTGATCTATTTAGGGCAACATAAAACTATCATTTGGGCAAACGTCATTCAAATTGGTGTAATCGATACAGACTTTCCATTTTCCATTTTTCTTCGGAACAACCATCACGTTCGCCAACCAATCTGGATATTCAACTTCCTTGATAAACTCAATTGTTAGCAATTTGTCCACTTCGGACTGGATGACCCTTTGCTTGTCCTGGTGGAAGCGTCGAACCTTTTGGCGGATGGGTCGTGAGGAAGGCATGACGTTAAGTTGATGCAAGGCTATAGATGGATGGATTCCGAGCATGTCAGAGTGAGTCCAGGCGAAGACGTCTTTGTTCTACTGAAGCACGCTTTCGGGTACTTTTAATTCATCTGGTGCAAGGAGGGAGCTGGCATAAGTAACATGATCACTATTGTGTGAGAGGTGCATTGGTTGGAGTGGGTTGACCGCAGATGAATTTTTTTCCACTGGGTTCAATAATTGCTATTGTTCCTTCGTATTTGACGGCTTCGGGAGTGGCTCACTACTGCTTGGGAGTTCGAACTCAAGCGCCACTTGATAGCATTGGCGCGCAACCAACTAACTGCTAAAAAGGTCGATTTGTTTCGTCTTTGGTGAGGTAGCTCACCATCTGATGATATGTAGAGGGAATGACCTTCATATTGTGAAGCCATGTGTGTCCCATGATGGCATTGAAAGGGGATAAATCCTTTACCATTGAGAATCGCATGTTTTGGGTGATCGGACTAGCTTGGATGGGTAATACGACGTCTTCCAAAGAAGTTGTTGTGGCTCCATTGAATCTAGGTAGTATCCACCTTAGGTTCTCTAGGGCATACGGTAGGAGCTCCATTTGCCTGTAGACCGACATCTACAAGAGGTTAGCTAAGCTACCCGGATCGATCAAAACTTTTCTTACATTGAACCCACTTATCCTTAGTGTCAGGATCAAGGCATCTTTGTGTGGCTGCAATACCTGATTGACATTTATTGGCAGGAAGGTGATTGTGTCGTCCACTGGTTGTGCACCTTCCTTCGGCAAGTTATGTTGGATGGAGCTGATCTGTTTCTTTACGGAGGCCGCGTGGAGCACTCTTTGTCTTTTCTGCTTGGAATGGTATTTTTCATCAACGGGGCCTCCGTGAATATAGTTGATGACAACTCTAGGAGCTGCTGAAGTTGAGGGGACTTGGACGACCAAATCCTAGGCCGTTTCTCTTGGTCTTCCAGTTGTGCGGATGTATTGTTTTAGGTGTCCAACCCTGATTAGTCTTTCCACTAAGTAGTAGAGACTTCTGCATTGTTCCGTGGTATGACCATGATCTTTATGGTAGACACACTTTCGATTTCAATCCCGTTTTGTTGGATCTGTCTTAATTGACTTTGACCATTTAAAATCGAACAGGTCACAGATCATGGGGAGGAGTTTGTTGTATGAAATGTTGAGGAGGGTTAGGCTAGCTTGGCTTGGCTTGGCTGTTGCTGGCTGTGGACCCTCTCTCGATCCACCGACTGGCGTGACTCGCGATTGAAACGGTAAGCAGAGGAAAAACGGTTTTTGAGTTTTGAAAAATCCGTCCCCGATGAGGAACGATTTTTGTTTGGAGTCGCCACTTACTTTTTATTTTTATTTTTGAAGTGGGAAAAATTAAGTAAGAACCAAAAACCTCTCAATGACTCCCATTAGGAAAAAGTGGTCCACGAAACTAGATTTCTGAGTTCGGGGATCAGGTTACCTATCAGGAAGGTACCTCATACGAGGTATCACCCCTCTAAGCCCGAAATCCGGTCTTTACTAGTGAATTGGGTACATTGGAGCATATGAGTCAAAGATCAGTCAATTCCCCCCAGGCTACATGGATGACAAGACTCGTGCAATTCTAGTTGGTATTCAACATGCTTAGGAAATCGACAATTAAGACCATGATACGTACCTGAGGTCCCTAGCCATGCACTGCGAGAAAAGGTTAGTCAATAAGTACAAGCATTCAATATATGCAAATTCCAAATTTACTAAAATCTTCAGCCATGACCAATCTACTCTCCACCAAACGACCATCAAAATGGAAACTTAAAAAATTAAATTTGGAATTTTGAGAATTTTGGAAACGGAAACTTAAAAAAAATAAATCCGGAGTTTTCGAAATCTTGGAAATTTTTGGAAATGGGTACTTAAAAAAAATTAAATCCAGAATTTTTGAAATCGGAAACCTTGGAATTTTAAGAGTTGTGGAGTTGTGGAAACTTTGGTAACGGAAACTTAAAGAATTAAATTTGGGAATTCGGGAATTTTGGAAACTTTAGGAAATGGACACTTAAATAATTCAATCTGGAATTTTGAGAAATTTTGGAAATTTTTGGAAATGGAAACTTAAAAAATTAAATCTAGAATTTTTGAAATTTTGGAAGTGGACACTTAAAAAATTAAATCCGGAATTTTCGAAATTTTGGAAACTTTTAAGAAATGGACACTTAAAAAATTAAATCTGGAATTTTTGAAAATTTGAAATTTTTTGGAAATGAACACTTAAAAAATTAAATCTGGAATTTTTGAAAATTTGAAATTTTTTGGAAATGGACACTTAAAAAATTAAATCCGAAATTTTCGAAATTGGAAATCTTGAATTTTAAGAGTTTTGGAAAATTTGGTAGCGGAAACTTAAAGAATTAAATTTGGGAATTCAGGAATTTTGGTAATGGAAACTTAAAGAATAATTTCTGAATTTTGGAAACTTGAGAATTTTGAAAATAAAGATTTGAGGATATTATTTAAAAATGAAACAGTGGAACTTTGAAAAAAATAAACTTTGAGGAAAGTATACCTTGGGATTTTGACTTTTGGGAATTTGAAAAATTAATTTAAGAATGGTATTAAAAAAAATGAAATTGCGGAATTTTGAGAGTTGTGGAATTTTGGAAAATTAAATTTAACAATGGTGTTTTTTTTAAAAAAAATGAAAATTTGGAAAACTTATTTGAAATTAGTATTTTTTAAAAAACTGGATTTGGGAGTTTTAGAAATGGAAACTTAAAAAAATTTATTCGGAAATTTCGAAACTTTGGAATTTTAGGGAACAAAAATTTTAAAAAATGAATCTGGAACTTTACGAATTTTTGGAAATTTGGTGTACGGGAATTTAAAAAAATGAATCTGGAACTTTACAAATTTTTGAAAACTTTATGTACAAGAATTTTAAAAAATTGAATCTGGAACTTTATGAATTTTTGGAAACTTTGTGTACGAGAATTTTTAAAAAATTGAATCTAGAACTTTGCAAATTTTTGGAAACTTTGTTTGGGCACAGGGATTTTAAAAATGGAATCCGGAACTTTATGAATGTTTGGAAACTTTGGGTACGAGAATTTTAAAAAATGAATCCAAAACTTTACGAATTTTTGGAAACTTTGGGTATGAGAATTTTAAAAATAGAATCCGGAACTTTATGAATGTTTGGGAATTTTAAAAAATTGAATCTGGAACTTTGCAAATTTTTGAAAACTTTGGGTACGAGAATTTAAAAATGGAATCTGGGACTTTACGAATTTTTGGGAATTGTGGGTACGAGAATTTTTAAAAATGAATCCAGAACTTTATGAATTTTTTAGAAATTTGGGTACGAGAATTTTAAAAAATGAATTTGGAACTTTACGAATTTTTGAAAATTTGGCGTACGGGAATTTAAAAAATGAATTCGGAACATTACGAATTTTTGGAAATTTGACGTATGGGAATTTTAAAAAATGAATCCAGAACTTTATGAATTTTTGGAAATTTCGCGTACGAGAATTTGAAAAATGAATTTGGAACTTTATGAATTTTTGGCAATTTGGCATACGGGAATTTAAAAAAAATGAATCCGGAACTTTACGAATTTTTTGAAATTTGGTGTATAGGAATTTTAAAAAATGAATACAGAACTTTACGAATCTTTGGAAATTTGGGTATGGGAATTTTAAAAAATAAATCCAGAACTTTGTAAATTTTCGGAAACTTGGGTACGAGAATTTTAAAAAATGAATCTAGAATTTTACGAATTTTTGGAAACTTGGTGTACAGGAATTTTAAAAGTTGAATCCAGAACTTTGTGAATTTTTTGAATTTTGGGTATGGGAATTTTAGGAAAAATGAATTTGGAACTTTTGTGAATTTTCGGAAACTTGGGTATGAGAATTTTAAAAAATGAATTCGGAATTTTACGAATTTTTGGAAACTTGGCATACGAGAATTTTAAAAAATGAATCTGGAATTTTACAAAATTTTGGAAACTTGGCCTACGAGAATTTTAAAAAATGAATCTGAAAATCATAAAAAAAGAAACTACACTTTATAAGACTATTCAAAGGTGACATTTTAAAAATTAGATTTTAGCAAATTTAAGGAAAAACACGTGTGGTTGGAAATCTTAAAGATTAAATAAATAATGAACAAAAGATTAAAAAAAAAAACATTAAAAGACCTACAACAAGCATCCTTTAACTATTATCTTACAATATTATTATATCTTAAAGAGTTGACAAAACCAATAAACAATCATACCTTTTTTTTTCTTTATTTCAACAGGGTAAGTAAGTGGGCTGGACGTGCATGTGGCACATGGAAAATGGCCACCTTGTCATCGTCGATGAGGCTTTCATTTACAAGACAAACCACCTCGAATCTAAGGTGGTTCCGGCGAGGAGGGCCAAAGGGGGTGCCGCCCATGCCGTGGCGGCAAAAAGAGCTGGCTGCCGGTGGAGCTGCAACTCCAATTGGCACTAGAAAAAAAAAACTACAACAACCTCCATGCGCGATTGAAACAGGCTGCTGGAAGATGAGAGCCCCCTCCTCATCTGACTCTCCACACCAAGATCGAGCACCTCAACACCTTCTTCGATTGCGTGGAAGAAAGGGGCTTTGGTTGGGACGGAGGAGCGCCGCCTATGCTATGGAAGCAAGGAGGAGTCACGGCTGCCACCAATGGAGTAGCAGTCCAGGCCGACAACAAAGGAGTGAACTGCAGCGACCAGCATGTGGCTGAACCAGGTTGTTGGGTGTTAGAGTGACTGAACCCATTTTTTTTTATTTAAAAAAAGAATGACCCTAAACCAGCATAGAGCTATAGGTTTATGATCTTATAAGGATGAAATGGTCTACTAGGCTCTAGAAGTGAAGGGTCTCAGTAAAACCACAAAGGGATCGTGTACTCAACAGAGACAACAAACAAATATCCCAAAACAGAGCATGACCACAAGAACAAGCAAATCAACGAACCATTCTCAGTGTCAAAGTGGAATATGTTCAAATTAATTCTCAAATGAAATTCCAAGAACATGATATAAAAGAAAACAATTCCCAAGTCGACAATAGTCCATAATCAATAGAATTCGTATACAGAAATGAATGTAAGAGATACAACAACCATACTTGAGAATACATTTTTCATTCTTTGAAGATCGGTAAGTTATCTCTTTCCCGAGGTCAAAGGACTAACTGAAATCCTTCACTCTTTCCTGTTATCTTTTCTCTTCCCTTGCCTTGTACAACCCACTTCAAATCTCAAAAACTCTCCCTTCTTCCAAAACTTCATTTGTCGACCTCTTTTCTCTTTGTTCTCTGTTTTCTTTTTTTTCATTCCCAAATCACTCACTCTCTGAAACAGTTTCTCCTCTCTTTGTTATCTGTTTTTCTTTTCTTTTCAGGCTCCTTTTTCTCTCTCAACCTATCTAACCCTTCCTTCCTCAAAGTCTCTCCCATACATTTGTTCTCTGTTTTGTTCTCTCCACCTCTCTGAATCGTTTTTCTCAAAACCTTTCCAACATTTTTTTTCAGACCTCTCTTCATTCTCCCCTAAGTCTCCCTTTTTATCCTTTGCTGAAAACCCCTCCATTCCATCTCGAAAATATACTCCTCTTTCCCATGCAGCTCCTCGGAAACCCTTCCCTCTCAAATTTTTTTCTGCTTTTGATTTCCCTTTTCTTTCCTACTAAGATTCTCAACCGACTCCCATTTTTCATTTCTTGTAATCCACCCCTTCTCTTTTCCCCATCCAAGCCTCGTAATTTTCAGAAAAAAAAACCAACCTCTCTCTCTCTCTCTCTCTCTCCTCCCATGTAATCCATTGGTTCCCCATTTTTCCTCTTTTTAATAAACAAAAGAATAAAAATAAAATTAAAGGTAAACAAACCTATAAAAAAAAATGAAAACTAAAATAAGAAGAATGTAATAATAATAAAACAAACACATAGTGAGTACATACTACTAATGATATTAATAATACTAATAGTAATACTAATAATGATGATACTAATAATTAATAATAACACTAATAATAATACTAATAATACTAATAATAATAATAATAATAATAATAATAATACTACTACTACTACTACTACTAATAATAATAATAACTAATAATACTAGTAATAATAATGATAATAATACAAAATCCCTGACCATCTACAATTTTCTAAAAATAAAAATGTGGATGAATAAATAAATAAAGTAGGAAAAATAAATAAATATCGCATGCACGCAACAATAGTCTAAATATTAAACTAAAACACAAATAAAAAAATAAAATATCAAACTAATACAATTAAACATCGAAAATTCATCTCAAGCAATCCAAATAAAATAATAAAAATATCAAGCTAAATACTCACCTAGTCTAAAAACTCCATCAATCAAGAAACTAATATGAGGGAATTAAGCTCACAAAAAATATCTAAGTGATCTAGGTGACCTAAGTGGAAAGTGCCAAGGTGAATTAAGTGGAAACTAAACCAAGGAGATGTCCAAGTGATAAAAAAAACGTGCTAAGTGACTTAGAAGTGTACCTAATGGGTCAGGTGCATCTAAATGGGCCTAGGGTGCCAAGAACACCAAAAACAAACCAATCGAATCGGTTGAGAAAAATGCTTAAAATTTGACAGAATATCCCTCGAAGAATAAGGAATCCAACAAAAAAACAGTGCGTAATTCTGATATCGGATGAGAGAGAAACGACTAAAACAAGCCAGGGTGCCCGCGATTTGGATGGGCTTCGACAAGCTACAACTGAATTGAAGTTTTTGTGGAGACTTTAACCTCTATCCTGTAGCATGATATGAACTAAGGAAATTGGCCATGACGGCATTTCATAATGGACCAAAAGCTCGCACTAAATCATGCCATAGGTTAACTCCTATGAAGTTTGAAAATCGATTAAGCCCAACAGGGCTCCATGGCCGTGACATACAAAGGGTGGTTGCAGGTGACATCCCCAAGATACATGCAAGTCTCAAGGGACAAAATTGAGGGTCTACACTGGCTGTCCCGCCCCTTGCTAGTTTGTCTTAGTTGGTTTGAGGGCTTAGAGCTTCTGACATGGTCATTTCTGGTTGGTTGACTGGTGACCAGGACCTACTGGGTAGCCGTGCGGATGTCGTCTTCGAGCATGGAGTACTTGCTTGCTCGTTTGAACAAGTCGTCCATTGTTGCTAGCAGCTTTTTGGCGAGAGATTCGAAGAATGACATACCCGGACAAATGCTCCTCTTAAAGATTTGTAGGATGGCATCCATGCTACAAGACTTTCCTTGGAGAACGACCTATTCGAATCGTTTCATGAATTCTCTTAAAGATTTGTTTTCCTGTATTTTAATTTTCTACAAGGTGTTTATGTTCTACTTGTGGTGAACTGAACATAGGTAGTGTCCCACAAATGCTTTCAACAAATCTTGGAAATTATTCATAGAGTTTTTTAGGAGGTGGTGGAACCATGAGAGAGTCTGGCTGTGTAGGCTGGCTGGAAATACTTTGCATAACAATGCATCATTCCCTATGTCAAGGGTCATGAGCTGCTTGTAGTGCATGATATGGTCGAACGGATCACTTGTTTCGTCGTATGTCATGAATTTTGGGACCATGAACCCTCTTGAGGGCTCATAGTTGATGATGTGAGGGCTAAAAGGCGTGGAGAATATGTCATCTAGCCGTTGGCTGACAGAGCCGGACGGGCTCCAATCTACTAGAACTCTTGCTTGTTGCTATGCTAGGGGATGAGAGGGCCATTCCGGTATAACCACTATAGTCGAGGGACCAGACAGACCTCCTAGGTTGCTGCTACGCATGGCTTTTCTTCTACGCTAGGTGTCTGAGGTCCCAGTAGGGCTCGCATCGTGTCAGATAGTTGCGACCTCTTGTCGCACCTCCTTTTTGTTGACATGAGGGTAGAGTTAGAGCTTTTGTCTAGTAGCGCTTAGTGAGTTGGTGAAAAATTCTCGTCAAGCGGTATCTCTTGACTACCAGGGGGGAACTTCACGTTCATGGGAAAGGACACCTCATCGTTCTGTTTGGAGGTTGTTCGCTAGCTTTTAGGTTGTTGACAGTGAGAGGGGCCCGACGACAATACTTAGGCACTCAACATGTCGTTCTCGTCTTTAAGTCTCCTTATATCGTGGAGCAGGGATTGTACTTAGCGCTCACTCTCTTGCTAGCGTCTTTCCATGCTTTCATGCCAGTCGAAGTAGCCTTCGCTACCCATGGCTGATGATCGACTTCTTAAGGGTGTTGACATCCTTAAACGTTCCCACAGACGACGCCAATGTTGATGTAAGGTCAATCGGAGTCAGATCCGACTAAACTATCGAGGTTTAGACAACCTTCCTTCTTTTGTTATGCCTCTTAGAGCTTCTTCCCAACAATGGGAGAAATTGAGTGAGCTTTTTCCCTACACAAAGGAGGTTTGGACAGGTGGTCCGGGCATTCCCCTCCGAAGCTTAAGCAAGATAAAAATAGGTTAGGTTCTTCAAAAGAGAGAGTGAATAGGCTTGCTTGTGCGCGCGTATCTAGTTTATGCTTTAAGCAGGCTTTTTATAGTGCTCAAGAGAAAGCCACTGTAGTACTGACCAAACACTTTGACCTTCTTTGTAATGATGTTTGTCCTGCATGTGGTAGGACAATCATTATGGCTTTAGGCAGCTAGCAGGTGCCGTCAGAAGATATGTCATGATGCCTGACCGTGCAGTTACTTGTCCCTTCAACCTGCTGGAGGTGTAGGGTTGTGTGTGGTAATTAATTGACATGGACTTGAGGGTTGAGGGAGGTCCCATCTACCATTCCCCTGCCAGATGTGAATGATTACATAAATCAGTGGGCTTAATGTTGACTGGATGGTTTCGTCCGCTCAGGGAGTTCGGTCTTGCTTGCTGTCTATCTATGTAGGGGAAGGGCCCTCCTGTCCGTGCCTAGATGAGTTGGTCATGGTTCAGATGGAAGAATCCGGACACTACACCCCTTACCCCGAACAGTGCTTGGCTGGAAGTGACACATGGAATGACACGTGAAGGGCCCCACAAAGTTGATATCAATAATGCCTTTTTAAATGGCCATCTTCAAGAAGTTGTTTATATGAAGCAACTTGAAGGGTATGTTGATTTCTCCAAACCAACACATGTTTGCAAATTGAAAAGAGCTCTTTATAGGTTAAAACAAGCTCTAAGAGTTTGGTATGGAAAATTGAAAATGACTCTACTAGATTAGGGTTTTAAAAATTCAAAGACCGATTCATCTCTATTTTTTCACCAGCTTGGAAGATCTCTTATTATGGTGTTGATTTATGTTGATGATATCTTAGTAACAGGAAATAATCATACTTTGATAACTACCTTTGTTTAAGACCTTCATAAGCTATATGCCTTAAAAGATCTTAGTCAACTACATTTCTTTCTAGGTATAAAAATGGTCAAAGATGAAACTGGAATGTATCTCACTTAAAGTAAATATATTGTTGATTTGTTGAAACGGTTGGACTTGGAAAATATGAAACCTTGTTCCACACCAACCACTATAGGAATGTCTCTCTTAACATCTAATGGGGAAACAATGATTAATCCTACTATTTATAGAAATGTGGTTGATGTTTTGCAACACTTGATTAAGACCGGACTCGATATAGCCTACATTGTGAACAAATTAAGTCAATGCTTACAACAACCAACCTTTTCACACTAGCAAGCTATAAAATGAGTGCTTCGACCTTGGAAGGCTCAGTTACTCAAGGTTTGCATATCAAACCAATTGAAAGATTGAGATTAATTGGTTATTAAGATGTTGATTGGGCTTGCTGCATTAATGATAAGAGGTTTGTAGTTGGTCATTGTGTTTATTTTGGTGATTCTTTAGTGTTTTAGTCTTCTAAAAAGCAACATGTGGTAGTTAGACCAAGTACTGAATCAAAGTATAGAGCTTTTGCACAGGTTACTGTTGAAATACCTTGGATACAATCTCTTTTTCAAGAATTGAATGTTGCTCTACCTTCTTGCCTAATCATTTGATGTGATAATCAAAAGTGCATGCTCTTTAACTATTAACCCATTTTATCATGCTTGGACAAAACACATTGAGTTAGGCATTCATTTTGTCAAAGATAAGATTTTGGAGAAAACCTTGGAGATCCGTTATGTTCCTTCATGTGATCAAATAGTTGATAAATTAACCAAAGCTATAACTTTAACACAATTCCATTTTCTCACAAACAAACTTGGTGTGGTTACACCACCACTAAGTTTCAAGGTGGGGTGTTAGAATATAAGCTAAGGCCATTCTTCTCTCTGGCCTAGCACTCTAACATGGTCCACAAGCCTCACCAACAAATTCTACATTAGCAAGAGTATTCTCTATTTTTCTGTTATTCCTTGTCTTCCTAGTCTTTTTCTTAGAATTTTTAGATGTGTAAGTGTCCATTTAAGATTGGTGTTTTTATGGTGATTATATATATAGATGCTTTGCTCCACCTTCAAGTGTCGAGTGGTTTTCATAATCAATGGAAATTTGTGATTTTCTCAACTATTTTTGACAAATTTTAATTATATTTGATTTTTTTCCATGGTTAAACCAAACATGAGAAACCATTTTCCTTAACATTTTTTTTCTTTCCTTAATATTTTTTGGGAACTAAACATAGCCTTTATATATAAAGGTTTATTCAAACAAGTTTTAAAATTATTTTTAACTTTCAATACCCCATTTATTGTTTAAAAACCTTTTTGAACAAGTTTTATGTGCCATTGATTTTGTATTGGGAACAAAGGTAGAAATTTTCATTTATGACCACGGAAATTTATGGAGGGAAATTATATATTCCAAAACTATATTTCATTTTATAAAATTTGAAGCTTTTCATCATTATTTTAAAAAATTATTGGAAAATTAATGTATGCTTGATTTCACTTTTTTTTTTTTTTTTTCAATTTTTCAATTTTTTTTTTCAAATCAAGAAATTTAAAAACAATCTAAAAAATAATGTTTGATAATTTGAATTCTTAAGATCTAGAAATTATTGTTAGAAATAAAAAATCATTTATTTTTTCTATGTTTGAAATAGTAAAAATTGAAAACACATCTATAAGTTAAAAATAGCATTGGATTATTTATCAATTTCTGTTCTTATCATGTATACCACAAGATAAACATACTTTTAATATTAGAATTTATATCAGACTCTGGAAAACTATAAATGCTTGAAAATTTTCCTATTACTTTGCAAATTAAATAGGTTGTATGCAAAATGTTAAATAATTTTTATTCTTTATTTTCTTTCCAATTATTCTATGCTAAATGAAGTAAAAGATCATACCACCATCTTTGGAGAAAACTGCTGCCAAAAACAAGAATCTGCTTTTTAAAATAAAATACAATTTTTCAACTTCCAAAACCTTTTTAATATAAATTTCTAAAAGTTTTTGTATCTAATATAAAAATTATTAATTTTTAAAAATAAAAATAGAAAATATATTAAATAGACACTAAAAAAACTAATTTCATATTTTAATTTTCAAATACAAAAGTTCTTAAAAAGAACTCAACTATTTTTAGAAGATATTCTCATAAGCTTAATTTTGAGATCTATTTTCATGATCGTTGCAATCCAAATGGAGATTAAGGTGACGTTTGTTTTTTGGCTGAATAGAAAAAACCAAAATAATTGATTTTTTTTATTAAGCTAAATGTAACCTATTGATATTGATCAACATAAGTGAATTTGTTATTACTAGGTTTAGTTTAGTTATGTCAACATATTACTTTTAACTGAATAGAAAAAATCAAATATTTTGATTTTTTTTATTCAGCCAAAAAACAAATATCACCTAAGACTATGTTTGGTTCTAGAAAAAAAAAAAAAAAAAAGAAGAAAAATAATAAGGAGATTGGTTTTCTCATGTTTGACTTCACCATAAAAAAAATAAAAATAATATATATATATATATATAATAAATATAATTAAAATCAGTTAAAAATTTATACATTTTAAAATGATTTAATATTTATATAATGGAGAAAAATAAGTAAAATGAGTTTAAACTTTGAGGAAGTATATAAAAATAATTTATTAATTTTGAATCCATTTTTTTTTCTTTCATATTTTCTTTCCTTCCATTTTCCCTCAAATTTCCCTAGAACCAAACATGGCCTAAAATCTGATTTAGAGAAACTGGATCTTTTCTCAATATATTCCATAACATGTAAGGTTTTAATTAATTTGTCATACTTTATTTTTGCAATTGAATACAAGAATTCAAACCCCTACATATTTGTTTCTCTTTTTTTCCTGGGCTCTGAAACTGAAGTGCTAGAGGTAACAGTTCAAGGTTTAAAACAACTTTTAGGCTATCTTTTCGAAGGAAAATGTGAAAAAAAGAAAATAGGGAGAAAAAGTAAAAACTAAGAAAAATAAATTTAAAATCAATAACTTATTTTTATATACCATTTCAATTTTTTTTTTCATTTATTTAACTCTTCTAAATAAATATTTAATAATTGAAAAATATACAAATTTTTTAATAATTTTAATAATATTTAACTTTCTTTCGCATTTTTCATAATAAAATCAAATATGAGAAAATTATTTTTCTTAACATTTTTTTTTCTTTCCCTAATACTTTTCGAAACCAAACATAGTTCTAATTCTTAAAAGTTGACTACCACATTTTCTTCTTGAAAAAGGAAAATTTTAATTTAATTAAAATTTTAAAAATGTCAAAAACTATATAACATAGCTGCTAAAAAATAAATCCAATGTAATTATTGATGACAGTAACTCCTTTTGTTCTATTTCTTCTACTATTAAACATACCCTAATGTGAATAAAAAATTCACCTTTGATAGATTTCCTCCAATAAATGAACATGGGATGAAAATGGAAGCATGATACCATGAAGAAAAGAGGAATAAAAAATAAAAATCCAAGTAAAAATGGAATTTGGATTCCACAACAATAAACTTTTGATTCCTATGTCCATTCCTAAAATCAATCTTCAAGGTTCCAAACATCCCCTCAATGTAAAAAGGTTTACCAAGCAAAGTTGCTTCTCAAGAGAGTGCCAAAAATTCATCAAAATCAGATGATTTCTTCTGAGTTTAGTGTGTAGAGATTAGTAATGAAAAAAAGGCAAGATCAAACTTGTTGAAGGTTGGTTGGTTTCATTCTCTTCCTACCCCAACAACCTTCATCAGAAAGAGAAAAATGCTACAAATACGAACCTATTCTTTGTTAACTAAGAAAATCTAATCAACTTATTCCACTAAAACATTGTTCCCATACCTGGAAAATATAAGAAAGCCTGTTTCCTCCATTTGTGTAATTTGTGAGAAGAAGCTAAATATTGCCCATTTAAGCCCTACTTACATCTGTATTGTGACAGAGAGCAGAGATGAAGATACCAAAGCCATGGCATGACCGGAGACCCACCAGCTTCTTGGTTTCTCGAGCAAAAGTGGCAGAAGTTGTTGCAATCTACGAGCACCAAGATGAGGAATAAGAGAATTCAGATCAGAAAAAGAATCTCTTATACCATACACCAATAAATGTCTTAGGATTACAGAGGATGTAAATTCAAAAAGGGGAAGATTTCAGCTTCCAAAACCAACACAAACGGTTCAAGAATGCATTTACTTTTTTATTATATCCGTGCCATGCACAGTTAAAAATCATTATTAATAGTAGACAATATATATAATTTTATTTTGATAAGTATTACTAGTAGACAATATATCGTCAATAAAGCATAGGCATGCAGTCATTATGTAGACATAGCTAGGGACGTGACAAATGTTACATTATTTATGGTCTTACAAGCAAGGTATAGCAGATCATCATACCTCCATCACTGCTATCCTTCTTGAGTTTTGAGTACTTCCATTGGGTTTCTTACCTTGGAGCAAAACTGGCATTTCAAATAGTCAGACTTCAATATTTTGTGTATTTTCTTTTTCCATATCAAATGAGGTAGATCAAGCTTAGTAGACATAGATGAAAAGCATTGTTGTTCACTTATGCTGAAAATGGTCCATGAGTAAAGTTATAAGCCGCAGTCCCATTCACTAGGATTCTTTCCATACTTCAACACTACAATATAATGCCATTCGGATTGAAATTCCCAAACAACTCACCATAACCATTTTGTCACCTGCCTTCATCTTAGCTACAAGGTTGCAACTCTAATTCTACTTAGTTCTTTGTAGTGAGTACCAAATGTTCTTTCTTGCTGTCATGTATGCACCAATGAAAATCCTCTAAGGCTTTCCAAGGCCACACAGTCCACACCTACCTTTCACTGAGATTCTGAACCTAGGAGATAAAAGTACGAATATTGGCAATGGTTGCACAAATAAGAGTAATTCTTCATTCTGATCCATCCCCAAAAGTGGATTACAGTTTCATTTTCTAGTGATTATTGGCTCCTGAAACCTATCCACAGTACCACTGATGGTGTAGGGACCCAGGGCAGCCTAAAACCCCAGGCAAGCTTAATACCCTGTACATCCAAGATGATCATAGAATGAAAGCTTAGGGCTTCTTTCTAGCTGTCCTTCTCCTTCATCTCAATTAAGGACAATTGAGAAGTTTTTTTGCTCCCCACTCGGTATGTACCGTTTAATGACAAAGCTGAAGTGCCAATTTCTCCACTCTTTAACATGCATTCATGGAATCTAGATAGAATGGACATCTTTTCTTCTAGCTCTTTCTCTAAGCTCCAAGAGTGATAACCATTTCCATTCTACAAAGTTTATTTGGAGACCCTGTGACTATCCAATATAATTCAAGAACAGGCCAATGGACAGGCTAGTAGTTACCCCTCCCTCTCAAATCTCCCTTCCCCTGAGGGGAAAAAAAAAGAGTCAAACTCTTGGCATGTCTGGTGTGACACAAAAAGTTCAATCCCAATGACATGCATCACAATGAGTATTCTTGAATCCAGATACACTGTCTCGTCTAGCTCTTCCTTTAGCTTCCTCACTAAGAGTGATAACATGACCATTTTCCCTTCTGCAAAATTTATTTGGAAGTCAAAGGCTCCTCCAACAGTCAAACCCTTGGCAAGGCTAACAACAAAAAGTTAATCCCAATAATTTGCTTAAAATTCTAAGGCCTAACAAACTATCAGTTAAGGGATGCGTTCAGTGCATTGCTGGTGGGCAATCAGTTGACCATTTTTTCTCCATTACCTTCTTGATTATGAGCTGTTGCATAAGGTTTTCTCTTTCGCTGGACTCCTTTGGGCAACTCCTGAGGCTATCAGTAGCATGTTGATCATTTCATTTGAGGGTTTTTGCAGGAGGGAAAAGAGGTGTCATGTGTATGTGATCCTTGCTATTTGGGTGCAATTGTTGGACTGAAATGCAAGAATTCTTTAGGACAGTATTGGGTCCTTGAAGAGTTATGGGCAAAATTCACTTTTCACATGCTTTTAGGTGTTGACAACCAACAGATATCTCAGCATTGCACTGAGTCTCTTATTGTTTGGATTGGAAAGCTACTTGCCAAACCAGAGGAAAAAGGATACTATTTGCCCTTAGTCTACTCCTCATGATATCTTCAAGCAGAGTTTTAATGGTTGAGCTTTGGGAATCCCAAGTCAACTTTGCATTTAGGGGATTGCTTGTTAGAGATCATGGACGGGATGCCTTGTTAGTAATGTTAAAATTGGAAGGTATTAAGATGATTATTGACTATGAGCTTTAAGTAATGTCATTGTTTTTGCTCTTCCCACAGTAAGTTCTTGTTCTTATTGGGGAGGAAAAAAAAAAGGGAAAGACAAAGAACCCTCAACACTACTAAGTTGCAAAATATGTCATACTCAATTTGGACATTTGGTAGTTTGACTTGAGTTGACACCAAATTTGGCCAATTTATGATCCATAGATATTATGATATATCACAATAGAATTCACTCATCATTCCACCAAAGTAGAAGTTTGCTCACTCCTGCTATAGGTGTGGAATACCATCATGCTTACTACAGCTGCCATTAAGGATCCTGAAACCATCCAAGAAATTTTCTTAAGGTAGACTTTATGATGGCTGCTCACCTATGAATATTAGGCCCAATCCCTAAGGTACTCTAGGCTCCCTGAATCCTACCACAGGCCTGAGTAGGCACCACAAGTGCTGCTTAGTGGAGTGGGGTAACCTTGACCTCATACAAGTACCAAACAATAATAGCACATAGGAATTAGGGCCAAGCCAAAGTTCGATTCCCTCAAGGTAGGAAACCCTACCTGCAAATGGTTCAGGTCTAAAGGCTGACGCCTGTGCTGAAACCTAGGAGCACAAGAATGCCATAGTGTGGATGTATGACTAAAGGATCCAGGAGGCAACTTGCTCTCAGGCACAAGCAACCTTGACCATATAAAACTACCCATTGAATATAACATTTTTGGAAGACTCTGGGCACACACAAACATAACCACTTTTCAACAGGCAGCACTGATAAATGCAGACAGCATCCAAGAAATATGACCAGAGCTTGGTAGATAGATAAAAGAATGAGAAACGACACATCCCAGAGAGTAGGAAGCTGTATAAACTTCCAAATAACAGTTATAATCCAACAAGAGTGTGGGACATAGGCAAGCATGAGTTTGTACAAATTGGCAACCATGACTACAACTGAGTTGGGTCGAAGAGATAAAATCATGCAACCAAAGCCATGGAGCACCACATGCATCCTGTGTCTAGAAGCATGTAAAAAAATGATGGGGCCAATGCAAGCTCATGCTTTACCAATGGCAATATAGTGAATTCAAGAAATGATGAGTTCAAACAGGAGAGTGAAAAAGGAATGAAGATTCATAAAACACATGCCCAATTTTCTGGCTCAGGTGGCAAGAGATTTGACTCCATCTATGAAAACTAAAGTACCTCTAGGAACATGCCTAGTCAACTTTCTATGAATCCAGTGTGGCAAAGACTAAGAACCTTGATTTCTTCGTAGAAAGTGCTTCAAACATGAAGCATTCTTTGTAAGCGTCTAATGTTTGTATGATGGTAAACCTTATGAAGATTTATGGACAAAAAGATCTTGAACCATCCTTGTTAGAAGGTAAATTTTTGTTGGTTGATCCGATTAATTGTTCTTTAGCTAAAACTGGAAATGAGAAATTAATTTACTCGGACATTATTTTTCCAAGCATTTTTATTGAAATTAAATCAAGTGTTTTTTCTTCTTATTTACATTGATTAACTTAATGTACATGGACCTTCAATAACTTCGAGACAAATACTTAAATGTTTACAACAGAACAAAGTTGCAAATGGACCCATTCTTTACCAGTTGTGCCCCCCTACTCTTGCATCCTATGTGGTACCTCAGCCCCTATGCATCACCCCACACTGTCATCCTGCACTCTGTCAGCCTCTAGTCTGGTATTGGTTTTACCACATGGCATCCATGACTCAATGTGGCACATTCTATTTATGAGTTGGCTAGCTCTGTGGGTCATGTGCCATGGCCCATTTGCCTCATCAACAAAAAGGGACCAGATCAGGTGTCCAGTTGCTACAGCAGGTGTTATCTACACTTTCTAACAAATTTCCAGCAATAAATAATGAAACTAACCATTGTGATCCTAGCAATTAATAGCATATTTACATGAAGAAAAACTATCAACATGTCTCCATTGAAAAATATGTATGACAATACCAACAAGCAGAAAATGCTTAGATACAACAAAAATATAAAACAACATGGTCACAAAATTATTAAATGCAGCCAAATAATGAAAGAAAAAGTAGCAGCTCACCTTAAAAGTTAAAAAGAAAAAAAAGTTGGCGATTGAGTCACATCAAGTGCTTAATGAGGTTCACCAGAAAAGGTATAAGAGGTGCACCTTTCACTATGCCTTGCCTCATGATAACAAAACCATTATGTAATTTTAGAAGCCTCAAGGCAAGTGCAAGCAACTTTTTAAATCCTTGGTTAAAATAAAGGGAGAGATATTCATGTTCAGAAAGGCTGATTGAAGTCTATTGTTATGATTTCCCAAGAGTGGAAAGGAGTAAAAGAACAAACAACTATTAACAAGATGACAAAGTTTGCATGAACAAACAAAGTAAAACAGTTGAGGATACAAAGAAGGATACAGATGTAGATAAAACTGCTGAAGCCTGAATGCTTCTTACTGCAAAGTTGTGTGAGTAATCCATGTCAAGATATAATTTGAAATCAAAACTTATTTCTTTCCAGGCATAATCTAATTTAAAATCTAAAGAAAGAGTACTAGAATAACTTACCCAAAATTGTGAAAGAACTACTGAGGGTTTAATGTTCTTTTTGCTGGTTAGTCATTCAGCCAGTAATTGAAATTCGCAATGCCATTTCATCTATATAATTCGTCTGGCTTGACGCACTTGCTTCAAGAGGAAATATCATTCTCAAGTATATCATCAAATGATGAAGGATCGTACCTATCATCAAATGAGTTTTGGACCATTGATTCTGATAAATTGTTTCCATATGATTTCCTCTGCCATCTATCTTTAGCTTCTGATCTTCTATCATCTCTTTCCATGGTGGAATCATTCACACGTTTTGATACAGATGAAAATGCTCTATTATCTCGATATTTGGGCATGCTGGAAGATAGTTCATGTTGCTTGACCCTAGTCACTTCAGCATCACCTCGCTTGCTCCTATGCCTAGTCTGCTCATGTGACCGCCCATCACTTCTGTTCCTTTCTGAGCTTCTGGGATTGTATTCCCTATCATGTTTATCCCTACTGAAGCTTTTTTTATGATATTCCAGATTCCCATCATACCCATGTGATACTCTTCTATGCTGCTCATGATCATCAGAATAAGAATCATCAGATCTTGTAGATCTGACTTTATAATCAGAAGGTAATTCTTTCCTGAGATCTTGTGAGCCTCCTCTTGATTCAGATGAAGTGTGCATAATTTTTTCCAGCTCATAAGTGTCTGTTGATGAATCATGAGAAGAAAGTAGTTTGGATGGAGGTACATTTCCCTCTTCAGCTCCTTTCACAGAGCATCCAATCCCTCCAGCCTGCTTGATTTCCTCCATGTATTCTTCTATTATATCCCTCATCACCTTTGAAAATTATAGAAATAAATATAAGTGCTCCTTAGAAGATTGACAAAACAAAGGCCACAAAGATGCCAAATGAAACTTGCAAGTGAAAAACTTAGATGACATCATAGCATACATTTACAAAAAGAAGGGGAAAAAAAAGGATTCCATTTTAGTGGGTATGCCAACTTGATGGTTCAATGGTCTTCACCTATGCTTTTTCCAGAGAACTTTGTAAAGTATTTACCACTTTTAAGATTACAGGGAATTTTCTGATAAAAAAGGATTACGGGGATTTCATTATTATCTTTATTGTGTCAGGGATTTCCTTCTACATGGCATTCTTCCAGTATTAGGAAATACACTACTCATTATGAGCATTTTCAGGAGAAAGATGGTGAATTTGATCAGACACCTCCACTGAAGGTAATTGATGTCATTTGTTTAATATATGTTGCATTTTTTATTTGACAGGATTCTTTTCTTATCTTCTTAAATCAAGGTTTAATTTCAATGGTACATAAAGTGACGGAGTTCCTTCAATTCAAAAATTAAGAATTGTGATACCCATCTTCAATAAACCTCATTCTTGTTCCTACCTTTCTAAAATAAAATGTGTAATAATTTATCCAAGTATAACATGCTTTATGAAGATGAAGTTCCTCTGTTGTTTAATCACTGTCCATGCATCTAGGCCATGACTGACCTAGGGAGGTTCAACTGCCAAAGGATCATGCAAATTCCACAACTTTATTTAAAATTACAGATATCTCATTTAAAAAATTCTTTTTTCAATGCCACTGTTCTGCAATGTGGAATACTAGTATCATAGCTCCATTTTGATACAGATCACTGCATTCAAGCAAGTTTTATTAAGTTTCTATACCTATCTCTTTGTGTCCATTCATTCCCCCTTGTCAATGTTAACAACATCAGAGAGATGTCAAATGCACTATATTTATCATTGTTTGATGTGGCTTTCACATTGAAAGAGTCTTGTTTCGGGCATCCAAGAGTTCTTTCCTTTCAGAAAAATTGACCTCCAAATGAAAAATTTGCACTAATATTAAACCTTCAATATTAAGATGATCCAGTAGGACTTATAATTTCTAACCAAGAAAAAAATTTATTTAAGACAAATGAAATTTCATTATCAAAACTGCTTCCTACCTCTGTTGTTGTTTGCTTCAACTTCTTGCCACGATATGACATTCTTCGGCGTTTGTAATCCCTTTCTTCAGCCAATAGCTCTTCTCTTGTCCTAGTCTTACTCGATTCCTTACACACAAGTTTGAGATTTATGAGGTAAATACTGAAGCCAACAACTTCTTTAAGAAAATAAGTGCTGATAAGGAAAAAAGAAATTTCTACAGTCATCATTTAAATGCATTTGGCCAATAAAACATGAAACTCTTTTATCAACAAGTGCATGATGACTTCTGACTAAGAATTATTATGACTATTGATTGAAAGTTTCCAATTCACTTTTAAGGGGAGCAGTCAGATTAGCATCATCTTGATACGAGAATGGTTATGGACTTAGCAGTGGATTCAGCAGAGAGAGGAAGGCTTCCAAAAAGTTACTGCTAAAGCTACTTGTCAATATTTTATTTTGAAATATAGGCAAGCTGAAAGGGGAGAAACAAGAAGCATCTAAGGTGGAAGCACATACAAGCCCCAAAAGAAGTAGCAAAATCATTTTCCATTCACACCTCAATCTCTGATAAACTTCTCCACACATAACAACAATATCTGCATTAACATGTATGGTATAATGCACACAAGACTATGTAAAATCGGGCATTCTTAAAACTTAACATGAAAAATGGTACCTAATCCATATGCAAGGGTTTGAAAATTAATCTCAATGAGTGTCCTTCAAGTCTGGTTCAAGTGGCAAGGGGTTTAGGGTGAGGTTATGGGATGTTCTAGGTTTAAGTCCTAGTAGGGACAAGAAAACACCTAACACAGAAAGAAAGAAAGGAGAAGGAAAAAAGGGGCAACAAAAGAAAAAAAAAAACTCAATGGTTGTTTGGATATATTTCCTATTTTCTGTTTTTAAAAATAGAAAATACTAATAACTTCCATATAAAATGTAGTAACTCTTATATAAAAAATATAGACTTACCTTATATCCTTAAAAATGATTTTTACAATTTGATGAAGTAAAATTTTTTTAAAACCTCAATTTTTTAAGCAGTTTTTAAAAGTCACTATCTTTTTAAAGTAAATTTCAAAGAGTTTTTGCATTTTATATAAGAAATACTATCATTTCTATTATGAAAAACATAAAACAAGATGAATATGCAAACGACACCTTAGTGAGTCATTTATTTATTTATTTTTGTTTTAAATTTTTGTGTGATTGTGCATGAGCATAAATAAATGTGTAATTAAAATAAGTTTGGAATGTATGGATAAATGAACTTCAGCCACTACTCAATATCACAAACTTAAATTTTTGTGTTAGTGTGTGTTTTAAATTTATGTATGGAGTGGGGATGTAGGAGGCTCCAAGTTCAAGTCCTAGTAAAGACAAAAAAAAGGGAAAAAAAAAAAAGAAGAAAAACTTGGTGAGTTCATGTATGTTTTAGTTTTGTTTTGTCCCTTTTTTTTCTATGTTTGTACATGCATGTGCATGTAGGCGTCTATTAAAATGAGTTTGAAATGATATGGACATATGGATTCAACCAATACGGATATCACAAACTTAATTTTTATGTTTGTGTGGTTTTTTTTTTTTTTTTTTTTTTTTCTGATAAGCAACAAAAGCAACTATATTAAAAAGGGCAGCCAAAAAAGGGCATAGCAAAGTACACTAAAACGTAAAGAAATTGTGCTTAGTTGTTGAGCAGTACAAGCTCTTTATGCAGTAAAAACTCACTACTGAAGTTCTCCAATTTGGATGGAGAAGAGCGGGCGGATTGAGGATGTTTTAAGATTCATGGACATGCCCCAAAAATTGTGGATTGTCAAGTGCTGGTCATGATACAGGGTGATGCCTTGAAGTCATTTTATGATACAAAAGACAATTTTCTAAAATGCCACTGACAGTAAAACTTGCTATTGAAAGAAAGGGGGAGTACCAGCTCACTTTGCCTAGAGCGAATATTGACAATAAGGTTATGCTTTTCAAAACGCAACCCAAAATGAACAAAGTGGTAACCTATTACTTCAGCAAATTTTCATTCAATATCATTTGCATACTAATACACATGGCAAACCTATTCATATCTTAACTACTAATTTTCCCAGTTTTTTAGAAGAGCCAAAAACAAATGTAAATAACATCAATAGAGTTCAATATTTCGTATCATTAGCCTTGTTTAGAAAATGTCAGAAAACATCTCATGATCCTCATTTGGTTGAGTTATTACTACAATTGAGAATAGAATTCTAATGTCCACTTTGCTAATTTGTGAATTAGTCATGCTAATTAAGAGTACCTGGTTACGTGATCGCTGCCAAAGAAGCCCATCATGTTCGAGTATAGGTTTATAGTTGGGATTGTTTTTACGTTCTTCATCAGCTCTTGCTGTCAAACAAGCATGCTCAGCCATCCTACAAGGAGAGAATATATATATTAGATACTTCAGCAAATTTTCAAGCAAATTCAGAATATTACATCAGACATTTAATGCAATTGCTGTAGAAGACAGTCCAATGTAGGCTTTTGGAAATGATTTCCTGCTTTTAAGATGGAAAAACGAAAAATAAATGTACTCTCAGAAACTGTTTACTGAAAGAATCTCTTAAAATAGCCCATTGAAAATGAAAAAAAAAAGAGTTTTCTTCTTCTGTTTACAAAAAACAATGCAGCAAAAGTTACAATTTCAGATAGAACAAAACATCTAAAATCATCAAGAACATTTAGAGCCTGTTTGTTGTAGCTTGGAAGAGAGTTTTCTGCTTTAGAAGATGGAAAAATGAAAATAATGCTAAATTTGTGAATCATAGTTAAATTTGTCATTTTGTATCCACCTTTTTTATCAGATGTTGTATTGCGGATTTTGTACTTATTGGAAGGATTTCTTATCCTTCTTTTTATTTTCTATTTCAATGCAATGAAATCATTGTTTCTGATAAAAAAAATTAAAATACTGCAAAAATGTTCATTCACTATTTAGCAATGTCAGAATGTCTACTTTCAAAAGATGTTTCCTACAAGTATCTCAACAAAATGGAATGTTTTCTCAAACTTCGAAAAGATATTTCATGATTCATTTTTGGAAAGAAGGTCCCAACCCTTAAAAGAGGAGAACAATTAAAGTCATCAAGACCAATTAGGGCCTGCTTAGTTCAAGGTTTGGAAAGACTTTTTTGTTTTTGACAAAGAAAAAATGAAAATCAAGCAAAGAAAAAGGAGTTCATATTCAGCAACTCACACCCTAAAATCAGCCCCAAGAATTTTTTTCAAAAGTATTTATCTTTAGAAGCCTAAAAAACAGTTAGTTTGAGCATGTTCTCCAAATTTTCAAAATGCAGCTTCTGCATTTCTGAAGACTAATTAAACAAACCCTTGCCATCCCTCCACATGTAACTACTCCAAGGAGGATACTTAATTACTACTCAAATTTCTTGTTATTCTATGTACTCTCCATGTGCTTTACAATTTGATTTCAGAATGACAAAGCCACTTCCTAATACATCCTCTTCTTTGGTTTGACAAACATTGGTTCATTAATTCAACTGTTCTCTCACTTAACCATATCGCAAAAAAAAAACCCTATTTACTGGAATCCTCTGCCTCCAATAGCTAGAGAGACCATTAGAACACAATAACACACCATGAAGGATGTTTGGGAACTGCATTTAAAACCAGTTTTTTTTATAGCAAACAATTTTTTTATTAGACATTTTTTAAAACCAAACATTTTTAAACCCTATCCTTTAAGTGTTATTCAGTTTAGTTGGCTTTCAATTTGTACAACATAGGGTTGGGTCTATATGGTCCGAAGTTGTTATACTTGTATAGGCCTTTTGTAATTTTTATATAGCCTTCCTTGTTTAGCAAAGGTTTACCTATTCTTTTAATCAAGTTTGTACATCTTGAGGAGGACTTCCCATCCTTCTCATGTTTTTTTTAATTAATACATATATTTGTATCTGATAAAAAAAAAAAAAAAAATTAGAACTTCTTCTCGGTGTTTTCTAAGAACATTTTTTTAATTATTTTAAGTTATTTTCTCTTGTTTTGTAGGGGCTGTTTTAAAAAATAATTGTATAAATATGGAGAATGATTGAAAATAAAGAGTCAAAAATAAAAATTATTACTATGAAATATTTGGAAATACAAAAAACAAGTGAGAACATCGCCATTTCCCAAACGGACTTTTGTTCTTAAAAAAAACAGAGGTTCTCAAGAACTGTTTTTTGAGAATTATTTTCAAAAATGTTCCCAAATAACCTCCTTGACCCTATTTGGTAATTTTTTTTTGAAATAGTTTTTTGTTCTCTAAAACAAAAAAATAAGAAAACATGTTAGAAAATAGAAAACAATTTTTCTATTCTTAAAAACAGAAAATAGTTTTCTATTCTTAAAAACAAAAAACAAAGTGTTTTCAAAGAACATTTTTTAGTTGTTTTCAATTAGTTTCACTTATTTTCTAATGATTGTTTTAAAAAATAATAATACAAATATGAAGAATTATTAAAAATAAAGAATTACATATAAAAGTTATTTTTAAAACATATTTAAAATATAGAAAACATGTTAAAAACATTTTAGGTTCCCAAGTAGACTTTTGTTTTACAAAACATTAGAGAATGGTTCTCAAACACTGTTTTTTCGAATTGTTTTGGAAAACACTTCACAATGAGAGCCTTGGTTTCTAATGAAATCATACTCTCCTCCAAAAAAGTGGTCCATTTTTAAGTCCCATGCCCCATTGTGAATACCAATCATCTTTAATCCTGCCAATTCCCTATTGAATGACAAGAGAAGAGCAAGAAAATTCACCATCTACAGCCTTGAGGCCAGATCTTCAGCAAAATTTGACAAGAACAACTGATTGCCCACTCTTGCCCAAAACACAGGGCAACAAAAAACACTTCATGGAAACATTTGAAACAAATCATGTGCAAAAAAATTGTGGAATGCCACATGAAAAGCGGCATTTACGACAAATTACACATAGCAAGTACACAAGATACTCCATACCTTCAAGTTTCTATAAAATTCAGATAAGATCACAAGATATGCTTAAGGATAATGATAAAGAAGGAAAATGAGAATAGAAACATACAGCTGATATCTTGGAATTGGCTGAGAAAGTCGCAAACTCTTGATCTTTTGTTCCAGTAAGGACCTTTCATGCAATGCTGCAACTGCCGCTGCTACTTGGGACACGAAAATTGCCCTTTCATCATACTCTGTGCCCATTTGAGGTGGCTCAAGTTTAGCATTCCTGATATTATTGACATCGGCATCGACATTCCCAGAAACTTGTTTTGAAGCAGGGGATACACTCACATTTTCCTCCAATGCAAACAACACCAACCCTGATGCCACATTGAATAGGCATTGCTTAAGCATGTTTATAGCAAAGAACTTCCCATTCGCTTCACCATACAAAACAGAGATTTGAGAAGCTAACCACATCATTGCTTGAACCAAATTGGGACACTCTAAACTCATAGTTTTTGAATTCATCTCCAAACCTTTCCCCTTCACATCCCAAGAAATCGCTTCCCTTACAATTGCTTTCAAAACAAGCCTAAACAGCACAAATATATGGTCCCTCATAGCCACATCAATCACAACACCATACCAAGGCGAATTTGCGATCACCCACTTCAAGAAATCACCCTCTTTGACCATTTCCGCACACAAAACCACCCGAAGAACAGCGTAGGAATACGAACTCGGGAAATCATTCCACAGCCCAATTTCCCTTCTAAATTCCCACAGCTCTGATGGAAGAAGCCTAACACACTCCCTAGAAGCCCCTCCAATTCTTCCATCATCGCCAACACCAACAAAATTTGCACATTCAACTGATAATAATCCAGGAAGAGTCAAAGTCCTATGAAGGCGATCGAGCTCCACCACTCCAGGGCAATCCCGGTAGAAGAAATTCGATCCGAAATCCCCGAACTGGTCCAGGGAGAAGCAGAGTTCGGAATTGGAGTCACGAAGGGGTTGCAGAAAGGAATTTGGGCTTTGGGATTGGAGGGTTCTGGGGTAGCGAAGGGATTGGAGAATGGAGGGGTCGAGAGGAGGAAAATGTGATGAAGGGCATCGGAGGTGGTGCCGGAAGAGGAACTCCGGCGGCATGCGGTGGCGTGGGTCGAAGGGGCACGGGCTGAGAGCGGCTGAGCAATGGTGGAGGAGGTTGTGGGGGGAGGTTACGGCGGCTTCGGATTGGTGGATTAGGGCTTTGAGGGCAGAGAGGGTGCTGGTGAGATCAGGGTTTGGAGTTACCGTGTTCAACATGTTAGTATTAGGGTTTTGGGGGAGGAAAGTGAATGAATGGTGCCTGAGAGATGGAGGTGGAGGGTTCATGGTGTCCGCTGGTCAGTGAGTCGACTCACTGAGAACTCGACACTGTTGAGAGTCTCTGATAAAGGAGTAGGATAACGGGGGAATTTGGTTGGATCAGAGGGTGGGTTGAAATTTGGGCCAAAACCAGGCCCATAACAGATTTTGGGTTGGGCCTATAGTTGGGTCGGGCTGACTGTGAAGGTGGACCAGGTATTGCTTGGATGGAAAAGAAAATGAACTTATGCATTAGTCCAATTTTTTTTTTTTTAAAGAAATGAAATTCTGTTATAAATAAATAAATGTACACTATTACATATAAAAAAAAAGGGAAATAAGAAAATAAGCATGAATTTGATTTCATTTCTTTTTTAATTTTTTTTGGTTTTTTAAAATAAAATTTTTTGAAAGTATTTAAAATCATATGAAATATTTACATCTACCATCCACCTAGATTTCATTTTTTTTTTATTAAGAAAATCATTAAATTTTCATGATTTTTAAATAAATTATGATTTTTTTTGGTTTTAAAAATAAGAAATAGGATAAGAACTATCCAACACATTTTACATTTATAAAAATTAAAAATTTATGTTTTTTTGTAGAAAATATTAAAACCAAAATGTATTAAAAAAATAATCCAAATGGGCACTTTTAATTTATGAAAATAGTGTAGAAATGAATTGATTTTCTTTCATTGGGTGACAATTATACCTCTCTTGTTATCTACATTATTTCCTTTGATTTTTTTCTCTCCAATAATCAAAATATTAATTAGGATTTTGATTTGAAAAAAAAGAACACAACAATGACATTATTGTAGATAGTTTTTTTTTTAGCTTGTATTTTTGAAAATGTGAAAAATAATATTGTAATTAATAATTTCTATCTTTTTAAATTATTTATTCAAAATGTTTCTTTCAATCTCCTTTCCCCTTTTAAAAATTATAACCCGGTTTGGTAATTAATTTCGAAAACAGTTTTAAAAAATAATTTTTGAGAATATTTTTTGAAAAATATTTTCTGATATTTTGTAGAATAAAAGTCAATTTGAGAACTTGGAATGCTTTTAACTTGTTTTTAATATTTTAGAATATATTTTAAAAATAATTTTTATATCCAATGCTTTATTTTTTATATTTTCTAAAAACATTATATTTTATGTTCTTCATAACAAGAAAATATAAAACAGTTTTTAGTTACCAAAAGGTTTTTTTTGTTGTTCTTAAAAATAATTGCCAAATATATCCTAAATATTCATAATGTTTTTTTTTTTTACTCTCTTGTATCTTCTTTTTTAAATTAGTTATTGATTAAATATTAGGCAATTAACTATAAATAATTATTAATCTATATTCATTCTAATCAGACTCATCGTCTAAATTATTTTAATTTACCTTGCCTTAATTCTTGATTGTCATAACAAATTACGTAAAAATTTATTAAAAAAAATTAAAATATTTATTTTGGCGAAGTGCGTTGATATTGCTTGATGGTATATAAATCATCGTTAATTCTTATTCATCATAGAAATTTACATACAAATTCACTAAAATTAATTAAAGTTTTTATTTAGGTGACGTGGGTTGATATTGCATGATGATATATAAATAATTGTTTGTCATAGCAAATTTACACACAAATTTACTAAAATTAATGAAAATATTTATTTGGGGTGAGGTGGGTTGATATTGCATGATGACATATAAATCATGGTTATATCATGATTTATAAGCATATAAGCAATGTTCCCATACTTTTTCTCTTAGTCCCATTTTTCACATTTTTGCTTTTGGAGAAAGCTATTATTACATATTGGTAAGCCATTTAATTTAAGGTAAATACCAAATTCTAAATTCTGCAATTTATTTATTTATTTAATTATGCTCAGGATAGGGTTAGAGAGACAGTTGTCCCCTAAAATGAAAAAGGTAAACCTCACAAATGAAAAAACTATAAGTAAAAAGAATAAAAAATAAAAAAAATATTTAATTATTTAAATTTAGAAAGGAATTATTTAATTATTTATTAGAATTCTTTTAACATCTTTTGGTACAAAGTTATTAAGATTATCAATTTTTTTTTTGATAAAAATGATTAGTGAGTCATTTTGAAAATTCTTGTATTGGTTTTTTAGAATAATTAAAATCAATAAGCTTATTTTTGTTATTTATTTTTTTTTATAATATTTAAGATTTATTTATTTATTTATTTTTATATATTTTGACTGTTAGAATTTCTATATAATAATAAGCATAATTTGATGATTTAGATTTTTTAATCAAGTTACTTATTTTATTCAATATCTATTCATGCATGCCTAAATATGTTCAATTTGTGGATTAGTAAATAAAATTATGGGTAGGACAATAAGAAAAATTGTTATATTTTGTGTTTACTTTTATTTTAATTCTATGATTAACGTTAAAGTTTGCCCCTTTTGAATGGAATCTATGGTTCCACCATGGACTGTGCTCAATGAAAATTGGGCCGAGCTAGGTGTTCTTTTTGTTTTTGATTGATTGAAGTGTAAGAACTCTACTATATACGACAACTCACTTCCAAGGAGAGAATCTCATGCAAATATGGGTGAAGTCCTCGTTGTGGATGAAGATGGAGTTAAGCTCAAGTTGGATGCATCCCAAGCGTAGTCTTAAATCATACCATTAAGCTTTGCAATCTAGTTCCTCCTGTTCGGACCCAGAGGAAGAGGAAAAAATATTTCACACTGTAAGGCATCACTGCTAATAACATCTCCTATTGTACATTGATTTAGCCTAGGAGCCAACCTAGCTAAGGTAATATCCCAAAGTAGGGGCATGTAATTGCGTAGATAGACAAAAAGACCTTGGTTTCTTGAAGAATCTATCATTTTGTTCTAACTCTACCCAAACTTTTATGGTTCACCCTAACGTTCCCTACTTGTCTAATATCCCAAAGTTGGCATTGTTTAGCAAAAAAAGTTCAATTGACTATCTCTTGTTTGGATGTGCCATATGCCTCTAGCTAGCTTTGCTAGGTACTTTCTTCATTATATATATTAATCTCATTCCATCAATGTCGAAAATATCAAAATTGATGGATTTGGGGGATATAATTTTATAGCAATATTAGCGGAAATTTAGATATTAGTAGAAATTCTATAAAATTGGAAAAATAATAGAAATTGACCAAAAACATGAAAATTTTGTATAAAACTTAGAGAAATGATGAAATAACAAATGATACACATGTTAAATTAATTTTGTTTTTATTTATTTAAAGAAAATAATGTATCTATGATAAATTTAGTGATATTTGTTAATAATGTAATATTATCTAATAATGAATACATCTTTGAAAGTGAATACTGATTACTAATTAATATTGAAATTAAAACATTATTTTCATTGAATTTTGTACTTATATGCATGTTACATTTATACCATTTTGATTTAAACAACATTAGTACTATAACATAGATTTTGCATGTTATTGATAATGGATGCAAACATGCTTGAAATGGTTATCTTGATTCCTCCCCACACAACTTTTCTATAGATAGGAAACTTGAAGTTCACCTAAGTGTTTGTTTAAATTTTCTAATATACTTGATTTAAAACTGTGTGGCATTTGTGGAGAAGGATAGTTAAATGTCTCCTAATCATCATAAGTTAATTCAATATGAAATTATGGACCTTATCCATAACCATACTTAAAAAGAAGCAAAAGCATTCATCTTCTTAGATGAATCACCATGTTGAGTCCCTATGCTCATGAATTCAAAATTCGTAAAAAATGACTTTTGTCAAACATTAGTATCCTTTATTAGGTTTGTCATTTCTGCTTGTATTAGGCTTCCCAATAACTCCTACCATAGACTTGCTCCTTTAGAACCATGTATAGTTTCGGTCTTGTATGCAATATTGGATGAAGTTAGCTTCGCAAGTAAATGGCCTAAATGATTATTGACTTCATCCATACTATCCAATGTCCTTTCCATCCCCTACCATCACCTTTATCACCATCTTCTTCATCTCTCTTTAAAAGAATCATAACTAGTACTCCTAGTTTATTTAATACTTATGGAGTCAAAACTAACATGAATAGATTGTGTTAATGGTGATCACCTTGCTTCTTCAAGTGAATCATCTCTACTTTTATTGTCACTAGTCGAACTTCTTTAGACATCATTTCCTCAACATTAATTCTAAAGTCATGAGTATGTGCAAACTATTCATGAGTATGTGCAAACTATTTGTTTCAACTATTTATCATTTTTAGCCTTCATCATTCATTGTTTTAGCTTCTTATTGTAATAACAAAAAAATAATTATATCTATAAGCAAGACAATTTCATTTTTTGTGTGAACAAGAGCAAATATGTTATAATTCTCATTTTCCAAGATGTGGTTTGTGATAGGATTCTTATAGTCAACTTCCATAGGGTAGGGTTTTTTTTTTTTTTTTTTCCTATACATCACCATTTAGCTACAAAAAGGGAATATAGGCATGGCAAATTGATATCAAAAGCCCTTTGATTTTAGCTTTATTTTTTTTTATATTTTTAATAAATAGTAGCTTACCTGAAACCATTTCCATTCTAGTTGAAATTGTAGCTTGGTCACTAAATTCTTTCCTTTCATTCTTAAAGAAGTGAACTAAATACATATTACAAAAGATTTAGCAAATTTGCAAGGAACTAATAACTGATAGTAGTGAATTAAAATTCCATTAAAATATTTACTTCATTGTCAAATAAACCTATTCTTTCAGGTAATGGTTCAACTTTGAAAAGATATAATGTATAACTTGAACTAGATTTGGATTGTTACCAATTCCCTCTTTTAATTGATATCTTGGATTTAAGTAGTAGGATATGACATTAAAATTTAATAAAAAGAATAGGATGATGTTTAATAAAATTGAAAATTAAGTACTAAAAACCTTGGTGTTAAATTTTAAGTGTTGAATTAAGAGAAATGAAAAATGTTTGGTATTATCTTAGATTTAATTATTTGAACAACTTTATCTACAATTTGAAGTATTGAGTGGAGTGGCTCATAAGTAGCTACAATATGAGTCACCTAGTCTTAGAATTAGTTGTTAAGATTTGCATGTTCCACTTATTTTTTCTTTTCCTTTTTTTAGATGATTCAAAAAAGCCCATTAATAACTTGTGAACAATTTCTACAAGATTGGACTTCTTTGATTCCCTTCAAATTGCCTCACAATTTAGCTGTAATATTCTCCATCTTAGCAACTTTTTTTTTTCTTTTTTTTTTTTACTTGGTCTTTTTCTTTTGAAGAAAATTAAACCTTGTTTCTCTTCCTTGGCCTCAAAGAGACATTTGAACATTTTTTTTTGTATTCATGTGTGGATTGTTATGAAAAATATGATACTTGAATCATGTAATGTCCCCACTTTAGATAGATTAGTTATAGAAAAACATTGTGCACTATTGTTGTTTGGGAAAAGTCTGTTTCCATGCATACACTCACATGAAAATAATCACAAAATAGGAACTCAAGTTTATAAAATACAAATTTTAAACACTTATATGAAAATAATTAATATTTTATGTATTTTTTAGTCAAATGTACTACCTTTAATCATTCATGTACTACTTTTTTAATGATATATGTATTACCTTTGACGATCATAGGTATTATCTTTGAAGATTCTAGGTACTATCTTTGATTGGTAAGCGCATGAAACTTGAATTTTTTTTAGAGTATTCCCATTTTATAAATATTTTTTATATGAGTGTGTGAAAACTCACTTTTTCCTTGTTTTCCTTCATAAGTAGATAATAATACTTCCATATCGGATTATGTAAAAGGACTTCGACTTCTATTAGCCATTTTTTAAATTACATATAACATAAATATAAGTTAAAACACATTATGAGATAAAAATTTCACAAGTTTTTAACTTTACATTAATATAGAATAAATATAAGTTAACACATTATATAGCATAAATATATCATTTTTTCACAAACTAAATTACATAATTTCTAATTGATACTTACAAAATTACATAATTTTTTTTTTTGACAATAGCCATTGGAGGCAATTTGCCATGCATTGTGACTTAGTTCCACCTATTGGATTCATTGAGGTTTAAAAATAGTTGGATAAAAAATGTTGGAATATGGAGGTAGGATTTGCAATAGAGGAAGCTTGCCAATAATTTCAAAAATTGGGAAAGAATCACCAAATTATTGGTGACTTATTATTGATTATTTACTATAGATCGAGGTTACATTTGGGAAATATCATGATATATATTGATGATTGTATTATCAATTTTATTAAACATTGATTACCCCTAATTTTTTCATTTAGAACATGATTGATACTTGATTTGTCTTTTTTTTTTTAGTGAAGTTTCATGATTTCTTTAACCCTATTTCTTGCATGATTAACTCCTATTGTCATTTAGATATGATAATAAGCAAAGTTGGTTAAAACTATATGTAGAAGTATGCATTCGCTTTGACATTCATAGTAGTTTAAAACAAGAAAAAAAAAAAAAAACTACCATTCCCATTAAAAAGATAATAAAATTTTAATGCAAATGGACATGCTAGGATAGAGAGAAATAAGAACCTTTTCTAGCTAGAGAATTATGTTGCTCTATGTCACTCTCACATGAGAACTCAACTATTACTAACAAATGCATCTTTACACAACAATCACATATAAAAAGTTGTTTTCTTTCTCAAACCATTACTAACAAATGCATCTTTATAGAACAATCACATATGAAAAATTGCCTTCTTGTTCTCTTCGTAAATAATGTTATAGAATTGAGAAAGATTGAAGAAGATTAACAATCATCTTAGAGTCTAAAGAATGTAAGTAGTAACTCCAAATATTTCTAACATATATTTTGAGTCCTAGAACAAATTAGAACAACCAACTTAAGTAAATCAAATTGGAATTTTATTCACGTTATAATAAAATTGAATATCATTAATTTGAACAAAACTCTTCAACTTTAGAGATTGCATAAGAGGAAAGTCAAGAATTTAGAAGGTGATATCTATTTAAGAATCAAAGATAGTTGGTCTATTATTACTTTGTTGCATTAATAAATCAAGTATTAATGCATATGAATTGAGCTATTATTTTTGCAAAATGATCCCATTTCTTATTTCCAAAGATATGTGGACATGTCAATTGAACAAAATTTCTAGAGATGATGTTGAAGTTGTAGTACACCACAAAATAAGGCTGGTCATTGCCATAATTGAAGGCATTTAAAGTCACATTGCTGACTTCATTGCTTTAAAAGCCACTTAGGTTGATTTGAAGGAATCACCATTTTCTAAAGAAATAATTGCAATAAATGGGCAAAAAAATTGTATCTCCTATATAATTTAACATCTATAATTAACAACGTTTTAGCCTTTGTGAAGCAATTCTATTGTTTTAGATGAGTGATAACTTTGATATAATAAAGGAACCACCTTAATAGGGTTTGGAAAACTTGTTACTTTGATAGATCTATAGCTTTGTGTTGTACAAGTAGAAGCTCTAATAGCACTTATAATGCTGGTGGGAGCTTAAATGTCACATATTGGTATAATAATATGAAATAAAAAATAATCTACATACATGAGGTTCTAATGTAGACTAACTAATCATACTTATATCCATGGATGAGATATAATCAATCCATTATATCATAGAGAAATTACAAAGGAATGATAAAATAGATACAATTCTCAAGCTTTGAAACAATATTATATTTCCTCGCTTTTAGTGTCTACACCTTAGACCATGATTAGTCACACCACCAGGTGCTTATACCCTTCTTACATCTCTATCTACTTAGTATTCACTTTACATTCCTATTTCCATCTTATAACTTATTCCCCATCATATCCAAATCTCTTTGCGTAGCAATGTATAAAATCCTTTATACAATGTTGCTTTTCAAAAGAAGTATATACCAAAGGGAAATTGGTACACTTTCTAATAATTTTCTAGCTTAAATTTCATAAAAAGCTCTAATATATTATTATCAAAGCAATTACCTAATGTACTCCACCTGGAAACTTGTATGAACTATATTCTTTAGAAATTTAAATTGAAAGAAAAGAAATACCAAATAAGTCTCCACGATTTCCAATCCTAGTTTCAAAATACTCGATCTTTTGAATACTTACTCCATATCATAGGTCCCTTGTGCACCGTGGTTTTTCCTAATATATTTCCATCCACTCATGCACCTAGGTTTCTCATGCACCTTGGTTCCTCCGTATTTTCCTTCTAGTATATCTCCATAGATTCAAATTTGTTAAGCCACTTCATTGTTTCCACCTTTCAAGATCTCATGAGTGTCAAGGAGAGACTATACTTAGCTTGGATAAAAAAATATATATATGCATGCTCTATGTATCACATTCCAATGAGAGGACAATTGACTCTACTTTTAACCAAAATTCCTTTTGTAATCCACTTGTGTAATCCAAATCTTCTATATCATTTTTATGTTCGATCAACCTTGAATATTTTCCTTACTTCTCTAAAGTATCTTCACCTTGATTCTTAAGATTTTTTCATTGTCTCTCTAATATCTTTTGTTGTGCAAGTGACAATTCTAAGACTATTTTTTTGTGCTAATGGAAGCTTCAATCTACATATTAATGCAATAACAAGTCAAAATAAATACACACTTAAAGGTACATGAGTTTTTAGCATGGTGTAACCAACTATGGCTACATTCCCATATAAGAAATAATTAATTCACTACATATAAAATAGAGGAATGATAAAATAGAGGCAATTTCAAGCCCTAAAACAATCATTTGTTTTCCTACTCTTAGCATATACACCATGAACAACGAGTCCTCATTATTTTAGGTGTTTCAATTTTTTCCTTCACATCTCTACCTGCTAGGTATAGGCATCGCAATTTCATCTCCATCCCGACCATAACTTTTTCCCCATCATGTCCTAAAATATTTGTAAATGTATTCACAATACTTTATATTACCTTTTTTTTTAAAAAAAAAAACACATGTAAACCCATAGAAAGGAAGGATGCTTATAACTTAATATTAGACAATAAAAAAGGGTTAATTTCATTCATCTCCTCTAAGGTTTAGCTTGGCCACCATTAATTTGAAAATTTGTCAAATATCTCATGGAAATTTCAAATTCATGGTGATTAATTGTGTTTAGCCCAAACCTTAGACGAGGTGAGTGAAATTTACCTAAACAAGAAATGAAGTGTCTAGAAGGTAGAATTATTGAAGACAAATTAATTCTTCATTTGGAAATGACTTAAATTCCTAATTAGGTTTGATTGCAAATTTCATGAGAACTTTTATAGAGGATAACATATGAAATATTTTATTGATTGATATTTCTTTATGGAAATAAAGTTTATCTATTGAATAGGAAAACTTTTAGGAATATCTTATAAATATTTTAGGTTATGAGAGAGATAACTTTATGAAATGAATATGACCTTGTAGAGAATGAGAAAGCACCTCAAATTCCTAATTTATTTTGACTACAAATTTTATGTGAATTTCTTTGTGGAAATAAAGTTATTGAATATGAATTTTTTTTATAAATATTATAGCTAGTTTTTGAAAGGGAGGTTTTATGAGATGGAGATAAGTTTGATTAGATACTTAAAGATAAAAGGAAGAGATAGGAGACCCCAACGGAAAGGGAAGCATGAGCTATTTGGAAACTTAGGTTAAAGATATAGATACTAAGAGTAAGGAAACATAAAATGCTTTAAGGCTTAGGTTTAAGTTGAAGGATACTAGGAGCATAGGAGACTTGAAAATATTTTAGGACTTAGGTCTTGTATCTATATTATTAATCATCTAAAATTGTGGATTGGTTCTTTTTTATTTATGGGTTTAGGCATGACTTCCAAATAACACAAACTTATGTATCTTTAGGCGTATGGATTGTTTTAATCTTGAACTACATATTAGTTTGCACAACATATGAGTTTAGACTTTTTAATGGCACAACAAATTGATGTCCAAACTTTTGCTACCTCAAGAAATTGGTATCAAAAGCTAAGATAGAGAATTTTGAGAAACTATGAAATGCATTTAAAGTCATGACCAAGATTCTCGAAGAACCAAGGAAGCAAATTCAATGCAAGGGGCAAACACAATGCTTGCATTTTTTCTATTAATAGTGCTTTGTTGAGCACCAAATGCAAAGAATTTAAATTTGTAGTATCCCAATAAGTATCAAGTATTGAATACCAAAGAGAAATGAAGGAGCTTAGGGCTAGTTGAGAGGTGATATGGAAAAATGTGAAGATGGATGTAGAGCATTAATTAAGAGATGAATTAAGGGGCAAAGTGGGTTTTTGTGAGGTAGAAGGTATGAAAGATTTGCTAAAAATAAGGGAAAAGTGAGATGATTGAAAATTTTTATAAGAACAATGTAAAATATGCTAGGGAGTAGGCATCTTCTTTAAATTTTATCCCATAATCTTTCATGCTAAATAATTTACATAACCCAAACACTATAGTAAGAGTAAGGGTTCAAGATATAGATTTAAAACTAATTAGTCATTTTCACAAACATGATATATATATATATATATATATATATATATACACATACACACACATAATGTCTTGTTTTTGATAACAAATGGATATACAAACTCTAAATCTCCAACTCAAATTCTAAATATATGAAATCAAGTCATGACATTAAATGTCTACAAGCATTTCATAATCTAAAATTAGGCAATAAGGAAGATAAAATACCATATTAAATCCTAGATTAAAAAGAATCAATTGGAGGCAAATACAAGTGAGAACATAAAAAATCTAAGAACTGGAAGTGTTTCACAAGCATTTTATATCTAAGAAGATATAACCACAAATATGCAAACCCAAAGCGTAATTTTCATACATTAAACCTAAAGAGTTTGGTACAAAGCTACCATGGAAGTTTACCCTTTTAAAGAGTTCACTCCGTTGAACATATAAATGCCTTCATAAATGGAGGTCAACAATCAAAATGTGTAAGGTAGATGTAGAAAAGAATACTGACAAATGGAGAGCAAAGGTAAGGAAAAACATCCAAAACAAAATTATATCAAAAGAAAATGTAGATCTACACTTATCCAAACTAAAATATGAGAAAAGATGAAATAATCTAAACCCTAGAAAAGAAATGAACAAAGAGCTTCTAAAAGGGCAAGAGAAGCCCCATAATTAGCTGTAAAATGAGGCATTACACCCTCTAAATATTGCCCTAACTTTGTTAGTTAAACATGACAATATTGGGATGATAACCTCTTTGGAGAAATCTGGAATCGTGTTGTTGGACACTGATTTCAATTTGATCGAGAAAGATTGTTCTAACTTATTTTTTGTTTCAATAGAAGGTGAAATCTGCCCAAGGTGGTTAGGTGAGTGAAGTTGCCCTCAGAAAAATCTGCTTAGGAGTTAAGTGAATAGAATTGGGTAGAGTAGCATTAAGAAGCTTCTTTTCTTTAGAAAAATCCTCTCATCAAATCTTCTCAGGGTGTAGTTGGAAATCTACTTTGGAAGTGGGTGGAAATTCTCGGTTGATTTGTATTAAATACCTCTTATAACAATTTTCCCATTTTTTGTGAATCTTCTTCGACCTTTTTTTTTGTACTAAGAAAATGACATCTATATATCTTGAAAATTGGTAGGATTGCTTCTTAATAAATATGAAATTTAAAGAAATTTATTTGGGACAAATGATATCCCTATCCTCCTAACAGGACTCAAACTTGGAATTGATCAAATGGAGTTGGACATTTGTGCACACCTTTAAAGTGTGCAAGTGTGTGTGTGTGTGTGGGTGGGTCGGGGGAGGAGGGGATGGATCTACGAATGAGAGAAAGCCTTGTCAAATAAAATGAAAATTTGAGAAAATTTTAAAAAGATTGGTTGTATTGGGTTAGCTCTAACATGTTCATTATGGGTGGTAATCCCATTGAAATACTCTAGAATTTGTTGACATAGTATGAATGCAAGGCCAATTTTGGTATATACATACACATCTCTTGAGAAAGAGAGAGAGAGAGAGAGAGAACCAAACCTGAAGGAAGGTGCACACAAAGGACTTTTTCGGAAAGTTGATGAATGAGAACCATGTGGCATCTACATAGAGAATTCAAGTACTATTGTATATGCCCTTGACCAATTTGAAATAAAAATAAATAAAAACATAGTTCCAATTATAAAATGAACCCATGAACCTATTCACATAGAGGGAGATTAATCAATTTATCCAATCCTAAAGCCATAATGAGATTTGGATTATGTAACTAGAACTTAAAGATTGTACAAAAGATAATATATAAGAGGATTGTAAAAGGAATGTCAAAATAAAAGTGGAGTTAGTTGTTCTCTATTCAACATGTAATATATAGAGCATGTACTTGATGAGTTCATAATTAATTGCAAATCAAATTTACTAGAGCTTAAAAGGTAAAATTAACTGTGAAAGCTTAGGATAGTTGAGTACCACAAATTTATGATTGGAAACATTTGGTGAACTTTATATTTCCTTTATTAAGACTTAAAGTTTGATGTAGTTTAGAAAAGTGTTTAGGTGGAGTTTATTGATTGATTAACTTAATAATGACATATTAAAGAAGTTGTGTTAAGCGGTGGAGACGTATGTAAAATAGACATAAGCATGGTAAGAGCAATTATCATAAAGAAATGAAAGAATAATATGGTGGCATTTGCATATTAATATTTCTTTGTAAAAATAGGTTTCCTTACTAAGGAAATATCTTAGGAAAGCTTTTAGAAGAGAATTCTATAAGATAGAGATGAGATAGAGACTATATGAGGTAAGTATTTATTTGAAGAAGAGATTAAACACTTGTGAAGTAACAAACATGTGCTATCTTTCAAGGCTCGAATTTGGGGATGAGTTGGGCTGGGCCTAGCCTAAACCCAAGATAAAATAGCTCATGTCTCCTAGGTTGGCTCAACCAACCTAGGTTGTTTACATACCTAGCTAACCAAACTAGATTTAAAGCCTTAGTGAGCATACCCCTTTTAAGGATGTGGCCAACGCTACCTAAGTCACTTAGGCTTGGGCTTTACTTGGTTTCCATCTCTTTTATATCTCTTTTAGTACATGCATTCATTCTATCTTCACTATTTTCTCTTTTTTATTTTTTTATTATTTATTTATTTATTTATGTTTATATTTATTTATAATATCCTAACCAAAGCACATAGTTGAAAAAATGGCTATTAATGGTCTAAAATCAAGCTAGGCTAACAAGGTTAGCTTAAGTTTAGCCTAAAATGATTGAAAAGGATATGCCTTCCTGACTTGAACCTAGCTTGCTTAAGCCACATTAAACCTTGAGTTTCACTTGGTTTTCACTCTTTGTATGGGTAAATGGTAAGACCTTTCTAAAGATATATGATTGAATCCACATAATTGGATTATATATATCTTGAGATCGTAATCTCATATCCAAATCTTGAGATAATATCACTATAGATCTTTGCAAAAGCAAGATATTAGGGATTTCCTCACATCTAAGTGTATTTACTAAAAAGAGAAAAACATCTATCATTGGATTTTATTTCATAGGCCTTTGTTACTTTTCCTTGTCATTGTCTTATAAGTGCACGATCTCAAGACTAGGTAGGAAACCATGCATCTTATGATTGAGGTGCTTTCTTGATTGCATGTCAAGGAGCTCTTTCCATCCACACTCTTTATTTAAGATTGGGTAATTTATTTAAGATTGTTAGTATTACCTTAGTTAATAACTTCAAGGTAACTATTAGTGTTTTTACTTTTTGTTATATCATTGGTGGAGCGAGATAAGGTCCAGGAGGGGCACATGCCCCCGCCCCACCCCTCCCTCCAATTCAAATTTTATTTCTTTATTTCATAATAGATGAATTGTGAGGCTGTTATTGATTAATTTAATATTATTATTATTATTATTATTTTTTTTTAAACATTATTAAAGGATTCAATACAAATATATTAGTGGGCATATTATCACCTAGGTTGTTTCCATATTTTGTACAAAACAAGTTCGGAACATATTCATGATTTCTAAAACAAAGTCATTTTTTGTTTGTTTATCCATGGAGTTACATTGTCCAAACCATAGCTTAAAATGAAGCATTAAATAATGTGTACCCGAAATCCATCCTCTAATCATTGAGAAAGAAAGGCTTAATACAACCTTAATCCATATGTTTTGGAGCTAACGTTTCTCTCATCTTTTGCAAAACGTATTATGAGTTTTATTAGAACTAATTAGCTAAAATGAGATTTTCTATGTCCATGCAGGAAAGAAATACTAGGAAAGAAAATGAGAGGAAAAGGTTCCTCTAGCTCAAAAATTTCTACTCTCATTGTTGATGATGACCCTCTAACTCGAAGAATCCACAAAGTGCTTCTAACTAAAGTTGGACTAGAAACTCAGGCTGTCGAAAATGGTAAAGAGGCTGTTGATCTTTACCGCTCAGGGGCGTCTTTTGATCTTATTCTCATGGATTTAGAAATGCCAATCATGGATGGACCTAAGGTACCTCCTTCAATACACTTCAACTTTCTTGTTAAGATAAGTTAGGCATTGTTTGGTTCCCAGAGAGTATTAGGGAAAGAAAAAACATATTAAAGAAAATGATTTTTTCATATTTAGGTTTACTATGAAAAATGCAAAAAAGTTAAATATAATTAAAATTATTAAGAAACTTATACATTTGTAAATTATTTAATTTTTATATAGGCGAATTAAATAAGTGAAAAAAAGTTTGAAATAGTATAAAAATAACTTATTGAATTTAAATATATTTTTTTTCTTTCTATTTTTTATCTCTATTTTCTTTCCCTTGCATTTTCCTTCAAACTTTCTGGGAACGAAACATAACTATTTTTTAAACCATGTTTTCATGGAATTGTTTTTGTTTCTTTTTTGCTTTTTTTTATAATATGCTTGTTTGTAAGTTATTCTCCTAGAACTATCCAGCAAACAATTTTTTTTTTTCCTTTCCTCTAAAAATAGAAAACATTCTCAAATAATGGAACCAAACAAACTCCACGTCTCTACAAAATAATACTTCAAAAGAATTTTCTATTGTTGTAATTGCCCATTAATGGTTTCATATTTGGTCCTTAGTTTGGATTTGAAGTATATAGCTTGAAAAATTTTATGCATTTTTATAAATTTAAGAGGTTTATTTCATAAAAATATGTGATATATTTAAAAGGTAAATCCAATTTTGCATTTTTACCAAAAAGACAGACTGGTTTTATTACTTGCATCATTCCATTTCAAATCCTTAATGGTTCTTGAATTACTACATTGTGATAGGCAACAAAAGAGCTACGAGCTATGGGAGTCCAAAGCATGATCGTAGGAGTTACAGCGCGAGATCTTGAGGTAGAGAAGCAGATGTTCATGGCATCAGGCCTTGATGATTGCTATGTGAAGCCATTGACAACAGATACGGTTACCGCTCTTGTGGAAAAGCTCAATAAAGACAATTGAATGTTCAAGATGAAACTCATATGCATACACTAATATCAATTCCTAGATCAAAGAGACAAGATATAACTTCTAAAATATTGATCATTTTATATAATTATATATACTATTAAATGCATGTTCAAAGACAAAAGATCTAAATGTCCCATTACATAAGTGGGAAAGGATTTTCTAGTTGTTCAAAATGAGCTATGAATTAATACATTTATCATAACTTTTTATATTTAGAGTGCGTAGTATTTCTATTTGAAAAGTATTTTTAGTGAAAATGTTTTATTTGAAAGTGTTTTTAGGAGAATTACCTATCAAGTATTTATCTAGAAAACATGATAAGGCTATGTTTGGTTCCCGGAAAATATAAGGGAATATGCGAGGGAAAAAAAAAAAATAGAGGAAAAGTAGTAGAAAAGAAAAAGCGAAGGGAAAAAAAAAAGATTTAAGATCAATAAATTATTTTATATCCCATTTCATATTCATTTCACTTATTTTTCCTCTTATATGTAAAGATTAAATAATTTAAAAATGTATAAATTTCTATCTAATTTTAATTGTATTTGATTTTCTTTCCTATTTTCCATGTTGAAACCAAACACGAGAAAATAATTTTCTTTAGCATTTTTTTCTTTTCTTAGTATTTTCTAGGAACCAAAAATAGCTTAAGTGATTTTTCAATACTGCAAGTGATTTTTCAATACTGCAAGTGATTTTTCATATTTTTAAAAACGTTTCCTAAAATTTTTCAAACACTTGATATTTTTTTGAAGACATTTTTTAGGCTAAATGTGCATTTTAGAATCATTGTCAAATAGGCTCTTAAAGGGTACAATCCTTTTGTATGTATTATTGTATAAAAGGAATAACTCTTCCAATATTATCTTTTATCATCAATGCATGCAGAATGATTAATTAGGGTGTAATCAAGAATTGATGAAGGCTTGATCCCTAAAAAAAAACACTACTAAATTTTTCATTTTGTGGGCTTGCTTTTTGCATTAAAAGTGGAGGAATAGCCTTAAGCTCCATGGTAAGGGACGTCAAGATAAGAGGGATATTACGGGCACCAAGTCTGTAATGAACTCCACCTCTACGCATATCTGGTGGTGGATTTGAGTAAGTTGTTATTAGAGAAAGTGCTTATATATAAAAATTGGGAAATGTTTAATTTTCATCATTATGAACAAGAAAACTATAGCAACTATTCAAAGATGGGAACAAGCCAATTCTAGAAATATCATATTTGAAGTTTGTTTTCAAAGAATATGGAATGATAGACCGCCATCTTTGTTCTTGAGACAAACTTGAGCAAATAATCTCTTTCTTCTCCATAAACTATTTCTTGTTTTTCTTTTTCTTTTTCTTATTTTTTGTTCAGATAATAAAAATATGTTCTTAAAGTTAAAATAAGCTCTATATCTTCACATGCAATAATTACAAAGAATTTTTCATGGAAAAAGTGATTTTTCACACACTCATATAAAAATAATCACTAAATAGAAATCTTCTAAAAATAATTCAAGTTTCATATACTCATCCATCAAAGGTAGTACCTATATCACTAAAATGTAGTACTTGAATAATCAAAATATTACCTTTGACTAAAAAAGATATGAAATACTAATTTTTTTTAGATATCTACTTGAAATTTGCATTTTATAAACTTGAGTTCATATTTTGTGGTTTTTTTTCATATTAGTGTATGGGAACACACTTTTCCCATTTGTCATTGTTACACTCGTATCTATATAGATTAATCCATTAATTTTGTTAGAGAATGTGACAAATCATAATAGTTTAAACTTTTAACAAAATTAATAACTCTACATAGTTGACTACTTGGGTTCAAGACATCCACCCATTATTTATTTGGCTTGATTTGTTACTTTTGGTAACTCAAGTTCACCTCTATATATAGTTGGATCTATATATATATATATATATATATATATATATATATATAGAGAGAGAGAGAGAGAGAGAGAGAGAGAGAGAGAGAGAGAGAGAGAGAGAGAGAGAGAGAGAGAGAGAGAGAGAGAGAGAGAGAGTTTTAAAAGGATTTATTCATTTTTTATATAGGAATTTTAGAATATTTGTAAATAAAGTTCTAAGTATTAACTATATAAAACAAATAAGAATTAAGGGTGTGTTTGAGAATTTTGAAATCAATTCTTAAAAAATAGTTTTTGAGAATAGTATTTAAAATAATTTTCTTATATTTTCTAGAATAAAAGTCTGATTTGGAATTTGAAATATTTTGAAACTATTTTCTATGTTTTCAAATACTTTTTAAAAGTATTTTTTTTTATAATGGATTTTAATCATTCTTTATATTTGTATAGTTATTTTTTTTTAAACAACTCTTGGAAACAAGTGAAAATAACCAAAAATGATTAAAATAGGTTTTAAGAAAATTTCCTATTTTCCAAAAAAAAAAAAAATCCAAATGTGTTTTCGAGTGTTGAAAACATTTTTTTTTGTTTTTAAGAATAAAAAACTGTTTGTAAAAGCAGTTCCAAACAGACTCTAAGTTTGTGTTGAGTATTATGAGTATTTTTTGAAGTAATAGAAAAATATTTACTAGTACATTTTGAAGGCAAGGTGTTATGAGTTATGGATATTGTTTGGTTTGGAATTTGTATTAGATACAACCTTAGAGGCTTGGGAAGAGTAGAACACAATAGAGGATTTCAAATTTCTTTTTCCTTACCATGCATTTAGTCCATTTTATAAACTCCTAACAAAACTTCTTCTGCTATTAGGATGGAAATAAAAAATAACATGTACTTATATTTTATATTTGAATTAATTGGTTAAAAGGAATGAAGTAATCCCAATATTTGTGAATTTAACCTCCTCCATGTTTTTCCTTGAAGAGTAATTCATTTTGACATAAATGCCCTTGATTATTTCAAGTATTTACATGTGGGTTTTAAAAGAAAGGGTTATTTTTACCAAAAAAAGAATGAGGGCATTTTTATCAAAATGTGAAGGTTTAGATTTCCAAAATTGAGTTTTCAATGACCCTTCTAATCAAATAGGTCTTTTTTTTTTTTTTTTTTCAAATTCCCAATACCAAACACATCAATTTGGCATATAACACAAATTGATGCAAATACATGAATATTTGAAATAATAAATCACTGTTATATAAAACAATACATGTAGCCCTTTTCTTCAAATTCCCAACACCAAACACCACTTCTCCACACCACTTTCTCCATGCCACTCATCCACACCACGAGAGAGGATACCCAGTTTGTAGAGGCAAAAGCTCTCTTTAGCACATACCCAAACAACACTGCAGACACTACGGAGATCTAGTAAGGAGAGGCAACACTGACATTGGGAAGATTGCCGTGGATGGAAGAATATGATGTTTCTCATCGTTCATTTACCACAATGATAGTACTGACACGAAGATGTTTCTTTCTTTCTTTCTTTCTTTCTTCTTCTTCTTGGTTGAGTCTATGTTGAAGATGGTATCGAGTATCGGACTTGGTATGGAAAGGTCTGATATGGATTTGCCTCAACCAAGTTGTACTAGACTCGGCCAATACTTTGAACCTTACGTACAAACCCCCCTTTCTCATTGAAGATGACCATTCTACTCTCGTCTCGAAGCCCTTAAATGGCAGACCATTTAATTGAAAAGATTCCTCACAATGTCTCCACAAATCAAGCTAAAGAACTTGGAAAGAATTAGCAATATCTTAAGAATCCAAATCTTCATAATTGTTCTTGAAATAGTCCTTTATTAGTGGGAAGCTCTCTTGTATATGAACTTTTTATTTCCTTTAAGAAAATATGATACACAACTCCATTATTTTCCTTTAAAAGTTTATTTTTTTTATATTGTTTGAAATGGTATCAGAGCAAAGTTCCTCAATCATTTTGGAAGACCCTAAACTTTCTATCCACTTATTCTACCAATGCTTTAGCTTGATCTCCATCAATCTTTCCATCTTAAATTTTCTCCTCTAGAAATCACTAATACTTCCATTGTTCATAGTTTTGGCTTAGAGCATCATAGCACCAGACTTAACAAATCAATAGATGAAATCATTGATTCTATTGGTAAGAAAAAAAAAAAAGATCCAAATATGGATGCGTGAATTAGCAAAGAAGGTTTGCTCACTTCTTGGCTTTTTGAAAATATCAACGAAGATGTTCTTAGTATGATTTATGATAGGTATACAACATACTCAAGTTGGAGTTCTCTTTAAGAGTAGTTGTTACTTAACACCAAAGAAAATGAGGCATACAACTCAAAAATGGGTTGTATGGTCTATTAAAAGGAACACTTTCACTTGATGACTATATTTGAAAATTCAAGGAATCTACGACAAGCTCACTGAAATAGGAAAGCCATTGTTAGATGTTGGTAAAGTCTTTCAAGTCTTAGAAGGACTTGAAGACAATTACAAGGAATTTCGTATCACTCTTTTATCTAAATGACCATATCTATCTTTTCATAATTTATCATGTCCTTATAGAACTTTAAATATGTTTATCTCACTAAAGAGACACAACAACTCAACAACAATCAAGCCTTTAGCCAAAGAGGAATTAGAAGAAGCCATCATAGAAGAAGAGGTAATTTTAGAAGGTAAGGTGCAAATTCCTTCAATTAAAACTAGTCCTCCAACAACTAATCCTCTAACTTTCAAACTCAAACAAAGATTAACCACACTTGGAAGGAACAACCAAGCAAGCAAAATCAAAATAAGAAAGCTTGCCAAATTCTTGGTCAAAAGAACCTTACAACCATTCAATGCTATTATAGATATAACTATGCCACTAAAGAGCAAAATACAGAAGGAGCAACAGGAGACAAATCTTACCAGCAATGAAGGAGATCCACATTTTTATGTCGATTCAAGTGCACCAGCTGGCATGACAAATAAAGAAGGTAATTTAAAAAGTTTGAAACCTTATTTTGGCATTGATGTAGTTTTTGTACTAAATGAGCAAAGTATATCCATTACTCATATGGGTAAAACTTTTCTCAAAACCTCAGAAAGTAAACTTTGTTTAAATAATATATTTGTAGTTCCTAACCTTAAAATGAGTTTATTATCTTTGTATACCCTATAACTTTGTGCCATTTTGCCTAGGTTTGTCTCCATTTTGCTCTAGAGTTCCGAGGATGTATGGGGCTTGCATTTTTGGACTTATATTTTAGCTTATAACAACTCCCTAGAATGTATTTAATGTCCCAAGAGCAACGTTCAAATTTATATTTTAGCTTATAATGGCTCCTAGAATGCACTTAATGTCCCAACAATCAATGTGAAAGTCTAGTTCTAGATGACTTTGTGTCTAACGACTAATTTGACTTCAAAAGCTATAAATACAACGCCATAGATACATTTAACATTGACCTAACACTTGCAAATCTTTACTACTTAATGAAGATCCATCTTTAGGATCTTGAAGATTGCTTTAAAGCTTTTATTTTTTAATCCTCATTTAAAGCACCCATACTTGAGCATTAAATTGCCTATTTACTCTTGTGACGGTGCTCATTATATTTTTCTCAATTGTAACTTTGTGAGGTTGTGAGAAATATGTGTGTGTGTGTTTATTACCTTGAAGTTGTAATTAAAGGTCCATTTGAACCCAAGGGATCCAAGTGTAAAGAAGAGCCTAAATAGTCTTGGTTGAGAAGACTCTTGGATTAGTGGAATACCTCAAGGCTTTGAAGAAGCTAGAGGGTATGGATGTATATAGGTTGTTTAACCATAAAAAATCACTTTGTTTGCAATTTCTTTTCCCTTACTCTCTTAATTTTTAGCATTTCTTGCTTAGCAAGACTTATTATAAGGAAAAGATGGGAGGATACTTAGTGCAGTGGAAACATGCAATGTTTCAAAGTTTAGTTTGAGGGTAAGCTAGGCTTGGTCTTACAATTAGGCATAACCCAAAGTCTAAAGGAAAATGGATATGGTTATAAGATTGAGGAAGGACTCAAGTCTTGTCCTCTAGGTAGGCCTAAGATTGGCTTAAAAGGTTTCCTTGAGCTTGGCCTAGAACATTACTTGAGTAAGCATACCCCTTTTCAGACTTGAACCTAGCCTTCTTGAGCTATGCTAAAACTTTAACTTCACCTTGTTTTCACCCCTAGCTTGAGTAATTGTTTCTATAATAGTAAGATATCGCTCAAGAAACCCGATTAAATCCACACATGATTAGATATTATGGAGCAATAGATATCTTGCCATCATATATAGTTTCATTAATTCATATATGTATACACATACACACACACATATATGTATATACACTCTAGGGTACAAACATTTTCATTAGAAACATTTGTGAAGGGGCCAATTCCTTAGCTCATTGTAAAATTTAGGAACATATTTGGTCTCCATTATGGAAGATAAGACCACTATAAGCATGTATCTACATGGAACAAGAGAACATCATTAATTTCTGTTTCTCTAATAAACAACCTTTTTATGAACCATGTTTTCAAGGATTTTTTTTTAAATTTTATTTATTTTTCTAATATGCTTAATCAAACAACTTCATAAGCTATTCTCCTAGAACACATGAGCAAACATTTTTTCTTTTAGAAAGTCCGTCCCAAATATGATTGAAACAAATAAGCTATCTAGTGGCTACAAAATATTACTATAAAAGAATTTGTAATTGGTGTTCCTACAAAGAATAGCCCAATATTGGTTTCATATCTATCTTTCAGATGGATTTAAAGATCAATGTAAATTTGTACCTCAACATTTAATCTTGATGATAAAGGATCTATATGTCAATGTAGACTATCAAATAAAGAGCAAAGGAATTTCCAGAAAGCTATATGTTTAAAAGGCAAATCCACTCTTTGCATTTTGAAGAGTGGAAGAGGACAATCAGTAACATTATTCCACTTCAAATTAGTATTTGTTCTCCCTCGAATTATTACACTGAAAGGTAACAAAAGAGCTACAAGCTATGGGAGTCCAAAGAATGATTGTGGGAGTTACTTCGCATGATCTTGACTTAGGGAAACAAGCATTCAAGTGTTAGCCTTAATGATTGTTATGTGAAGCCACTGATGGCAATTTATGTTACCTTTCATGTGAAATGCAAGTATATAAATTTACCTAAACTAGATGCAATCTTCTTGCACATGATTTACTCTAATTAGCACTTACACATCCTTAAAGTAGCACCTTGTGCTCCTTAGTGGACATTTCAACTCCTTGCTTTAAGGAGGCATCAATGCACCAACAACTTTCCATTGAAAGGAATTTCATGAACTTGGAAAATTTTTGAAAGTTTAACAATAATGAGAGCAATGGAAAACTAATATTTCTCTTTTGGGGTTTATTCCTAGGATTATGAGAAATAATTTTCTTTTTGATAGGCATAATAATCCTAGGTAGAACAAAATAAGAAGTCTAATTAGTACAATTGGAAAGTGGGAGCTAACAAGCCAGTGAGAAATTCAATTATTAACATTGCTATTACTTAACCAAATCTAAAATTACACACTTACTTAAATTTGCTTTATTTTCTTGAGTTCATAATCATACTCTTGAAGTTAGTAAGTCCTTTAGGAGTAGTAGCATTGGATCAAGTCCTTTATTTTATTTCAAATGTGAAAAATAATATTTTAATATTTTCTAATCATTTTAAACATCTCTTCACATTTTTTATTTTTATTTAGTTTTTTTAATCTTTATTATTATTATTATTATTATTATTATTATTATTATTATTTTACAAAATTTGACAATTGAAAATAATATCAATAATATTATTAAAAATATTGATTATAATTTCATTAATTTTCAATTGAAGATCTTTTTAGGTTGGTTATTAATCACATGTAGTTGGTGTTTGATAAAACTTAATACTTATTACTTAGTGATTTAAGTTGAGTTTAAGTTAAATTATTCTTAAGTTGTTAACTTAATTAAAACTTATTACTTAATTTTTACTTTTAATATTAAAAGTATTAAGATTATTTAATAAAATTAAAATTTATTCTAAATCATTAAATTGACATATTTACTTTAGAATTTTAACTAATATTTATCTTTATTGATTTTAACTCATATTTATTTTCATTAATTTTAGGTAATAAATTCATTTATAAAATGTCCGTATCTAAAGTATAGTAAATATATAAGATAATCATAAAATATTTATTATAAAAAATGAGTCATGGATGTAAAATCATAATTGTAAAATACACTCTCACTAGAATGGGCATGCAAGCGAGACTAAAATAATTTGAGATTAAGAATAAGTTAAATATTTTGACTTAATGCTTAAAGTCATTTTTATCAAACATGCTTAATCTATTTAATGACTTAAAATAAGTTATTAAATCATTAAGTTGATTTACTAAACACTTATTATTTAACTATAAGTAATTATAAATCCAAATTCATGCCAAATGAAAACATTATCCCAAATATTATTTTGATTTGACCTTTCCTAATTTTATTTTTAGTTCTACTCTATCGAAAAATACTATCAATGTTATGTGAAAATTCACTAAAATTAAGTGAAATAAGTAGAATGTTTATTTAGATGAGAAAGGCTGATATTGCATGATGGTATAAAACCATCATTCTCTCATGAATTACGAACATAAATATCTTTATCTGATACCTTTTTTTATCACTTCAATTTTCCAAATTTTTTATTTGTAGTTTTTATGTAACAATGATATGGTTCTTTTAATATTGGAGAAAACTAATGAATAGCCTGTTTGGTAGTGATTCTAATGGAAGTGTTTTTATTGGAAGTGTTTCCTTCTGCAGTGTTTCTATGAAAGACACTTTTATGAGAATTAGAAAAAATGATTCTAATAGTGTTTTTGATAATATGTTGTATAAGTATGAAAACACTTTTAATAGTAAGAAATTACCAAAAAGGACATACAATTTTAATTACAAAAAGAAAATAGTATGATAAACAAAAAACTTTTCATTACAACAAAATATATAAACATCTATCTTAAAAGAATATATATACATTTACATTGTTAAAAAAACTAAAAATAATTTTTTTTATGATTTAAATAAAATTTTGAAAAATGTTTACAAAAAGAATTGGATTAATAAATAAATATCAATCATGATATAAAAAATAATTTGATAAAATCTATTAGTTTAAAATTAATATTTTTTTTTATCACTATAATAAAATTTTAAAAAATATTCGCAAAAACATCTAAATCGATAAAAAAGAACATTGAATAAAAGATATTTTTCAAAGTAAAACAATATAATCACCTATTAATTTCTCAAAAAAAAAAAAACTTTTCTAATTAAAAGTAAATAAGAAGACAAATGTTTTCATAGCAAAAAAGGAGGGAAAATTATATTCTTACATATTAAAGTCATAATCAAACATCAATGAAATAAAAGAAGATTTGCAATTTGATCAGGTTCTTCTTCCAATCCCTCTTGCATGATGTGTACCATCTTCCTCAATAAGTGAATCCACTCTACTCTCTTCTTCATTAACTGGAATCAACCCTTAATCATCATCATAAGGTTTAAGTTCTATATCCATTCTAGCATTAATCCTTATGAAGTTGTGGAGAGTCATTGAAGCAATAACAATCTTTACTTGTTTTTCAAGAGGAAAACTATGCATTTCTCTTAGCATTCTCCATCTATTCTTCAAAACGGCAAACATTCTCTAAATTGTGCACCTCAAGGATGAATGTCTATGATTAAATATTTCCTTTTTACCTCTAGGTGAACTACTTCATTGAAAATCTGGAAGATAGTAACACACAATTAAAATAAAGAATAAGGAAAGAATTAAGGAACAAAACATCAAGAATATATGGTTATCTAGTGTAAACAATGCTTGGTATGATTAAATTTTTTAAAAGTAAACTCGGTATTGAGCGTCATATAGGCAGATTCTGTAAAGCATAATAAACAAATAAGAAAAAGAAATCCTCAAGTGCAATATCCTTGGTTGAAAAGAATGATCATTCCTCTAGGAAAATAGGTCATTGATTCTTAAATATCCAAATCAATGTTTTCCCAAGCAATCAAATGTGAGTAATGTTCTAGATATGTACAATTTTATCTATTTTTCTGTCTTATTTATACTTCAAGGGCCAAGGGCCAAAGAACATTGGCAAATGTGGTCAGAATTACCTGCAAAGGGTACTCTAGTTATGAGGAAGTAGCGATGGAAGTTGAGTTACCTAAGGATAAGAAAACAAAGTCGGAGAATTTCCTCCCCCAACATAACTCAACTTCAAGGCCTGAGGATCTTTGCTTTCAAAACCTTGAGATAGGCTCTAGATTGCATTTCTTAGACCAACAGACCCATAAAGAAGAAACCATATATCCATCAGATGGCAGAATAAAACCTTCTGGGAATCTAAGCCAAATAGCTTTCTATGTAGGTACTCAATCAAAGCCATGTAGATACATGGTTGAAAATTTTATTCTAGTAACTAATTGAAAACAGTTGGAGAAAGATTAGAGAAAATATAATAGATAAACTTTTTAGGAAATTAATTTAAAGAGGGTATTTTTCCTTAATGGGGATGATCTTAGTGTTATTTGATATACAACAAAAGAATGTTACTTGTTACCACTTAGCATTTTTGGCATGTCTATCTAATATTATTCGATAATAATTAATGATATGTAGTTAGTGTCACAGTTTGCCCCCAATTTTGCACAAAAATGAAAAAATGCCCCTTGTTCCCATCCATGGCATTACTATTATTTTTTCAATAACTCAGTCCTAGAATGCCTTATCCATTTATTAGGATTTGGCTACATGAATTTTTTTTGCCCATCTTACTCTATGTATTATCATTTTTTGCATGAGTCATGGTTATGTGTCTTTTCCCATAGCTTCAACCCCATTTTTTTTTCTGACCTTCCCCTTGTTCTTGTACCAAAAATCAGCATTTACAAATGTAGTCTTTAGGTTTTGACAAGCCTAATTTCACAAATTGATTAACAAATTTCTCTAAATTGAAGAAAACGTTGCTCCAATGGCTCTAGGACTAGCAACTTTTGTACTTGTTAAAATCCCTTTCTCATGACAAAAAAATCTACTCAACTTTATCTTGTTTATACCCTAGGTACCACCATGTTTACCTTAAATTTGCCTTCAAAGGGAGGTTTCCACAACAGCAACCCCTGAATATCATGCAAACTTCAAATCTGAATCCATTTCTATAAGACTAGTTACCATTAAAAAAACAAGAAAACGAGAAACAAACAAATATGTTAATGTTTAGAAAGGTTTGAAGCATCATGCAAACACAATTACATCAACAAACATATAAGTATAACTACATTGCAGTCAAAAGCAAATCAATCATATGGTTTTACTAATTGAAAGCAGGCCTCCCACCAGAAACAAAACATTAAGTAAATGATTATTTGAACACAATCATTCACGTTTATTGTAAGCATGTAAAGGAGTTTCCTGTGCAATGATCAATAACAGCAAATAATGGTAAGATAAAATGTCTATACTCAATCTTTTGCACTCAATCTCAAATACCTAAATAGTAGTTACACAATCATTTTCATGTCAAAAATACAAAGCAGGGCCTTTGTTTCCTGCCAGATTTATGATTCATCTAAAAAAATCTCCAAGTGAGTAAGCCTTCTTTCTTCCATGTGAAAATATCAACAGGGCATTGAAAATCCAACATTAATATTCCAAAAAATGTCACCATTCCAACAAAGAGCAACACAATGTACCCACTTTCAGCTGACAGCTACATTGCTTGCTTCAAAATCGCTAATAACTAAACCCAAAAAGACTAAATTGAAAGAACTCTAAGATTTTGACCTCTTGAACTCCTCATAATGATTGAAGAGTAAACTATCATGTGTATGCTTGGCAACGTACTCAAGTCCTAAACTTGTAAGCCTCTTTGTGCACTCCTCTCTTCCCAAACACGATTAGAATTTTATATTATTTTTGACAATAGAATTGAGATCTTGTTTCTCTTGGAAGTGAGTCTTTATATTATCAAATAGCTTAAATTAGATTTGGCTCTCTAATTTGCACAATCATTGATAAAGTGAAATTATTGAAGCCCTCTTAGGTAAGTTAGGCAAAGTGTACAGGAAAGGGTTCCCCATTTTTTACCATCATTGGGCATGATCAACCCACATGGTTCAGAGCTTGAATTCTCTAGTTCTAGGCTAATACATTTTCTCAGGATCGCATATGCACTATGTTCACTTGGGAACAAGATTGACTTGGCTAATTTCAGGACTGTCATCTTTGAATTGAAAATTGACCAAGAAATTATTTCAAACCTTATTTTAGCCGAGTGAACTAGTGGCTAGTTTAAGCAAGGTGATGGTAGCAAAGACCTGTGATTGGAATCAATACAAATAAAACAAGATGAGCTGCAGCTAGAGTTCGCCCATTGTGAAAGAATTAAATTTTCAAAGGAATATATATATTTTTTTCCTTTTCATTTACATGTCTTTCCTCTTTTTTGTACTCCTTTGGTAGATATGATTCAAGTTAAATGAAGGTACAGAGACATGGAGAAGGCCACTAAGGTCACCAAGTAAAAACATAAATAGAAATGAACAATAGGATTCATGAGTAGGACTGCCATCCTAAGATGAAAGGACAAGCTTGAATTATGGTGGGACCTATTCCTACATTTTCATTTCTAAAATGCTAAATGCAAATAAATAAATAAAAATGCTAGTAGTGGATCTTTATCTTGGAGATGATTCTCCAGTACCCATATGGAAAAAAATAAAAATAAAAATAAAAATAAAAATAAAAATAATAATAATAATAATAATAATAATAATAAGAATAAAAGTCACAAAATCAAAGACAAATAAACAACATTGAGACAACAACCATATCAAACGGGCTCTGAATAACAAGATATCACCGAACAAAGTTTTTCTTCCTTAAAAAAGAAATGGACCTACAACACTCAGAAGTCAAAAACCCTAAATAGAGCAATTGGATATGTGAACCAGAATAGAAAATGAGAGTTTTAGAGAGAGAAGTAATGGGAAATGAGACTCGACTGCTCTATTGAAAAATAGATCTAAAACTGTTAAGGCTTGGAAGTAATTCCTGTAAAAACCTTTGAGGATTTATAGATTTTATTGATACCTAATAGCACTTGTTAATATCACTCAATGAAACCATTTCATTTTCTCATACTTTCCTCCTAACCAAACAATCCTAAAACCCAAAACCCTAACTAACATTTCAAGACAATCAAACATTACAAAAAGGAAAAGAAAAACAAGAAAAGAATAGAGGGTTACCTTCAATCAGATCAACGATGTCGAATGAAAGTGGAGCATCTTTCCTACTATGTAGTATTGGATGGAGAGCGATGGAGGAAGAGATTGAAGAAGAGAGGTATGAGTGAAAGGGACAGGGAGGTATCGAGAATCACTTGGGGGCATTTTTAGAGTATTCCAAAATTTTTGAAGTGTTTTTTTTTTTTTTTTTTTTTTTTGAAAAAACACTTGTCAAGTGATTCTCTAAAAATCACCTTTAAGTGTTTTCCCAAATTTTCGAAAGTATTTTTAAAAATTTTCCAAACACCTTATTTTCATCCCAAAAACACTTTTAAGTGTTTTTAAGGGTAGAAATACTTTTGAAAATCACTGCCAAACGAGCTCAAAGAGTTGTGGATCAAAATGGTCAACACTTGGCACTTAAGTTGTAAGACTCAACACTTAAGTTGAAATTTAAACTATCACGTATAGAAAGTGTTAGAAGTTGATAAAGGATCCAGTTATTTTGATCAACACTTGTCACTTAAGTTAGAAGGCTCAACACTTAAGTTGAAATTTAAACTATCACATCTAGAAAGTGTTAGAAGTTGATAAAAGGATCCAGTTCTCATTCAAGAGTTTATTTTGGTGGGGTATATATAGACGTCATTGATAAAATTCTGGCATGACTTGCTATCATTGATATTTTCATTTATCAAACTATAAAAGCTTTTGTTTTCCTTTTCCTTTTTCTTTTTTGCTTTGTTCTCTTCAACTGCAAAAGTATTGGTTAGAGTTTATTCAAATATAATTGAAGATCCATTAAAAAGGCTGATGAAGGACATTGTACTCATTCAGGATTTTATTTTGATGTGGTCACTTAGAACTCATAATAAGCAAATTAGTTGAAACTATGGAGAAACAACATACATTTCACATTCATAACAGTTTTTCTTTAAAGAGAAAAAAAAACCTACAGTAAAAAAATTCATAAAATTTGAACGGTTACCATATTTGCATGGCTAGCTTTTCTCTTATAAAAAAAGTGGCCGCAGTAGATAACCCAAACAATAATACTGGAATGAAAATTTAGGATAGTGAATATTAAGAATCTTGATTAGAATTAATTCTCATCATCTTTGATTAATACAAAGTAAGTTTATGTCAATCTCTCACATGAAAACTCAAAATGGCAAACAAATGTATCTTTTCAAAACTATCAAACAAAAATTTTTGTGTCTTCCTACTCTCTCCCATCATGTTATAAAATTGAGAAAGACTGAATTAGATAATTATATAGTCTTCCTCTTATTAGTCTAAAGAATGTAAGTAACAACTGCCAGTATTTGGAATGGAAGAGAATCAGAAAAATTTACTTCAGCAAAACCGGAACGTTACTACTCCATAAGAGGAACATTAAAGAGTGATCTAGAAACTAGATTTGGATTTGAAGAATCAAAGATAGTTTCTGTATGACAATATTACGATTTTTTTAAGTGTATTGTGACTGTCTTACTTTAATATCTTATATATCGTTTGAATTGAACTATCATCATTTTGAAAATGCTCTGGATTCTTATTTCCAGAGGCCAGCCTGCATTATCCAAGTGAAGTTGAAGTTGAAGTTGAAGTTGAAGTTGCAGTGTAACTCAAAAATGAAGCTGGTCAATGCCAATCTTGAACGAATTTAGGGTCACACACAGGCTGTATTGCTGCAAGTGTTGGAATAGTGGCTACAAGACCTATTTTAATGTTATGATAAATACTCTATTATTATGGAAAATCTCAGATTGATAGCTAACAGATGATTTCATATTACATGTAATTTAGAATTTTAATTGTTATATATAATTTCTTTCCTCAAATCATATCTTACTACATTGTACTATTGCATCTTACTAAGAGCCCGTTTAATAGTGTTTTTAGGAAACATTTCTACCATTTCTTACAGATTGATAAAAATGATATAAACACTTCCTAAAAACACTGTTAAACAGACTCTAAGTGGGCATTTAATAAAACTTAATATTTATTACTTAATGAATTAATTTAATTTTAAGTCAGTTAATTGTCCTTAAGCTGTTAATTTAAAACTTATTATTTATTTTTTACTTTAAGTATTAAAGATATTAATTAGAAAATAAACTTTTATTAGCACATACATGAATATTAGTACTAGAGTTAATCTACCAATTATTTGAATAACAATTGATATTTAACATAGGGCTATTCATATGATACCTTTTAGTAGGGATATAATAGTTGGCTCCCATAGTTACCACATTAGCTCGAGGCATAGGAGTTGTTGGAGGGTAAAAAATTTTAGGAGTTTGACATTTTCTATGAAAACAGTCTTTTGCCTTATGATTTGCCTTTCCACAAACCCAACATGGAATTAATCTAGAGTTTTTTTTTTATTGTTATTTTTGCGTTTTGATTTATTATTATTTGGTTTATTAAAATTGTTTTTTCTTAAAAAAATTTGTCTTTGGTTATTCACAATTTTCAATAATGTGAGTTTTAACTTGATATTCAGAATTCACGTTTTCGCGATGTTTTTCCTCAATCCTAAGTGAAATAAGTAATTCATCTAAGGAAAAACCTTATGGTTTTTGTTTTAGCATTCTTCCAAAATTAGACCAAGCGGGAAGTAGATTTTTAATCAAGAAGGAACTACAAGAATATCATCTAACACCTCAGCTTGTAAGATCATAAATAAGATTTTGAAACATATCAGTTTGTTCTATTGCTGACATTCCATCTATAATTTTAAAATCTTAAAATTTTTTAACATGATATCTTTTGTTAGTTTTGAATCCTCATACCTATATTTAAGCTCTAAGGCTTTCCACAATTCTATAGACCTTCTTGTACTATAAAAATATTGTAACCATTGTCGGATAAGACACTTAAAATTTTACCATGACATAAAAAAACTTTTTCATCAAATTCAAGGGCGATTGACTCTCATAAGGTTTCTAATGCTTGAGTATAGAGGCTCCTAATTTTTATGATATTTTTTCCTTTTTCTTTTCACATGGAGAATTATGAATATTGAATAGAGACCTAAAGTTGTTAGCCAAAATCTAATTTGTAGTTACCAATGCCTGAAATTTTGACCAAAGAATTTCTCTAGTTTGTGAGATCCAGTTTATATAGAAGTCATGTTTTTATAAGGAACTTAGGTTAATTAAAACCTGTATATTTTTCTTTTAGATTGTTATAGACAGTATCAGATTAGGATTCAACAACAGAAAAGCTATTCAAGTATACCCAAATTCCTATTCCAATAAAATTCTCAGGTAATAATAAAAAAATCAAAGGCTATATTAATAATAAAAAAAGAATAAAGTTTAGAAAAATCCTGCTCGAAGCATATAGCTCGATGCGTTCTTCTAAAAAAAATACACCCTCTTTTGCATAGAATTGATCAACGTTCTTCTCCCAAGATATAACAATCTTTTAGAATTAAAGTGTTGTAAAAAAATTAATTCCACAAACCAGCTATTACTCCTTGATCACCAAAATAAGAAAATGAAGATGCATTGTCACCATGGAATTCTTCTCTTTGTTTAACTTAGAGTTCCTCTCTTTTATAACTTCTCAATTTATTTAATATAAAAAAAATAGAAGAAAATTGGAAAATGTGGTTCTATTACACTAGAACTCCATATATAACTATAGCTATTATATATACTTATTAAAAATAATAACTATATATATATAACTAAAATAACATAAATATAACAATTGTGAATTTTAATTTAAATAGAATAGTTTGTGGGAATATATGATAGAATTTTATTTTGGGTGATAAGAGTGGTGGTCTTTATCCTTTGATTGTTATTGATTTTGATATGATTAATAATGTTGCATTTTTTTTTTCTCCTTATTTATGCTATTTGAGATTGGGCTACATAAATAAAAATAAGTTCAAAAGATTAACATAGGTTTGATTCCAAAATTGAATGTTAAGTGATTGAACATTAATTAATTGATAAATTAAGAACTTATCAAGGTATTTCTTATTTTTCCAAAATATTGTCTCAAATATCGTTTTATTGTAATTAAGCCAACAAATTTAAATATTTTGTTACAAACTAACCATTTTTCATGTATTTTGTTTAAATAAGTAAAATTCATGAATGAATTTACTTATTTTTCTAAAGTGTTTATTTTTCTAAAAATATAGCATTACAATATTGTTCAATATACCACATTATTATATTTAATGAACATTTAGGCTATGTTTGATTCCTAGAAAATTTGAGGAAAAATGCAAGGTGAAGAAAATACAAAGGAAAAGTAGAAAGAAAGAAAAAGTGAAGGAAAATAAAAAACAGATTAAAAGTCGATAAATTATTTTTATTTGCTATTTGAAACCCATTTTACTTATTTTAACTCATCAATATAAAAATTAAACAATTTTTAAAAACATAAGTTTTTAACTAGTTTTAATTATATTTGATTTTCTTTTATATTTTTCATAAGATAACTAAACATGAAAAAATAATTTTGTTTTATATTTTTTTTCTTTCCTTAATATTTTCTGAGAACCAAACATAACCTTAATGAAACAAAAATTTGTTTAAATAAACAAAAAAAATTGTAGCATAACACATCATACAAAGGTGACTTCTAATCTCAAAAGTGTAAAGAAAGCAACGATGATTGATGAAATGCGTGTAAAGTATTACATGAGTGGATTGTTCTATTCCAAGAACGTGTGAATATGATTAGAAAACCATTCATGAAGAAGGCAAAAGATTTTTGTAAGAAAAATATACCCTGTAGATGCACCACAATTCAATTTTTTCAAGCTTGGCTTAGTGTTTTAAATCAAGATATGTGATCAAAACATATCGCTGTTTCAGATAATGCAAATCAACTTACATGAAGGGCATGGAGAACAAGTTGCAATCTCTCTATATATGTCTTAAAGTATCTCTTTTGTAATATCTCGGAAAAAATTCCAAAGAACACTTGTAAATTCTTTTAGTAAGAAATACACAGAGCTTTTGCTCTACCTTACCTATTCATTTTGTTTTTATTTTCTTTCTAGCCAAACAACCTTTGAGGATGTTTTCTCAGAGGATGAGTGGCTAGGTTTTTTGTTTCTTGGACTGGAGGAAGCTAAGTAAGGGACTCAGATACAAAGGTGGGAGTTTTCCTTGCTTTAAATGAGAAGAGTTGTTACCCATTAATGGTTTTTATTTTAAGGTTTAACTTAAAATCCCTTAAAATCACCTGGGCCAATACTTGGTAAGCTTTTCGGACTCCCTGAAGATCCATTAGTTATCTCTTATGAGCCTCTAGGAGGTGGTTTAAAGGTAGGATTACCTAGAATGGCCAATACTTGATAAGCTTTTCGGACTCCCTGAAGATCCATTAGTTATCTCTTACAAGCCTTTGAAGGGTAATCCAAGGTTAGGATCACCTTGAATGGCCAATACTTGGTAAGATTTTCGGGCTCCATGGAATCCATGGATGTCTATTAGTTATCATGTACGAGCCATTGAAAGATGATTCACAGTGAGAGGTCTTTAGTGTTTGCAACCATTAATGGGAAGCAACTGCTGTTTTTCATGGACCAGTGGGATCAAATCTTGGTTGCTAAATACACACCGGTTCGGGAGATAACCATTCTTTATGTTATTATTCCCAACGCAAGGAAAAGATCCGGAATCTCCCCCTTTTGTCTAAGGAACCTGAACCTAGTGACCTAAAACTCCATGAAACCTTTTCTTTGTAATTAATCTCAGTTACTTATTTTTGGCTAACTTAAAACCAACCCTTTTCAACCAAAATTATGTTTTATTTTAAAGCTAACTCATAAAAGAAAAAGCACCATTTCAGTACTTTAACTAATATCACTTGTAATATGAAAACCCATCGCTGTGGACGATCCTAGAACCACTATACTATGCTAGCTATGCTACCCTAGTATATGGTGAATTAGGTTTATAAATTTTGTTGATAACTCCCGTCTGAGGACTGAATCAAATAGTACACCAATTGGGGACAAATCATTTAGTATTTATAGAAGTAGCCTAGTTTTAAACTTAATGATATGGATTACACCACTTTTGCCTCAAGAAGCCTTCCCATTAAGAACCATTTCATTTTAAATTTTTTTTAACAAGGGTGAAAATTTTCCTTTTGATGCCTTAAGCTCTTTTTACGTTGTTCAAGCATTGATGAAAGGGATTTATCTATGATCATTATAGTGTAGTGTTTAGAAGATTCAAGAAATTTATTTATTTTTAATCATGTTTTCATTTTCACTCATTAGTTCCTTGATCATACTAGCAAATTCATTTTGCTGAGATTCATAAGTGTATATTTTATTATTCAATTTAAAATTTGATTTCAGTTTCTAAACACTTAATGTGAAAATAATTTGAATCAAAATTTTTCTTATATTTTACATTCTCATACTTAATCTTATAACTTCCATGAGCTAGCATATTTACATGTTACAATTTTGTGAAACTTGTTAGGACTTGCACCATTCAAAATATAGCATATTGCTTTAAAATTTGTTTCACTTCCATTATTATCTGATTTGTCCTGCACTTGCTTGGGCTTCATTTTACCGATTAATATACCATTTTTCTCCACAAACATAGGGGTAACCATCTGTAATATTCCATTATATTCTAGACTTCTCACCTTGCTATTTTAGGAAATATTCCATTTGAATTTCTAGTAGAGGTAGTTATTCTCATCAAATAATATAGGATGATTAGTTATGGTTTCATCGAGTAAGAATTAATTTTAAAAATTTTAATCTACTCTCATACCACTTGTTAGTCCATGTCATAACTAAGGGAACTACCTAGAAGAGAGGTGGGGAGCTAGGGGTTGAGTAGGTAGCTTAAACAAGTGTCCTTAAATTTCAAATTTTATAAGGATTTTAATGATATCAATTAATATAAAAGAATTCAACAATATGAGTAAGATAAATGATCTCAAACAAGAACACCAAAAATAACATGGAAAAACTACATATAAAGATTCCTATAAACTTTCCATGAGTTCAATGATAAAAAATAGATCCCCTAAATTTGAAAAGAATTGTGTATAGAATTATAGAATCCGAATTCTCCTACTCCCTAGAATCTTAGACCCATCAGGACCTATGACATAATCCTTTATGTCCTTGACATAGTGCCTAGTGCTCCTAAGTAGAGATACCCATAGTTGTTAAAGACGCCCCTTCACAAAGGCGCTGCCTAGGCAATCAAGGCACTTGCCTCCGACATGGCGCAATGCAGCCCACAAATGCACCTCCACCCCCTATTTCCTTCTTCTTTTTCTTCTTCTTCTTCTCTGGTGACAAGTTGTAGTGGGCAAAAAGAAGCCCTTTTTTTTTTTTTTAAAAAAAAGGGTCAAAACAACATCATTTTGTTACCTGTTGTTTTAAAAGAATAGAGACCAAAATGACGTTATTTTGGCCCCTTTTATTTAAAAAAGAACAAGCCAAAACGATGTCATTTTGGACCTTGCTCTTTTAAAATAAAAAACAGGCCAAAATGACACTATTTTCTCCAACCCCCTTTTCTTGTTGTTTTCAACCGAAAAAACCCCAAAACATTGCCCTAGCCTCTGCTGTGTTGTGAAAAAGCGAAGAGGGTGAAGAAGATGATGAAAAATAGACGTACCTTTCCTGGACCTTGGTATTTAATGATGCTTTTGAATTGTGGACAAAGTTCATGTTTTGGTTTGGAAACTTTGGATTTGGATATGTATTAGCAATCATGATGCTTTGTTTTTATGCTTTTTGTAGATTAAATTGAAGTTTTAGATAATATTTGATGATTTATGTGTTTATGACAAATAAATTATTATTAAATTTGATTATATTATATAAAAATATATATGTAAATTAAGGTGTACCTCACTTCACTAAAGCCCACGCCTTAGGTATGCCTTGTGCCTCAAGCTTCATAAGTACTTTGCGCTTTGGTACACCTTGAGCCTTTTAAAACTATGGAGATACCTTAACCCCATGCTAAGGCTAGTAAAATAACACCCCATTTTTTGCCAAAAGATTCTTTAAAGATCACTTTTGAAAGCTTTAGAGATGGAAAACTAGGTTATGAGGATGACTATCTTCTTATGCACAACTTACAACTCAATAGAATCATGTACTTAAACTAAAAACCTAGAGAACACTTAATTTGGAGAGAAATTCTAAATTTAAATTTATAAAAATACCCTTAAAAATTGGATCAAAATTAGCAAAATGGAGGACCAACATTTGAATGTTGGGGGATGGGGGAATTCTAACATCCTCCAGGGATCATTTGAATGTAAGGACATTTGAAGGGTTGTTTGGATGCTCTTCTCCAATTTTGAACAATAACCTTTATTTTCCATGTTTCTCCAAAATTGTCACCTAGCTAGTATACAATAGTAGTTATTTGAGCTCTAATTAATTACTTCACATACAATACTCGAAGATGAATTAACTATGAATTCAACTCAAGATCAACTATAATGGATAAGACCCTTGGAGGTAAGATATATCAAACTCAATGCAAAAATATAACAAAATTGTCATCTAGGCTAATACATAAACTAATATGTTACTTACATTAACACATATGAGACTCATGCTTTCTTAAATTAATATATTTTGAAGGAAACAATAGTGTCGTGAATCATGGATGTCATTATCATGATTAAGGGAATCATTTTCACATGACATTGACTTGGAGAAGCAAGTAAACTCTTGACTATCTATTGTAGAAGTCCAACAATGGAAAGTTCAAAAATAAAAGATAGTTGTATCCACAAATTTCTTATCCTTAAATTTAGTGACAAATAGAAAGAGAATGGACTAAGCAAAAGCTATATTAAATAAATAAAATGATGGACCGATTCTACTAGTATGATCTCTTCCTAAAAAAGAAAAAGAAAAAAAAATCTCCTAATTCAAGAGAGGAAAGTGTTTTTGGTTGGACTCAGAGTTTAATGAAGAGCAATTCCTAATAAATTAGTAGTAATTCTTTATTTTATCTTATTTTTATTTTTTGGAAAGCAAATAGAAAATCATATAGATATTTGTCTTAGAAGGCTTGATATTCCAATGAAAATGAGAGAATAGAATTTTGGGTGCCTTGATGTCTTGTTGTGCTTCAATCTAATTCCTTCATAGTATTGTGAGCTATTGCTAGAATTTGTTCTAAACTCATAATATTTTGCTTTCCAAATCCTTTAAATAATTAAAGGAAAACTTCTCTATTTGCTTTAGGGTGCTTGTTTTTTTAACTTTTTACTGAAAGCAATTTGCTTTCAGACTTTAGGCTGTTTGAAGGAAAACTTTAGGTTGTTTGTTTTTCTATTTTTTCATGACCTATTATAATCTTTAGGTAAATAGAAAAATCCAAAATGTTTAGCTTTTTCTAAATGAAAAAAATAACATATTGGTTTTTCTTTATTTTTTAATACTTAATATAAATAAAATATTGCAAAAACAAACAATCTATTCCTTAGCACTATTAAGTAATATTTAATTTTATGTTCTATTTAGAATTAAGTAAAGAAAAAGAAAAGAAAAAAAAAAAACAAACACCACCTAAGTTGGAGTTTGGAGTTTTTAGTTTGTGAGAAATAACAATATTCCTTGTATATGAAAATTTTATTCGAAATTTGATTGTTTGGCTTTTAATTTGGACTTCTTTTTAGGAAATATATAATAAGTGTTCTATTGATTATTTTGAGAATTACTTCAAGTGCTTGTCTAGGAAGCACTTCAAAACTATATTAAGGCATTAGTTGGCACTTTCGTTCTTTTCCAAACCACCCAAAAGCAAATGTGCACTTGTGAAGTTATAGCTATGTCCATCAAGGCATATTGCATGATAGTGTAGATCATGGTTTTGACATGATTTCCAACTATAAACAACTTATCACATACAATTTTTTTTTCATTACTTTTAGAGTGGGTATTATTATTATTATTATTATTATTATTATTATTATTATTATTATTATTTGTTTTTAGTATTTGTTCATATGGCATTTTGAGTTTGAGATATTGGAGAAAACTATTTTGATCCGGAACTTGTGACCAAGCTTGAAAGAAAATTATCAATCAAGTATATAAAATCAGATTTGAGTACTTTATACTTAAATTTAAATTTAACATATCCTTATTAACATGTCAAATTTTTTTTATTCTCTTTTGCACTTCTTGATACAACCAAATTTTGTATCTTATTTTTGTTTTATAAAATATAAATTTTATCCTTTTATAATATTTCAATAATCTAATTTTCAATTACATTTGTATAAGAGTACGTATAGATACATTTTTACCATTACAATTTACAAATCACAAAAGAAATTACTCCTATGAATAAGAACATTATGTTGAGTCACTTTTAAACCTTTTTACATATTAATATTATTTCATCTAAACCCAAAAAAATGCCATCAAAATTGATATTTCGAGAAAGAAAAATAACATAGATAAACCCATATCCAAAAAATTAACATTTGATTTATAGAAACAAAAACAACATACATGGATGCACAATTATGGATTTCGATGAACATTTGTAGAAGGAGAGAAACTTAGCTGCTCTTTTAATTTTGTGTCCTATTCATTATAAAATTCTGAGTTGTGTAAAAATTAATAGAAGAAACAACTGTCGATGTCTAAAACAAATTCTAACAGTGGAAGAAACTTTGATCAATCAACTTCTGCAATGTTAGAAAATGTTTGAATTAGAGTTGAGAAACCAAACCTCCACTGCTGCTACATCAAGGTCATCGCAAAGTGAAACTAGTATATATGGTTTAGCTAGTCAGCTTTATGTGTTATATGTGCAGGGGGATGAATATGTAAAAATGGAAATGTCTTTGAGGCTCTGAACACAAATGGATTTTATCTCATTTAAATTACATTTGACCATAGACATAAAAGGCAATAGAATTTGCTTGGGATTAAGTTTGGGGTCCACGTATTTTCCATTATACAACTACTTCTTTTCTTTTTTTTTTTTTTTTTTTTTTGTTTCTAAAACTAATAGAAATGAATGCATTCCACTTATTTATTTCCAAATTTGAAAGCTTTAGCTTATGTTTGGTTCTTGGAAAGTACTAAGGTAAAAAAAAATATTAAGGAAAATGATTTTCTCATGTTTGGTTTTATGATGAAAAATGCGAAAGAAAGTTAAATATAATTAAAATTATTTAAAAAAAATTATATATTTTTAAATTATTTAATATATATATATATATAGAAGAGAAATCCATAAAAATTATATTTTTAAATTATTTAATCTATATATATATAAAAGAGAAATCCATAAAAAAAAGGTTTGAAATAACATATAAAAATAATTTATTGACTTTAAAACTATTTTTAATTTTCTTTCACTTTTTATTTCCTTCTACTTTTTCTCTCTATTTTCTCTCCCTTACATCTTGCTTCAAACTTTCTAGGAACCAAACATAGTATTAAAAGAGAGACAAAACACAAGAAGAGTAAAAAGAATAAAGAAAGAATTAACAGGAAAACTCAAAATCAATTAGGAGGTGAATTCTTTCATATTTCCTTTTTCATGTATATATTTTAAATTTTTTTTTCAAAAATCAACATATGTATAGATTGATTGGAAATCGGTAGTAATAGTTGCTTCTTGAAAGAGTGATACAGGATGTTTGATAAAACTTAAAACTTATTACATAATGAAATAAGCTTTCTCCAAGTTAAATTATTTTTAAGTTGTTGACTTGAAACTTTTATTTGATTTTTTACTTTTAGGTATTAAGTTTGTTTGTAAAGTTAAGTTAAAACTAATTCTAAATAATCAAATTGACATATTTATCTTCATTAATTTTCATTAATCTTAAATAATAAATTTGTTTGTTAAACATCCATATTTAAAATATTATAAATAAATAAAATGACTACAAAATATTGACTATAAAAAATGTATCATGGATTAGAGTCATTGTTATAAAATATTTGCCATTGGATGTGAGTAAATGAGAGAAAAAAAATTTTGAGATTAAAAATAAGGATACTAATTTGAGCTATTTTTAACAAGTTATGTTATAATTAAGTTATTTTATCATACGCGTTTAATTTACTTAATGAATTAATTCAAGTTATTAAGTTGATTTACTAAACACCTTCATACAAATTAAATTATTTTCATATTGATTAAAATTGTATATGCCAATTTTTTTTATTTTTATACGTGGATTCTCTAAATAAGATATTTTAAGAAAACAATTAACACACAAAGACTCCAAGATTATGTTTGGTTCCTAAAAAATTTGATGAAAATGGGAAGAAAAGAAAATTTTCCTTATTCCTTATTTTCTAGATTCCTAATACTTCTCTTTCCAAATCCTTTAACTAATTAAAGGAGTTTATCTATTTGCATTTAGGTTGAAGTTTGGAGTTTTCAATTTGCATTAGAAACAAATCTTGAGTAGATTGAATTAAAATAAGTGTTTATTGCTTGTTTTGGGAATTAATTCAAGTGCTTGCAGGAGGCACTCCAAGTGCTTTTTCAAACTTGTATTCAAATTTTGCCACAACACATCAGTGTTTTTTCAAAGCAGAGATTTGTATTTATGTATTAGTTGGCACTTTCAGGCTTTTCAACCACAAGTAATGCGCTCTTCTGAAGTTATAGCCCAGTCCATCAAGGCATATTGCATGATAATATAGATCATGGTTTTGACATGATTTAGACCTATAAATTGATTATCACATATATTTTTTTTTTCACTTTTAGTATGGAGATTATTTTTGTTTTGTTTTTAGTTTTTGTTCATATATGATGACATTTTGAGTTTGAGATATTGGAGAAAACTATTTTGATTAAGAACTTCTAACCACCAACCTGGGTAGAATAAAAATAAAATTATGAGTGACATGTATACTCAATTTTGCAAAAACTATTTATTCAGACCTTCTAACCACCAGCTTGGGTAGAATAAAATTTAAATTTAAAATCTCCTCATTAACATGTCAAAACAGTCAGAGCCTGTTCCAGTCTGGTCAGCGATATTGAAACAGTCAGAGCCTGATCCAGTCTGGTCAGCGATATTGATTTATACTCTCATTTACATCCGATGTGAGATTCTTATATACTCTCATTGGATGCGAACACGACATTGATTGGAAAAAAAAAAAGGGAAAATTCCTTCGGGTGAGTACATGTTCAATCAATCTGATATATTCAGACTTTCGACTGGATGTGATTTCAAAGGCAGGTTTCACGATTCAAAGTAACAAATTCTCCAATGAGATTAACGTACGCTGTCGTTATGAATTCACACCTATTTTGGTGGGACGCACTGTTTGCCTACATTATTGACGGTTATTTCTATATGAACGGAATTTCAAATATTTGAAAAAAGGCAAAGTTAACGTTAACTGAACAATCATGCCCTCATTTCTTTTGGAGCCATCCTCTAAAACTGACATTTCTTTCTTTTGATCTGATAAGTCGTTCTCTACATCCTATCACACAGAGAGGATCATCGGCATCGTAGTACTGATTTCTTCTTCAAGGTTTTACCAACCCCACCTTTAGTATCATCTTTCCTTTCTCTTTTAGTTATAACTTCCTCTTCTCTTATGGGTTTGAGAATAAAATGTTGGAAATTATTGGTAGATAGAGTTTTGAATCTTTGGTTTTTCATTAATTGGGACCTAACTATTAGGCTTAGTTTAGTGATGCATTTTCGCTTATTTGAAACCAAACAACATGAATATGAGTACGAGATTCACAATTTGGATTTTTTTCTTTTTTTGATTTTCTTGGCAACCAAACAAGAAAGATGGAATCGGAATCACCCAGATTTCTTGAACCCATTTTTTTGTTATCCTCATGGGATAATTTGATTTTTTGTTTCACATTTCTGTCTGGAGTTCCATGGCATTGTCTTCATATATCTTTATCTATCTGATTCAGATCTCTCTGAGAAGAAACAAATTCAAAAGGAAACCAAGAATCCAGGGACTTTGACCCTTTATCTCAATCTGTGAAGGGTGCACTTCTTTTTCTTTTACAATCCAATGGGTTCCCATATTTTCTTTCAATGTTCTTTTATTGAATCATTCTCAATCTGCTTATGAATTTTCCAAAAATTTCACAGGTGGATCTAGAAACAGTTGCAGAAATGAATGATCTCATGACAAAATCGTTCTTAAGTTATGTGGAACTAAAGAAACAAGCAGAGATGGATCTTGAAGCAGAAGCAGAAGCAGACATAGAAATAGGCAAACTCAAGCCTAAAGATGAAGAGAACCTCTCTCAGTTCTTTGAAGAAGTGGCCGCAATCAAGACTGTCATGGAAGAGATTACTAATCTCGTCCGTGATCTTCACAACCTGAATGAAGAGACTAAATCAACTCACAGCGCTAAGGTTCTTCGTGGCCTAAGAGACCGCATGGACTCTAATGCACTCACTATTCTTCGCAAGGCCAAAGTTGTGAAGGCAAGACTAGAAGCTATAGACAAATCAAATGTAAGAAACCGCAGAATATCAGAAGCATATAGAGAAGGAAGTCCAGTTGATAGGACGAGAATATCAGTCACAAATGGATTGAGAAGTAAGCTTAGGGACATGATGAATGATTTCAATTCACTGCGGGAGAGGATCTTATGGGATCATAGAGAAACTCTCAAGAGAAGGTACTATAATGCCACTGGAAGTGAAGCAAGCGAGGAAGTGGTGGAGAAAATGATGACAGGAAGCGTACAAATAGAAGCATTTGAAGGAAAAACAGGAGGGGATTTGGTGAACAGAGAGAGGAATGAAGCCTTGAGGGAGATTCAGAGAAGCTTGGATAAGCTTCGTCAAGTATTCCTTGACATGGCTGTTTTGGTTGAGAGTCAAGGCGAGAAGATGGATGATATAGAGGAGAATGTGGCAATTGCAGGGAACTTCATCAGTGGTGGAACCAATAGTCTTGTCTATGCCAAGCAGATGAAGAAGGGGAAGAAATGGGTGTATTGGGTTTGGGCTGTGGGGCTCATCATATTGCTGGTGTGCTTCATTTCAATGCTCACTTCTTAAAAGGAATCTGAAAAAAAAATTTCATGTGTGATCGACCTTTCCTGAGGTCAAGGACTCTGCTGATGGCTTCCAAACCTGTTCAATACATTTTGGGAATGCACATTCAGATACATTTACGAAACTATTTGTTTTGTTTATTTACTAAATAGAGAATCTAAAGCCAATTCGGAATTTAAAACCCGTTATATTTTTATTCACATGACGTGAGATTCCTATATAGCTGAAAAGGGATTCTAAAGTCGTTTTTACCGGATAAGGATGATAAAGTTATGAAAGATAATTGGGCTGAAGTTCTAAAGAAAGAAGAATGGTCACTCTATAATTACAATTATTAATAAATATTGCAAACAAAACTATAATATATTCTTTACAAAAAAAAAATTGTAATATTTATATTTAAATAATAAAAGTAAAATAATATATATATATTATTTAAAAATAACTTATTTTTGTTCTTGAAAATAAAAAACTAAAAATAGTTTTCTAGTTGATAAATATATTTTTTTTATTGTAAAAAATAAAAAATTATTCTCGAAAACAGTTATCAAATAGACCCTAATACAAAGCAAGTGGACCTCATATATAATCTATACAAATGAATTAGATTATGGTGCTAAGCAATGATCAATATTGAGTTGCACATACGACACAACCTAATTGATGGTACCTTTTGGATGGGTACATACAAAAAGGTACCATTCACTGATGTAATATGACTCTAAATTATTATGTAATTAACTTATCTCTAGAAAATCACTAGAAGAAAATTTTAAATGCATTGAATATAATATTATAAATCAAATATATAAGTTCTTGCATTTATCATTAGTTTAAAAAAATGTTCTGGTTATGTTTATGTGTGCTGATGGGGAACAACCAGCTAAGAAATTGCAATATCAAAATTTTTAAGATATAAAGAAATACCTTATTTCATTTAAGACATATTCCACCAAACTATGAGGCTATGTTTGGTTCTTGAAAAGCTTGAAGGAAAATGTAAGGGAAAGAAAATAAATGGAAAAAATATAAAGAAATAAAAAGTAAAGAAAAATAAAAAATATATTTAAGTCAATAAATTATTTTTATATACTACTTCAAACATTTTTTACTTATTTAATTCTACTATATAAAGATGAAATAATTTGAAAATATACAAATTTCTTAATAATTTTAATTATATTGACCTTTCTTTAATTATATTGAAGAAAATAATTTTTCTTCATATTTTTTTTCTTAATATTTTTCAGAAACCAAACATAGCCTTAACTTCCTACAAACAAACTCAAAATACAATTTTTTTTTTTCAAATAAAGAAAATATTATGTAGCTTAATATCCTAATAGACATAAAATATGTAATAATTTTGATAATATCATTTGCATCATTAGTTATTCTTTGAGTCACCTTCAGCTTTTAACTTTCCTAATATCAATTATTAATGCATTCCAATGCAAACCTTAAATTGAAAAAAAAAATGATTTGGATTCATTTCCATTGAGCTTAAGAAAGCATTATACTAACTACTAGGATTCTAACGGATAATAATTTCTATTTTTTTCATTTCATAGTAAGATAAGAAAACCTTACAATTGTAATTGAATGCAGGTTGGTAGCATGGATAATCGTACAACTCCGTTATCATTAGATTGATTAAAATCGGTAGTAATAATTGCTTGTTGAAATAGTGATAGAAGATGTTTGATAAAACTTATTCTTATTACTTAAGTAACTTAAGTTTTCTTCAGGTTAAATTATTTTTAAGTTGTTGACTTAAAACTTTTACTTGATTTTTACTTTAAGAATTAATATTGTTGGTAAAGTTAAGTTAAAATTAATTCTAAATGATTAAATTGATATATTTACCCTCATTAATTTTAACTAATATTTATTTTTATTAATCTTAAATAGTAAATTTGCTTATTAAACATCTATATTTAAAGTATTATTTATATATATATATATATATATATATATATATATATATATATATAATAACTATAAAATATTAATTATAGAAAATTTACCATGTATTTAGTGTCATGGTTATAAAATATCTGTCATTAGATGTGAGCGAGGATTTTTTTTTTTTTTTGAGATTAAGAATAAGCTAATTAATTTGAATTAATATTTAAAGTTATTTCTAACTTTAAGTTATGCTATAATTAAGTTAGGTTACTAGATATGTTTAATCTACTTAATGATTTAAATTAAATTATTAAATTATATTAAGTCATTAAATTGATTTACCTTGCATCTTCAAACAAATGAGATTATTACAAATTGATTAAAATTGTATATGCCAAATTTTTTATTTTTATATGTGGATTCCCTAAACAAGATATTTTAAGAAAACAATCACAAAGACTCCAATACTATGTTTGGTTCCTAAAAATTTTGATGGAAAATGGAAGGGGAAGAAAATTTCGCTCTTTCCTTCCGTCTTATGAGGTAGTAGTACTAGAAAATTTCTAGATTCCTAATACTTCTCTATCCAAACCCTTTAACTAATTAAAGGAATTCTATCTATTTGCATTTAAGTAGAAGTCTGGAGTTTTCAATTTACATTAGAAACAAATCTTCAGAATTAAAATAAAGAGACTGCAATAGAGAAAGAAAGGAGAAATAGCAGTATCTTGGTATATGAATATCTTATTAAAATTAAAATAAGTGTTTATTGCTTGTTTTAGAAATTAATTCAAGTGCTGCAAGTTCTTTTCAAACTTGTATTCAAATTTCTGCCATAATACATGATGCGACTCACGGTAGCTTAGCTTTAAAGGCGTATCAACAAAATTTATACCTTAAATACTATTACTAAAGTAGCCAAGCTACTATAGCATAGTGGTTCTAGGATCGTTCACTGGGAAGGGTTTTCGCAAACACTAGTGATATTCAAATTAGGAAAATAAGTGATTTTCTTATGGATGTTAGTTTTAAAAGAAGATGTAAATGCTTTAGAGAGATTTAAACTAATCTAAGCTAACATTAAAGACTAAAATGAAAGGGTGTAAAAACAAGTTTCTCAAAGATAGGATAGCTATACTCTGGCTCTTATGCAAATTGGAAATCTCAGGATAGGCTCCTCGCGTTGGGGTTGCAACTATGGTGATGCTTGCTTCCTGAACCGGTATGGATTTAGCAAATCAAGTTTTAATCCTTTAAAATGGCAAAACAGATGGTAGTGAATTTCATCAATGGTTATTCACCTTAGACTTCCTTTGAATGGCTCGTAAGAGATAACTAATGGTCTAAAGCCAAAAGCTTACCAAATATTGGCAACTCAAAGTCATTCCAGGTGATAAACTCATATTTCAAAGAACCATTGATTGAAATTGGTTCTAACGGATTAATGCAAAACTTGGAATTGAAAACCTCACCTTCCAATAGCTCGTAGGAGATAACTAATGGATAGAAATCCAAAAGCTTATCAAGTATTGGCCGTTGGAAGTTGTCCAAAGGAAATAAAAACCGAACTTTGCATTAATGAACCATTAATGAAAAACGACTACCTTACCTTCCAGGTGCGAGAAATTTCCATGGGATTGCATCCAAGCCATCACATGACATCCATACTTTGAGAAACTAAAAGTTTTAGCCAATCATCCTCTGAGGAAAAGCCCTCAGAGGCTGTTTGGCTACTAAGAAAATAGAAACGGGGAAGAACAGGAGAAGAGAGAAAAACAGAGCTTTATATATTTCTAACTTAATGTACAGAGGATCGATCCCCCAATTCCCCCATATATTTTGGAGGTGTTGTGCACCTCTATATATAGCAAAATTACAAGATAAAGCCTTATGTCGGCTGAATACAAGGTTACAAAAGGAATTTACACGAGAAAATATCAAGCTAAAAATATCTGGGAAGTCGGTGGTGCGTGCGTGGAGAAACAGAGGATTCAAAGGAATTTCGCAAGGTGCCTAAATCCTCCTTGCGAAATTTTCGCAAGGTGGGTCTTCATGGTGCGAAATGGCAAAATTTCGCACCATGAAGAAAATCCCCTTGCGAAATTGGTCATTTGACATGATGCAGTTGTCTTCCGAAGGCCATATCTTCCTCATTTCAGCTCCAAATCATACACGGTTTAAAGCGTTGGATTCTTGACTTCCTAAGCTTTCAAATGGTATATAGCATGCAAAAAATGGACTTTGGGAAGTGCTCTAAAAGTGTAAAATAAGACTGCAGCTGTTTTCTTCACTCTGTTTTCTTCACTCTATTTTCCTCTTCTCCATTGCTTGTGCTCGTGTTTCCACTTGAAATTCAAGCCTGTAAACGTCCAAAATCCTTGCTTAACTCGCCCAAGTAGCTCCTCCAACAATTGGCATGCTTGAATTGGTTCATAAGCTGATAAAAACATGTAAACTTGCCACAAAATGGTTAAAACCAATTACTAAGGACCTTAATGAATTAATTGGGTTAAATGAATATGATTACTACTCAAAGGTGCTTAAAACCATTATTATTAGGTCTACAAAATAACACTTTTTGGTAGTAATCAATACATCAGTGTTTTTTAAAATCAGAGAACCGTATTTAGGTCTTCTCAAAACCACTCCCACAAGTAAACGTAAGTCATAGGCCAGTGCATCATCACATGATTTCCAACTATGCATTGATTATCACATACATTTTCTTTCTACACTTTTTATATGATAATCATAATCGAGAGTTTGAATTTCCTTATGGTACTCCCCCTGAAGTTCAGACTCAGATGAAAAATACATCGAATCTTCATGAAACACCACATCCATTGTAATATACATTTGTCGAGTTGGAGGATGGTAACATCGATATCCTTTTTTGTGCAATGCATATCCAACAAACACACATTGTAATGCATGAAAAGTTAACTTGGTGCTTTGGTGCTTGTGTAGATGCACAAATGCCACGCAACCAAAAACACGAGGTAGATTTGGGACGGTTAGGGCAACTATGGCATTAGTAAGAACTTGGAGTGGTGTTTGAAAGTTAATTGAGCTAGAAGGTACTCGATTGATCAAGTATGCGGCAGATGTGATTGCTTCTCCCCAATAAGATATCGGTGTTTTTGCTGCTATCAAGGAAGCACGAACAACCTCTAACAAGTGCTGATTTTTTCGTTCAGCGACTCCATTTTGCTGGGGTGTATTGGAACAAGTAGTTTGATGAATGATGCCATGTCCCTCCAAATACTTTTGAAGATCAGAACTTTGATATTCTCCACCATTATCACTACGCAGAACCCGAACCTTTGCATTGTACTAATTTTCAATCACTTTATGAAATTTTTGAAACAACAAGTTCACTTCATCTTTGGTCTTCATCAAGCATAACCATGTCATTCTGGTACAATCATCAATAAAAGTAACAAACCAACGTGAGCTACTCAAAGTTAGGACTTTGGATGGGCCCCAAACATCAGAATGTATAACCATAAAAGGAAACTGACTTTTATTTAAAATTAACGGAAATGAAGCACGATGGCTTTTAGCCAATTCAGAAATATCACAACGGAAACCAGAAATATCACTCTTTGCAAACAAACTAGGAAACAATTTTTTTGAAAAACCAAAGGGAAGCATGTCCCAAACGTCGATGCCACAACCAAATTTCAGATTTTTTCTTCTCTCCCTCAGATTCATCTGCCATCAAGGCTTGTTGCAACTTATTTGAATCCTTTGACTGCAAGTCCAAGTAATAGAGTTTTCCCCGCTTAATACCACAACCAATTGTCTGTCTTGTTTGGATGTCCTTAATCACACAAAATTCAGGCCAAAAAATGACAATACAAGATAAGGCTGCAGTGATTTGAGAAACTGACAAAAGATTGTAATCTAAAGATGGAACAACTAAAACAGAATCCAAATTCAAAGTATCAGTAAGAGTTAAGGATCCTTCCCCAATGACTGGGGTTGTGTTACCATTGGCTGTGGAAACAATTTTTTGTGAGGAAGGTCTAAGGGTTGAAACCTGTCTAGAATCAAAAGTCATATGATCTGTAACACCAGAATCAATTATCCATGCACTGTTAATAACAGGTGTAAAAGTATTTAAAAACTTACTACCATGATTTGTAGCGGCTACCAATGCAGAGGCTTTCTCAACAACATTAGCCTCTGTTTTTATTTCGGCAATAGTTGCAGTCGAGGTTTTCTTGGAATCCTTCTTCCATTGATCATGATTATGATCATTAATAACAAAGTGTTGATAACCTAAACATGATTTAAAGATCCATGGTTCAAACCCTCGGTTCCTCATTTTTTTCTTGATCATACCAAGAGTCATTGATTTGAAATTGTGGGATATCCAGACTGGTGGGATCAGTCTTATTGCAGTGAGTGCATTTGAAGGTTGACTTATATATTAGGGCTTGTCTTAGGATGGTTGATCGCTGTCGGACTACCATAGCGACAAAATATCCAGGATTTCAGTTTCATGGCTCTGATACCATGTTCAAATTGATAAATGATAGTTTTTTTTATTTATTTTTTCATTCGTTCATGTACAGAGTATATATAGAGGGTATCGTCATTCTAAGAATGGGAAAGAATGATACAAGGAAAGAATGACATAAGGAAATAACAATTAATATCCTAATATCTCAACTTTCCTAATATCTCAATATTCATAATATCTCAACTTTCCTAATATCTAAACATTCCTAATATCTCAACACTAAATGATATAAGGAAATAATGATATAAGGAAAGCATTCCTAATATCCCAACAGATAGTTTAAACTTTTCGCAAAATTAATAACTCAACATAGTTGACAACTTGGGTTCAAGACATCCACCCATTATTTATTTGGCTTGATTTGTTGCTTTTGGTAACTCAAGTTCACCTCTATATATAGTTGGATCTAATATATATATATATAGAGTTTTAAAAGGATTTATTCATTTTTTTATATAGCAATTTTAGAATATTTGTAAATAAAGTTCTAAGTATTAACTATATCAAACAAATAAGAATTAAGGGTGTGTTTTAGAATTTTGAAATCAATTCTTAAAAAATAGTTTTTGAGAATAGTATTTAAAATAATTTTCTTATATTTTCTAGAATAAAAGTTTGTTTGGGAATTTGAAATATTTTGAAACTATTTTCTATGTTTTCAAATACTTTTTAAAAGTATTTTTTTTATAATTCATTTTAATCATTCTTTATATTTGTATAGTTATTTTTTTAAACAACTCTTGGAAACAAGTAAAAATAACTAAAAATGATTAAAATTGGTTTTAAGAAAATACCCTATTTTCATAAATAAAAAAATCCAAATTCATCATCATGGCCAGTATCCATTACTAAACTTAGTTCTACAAATGCAGCCTCATATATAGTTAATACTTTTGGCAAGGTTGGTAAAGCATTCTTGCCGTTACATATGATATGTGAGACTAGGTAGCTCATCTTAGGTGTAGGTATGTGCTAAGCGATAGATTTATCTAATAATGAAATATTACGATGCGGTGACATGGATAACTACTGAAAGTGTCAAATAGTTCACATAGTCCCCCATTTCTACATGATGGAAATTCTTTTTATCTTCTTTTAATGCAACCTACCTTGTTAGAAAGGGGTATCTCATTATTTCTCAAACAATCCTATAAAAGAGAAAGAGATTAAGAAACTGATTAGGGGAATAGGGCTGGAGTTAGGAATGAGATATAGGGGGCCAAAATGAAAGAGATTAATTTAGGGAGCAAAAATAAGTTCAAATACAAGATTTGGCTCACTAGGTGTTTTGTTTCTCTCTTAAACTGAGGTTACATAATCAAAGCAAGGTAAATTTTTTATTTTCCCGGGAGGGCATGTGCCCCCTCTGAGTCCCACTTGAATCCGCCAATGCAGGGGAACTTACAGTAAATTAGGAATTTGTTCCACTCTTCCTTCATTGAAACACTATTGTTGGATACATGTTTAAAAACAAAATGCTAGATACATCCAACAATACCCAAACCCAAGCCATGTCAAACATAATTACGTTGAACATTTCAAAGTTTCCACATAAAACAAATAGACAATAAAAGAAAACAATTCCTGACACCACTTGCCTCGTTCTAACAATAGCATTCCTCATCCTGATTTGAACCAGTAGCCTATTGGATCCCTCTAGTGGATTCAAGATAATTGGGTTTCCCAATAACCACATTTATATCCTCTATCAGCTTCTCTATAAAACCATTTTCTATAAGAAATGCCTCCTCTATAGCTGATCGAAAATCACTAGGCTTACTATCATTCAAGTCACCTTGTCCTTGGAAGCTGAACAAAAGAGGTTTTACCTAATCACATGCCCAAAAAAACAACTTTGTAATAAGTGGAGAATAATCTATGCATGAATACAACAATTTAACATTTTACTTCATTATCTATGAAGCGGTCGACCAGTTAAATGCTACCGGTTATAGTATGATGCCTTAATTAAAATTAATTAAGGTTAATAGATTAAAATTTAGAATAACTAGCATATAGTACGATAGCAGCGTTGAAATTAATTCAAGTTAATTGACAAACATTTTTCATAAGTAGGATAAAGCATCATGCGTGAATTGAATTAATTAAGGTTAACTGATTAAAAAATTTAATAACTAGGATATAGTAACTTAGCTTATGTAAATTAATTCAGGTTAATTAACTAACCTGTCTCATATGTAGGATATAGTATGATTCCTTAAGTAAAATTAATTAAGTTTAATAGATTAAAATTTAAAATAACTGGCATATTGTACGATAGCGGCCTTTAAATTAATTCAGGTTAATTGACAAACATTTTTCATAGGTAGGATATAGCATCATACGTGAATTAAATTAATTAAGGTTAATTGATTAAAATTTTTAATAACTAGGATATAGTAACATAGCTTATATAAATTAATTCAGGTTAATTAACTAACGTTTCTCATATGTAGGATATAGTATGATGCCTGAATTAAAATTAATTAAGGTCAATAGATTAAAATTTAGAATAACTAGCATATAGTACGATAGCGACCTTTAAATTAATTCAGGTTAATTGACAAACATTTTTCATAAGTAGGATATAGCATCATACGTGAATTAAATTAATTAAGTTTAATTGATTAAAATTTTTAATAACTAGGATATAGTAACATAGCTTATATAAATTAATTCAGGTTAATTAACTAACTTGTCTCATATGTAGGATATGGTATGATGCCTTAATTAAAATTAATTCACGTTAATTGATGAAAATCTATACTAAGTAGGAAATGGTATGGAAAATTAATTAAATTAATTAGGGTAAACTCCATTGAGAAATGTAAATATTATAAATCAAGTCCATATTTCCACTTTATATTTTTTAAAGTTATACATAGATCGATTTTAAATGAGTGTAATCATCAGCATTAGGCTGACTTTCCCTCCTGCTTATTATTGTTCTATTTAGTGTCACCTAATAAAATGAAGCAAAAATGGTATCTTGTGACCACCAAGTGTACCATTGTACAAGTTGTTTTCTACATGTGGCAACCTATTCAAATATCTAATTATTTCAGCAACCAACCACCTAGATATGTTAGTAGTTATTTGGAAAGCAATATTTTCTTAGGGAGCTGGAGAGTGAACGAGGTCTTCTCTTTGTTGGAGCATTGCATACAAAAAAACATCTAAAAGACAATTCTTCAGTTGAAGTTGCATCACACTTGCATTTTCCATTGTCAAGGTATGATTCTTAACTCAATAATGATTTGTTAAACAAAACCATAATACCTTTTTCAAAGTAACTACCCTCAACCTTCAAATGGATGGGGAAAATATTTCCCAAACCTATTTGTAAGTTTAATATATATATATATATATTGTTTTTAAAAAAATGAAGGTTATCATTGTCTCTAGAACATTCTTAGTAATATTCATCAGCCGACTTATTTTATTTCAAATTCATGGGGAAAGACACATGTGTGCAGTGTATATCGGTTGAATTTTTTCTCAATTGGTTGAATTTTTTCTCAACCGATTGACTTTTTTCTTTAGCTGGTAGCCACTGAAAAGTAGGAGCAATTTCAATATAAACACCAATAGGTCGACCGGTTTCAAACCAGTCGAATTGACTATGTCAACCGGTACTCACAACCTTGAAAATGGATGACGTGTGCATTATAGGTTGACTGGAATTATGCAATCGATTTATACGAAAGTGATACAATCCTTCGTTAAGGTGTTATTCCGACGATTTTTAACATGTTTTCTAAAATGTAGGTGGTGCAATCAACGATGGAGAAAACAATCAAGTAGGAATTTGAAGTGAAACTTGATGATGTCGTCCATGACGATACATATACTGGTAGGAGTTACCACTAGGATGCAAACTGTTTGAAGAGAAGGTATTGAAAGGTATTTCGGTTGAAGAAGTCTACAAATTGCAATTCAATTACATAGATGAGGCTAAAATATTTTACAACTTGTTCGCCAAAGTTACCAAATTTAGTATTCGAAAAGATGATTTGAAACAAGACAAGAATGGATATATAATATCTCGAAAGTGGGTGTGTTCCAAAGAAGGACATCGAGCGACAAAGTTTATTCAAAATGACAATCGACAGTGTGAGCCAGGATCGTTGACTAGAATTGGATGTGAAACTGCATTTCGTATTAGGTTGGATAGAAAAGTTGGAAAGTGGATTGTAAAGGAATTTAGAGGAGAGCATAATCATCATTTAGTCGATGTTATCAACACACAATTCCTTCGGTCTCATCGGATAGTAAGTAATCCAGATAAGGCACAAGTTGATGTTCTGCATAAAGTTGGTGTTAAAACAACACAAATTATGGACTATATGGTCAAACAATTAGGATGACATCAGCATGTTGGTTTCACACAAAAAGATATATGCAATCACATTGATGCAATGCATAGAATTGAAATTAAAAACGGTAATGCAGAAGCCGCTTTGACTTACTTGTGCAGAAATGTAGAAATGGATTCTTCATTTTTTTTTTTTTATAAATTCAACATCGATGAAGAAAGTCAACTAGCAAACTTGTTTTGGGCTTATTCAACTGCTCGAATGGATTATGCGTGTTTTAGAGATGTACTAGCATTTGATATAACCTATAGGACAAATGCCTATAGAAAGCCCCTAGTCATGTTGGTTGGTGTTAATCATCACCACCAAACAGTGGTATTTGGTTGTGCGCTATTGATGGATGAAAGTATTGGTACATATGAATGGGTGTTGGAGACATTTCTTATTGCAATGATGAATAAGAAACCCATATTTGGAGTAACTGATGGGGATAAAGCAATGCGAAAGACAATTTAAAAAGTCCTTCCCGATGTTTGTCGTCGCATGTGTTCATGGCATCTGCAATGAAATGCATTCACAAATGTGCATATTAAGGACTTTACAAGCATTTTTGCAAGGTGCGTGTTCATGCGAGGGAATCGGGAAGATTTCAAAAATGCTTGGCATGAAATGGTTGAAAAGTTGGGTCTTAATGGGAATCGTTGGGTCATCGAGATTCATGAAAAATGCAAAAGATAGGCTGAGACATATTTACGTGGAAATTTCTTTGAAGGGATGAGAAGCACACAAAGGTGTGAAAGTATGAATGCATATCTAAATAGATTCTTGAAAATTCATTTGCGACTGTATGAGTTTGTACAACAATTTGATAGGGCGATAATGAGAATTCGGTAAAATGAGGCAAAGGTAGAGTTTGAGTCTAACAATTCTACACCCGTTCTTTCAACCAAACTATCTATACTTGAAAATCATGTTGCGACTGTGTACACAAAGGAATCCTTTCTTAAATTTCGTGAGAAGATGAACAATGCATAGTTATTCTTTGTGGTAGGACTTGTAAGCGATGATTCAATGCGGGCATACACATTATCTAAGTTTAGACACCCAAACTTTAAATGGAAAGTCCAATTTTGGCCGAATATTATAACATTAAAATACTTATGCATGATATTTGAGTCAATTGACATCCTTTGTTGCCACATGGTTGTTGTTTTGAAGGTAGAGCATTTGGAAGTGATTCATCTTTCATCTATTTTGAAGAGGTGGACAATGTTAGCAAAAGTGCATCCAAGATCACCACCGGTGAATGAGATGGATAACGACATGGATCGGTTTGTACAATATGGTTCATTGAGTTCAATATGCAACAAACTCTCTTACTATGTGTCTGATACATCATCTTCATTTCTAGAAGTGAAGAATGAAATAGAAAATTTAACAGTGACAAAGGAGGAACTCTATAAGAGTAATTTGAATGGGAAGAAATTAGCAGTAGATGGAGCCACAAGTCCTCACCAAGTTCGTGATCCAAATATAGTGAAGACTAAAAGAAATCCAGGCAAAGTTGCAGCAAATTTTCAAAAGAGAAGACGGTGTAGTCGTTGTAAAAGAGTAGGTCACACAATTTGAAAGTGTCCAAAAGCTACAATCACTCATACTGGTAATCAGCATGATATGGTATGTAAGATTCAATAAGCATTTGTCCCAAATCCTAAGCTTTTTAGTTGTGCTTACATATATAACTAACATAATTGTTTTCATTGTATTATGAGTATGTTGCAGGAAAGTAATTTGCCTTCCCAATGTGACATTGAAATGGAAATGATGCCTTCAAAAAATTCATCAGTTGACATGTTTGCAACCTTACGTCATGTACAATAGGTTTGTTATATAACAACATAAACTTTGATAACATCTAATTCAATAGTAATTGACATCACTTAATCGTTGAAAATGCAGGCAATGCGAGCGAAGCATTTGTGGAATGACCCATCTAACATGTATATAGATTTTGGTGCACTTGTGAATGTAAACTTGGGAACTAAAAACATTTTGGACATTAATTTTAACTAATGCATTACTTAATGATTTTGCTGAAGGAATTCCAATGGAATTGGATGGGTCAATTTTAACAATGGAATGTGCATGTGTAGGTACTAGGATTTCAGCAATATGAAGAAACTATTACAACACCATGTGAAGGTGGGGATCCAAACAATACTCCAAATGAAAATGATATGAAACCTTTTGGTTATTCCTTAATAGAGTAGGGGATGGAAGCTATTAAATTAGTATTTGTATCATTTGACATTATCATTTTGGGTAATATGTACTTTTAAACCAAATATTTAGTGATAAGTCTGAATTCGGAACTAGAGTCAAGTTGATTGATAGAAATAAGTATCCTTTAGATTTATAATTTAATTGATTACAAGTGGTAAAATGATTGATCAAATGAGAAACCGATTCATTTATATCATTTTTCAAAAAATAGTTGCGCATATGAATATAATTAAAGGAAAATATGGTTAAAGTTTTACAATTATGTGGTTATGAATTACCTATAGGAAAGTAATTGATTTGATTTAATTCATATGAAATTGATAAATGTAGTGATATATGTCAATTTAGGTAGATCATAATTCGATAATTTGGAATTATAGTTTCCATCATTTTCATCCTCAAAATTGTACTTAATGGCTCAATCACCAATGTTAACTGGTTGAAAATTTTCCTCTACTGCTTATAGTTATTTATCGGCCAGCAGTCGTACGATGAAATTGCATGATTTCATTGAACAACTTAACCGATTGAGAATTGACCTCAACCGGTTGAGAAATCGCTCATGCCAGTTGTGTCAATTCCTCAACCAGTAGACACGCATCCAATAATTTCTCAACCAGTTGAGAAATTTCATCAGTCGGTCATGTGAGATCCTCAGCCAGTAAACACTGCATCCATAAGTTCATCAAACGGTTGAGAAATAGGTTCTATCGGTCATCTTAATTCCTCAACCGGTAGATACTACATTCAATGGAACCGATCGATCAGTACATATCAGTTGAAATTAAAATGCAACTGATACACACTGCCTTTACAATTCTTCAATATAATTCACACTTGTTGGCCGTTAAATATGAATCAACTAACCTATACCCCCATCGGTACTCACTATATACCCTTTGAATGCAAAGCTCTTATTACTCACTATATTATATATATATATATATATATATATATATATATATATATATTTGAAAAGCAACCCAAAGTATATAGGGAGAAAAAAACATCTAAATACCTAACAAATGTAGAAAATCATACATGTAGAAAATGAATTATGCTATTTATTACAATTTCATTTTTCCTAGCATATTTAAATCAAACGAACTAATCATGAGCCATGTATGCTCATCCAAGGTCACAACTTCCCATCAACATGACCATATGTGGGGATAGAAATGATAAATATTAGAAAAACAACAAATGTTATAATAATAATCTTTTCATTGCTCTTGTGGATGTATTTGTACAAACAATAGCCAAAATGGTTTGTTTTTCTCTGTTTCCCTCATGTAAAACTAAATCACTTGCTATTTCCCAATGTATGTTAATAGAATTACATAAGTTAGAGGCCTTCATGCAATCACCATTTTGGAATGTCTGCATATGTTTAATGACATGCACTCTACAGTCCCACCTAAGAAAAATATAAGAAAAGCAAAGCAACTTATTAAATGAATGTATAATTATAGCTTAGATAAACAATATTAATGTGAGTTATATATTCATACCAACCCATTATCTTGGGTCAGAATCGAAGGAGCCCAATCAATGGAGAGTTGGAAGACATCTTTTCCTATGTCAATAGAGTTTGAAGAATGTTTGACAAAATTCAACCTAATTTATTTTGAAAGTATTAATAATTGTGCAAGAGAAAATTAAATAAATAAAAACATATAGCTGAAAGCATACCACTATTTTGACACTTTTAAACCAAAACTCGTCTCGACTCCTTAATTGCAATGAATCCAAAATTTGGATATGACAGTTTTTAAAGTCAATGATGCAAAGATACCAATGACCAGGGAAATTGTCATGCATTGGAATAAATAACCGTAAACTTAGAAAAACAATATCTATGAGTTGGGCCATAAAATATCTACTCTATTGTAGGTGAAAACAATATCTACTCTAACTTTGATATATGCAATTAAACATTACAAATAATTATTAACCTTCTCGCAATCATCCAATTCGCCAATGTACTTACTCACGATGGATGTTTTTCTATAAAAAGAAAAAGGTTGACGACTCCCGCACAAAATCATTTGCTAATAATACAACATAACACGAACATTAGTATATTATACTTAATATGTAACTAAACAACAAAAGAAATCTGAGCTTTGAAAATGTTGTGGGAAGATAGCATCTTATACTTCATATGCCTATGAATTGCCTCTCAAAACAATTTAGCTTTGATGCTTCTATATTTATTACCTATTGTTAACCAATAACTTTAATGAATTTATTTCATTAATAAAACACTCATTTGATATAAATCAAATAGATACTTACAACATCCAACAAATTTTGTATGGGACGTAAGCATTCAAAATCTCCATGTACTCCATGTTCATGATCAAAGTCAACAAGAAGGTCACTACAACAATAATATGATAAAACATTCTTTACAGAAATGGAAAAATATGAAGGCTAAAATTGTAACAACACATCTATGAATGTTCTAGACACTACAAACCTTTTTGACAATGATTTATTGAAAACATAATCAACAACAAGAGATTGAAGTACATTGAATGATTGAGCATCCACCACGTCTTCATGAATGGACATGGGGATTGACCAAATCGAAAACAAGACATACTTATTAACTATATATTTTGTATATCAAAAATAAGAACATGGTATTAAACTATTTGTATTATACCTCTGATACTTGGCGTTTTCCCATCTTCCTTAAATTTTGTACAAAAGGGGAGACCTTGAATTACTTGGTTTCCTCTCCCTCGATGTACGTGTTTTCATGACATGCTCAGGAATACCACATAGTGCTCGTAATGGTTCCTAATATAGAAAATGTCATTAATATACATATATTTACTATGTAATGGTTAAGTAGTTGTAAAGAAAATAATTTTTTTTTATATTATATATATACTTTTCCATAATCTTTTCTAGTTCTTTTGATGGGAAGTGGTAAAATATATACATTTTCATCGGGAATGATATGCACTTCAATTGATATAACACATGCATCTTTATTCTTTCCATTCAAGTCCTTAGTGCATTACTTGTCAATTGACAAAGTGTGAACATAATTTTCATTTCCTTTCTTATTGTCCTTCTCTTCCAAACTTCTCTCGCATGAGAGAATGTCACTCTTCGTTCCCTCCTCGTGCTCTCTCAAAGGTTTTTCTCTTGACCCAAGGAAGAGTTCTTTCAATGTTGTATATTTCTCCTCAAATTTAGTAAAAACTTTTTCACAACTACTACTACTTGCAACATGACACAAATCAATTACATGCGTCTTTAATTGTTGAAAGGTTTTATCCATCTTCATTAAGCTCCCACCATCAACCTAATGATATATAGGAACTTGATTAATAGCACCATAATACAAGGGTTCACTACTAATATTTATACTTACTATGAATATTGTAAAACTTACTCGTTTAATAACATCTTTGTTTGGATGGATTTCAAATTTCTCATCCTCCTCATTCTCCTCCTCCATTGTCATCTCATTTTCATCAACGCAATCCCTTATCTCATTTTGTATCACCCATATGTTCACCTCCAATATATTCATCAATATCTCACACATATTCTATTTAAAATCACTAAAAAAAAAACAAATATTAAACGACTTTCAAAACTATAACTTACATTGTCATTTGCATATCCACCGAGTTTTTACAATCTTCGTTTCATATTCAGTACTTCATCATCTCCCCAAACAGTAATTCGAGGAGAAGGTTGAGTATATAGCGGTGGAAATTTCTCTTTGAACAATATATGCTTGTGGTAGAATAATTGCAATTATATGTTACATAGATATATAGTTAGTTCACAAAAATTATTATAACAAATTTGAAATTCACTATGGTGTAAATTATGTACAAGGACATTACCATAAAAAACAATAAGCAACCAGAAACCCCACTTTGTTGTTTCCTCTTAAACTCTTCGATCTCATGCACAAGATAAGACAATACAAATTCATCCCAATTCATCTTCTTTATTGAACTGCAAGATGTAAGAAAGAACGTTTCACAAAAAGCTTCATTGTTGGGCACAATAATGCACCCAACACAAATAATACAAAACGAACTTTGAAATCGTTTCCACCTTCTTTATCCTCCCTAATTTAATTTTCTAACATCACTAATGACAATTGTCCCTTTTTATCACAATATTTTTTTTACATAAATCATTCTTATTGCTAACATCTTTGTTTATGTCAATCTTCAACCCTTTTGCCCTCAATCCCATAATAAATTCAACATCAATTAAGGATAATTTGATACAAGTATTATACAATCTAACATATAAGTGTTCAAATTGAAACTATTTATCAACCAAAGACATAATCCATGATCAATTTTCCTACATTGAAGTTGTAAGAGGCTACCAAATCCTATTTCTTGTATGGCTGTGTTTTGCTTTGGTTCTAATTCTTCAATAACTCTAATCACTTGCTTGGGTGAGCATCGAGTCTGAAGATATAACTGAAAAGATACATGAACATAAAACATGTTTACATTAATATAAATTGCAACAAATACATAAGTAATGAAATTTTTTATTCATTTCAAAAAATTTACCTTTGGACCCACACCCTTTTGAAGTGAATATTGTTTTGAACTTTCTTTTGACTTTGCCATGAAATCTTCTTTTTCTACTTTTGAAAGTGCATTCCACTTCTTGCTCAATTTTTTCTTCAACTACATTAATTTGTCACTTACTTTAAATTTTAATTTTAAAATTTCATTATATTAGCCACAACAATAATACTCCTTACATCATCATTTATCTTCACTCCTTTATCCTTCTCTTTCATCACGACCAATTGATCGTTACTACAAAACAATTTTAAACAAATATAACTATAATTACCACAAAAAAATAAAAATAAAAAACATATTCTTTTACATATTTCTATTTTCCCTTACTAGTAATGTATCCAAGCTCCAATAGGTCTCTTTGGATTTCTAACAACTTCAACACTATCGTGCTCGCTCCTAAAAATTAAATCAAATCATTTAAGTCAATTTTTATAATATGATTTCAAATATAATAAATCAAATATACTTCTACCACCACATGATCTCAACATAAGTTTTTTTCACATTTCAATAAATTTTATATTCATATCTTACTACAATCAATCAAATGCCAAATAAAATACAAATATCATTACCATTACAAAATCCTCTCTAAATCTCTCTACATTTTTAATGGTGACAAAATTAGCATATAAATTATTATCAATGTTTAATTATGGATCTAACCACATTATTTTTCATTAATGTGATCAATCCATAAATCTAACAAAAAAACATGAAATATAATGGATACAACCTTGTAAAACACATTATCAACACTCACATTTTTTTTTCTTAATATAGAACTCGAAAAATAATTACGACACAACCGTCTTTTGAGAACTCAACCTCTAGGATATAAAACTCTTTCCCATTGTTGAATATGATAAGAAAATTGGAATAACCTAAATTAATTTTTGTGAAGGTTTTCAATTAGACATATTTCATGTTTGTTGCATGTTAATATAAAGGTTATATATATATATATATATTTTGTTTATAGGTCGCAAAAGATACTCATGATTTTCCAAGAGAAGAGAAATGTTATGTTAAAGCAAGCGATTCCAAAAACTATGAAGATTACATAAATGAACTCATTAGAAGGTTGAACTAGGTATTTGTGGATTATATTTTTTCTTAATAGTCTTTGCACCAATGTTTGCTCTTATGTTGACAAAATTAACAATTCTTATTGAAATATATTGATATAGTTAACAAATTTTTATGCAATTATTGTACATAAATAGTAACATTAATTGTTTGTAATGAGTTATTGTCTATCAATATTTGGAAGTACTTTAATTAGAATAATCCAATTTAGTTTTATGACTTACAATTATTTTTTCTTCTATTTAATTGTATAGGGAAATATATTATTTTAATAACAAAGTGGAAATATTATTTTTAATATAAAATGTTCAAAGATGATGCTTCCATTAGCGCCATTGTTAACATGAATAAAAAATGACGCTTCTAGAAGTATCATTGATGAAATTAATCAAAGATAGTGTATCTATAGGTGTGAAGGTTGGAAATTTTGTAAAAATTATTTTAATGAAAATGTTCAAAGATGATGCTTCGAAAAATGTCATTGTTATCATTATTCAAAGATGACACTATAAAAAGTATCATGGAAAGGATTAATCAAAGATGACACTTTCTAGAAGTGATTAAAACATATAGTGATAGGCTAGAGGATGACTCTCTAGAGTCATTTTTACCTTTCTTGACGTGTAAAAAAACTCATTATTTTTCTTTTTTCTTGTAATGATTCTAAAATTACTCTCCTACATGTTGCCTTTGTTAGGGTAGAGCCTATAAAATTAGTGATATGATGTAGCATTTTGATTTCATTATATATAATATCAATTTTACTTCATTATCATACGAATTATGACATATTTGAGTGTTTTGACCTAATTATTTATATTATTCATGACTTGAATGTATTAGGAGTTATATGGAAGATTCAAGTCATAGATTCCTTACAAGTTAATGAGTTAGTTCAGTGCTAATTCATAGACTTAAGCAATTTATTAGAAGTTGTAGTGCACCTCTTAACTGGTGGAATGACTTATATATCTTAGCCATTGAGATGAGTTTCTCATAGTCAGTGTATTAATTTGTATGGTTATACATTGAACATGACTTAATGAGAGTTATGACTAATGTATATCGAGCTATGACTAATGGCTATCAAGTTTTTATGACTTCTCAAAGCTACTATGTTGCATGGTCCTCAAATTTAAGAGAAAATTATGTTGATGCTAAGGTTATCAATTACTTTGACTTACAAGTGATGTCTTAGAGTGATCATATACTCCTTTTGGATTAGGTGACTAGTGGTTTAGATAGGTAGCAACAATTATTCTGAATAGAAACACCATGATATTTTATGGATTTGAGATAGTATATCTACTCAAGTGATTTTGAGGATTTCATGATTATGTAGTCTATGACCATGGTAATTCACATAATAAATTCAATATATGCCCTTTGTAAATAGGTGCATGTTAATTGATTATGATATAAAAGGATATAAGAATCAAGGATTGAGAGATAATCTTGAAAGTTTGATAGCTACTGCCTTGTTGGATTACAAACATCAATTCATGAGAAACTTACATGTAATAGATAGTAGGTCATTAACCCGAGTTTTCTATCTCGATCTAATATCATAGGGTATTGGATTGCAGTTGAGTCTCTTTAGTGGATACTAAATTAGATAGTAAGTTATGGACCCAAGTTTTTTATCTTGATCTAATATCATAGTGTATAGGAGTACAGTTGACTCTCTTTGGTGAATATTGAGTCAAATTCAAAATTGGATTATGAGGGAGTCAATATTTTTCTATGAATCCTTGTGGTCTCCACTCGAGCTCATTATTTATAGTAGCAATTTATTTGAAGGAGTATTTTTTAGCATTAAATATAAGTGTGCATAAGAGTAATTTTGTGTAAGCATAAGGTTGCATACGGACTTATAATAAATTACTTATATTTGGGTTTTATTTTGGGATATTTAATTAATTAGAACTCCTTATACTAATTAATTAAATAAGACCCATTGAGCTAGATTAAGTTACTTAGCTCATGGCATGTGCCTTAGTTGATTAAACCTAATTACAAGTCTATATAAATCATTATTAGGTTTTAAGGTTGAACTAATAGATCTTCTTACACAATTGGAGAGAAACCCTAGCCACTCTAGATAGAAGCCTACACATCTCTATTTCCAAGATTTAAGAGAGAATTATCACATGGAAGATCATGAGGTCTTCAAGAGAGTCTTTTGTATTCAAGAACTTTTATTACAACTTGAAAAAGAATTTTAGAACATCCAAATCCAAAGGTATGAGTTTCTAACACCTTAGAAGTTTTAATGCCTACTATTTCCATTGTGCCTATGATCTTAGATACATGCACCCCTTTTTGAGATCAAAGGCTTCCATTAAGTTTTAGATCCAACAGCCCTTAAGTGGAGGCATTGTAAGGAACCATTGAATATCCAAGATCAAGAAGGAAAGTACAAAAAAAAAAAAAAAAAACCCTTGAACATGAACAAATTTTTTACTACAAAGGTAACAACCCTTGGGTGGCTTGAGTTGTTTGTTTTTGTGCTTTCAGTGTCTTGAGACACTTCACTATGTGCACATATTATTCAAAATAGTTGCAATGCAATAAAACTAGTGAAAATTTGAGTATATGTGGGGTCCCATAGAATTGAGTGATTGGATAGAGTATTTAATGCTTTTAAAAATCGTCAATATTTAATTTCTAACATACAGTTGGGCTTGGTAGAGACCTAGTAAATTATGATGCTTACCTCACAAATCCTTGTCACTTCATATAAGCGTCCCTAAATAATTCATGTTTTCATTTCCTTGGCACTTTGTAAAGCGTCATTTTCCAACATCCTATATATACCCATTTTTTAAATTTCATTCATACTACCAAATAGCATATCTATCAAGCTCCTTTTCACACCCACCAAATAAATCAAGCTTCCCTTCACCTTGACAAGAATTCTTACACCTCAATAAGGTACCAAAGATCTACAAACAAGGTTTTTTCACATCGGCACCTACACTAGTGGTGATTTGCAAACGATCTTTCCTTTTCACACTGCTCTTAAACACATCATTTGACTTTGTCAAACCTTGACACAACTTCTTCTCAGCTCTTTCCATTTAACACTTCTATCCTCATTACAACTCTTCTTCATTCTTTGTATCTCCTTTCACTATATATATATATATATATATATATATATATATATATATATATAACTCTTCTTCATTCTCTGTATCTCCTTTCACTATATATATATTTTTCTCCAGCTCTATTCATCAAATCTACACTTTTTCCTTCCTTATTTCTTTATGATCACCTTAAAACTAAAGACAATTGTCTCATTTTCTATAAGATCTTAAAATTTCTATTTCCCTTAATTAGGCCAACCTTTCTCTTTTAATGCATTTGATTTATTTTTTTCTTCTTTAAATTTGTTTGCATTTTGCACATTTGGTATAATTGTTTGGGTTTTATGGAATTGCTTGTAACAAGGGAAGTTGTTGGAAAATTTGACAATTCTTGAGAAATTAATAGGTACAAGCTTGGGCTAATATCATTTTGCTCTTGCTTATGCCTTCATTTTTTTTTTTAATTTCCATTATGAAGAAAGTAGATTGTCGATGAATTACATTAGAGCCAAAAATTGTATGTTGCTTGTTTTTGAAAGGTATCTTTTCATATATCTAATGTTGGCCTTTGATTTAAATGCATTTGATGATATTATTCTTTCTTTAAAAACCATAATAGCTTGTGATAGATATTTTTTCAATGGTTTTCCATGCATTCATTCAATTATATGTTTGAGGCTAATGCTTATTTATTTGAGTCTCTCAAGGGCTTTTTTTTTTTGTGAAGGATTTTTTAGGGTTTGGTTTTTAATTTTATTTTCCTAACTTAGAAACAATTATCATATACAAATAGAAACATAACAATAGGGTTTAGAATCTTTGGAGCTATCATGGTGTTAATCTTGTTGGAGGCATCTGCCTTACATTAGATCATCAAGAAAAAACAGGGTTGAACTGCCAATGTTAACAACACTATCTATAGGACCAAGGATACACGCTTTTATAATAGCAACTTGCTATGTAAATTCTAGTTTTATTGTCCGTAATGTCCCTTTTTTTGTGTGTTTTTCACTACGTTATGTTTATGGAATTTTTTTTTTCTTGGAGTACAAGGGAAAAAGTGTTCCAAACACCTGATTCCTAGGTTCAAGTCAAAATTACTAACAAGGTATCAAAATGCAAAGATTTGAATTTACCAGGAAAATTTAATTCAATTTAATTTAATATTTTTGTTATAATTTGCTCAATCATATATTTGAAGTTCGAAAACCTTGTTTCAAAATTTACTATGCTATTTATTACATTTGTGGTAACTCTGTTCTTGGGCATTGCTTCTACTATAACTAACTACATGTGATAACTCATTTGACAGTGAGAAAGTTGTTGTAACATCTATTTTTGTCGTTGCTGCTGCGTAGGACTCATACCTCAAGTTTTGTTGGTAACAATTCAATCACCATCTTCGAAACTGAGAATGATGAAAGGATATCTAAATTTCCTTAAGGCATTATCTTAACCACTTTGTCATAGAAAAATGAATTTGTTCCACTTTATTTATTCATTTTTATTTTTTGAGTTTTGATTTTAATTATCATATTTAACTTAAAAGTGAGTAATGCTGTGATAAAAGCCAATGAGAAGGAAACCTCGGAAGTTGTTTATATGATAAGGAAACACATCCGGAAGAAACCAAGACATTGCTAGCAGAATCTTCTATTCATAGAATTAAAAGATTTGGTAAGCCACCATCAAAGGAAGAATGCTCAAATCAAGGGGTAATCGGTAGAGTTGAGAATTCCTATTTAGTTCCTTATGTTTAGGAATTTGTTTCTATCCTTCTTGAAATTTTCTCATATTTACATTATATGAATGCATCAATACTCAATGTAATATAAGAAACATTCCTTACCAATTTTTGAATTTCTGTATGGTATCAAAGCCATCATCCTTACAAACTCCATTGAAAATGGGCTCTCAAGCAGAACCAAGTCTCACTATTCAATCCTTCCACCAATGTACCAACCTCATTTCAATCAAACCGAACATCTCAATCTATCTTCTTTAGCGTTCCTAGGTTCTGCTCTTGGTGCGAAGTCTTGGTATCCTACGCCACATCACAGATGTTGGCAAACCATTAGAGTTAGTTGAATATCAAGAGGGAACATTTTCACCAAATCCAAAATATGATGCATGGATCAACAATGATGATCTCCTCATCTCATGGCTTCTGGGTGTAATAATTGAAGAAGTATTGAGTTTAATTATGGGAGTTGAATTTACATACCACGCTTAGAAGTCTTTAGAAGTAGGAAGTGCACCTAAAAGATAAGCTTGTTGCCCTCAAGAAGTGATCCCTTAGTGTTGAAGAATATTGAAGGAAGTTCAAGCAGATCTGTTCAATAAACCCGTCTTTGACCTTGATAAGGTTTTTAAATGTGCCTGAGGACTTAGCTTGAAGTATTAAGATTTTTGAGTGGCCATGATGATAAAACCTCCTTATCCAATCTTCAGTCAATTTGTGATGGTACTGAAAAGTCATGATCTATTACTAGAAACTGATTTTGAAGCAAACCCATTGTCCTTAAACCATAACCAAGCCTTGCCAACAAGGATGTGCAAGGGGAGATCGGGGTAGAGGTCATTTCAACTCAAAAGGGTGAGGCTTCACTCATGCAAGCAAGTTTCATACAGAAAATAATTTAAGTAATCAAAATCACAAGGCAAGTGACAAGAACAATGGTGAATGGAAGAACAACTCCTCTAGACAGCTTCAATTTCCTAAACCAGATTGTGGAAAGCCTAACCATACTACAATGAAGTGTTGGCACTGGTTCAATTAATTTTATACATCAAAGGATCTCCCACAGACATTAGTTGCAATATGAAGCATGAATAAGGAGGCTAATCGTAACTTTTATATAACTAACAATCCAAGTATTATTTTTTATGCTAAACTATACAACGGGCATGATGGAATCTATGTTGGTGATAAAAGTTGTCTTAAAATCTCTCATGTTGGCAATGCAAATTTGAAAACTGACTATGGAAATCTATACTGACAAGATGTGCTTGTTGTTCCAAATTTGAAAAATAATTTATTATCAGTTGGATAACTCATTGATGATTATGAATGCACTTTTGAGTTCTCATCCAGTGGTTTTGTGATAAAGGATCGAAATAAAAAAAAAAAATTCTAGCAGCAGGGCGTAAAAGGGGACATCTCTACTCATTAGATAGAGAAGGCCACAAGGCATTAAGCATAGAAAAAATCAACAAAGCCTCATTTGAGATTTAACATTAATGTATGGTCACCCGCATTCTAGGGTTTTGAAAGTTTTATAGAATAAGAAGGCTATTGATGTTGGATTAGTAAGTTTAGTATTTGTGCTAGTTGCCAAATGGGAAAAATTTGCAAAATTCCCTTTGAATTATCTAAGAAAATTTTTTCTATTCCTTTGGAAAAAATCCACTGTGATCTATGAGGGCTTGCCCTCATTGCCTCCATTTAGCACTTTCATTACTATGTCATATTTGTTGATGATTATTCTTAGTATATACATGGTTATTTTCCTTTAGAAAGAAATCAGATCGATTTTCATGCTTGTTTTCTAAAATTTCAAAAAATGGTTGAGAATCAATTTGGTCATCATATAAAAAATTTTCAAAGTGATGAAGGTTGTGAATTTCAATCTAATTTTTTCTAGAACACTTAAATCAATGCAGAGTTCTACATCATATTTCATGTCTAGAAACTCTAACAAAATGGTGTGACGAAATGAAAACATCACCATATTGTGGAAATAGGTCTTACAATGTTATTTCATGCAAATCTTCCTCTTAAACCGAGGGTAGATGCATTTTTAACAATTGTTCATCTCATTAACCAGTTTACCTTCTTCATCCCTTGACTTAGACACTTCATTTCACGTGCTTTTTAAGAGGCACCCAGATTATTGGAGCTTACTAGTCTTTAGCTGTCATTGCTTCCCTTATTTGCGAAATTATGGAGCGAACAAATTTTCTAAGAAAACCTATACCTGTGTTTTCATTGGATACAATCCTCAACATAATGGATATCAGTGTCTTCATTTTACTACTAATTGAGTTTATATTGTTGCCATCTTAGATCTAAGCAATAGAAGCAATACTAATTTATCAAAAATTGATTTTTTTTTTAGGGTTAAAGTACTAACCTTATGTTTGGATGTTCCCAAATCTTAAATTCCAAGTGTTGAAGATGACCTTGAAGTTGTTGAAAGTCTTGTAAACCCACGATTTTCCACCTGATGACTCAACTTTGCTCTTAGCACACTTCCGGTGGGAAGGAAAGGAGGATAGAGGCTATGACTTTTTTTCTCTCTTGGTGGTGGAAGACAAAAAGTGATGGAAACCCTAACCCCTATGGGGTATTTATAGGGTTCATAACTGGGCTTAAGTGACTTAAGCCCACATAGGCTTAAGTCGCTTAATTTAGCCTAAAATAGGTCCTAATTGATTAATTAATCCAACAGGGCCTACTAATTATTCAATTAACTCAAATCTAGAGACCTTGTTCACTATCTTTGTGCAACCTTGCATAATTACCAAAACACCCTTACACACAAAAGTGAACTTAGAGTCAATTTGTCCATCATAATCCATGCCAACAAGGTATATGAGCTCAAAGCGGGGACCATTGGGACCCATAGGAGTAATGACTCCCTTAGAATCCAATTTTGAAGTTGATTCAACATCCCATAATGAGACATTATGTGCTCAAGTTTGTGACCTACTATCCACTGCATGCAAACTCCCTATGAATTAGTGTTTGTAATCTAACAAGATAGTGTTATCACCTATCAAGATTATCTCTCAAATCCTTGAGTTACAGATCCCAGTTATTATGTTATCAAATGACATACTTTAGCTCCAAGGAGCATATGTCAAATTCCACTAAAAAAATTATTGTGACCATAGATTTCATGATCACATGTCATTTAGATCATCCAATGGGACACCTTGTCTCAATCTCATGAGATATCATAGTGTCTCTATTGAGAATACTTATTGTCATAAGCCTCCATCATTAATGACCCAATCCATAGAGATATATGACCACTTTAGGGTCTCACCTATAGGTTAAAGCCTTTTATTCATTTTAGCACAAACTCAATATCCTCTCAAGGTTGAGAGTCCATGTAGTATAATAGCTTGGTAAATCATGATTCACCATAGGTCTTATCTAGCATGCATCACAGACACTAATGCACTCATCATGGGAAACTCATCCCGACGGCCAAGACAAGCCTTCTCTCCAATTAGGAGGTGATACACTATAGTCTCTACTGAATTACCCAAATCCGTAAATTGATCATGGACAACTTATCTACTTACAAGGAACCCATGACTTGGGTTGAATGCACCCATGACAACTCCTAATGCACACAAGTCATGTATAATGTAAGAGACATGGGCTGAATGCTCAAATCAATGTTAATGCACCAAAGAGATAACAAGGGGATAGTTAAGTTTAACTTTGTTACATCATGTTTTGCTTTTAGGGGTTTGTTATATATATATATGAACATAATTACCCTTTTACCTCTTCAATTAAATCCTCTTTGTAGGTTTCTCTTGAGATGGTTGAGTTTTTAGATTTAGAATCATGGACATGTAAAAAAACCGTGCACTGCAATATTCCATGTGCCCAAGGAGACCATGCAACACCTGTCCACAACCCATGTGCTCATGGCCAGATATCGAACTATTACACTACCTCATTGCTAAGTGCACCTGTCACACTACAAATTGCATCAACTATTCTAACATGAATTCTAGCGCCATGTGCACCCACCGCAAACTACACCTACCATTCCACAACATCCTTTAGCCAATTTTTTGTCTTTTAAATGAGAGCATGGAACACCGTTTATTCCACCTTCACTTATGCAGATGCTCAATAATATCCAATAGCTAGCCTACATGACATCTATGCTAGTGCAAGAAAGTGTCAGCCCACCTCTCTCCATCTATATTCATGATTTGGATATACTTGATAATAACTTAGTTATTGATCTCCAATTGCCTCCACTGATGCTGCTCCTATAAATACCCAATCTATGATCACACGTCATAAGCTACAATGCAACATGAACTTAGCTTCACAAATGGTGCTCTCTCTTCCACTTGAGAATTGAAGTCTCTTAAACCAACCCTCAAAAGCTCTCATTGGCGTACTGCTATGCAAGAAGAGCTTGTTGCACTTCTTTATCACAGACTTTCAAAATGAAAAATTTCATTCATCTTTCTATGATATATGTTATATATGTTTTCTCTTGTTCCTATCAATTAATTGGGAACATATCTAGGGTATAAAACTCATTTCCCATTGTAAAATGTGGTAAGCAAACTGAAATAACCTAAATTAATTTTTGTGAAGGTTTTCAATTATGCTTATTGATTGTTGCATGCATAATTTAAAGGTTTTATGTTTTTTCTATCTTTATTTATAGGTTGCAAAGGAAACTCAAGACTTTCCAAGAGAAGAGAAATCATTATGTTAAAGGAGGCAATGCCACAAACTATGAAGATTACATAAATGAACTCATTAGAAAGGTTGAACTTGGTTTTTGTGGATTATAGTTTATCTTAATAGTCTTTGCACCAATGTTTGCTCTTATATTGACAAAATTAACAATTATTGTGGAAATATTTTGATATAATTAACAAATTTTGAGTAATCATTGTACATAAATAGTTACATTAATTATTTTTAATAAGTTATTATATATCAATATTTGGATATATTTTAATTAGAACAATCTAATTTAATTTTATGATTTATGACTATTTTTCTTTTATTTAATTATATGAGGAAATCTATTATTTTAATAACAAGTTGGAAATATTATTTTTAATAGAAAATCTACAAAGATGATGCTTCCATAAACGTATATATTAACATGAATCAAAGATAACGCTTCTAGAAGTGCCATTGATAAAATTAATCAGAGATAGTGTTTCTACAAGTTTGAAGGTTGAAAATTTTCTAAAAATTATTTTAATAAAAATATTTAAAGTTGACACTTCTATGAATTTTTTAACATTATTGAAATATGACACTTTAAAAAGTGTCATGGAAAGGATTAATCAAAGATGGTGTTTTCTAGAAGTAACATTATTGATTAAAACATATAGTGATAGGCTAAAAGATGACATTTTGGAGAAATGTCATTTTTACTTTGCTTGACGTGTAAAAAAAACTTATCATTTCCTTTTTTTTCTTGTAGTGATTCTAAAATAACTCTCCCAAATATGGTCTTTCTTAGGATAGAGCCCAAAAGAGTAGTGATATAACATAGCATTTTGATTTCATTATATATGATATCAATTTTACTTTGCTATCATACTTTTAAATTATGATGTATTTGAGTATTCTGACCTAATCACTTATAATATACATAGCTTGAGTGCATTAGGAGTTACATGGAATATTCAAGTCATGAATTCCTTGCAAGTTGATAAGTTAGTTCAATACTAATTCATGGACTTAGGCAAGCTATTAGAAGTTATAGTGCTCCTCACTTATAATATACATGGCTTGAGTGCATTAGGAGTTATATGGAAGATTCAAGTCATGAATTCCTTGCAACTTGATAAGTTAGTTCAATACTAATTCATGGACTTAGGCAAGCTATTAGAAGTTATAGTACACCTCCTAATTGGTAGGATGACTTATTTTGGCCATTGAGATGAGTTTCCATAGTGAGTGTATTAGTTTGTATGATTACACATTGAACATTATGACTCATTGAGATTTATGACTAATGGCTATCGAGTTGTTTTGACTTCTCCAAGATGCTATGTTGCATGGTTCTCAAATTTGAGAGAAAATTATGCCAATGCTAAGGTCATCGGTTGCTTTGACTTATAGGTGAGATTCTAGAGTGATCATATACTCTCTTTGAATTAGGTGACTAGTAGTTTAGGTAGGTAGAAACTATTATTCTAAATAAAGGCACCAGGATATGTCATAGGTTTGAGATAGTACATTCACTTAGGTGATTTTAAGGATTTCATTATCAAGTAGCCTATGCCTATGACAATTTCTTTGATAAAATTTGACATATGTCTTTTGTAGACTAATGTATGTTAATTAATTATGATATAAAAAGATCTAAGAATCAAGGATTGAGAGATAATCCTAAAAAGTTAATAGCTATTGCCTAGTTAGATCATAAACATCAATTCATGGGAAACTTGCATGCAATAAAAAGTAGGTCATGGATCTAAGTTTTCTATCTTGATCTAATATCATAGGATATTGAAGTGCAGTTGACTCTCTCTAGTGGATATTGAGTCAAATTCAAAATTGGATTGTGAGGGAGTCAATATTTTTCTATGAATCCTAGTGGTTTACACTCAGGCTCATTCTCTATGGTGACAATTTATTTTAAGGAAGTATTTTAGCTTTTAATTACAAGTGTGCATAAGAGTAATTTGTGTAAGCACAAGGTTGTACAGAGACTTATAATTAAATGACATTGATTTTGGGATATTTAATCCTTGGACTAATGTTAAAGAAGACCCTTTAGGCTAGATTGAGTTAGCTCATGGGGCGAGCTAGCCTTAGTCAATTAAGCACAATTACAAGTCTATACAAACCCTTCTTAGGTTTTAGGGTTGAACTAATAGATTGTTTTACACTATTGGAGGGAAACTCTAGCCACTTTAAAAAGAAGTCCACACATCTCTATTACCAAGATCTAAGAGAGAATGATCTCATGGAAGATCATGAGGTCTTCAAGAATGTCTTCTACATTCAAGAGTTTCTACTACAACTTAAAAGGAATTTTGGAACATCCAAATTAATCCAAAGGTATGAGTTTCTAACACCTTAGAAGTTTTAATGGCTATTGTTTCCATTGTGCCTAAGATCTTATGTGCATGCACCCTTTCTAATATTCGAGGCTTAAACTAAGTTTTAGATCCAACAACCTTAATGATCCTAAGATAAGTGGAGGAATCATAAGGAACCATTGAAGACCTAAGACCAAAAAGGAAAGTACTAAAAAAAAGCTTGAACATGAACGAATTTTCTACTAGAGATGTAACAACCCTTGGACAGCTTGACCCATAGGGTCCTAGCTGACACCTAAAGTGGTAATTAGAAAAAGCAAGGTTACCAAGTTCAAAACCATCATTTGGGTGGTATAGGCCATGGGGTAAAAAAATGCAATGGTCATTCTTCTTATTTTTCATGCTCTAGTACTCTCTTTGTTTGCTTTCGATGTCTTGAGTTACTTCATTATGTGCACTTATTTCCTCAAAATAGTTGCAATGCAACAAAAACTAAAGAAAAATTGTGGGAAAATTGACCATATGTGGAGTCCCACAAAGTAAGGTGATAGGGGGGAGTATTTGGTACAACTATCTAGCTAAGAATGTGATCTTCATTGTAATTTCTAACAATATTTAATCAATCAAGCTCTAAAAATTATTTGCTTCAATTAATTCAATTCCTCAATGGCACCATGGCAACATGTTAATATAGTACTACCATCTAGACATATTATGCCATATCAACATTTACTAACTAGATGTCGAATGAAAAAAAAAAGTCCTTTTTAGCTAAAGAAAAAGTTTCAAATTCCTCTTAATTAATACAACTCCATTTAATTATTTTTAAAAGTAAGATATATTTCTTACTATCATATTTAATTCCTTTATAGTGAATTTTTTCCAAGTAAACCTTATCTAGTATGAAAAGAGTTTCTTTTGATTCATAATTTGCATGATGTTTCCTAAAATCCCTTATAGACAAGATTCCTTTAAGAAAAGAATTCAAGAAGTCCTTTAATTTAATTGTTTTTTGAATGTTCATTATTTCATTGTTTCAATAAGAGTTTTCTAGTAAGTACTCTTTTTCAAAAAAAATTCAATAAGTTCTCAATTCAATCAAAACATGCTTCCTTAGTTTGAAGGTGTATTTTTGTTTTCATATAGCATTTCATAATTTTCCAATCTAAATGTTATTATGACTTGGACTTACAAACAAGATTCTTTTAAGAAAAACAATTCAAGAAGTCCTTTAATTTAATTTTTTTTGAAAGTTTATTATTCCATTCTTTCAATGACACTTTTCTAGTATGTACTTTTTTCAAAAACTTTTCAATTGGTTCTCAATTGAATCAAAACATGCTTCCTTAGTTTGAAGGTGTATTTTTGTTTTCATATAGCATTTCCTAGTTATCCAATCTAAATATTATTATGACTTGGACTTATTCATTAATCATTCTATAGCAATGAATGATGATACACGATCATCAAAATATTATTAAACATAATTGGTTTAATCCATTGTTTTTAAAATAAATTTATTATGGTTAGTGCAATTGCACTAATATGAAAATTTGCAACAAGTAAATTAAGCAAGTTCCATCTCTCTTGTTAGAGATGGTTATTTAGGAAAGAAAAAAAAACAAAGTTTAAAAGTTGTCTTAATAAAAGAAATGTTGGCTTTGTATTCACCAAATGAGAGAGAGACAAAGAAGAAAAAGAGAGAGACAGAGAGAGAGTTGTATCTTAAAAAATTTTATAAATAAAATATTTAAAAGTTTATTTAATAAAGAATATTACCCAAAATTTTAACCATTGTTATCCAATTAACAAATATTGATAGAACATAGGACAAGCAGACCATAGGTCATTCCAATTAAGGGTAAATATCAACCCCATCAATATAGATATCTACAAAATTTATATTTTGATTTTTCAAAATCATAGAAGAGACTTTCCTCTTTTTCTAAATAAGATATTAACAAAATGCCCTATGTAAATCATTTTGTTTAAGCTAAAACATTTGTTTTGCTACTTTTCTTGTATCTCAAATACAATTGAGCACATAAAGTTGCATGTAGAAACTCCATTTTGAACTTCTAATTCTTTTTCTTGAGATCTTGCAATAGAGAGCTAATCTTGCTTATAGTCAAGGGCTTCATGTAACAATCATTCAAACCTGATGCCATGAATGCTTCCTTCTCTGAGTCAAGATCACGTGAAGTGACACCCATGATAATGCTTTGTACACCCATTGCTCGCAGCTCTTTTGTTACCTATCACATTATAGTAATTCAAGAACCCATGAGAATTGGAAGAGATTATATGAACACTTGTGACATTGATAATTTTTTTTAAACTATTATTATGTAGAGAGATAAGGCTTATTTAGTTTTGATCTTTGAGAATGGTTTTCTCATTTTAAAGGGAAATAGAAAATAATCAAAAATATAAATGTTTACTTAAATGTTATAGCAGAAGGGCTAAGAAAGCCTTTTGTGAATCATATCATTAAGAAAAATAAAAATGAAAAAAATAAAATAATAAATTTCCTTGAAAATATGGTTTAAAAATGAGTTGTTTCTTAAATAAAGTAAACAATCAATTTTCCCAAAAAACTTAACCTTGGAGAATTTGGGTTCAATATGCATATCATGCTCTCTAACACCCTCCCTAAGAGATATACCAAATGGAGAAAACAAATATACAAATTACAAAGAGACAGCTCAGACGCATGACCTCCCGCCAAACCAAGCTTTGATACCATGTTGAGTAACTAATTTTCCTAAAAGTTTAAACTATATGATTTGTGTTGAATATGCATATCATGCTCTCTAACAAAAATGATGTTCTCTTATTTTCTATACTTATAATGTCCTTCTTTACGAGGAGGAAAATGAAATATTCCTTCTTTTTTTTCAATAAGGAAGTTAAAATTGAAGAACGTACCTCAGGTCCATCCATGATTGGCATTTCCATATCCATAAAGATAAGGTCAAAAGACGTTCCTGATCTATAAAGATCAAGAACCTCCTTACCATTTGCCACAACATTCACTTCCAGCCCAAGTTTAGTTAGAAGTGCTTTGTGGATTTTTTGAATTATAGTGTCATCATCTGCAACAAGTGCAGAAATCTTTGAGCTAGATGAATACTTTCCAAATCCCATTTTCTTCTACAATATTTTCTTTCCTGCATGGACAAAAAAGAATAGTTTTAACCATATAGTTCTAATATGCAATGAAAGTTATTTAGTAGTGAACTAAACCTTAAGTCTATAAACTATATATTGACAAGAAAGAGGCTAGTTCATTTTAAAGCTTGCACTAAATCTTATTTTCTCATTTATTAGGAAAGGCATGTTGGAGTTAAGATAGAGAGAAAAAGAGAGAGCTGGAAATTTTATGAGTTGAAGAGGGAAAAAAAAGGCTAAGATAGCTTTTACATGTTTAGGATTTTGAATCTTGTTTAAAAATGTGTTGCATACATTACCAATACAAATATGGCAATAAGCATAGTTTAATGCTTTATTTTATGCCTTATGTGAATAGTGTAACTCGATTTAAATGAGCAAATGATAAGCTTCTCTTTAAATCATAAGTTTGTTTGAGAGAAATTTGCCTACGTAAGCCATCTAGGCTTGCATATGGCCTTGCATTGAACCCTTGGTTAATATTAAAAATAACAACTATGATTCAAATTTCTAAAATTTCAATCATAAAATAAAAAGAGAAAGTGTTAATGATTACTGAGAAACTAAAATTGAAGATATCACTCTATTAGTATAGGCTAAGTTTATCACCTTGAAGGTCTTGAGGAAGTTAATACTAACAGGAATGGAGAGTTTGAAGCAATTGGAGAACAGCTCCTTGTTTATGCTTGAACAAATGCCCAAACTTTAAATATATAGAACAATTTGAAAATGCTCCTTGGTATGCTTTTAAGAAAGTATCTCAATCACAAGGTACATTGAGAAAAAAGTATTGGAGGCCTATCAAATGGAATCCAAAAATTGGATCTTTTTCTCTTTTTATTAGATACATTTAGATGCTAAGAAATCTACAAATCTATTTTTGGAAAGATCTAAGAGAAACATGGTTCTATAATTTAGATACAAAATCACAATAAGAAAAGATCTAAGTATTTAGAGTATTTTATATATGGATTTGAACATTTTAAGTGAGATCTCCCTTTTACAAAACAACTATTCAATTCAAGGGTTGAAGTGTGGTGTAGCTTGAAATTCAGTGGGCTAAATAAGTAGGTTAAGGTGTGAATAGGTATGCTCATAGGTCTTCCATCAAACTTAAGCTAGTTATACAGGATAAGCTTAAGCTTTTTCCAAGGACTAAAATGACATTTAGTTATTGTATCAAGATTAAATGTCTATGAATTTGTTTGAAATTTTAAATAGAAATCAATGTACTAGAGTTATTTCAATTTTGCAATGATTTTTTTCGTCTTTTATATTCAAAGAAAGATATTAACAACAAATTTAATTTAAATAACAAATAGAACTAAAACATCCTAAGTTTATCAAGGCTTCAAATAAAATAAATAGTCAAGGCCTAAAACTTGACCTATAGATCCAAACTCACGCATTAGTTGGGCTTAGACTTTAGGTTAGGCTATTCACTACTACAAAAATTGTATATAATGACGCTCTTCCTTTGTGCTTTTAAAAAACAACAATATTTAATATAATTTCTAATATACAATTGTTCTTGGTAGAGACCTAGTAAATTATGGTGCTTACGTTACAAATTCTTATCGTTTCATATAAGCATCCTTAAATAATTCTTGTTTCCATTTCCTTGGCACTTTTTGTAAAGCATTATTTTCTAACTTCCTATATATACCCATTTATGAGTTTTCATTCACATTGCTAAATAACATATTGATCGAGCTCCATTTCACACCTACCAAATAAATCGAGTTTTCCTTCACCCTGACAAGAACTCTTACACCTTGATGAAATACCAAAGATCTACCAACAAGGTCTCTTTCACATCCAACACTCATTTTAGTGGTGATTTGTGAATGATCTATTTTTTTCACACTACTCTTAAGCACATCATTTGACTTTGCTAAACCACAACTCTTGCCATGTCACACTTCCACCCTCATTACAACTCTTCTCCATTCTTTGCGTCTTCTTTCACTATATTTTCTTCTTTTTCTCGAGCTTTATTCATCTAATCTGCACCTTTTGCTTCCTTATTTCTTTGTGTTCACCTTGAAACTAAAGATAGTGATCTCATTTTCTGCAAGATCTCATATTTTTCTATTTCCCTTGGTTTGTCTAATCTTTTCCTCTCAAGGCATTTGTTTTTTTTTTTCTTTTTAAATTTGTTTGGATTTTGCATATTTGGTATAATTGTTTGTGTAGTTGAATTGCTTCTAACAAGGGAAGTTGTTGGGAAATTCGATAATTCCACATAAATTAATAGGTACAAGCTTGAGCTAATATCATTTTGCTTTTGCTTATGCCTTTCATTTTTGTTTTAATTTCAATTCTTGAGAAAGTAGATTGTTGATGAATTGATTGGAGTCAAAAATTGTGTCGCTTGTTTATGAAAGGTATCTTCTCATATATATATATATAACGTTGGGCTTTGATTTAAATGCATTTGATGATTTTAATTTTTCTTTAAAAAAATTATAAAAGCTTGTGATAGATATTTCTTCAATGGTTTTCCATGAATTCATTCAATTTTATGTTTGAGGTCAATACTTATTTATTTAAGTCTCTCTAGGGTTTTTAGTAATGTCTTTTTTTTCATTGACTTTTGATTTATTTAGGGATTTTATGATAATGTTTTGTTTGTGAAGGATTTTTTAGGCTTTTATTTTTAATTTTATTTTCCCAACTTAGAAACAATTGTCATATACAAATAGAGACATAACAATAGGATTTAGAATTGTGGTGGTGTTAATCTTGTTGGAGGTGTCCACCTTGCATTAGATCATCAAGAAAAAACGGGTTGAATTGCAAATGTTAACAACACCATTTGGACTAAGGATAAACACTTTTACAATGGCAACTTGCTATGTAAATTCTAGTTTCGTTCTCCGTAATATCTTTTTCTTTTTGTGTGTATTGAGCTACAATATGCTCACAAGAATTTTTGTTTTTTTTTCTTGTTGCTCCTTTGTTTTCTTAAAATAGATTTTTTTTTCTTGGTGTGAAAAAGAGTTTCCAACACCTTTGCTTTTCTGGGTTCAGGCTAGGATGAATTGAAGGTCTCAAAATACAAAGATTTTTATTTACTAGGAAAATTTAATTTAATATGTTGCAATAGTTGATATTTTTATTAATATTTTAAATTTTATTAATTAAATATATATAATGTTTAAACATGAATATATTAAAAATGGAAGAAAATTTAATTATTTAATTTAACTACATATTAAAAGTTACATATATTTTAATTTAATATTTTAAAAATATTATATTATTTTTATTTTTATTATTTAAATATAAATATTACAAATTTTTTGTAATGAATATATTATATTTTTGTTAGCAACATTTATTAATTAATTGTAATCTAAGAGTGATCATTCTTTCTTTTGAACTTCAACCTAACCATCTAACTTTCATAATTTTATCATTCTTATCACGCATCGGATGTAAATGAGAACAAAAAGTGCTTTAGATTCCCCATTCAGTTATATAAGAATGTGTTGGCATGTAGACTTAATCCTAGAGGACCGCACTGATTCACTTGGTTTGATGTTGGTTCAGCCCTACTTCGGCTTAAACCCTGCCGGATTGAATTGGGCTCTGACCATTTTGACACTATTACAAAAATATAGGTTTATAGCTGCAACTAAATCCAACAGCTACAAGTAACAAAATTGTGACTATAAGATTTAGGTGCGGATAAAATAGACCACGGCAAAGCGTGACCATAGAGGGTGCTACGGCCGCTTATCAAACTGCAACTAAAGGAAGCTATGATTGGGGCTTGTTTTTGCTTGACTAAAAATTACTAATAGTTGCGACCAATTGTGGCCGCTACCATAGGCTTTTTATAGATGCAGCTTGTCCTTGGCTGCTACTATAGGGTTCATACGGCTGTTGTTTTCCTTGGCTGCTACTAATGGTTTCATAGGTACCATGTGGACACAATTCATTCTTAGCCTCTACTATAAGGTTCATATGGATGTGGCTTTCCTTCTAGCTGCCTTTTCTTACTTATCAATTAAGATATTTTCAAGAGAATTAATCAAGCCTTTATCAGCTTTTGTGAGAAAAAACTATTTGTTAGATAAAATAACAGACACTAGAAGAGCACATCTTGCATCAAAAGTCTGAATGTACACTAGAAATTTGATGGATAATTGGACTGAAACAGAAGTTTAAACACAAAATCTAATTCTGCAAGTTATATCATTGGATAATGAAAAGAAAAAACAACTTAAAAGAGTCTCAATCCACAACTTAAAACCCACAAATAAGAATTTTGAAGAAAAGAGCTTGTCCTTAGTAGAATCACCATTTGTAAAATTAATTCTTAATAGGCAGCAAAAATCCCAACAATGAGGCCATATACTCTGCAATATAATAACAATTTAGACTAAAAATCTTAAATAAAATTGAATAAATGTAAGAAGGCGAAGGCAGTAGTTCCGAATATGAAAAAGTAAGAGAATGGATCCATTAGAAAGCCACTAGCAGAAATGAGTGAAGCACCTATGTGAAAATGGCATTGCCAAAGTTCCTAACAAGTACACATTGCCCGTCTCTCAACGACCCAGTTCAGATAATGGAGGACCCAATGCAGCTAAGCATAATCTTAAGTTGCCTATAATCGATTTTGCTGAGTTGCAAGGTTCCAATAGGCACCAAATCCTCAAGTCTCTCACTAATGCAGGTGAAGAATATCAGTTTTTTCAGGTGGGTATTGCTCAGTTCAAGATCATTTTGCCTAAAAGTATGACTTAAATTTTCTCGAGACATATAGCTGAATTTGGAACTTATAAGAGATGGGTTGTTTATGGATTAATGCAGTTGGTGAATCATGGGATTCCCAGTGATATCATAAGCAGCATGATTGACGTGAGCCAAAGGTTCTTTGATCTCCCCATGGAAGAAAGAGCTAAGTACATGTCTGTAGATACTCCAAAGAAACCAAGGACTTGTTTCTAACGCTAATGGAGACACCAAAAAAAAAAGATTAGAGAAGAAGATGATGCCATTTTAGAAAATTCTAGGATGTCCCAATATAAAAGAGAGCAGCAACCCATCATGAGTTAGTATGCGCAAAAACTTCTGAAATCAAGGACACTAAAGTTAAATCGAATATAATCTTAGAAATCAGCAGAATCGAGTGAAAAACAAATAAATCAAAGATTGAAATGCACTACAAGTGTGTACATCTTGGTGCTGTTGGCTCCAAGGAGACTTTCCAGTGGCCATCTCAATAACAGTACATCCAACATTCCATTTATTAGCCAAGCTAGTAAGTTATTTTTAAAATAACCAAAATAATATAGCAAAAATTTGTGATCTTCACTATCAATATCGAAATGCAGAAGTATAATGAGATTGCACTAAAAAATATTCTCCGGAGACTGGTTCTCCTCACCTTCTTAGGTTTTCAATAGACAAACCTCTCAACAAAAAATTAGAATAAAGAGGAACCTAAGTTCATGTTCCAGTTATAGAAAAAACACGGCATTGCAATTAGAGAGCTGAAAGGAAATAAAACTCAACTCCTTGTTAGAAGATTTTGATGTCTAGAGTTAAAACTCATTCCTTGATTATCAATATACTATACACTGTAATAGAAAATTTTAAAATTTGATATAACAAGAAGTAATCTGGTTGAGCAACTTCATTTAAATTGTTCAAAAATCTATATTAACTAACAAAAAAATGGCAGCATTTAATAATTTGCACACCAGTTGGCAAATCTCATATAACCGACGCTGAACTCGTTGGCAAGTCTTAGAGGACTTGTAGCACTTTATGAGTGTTAATGGCTTCTTTCGTGTTGGTGGTGCCCCATGCCCTTGTTCAATGTCCTAATTAATGACAGTATCTTAAGAGTTTATTAGATTTTGAAGATGTGGGTGATCGGTAATTAACTTCAAGGGCTATTAAACACTCCTTTACTAGAATAAGGAAAACTACTCACCGAGTCGAAGTCCTTGTTTATGGTTCTAAGGTAGTGATCAGACGGGTTTCTTGGAGCCGGGTATGGGAAGCCATTTGAATCAAAAAAACTAAAAATAAAATTGAATAGGAATAAATAGAAGATAAAGTCTTTGTAGTATGTTCATAAAGTGATTGAAATACGAATATTACTGAAGGGGTTATTCATTGAAGCATTGACAGCAGCTCTAAATTATATACAATTTCTTGATGATGCAAACTTCACCTATAATTCTCCTTGTACATATTCAAAGGGACATAGTCTATCTATTCCTCCTTTACTTTTTCCACTTGACAAAGGGACAAAGCACCAAAAAGCGGTGAAGAAGACACTTACAGTTCACAAAAAAGGATTTCTAAGACTATAATAGATACGTACAGAAGTTGTACTATCAATAGTGTAGAGACAACCTTATGAAATTGAATTATGGTATTATACAAAACTACAAAAGGACTTCTGATGGAAAGTAATAATTTGGAGGTATTAGAACTCCACAGGTTATTGAAAGAAAATGAGATGTAGGTTATGGAAGCAGCTATCAGCTAAGCTAGGCATTTTGAACTCACCTTACCTTGGTTATCAATACTAGTTGCAACTAAAGGAAGCTCTGCAAATTCCTATCCAAACGTACACTCAGAGGACTCCAACCGGGCCAACATGTGAGCTGCATATCAAAGAGACAATTATAAATAACCTTATTTATTTTGGCCCACATATGTATAACAAAAGAAAAACCAAAAAAAATTATGAAGCCTTAATTGCTGAATCAATATTTTCACTAGGATATCTATCCACATCATGGAGTGTTTACCACATGGAAAAAAAATTGAGGAAAAAGCTCATAAAATTTAATATTGCCTTTAAACTCTGGAGATTCTTAATTTCAAACAAAAGGTTGCAAACAAGAAGTAGCACTGATTATGATATTGGACTCTGATTAATTTATACGCAAAAAACAAAAAAAAAAAAAGTGGAGGGTTCACCTTGTCCTATTTTGATGCTACACTTGTCATGCACCTCTGCTACTAATTACTGCCCTTTCTTCACTGTTGCTATGTGTAGTATTGTAATCTCTCCTCATCTCTTCTCCTTTCATTGTCTTCACTCTTACATCTCTGGTGGAATCCTCTGCTTACATCCACCACATAATCCAACAGTTAGTGGAAAATAACAATTAGTGATATTGATACATAAATGTCATATATATCAGCATGATATCTCCAGGAGAAACCAATGAGAAACAGAAAAACCAAGGCAAGAAAAGAAAACATCATCTCTTGAAAATAATTAAAGAAACCTCAGATGGAAATATAAATGCAGAAAATGAATGGAAAACCATATATACCTCAATGGTCATGATAGCAGGCTTACTGATCTTGTCTAGGTGCTTTTGAATCCTCTCAAGCCTCAAGCTACTGACTTACCTATACTTGGAGTAGTCCAAACTCCAAACAACAACCACAGATCTTTCCAAGAAAATGAGAAAGAAAGCCAAAATAAGAGGAAGAAGAAAAAAGGAAAGAAGAAGAAGAAGATGTTTTACTTTTTAGAAGACCACCCTATTGGCGTGACCTGTGATTCCTTTTTTAATTTAGAGTGATTATAGAACTAGTTAGTTCCCGTATTCATTGTAAATCCCTTGTATTTGTTAGCCTGATTTCTAGCCTAAAATTTTCTTTTTCCTTTACTGGTTCTCTATTGTTCCATGAACCACTTCTATAAAGGGTGTACTCCTCATTAAACAAAATATACAGAAAATATACTTGCTTTGAATTATCATGGTATCAGAGCAGGGATCCTATGAATTTTCTTGATCCTTGCTACACACAAAGTTGAACTAGAGAAACCAGAATTGACCAACAGTGATGGTTGGACAAACCAAATTGATGAAGCATGAGCAACGTGGTGAGATATCCACAGCTGCTATTCTTGAAAACCTGACGACTAGAATGACTCGAGTGTTGACTCAAATTCAGACCCAGACTCCAACAACAACTTACCATATTGTCACTACACAAATCAGTATCAAGCTTGATGGTACCAATTATGCTTTATAGTTCCAAGTTGTAAAGATGTATATCTCAAGCACGGACAAGTTGGGATACATAAGTGACCTCCCACAACCTAAACCAACTGATCCAACCTTCAGAAAATGTAGAACGGAGAATGCAATTGTGAAGGAATGGCAAATAAATTCCATGGACCCATCATTAATCAATAACTTCATTCGTTTTCCAATTTCCAAGTAAGTTTGGGAGTCAATCGCTACAACTTACTTTGATGAAACCAACACATCTCAGGTATATGATTTGAAGAGATGTATAACTATAATGAAACAAGATGGGGGATCCATTCAATCATACTATAATGGTCTTTAAGGCTTATGGAAGGAGATTTATTTCCGCCACCCTAATCCAATGGAATATGTCGGTGATATACAGAATATAACACTCTTCTACAAGAAGATAGAGTTTATATATTTCTTGATGGGCTGGATGATAGACTTGACAAGATTCAGAGTGATGTATTCCAAATACAACCATTTCCTACTATTGAATAAGTGTATGCTCATGTATGAAGGGAAGATATAAGACAGGTAATAATGTTAATCGGCACAGAGACTACAACAGTCGTTGTTATGGCTTTTAAAGGAATAAAAATGGGATCTTAACAACCATCTACACTCCAAGTTATCAAACTTGGGTCCTCATCATGAAGTAATGGAAAACCAAGTGCATCCACAAAGGCAAAAGGACAAATAAAAAGCAAAGGAGGTGGCTGCTCTCACTGTGGGAACATGAAACATACTCCTGATACATGCTTTAAGTTGCATAGGCATCCAGAATGGTGGAATGAACTCAAGGCACAAAAACAAAGAGAAACTGCTAGTGGATTGGGATAGGTAGCCTTGGTAAATGCAGAATCCCACTTATCTATCATTCCATAGGTGGAATCTAAAAATGAATTGATAATCACTCTTAGTAACCAAGGTAATAATAGTCATGCTTCTCTTGTTTCTAACCAAGGCGATTGTAGTGGTGGGATGGTGGACTCAAGAGCGACAGACCACATTGTGGGCACCCTATAAATGGGGATAACGGGCCTGCCCAAAAAACTATCCGCTAAGTCGGGCCAGTTTGGGCCAAGATTAAAAGCCCATCTAGCCTAATGGCCTAGCTAACATAAGTAGCCCAACAGGTAAAGTGAGAAATAGAACGTGGGAAAACAACTCATGAGGACTAGTGGAGGTAGTTAACACTGAGGCGGTAACTGCTTGACGTGGCCAAAAAGTGCTCCCATGATCTCCATGCCTATCGAAGGCTAAAAGGTATAGGAAAGCAACTGACAAATCCAGGTGGAGGAAGAAAAAAAAATAGTAGCACTAAAAAATATTACCTTTTCTATAAAACCCCAGCTAACCTAATCATCAGAGTAGGTGATCCCGAGGTAAAACCGGGCAAGCCTTGTGTGGTAGGTATAGGGAAGCATGCGACAAGAAGAGGACTATTGCTCAAGAAATTCTCAACTCCAACAAGTGGCGCCATCTGTGGGAAGGTTCTACATTAAAGTAACATTTTTACTTTGAGCTAAAAGTAGACCCCCGTTTTTGTTTGGAGTTGGAAGCTTCGCAATGGGAGGTAGTCAACCATAGGATTCAATTAGTACAACAACTTCTTAGAGGGCCGCCGCGTCGAAGATTATTCTTAAGGATTTCAAAAGGCGTTAAGCGGAACATAATAGAAGAATTGAATCCATCCTTGCCCAGATAGAGTTGCTAAGGCAAGAAAATGCCTTATTGGGGACACAACTTGAAGATCATCATGCTCGCATTCAAGTGTCGCATTAGTCAGCAAGTAATCCTGATCACTTGTGCCATTAGGACAATAATGACATGGTGGAACCTTTAGATTGTGCAGTTCCCTTTGGTCAAGCTTTCCACACCATTTTAAGCTCACATAGGGGACGCCGCCCATCTAATCTTAAGATTTCGAGAATGTTGGTCACTAAACATTGATGAGGTAGAAAACACCTCTTGGTGGGGACCCCAGCCCCCAGTATATTCAAATCCTGCTAGCCAACAACAAATGAGGTTGCCCCGTGTGGAGGCCGTAGTAAGACCGGCTCGGCCCCTGTCTTCGGCGGACTGGCTCCTACGTGGGCAACCAAACGAGTTGCCTCTGGAAGCTACAACTCGCTGTCTGAATGATATGATGACAACACCATTCGCCTAGCATATTTTGATGTATGAACCCTCTAGAGGATATACCATTCCTAAGTTTGTCATGTATGACGTAACATATGACCCGTTCGATCATCTGATGCATTATCGACAAATTATGACGCTTCATATCAATAATAATGAGTTTCTATGCAAAGTCTTCCTAGCTAGTCTCCAAGGCATTGCCTTAGCCTGGTTCTACCAACTTCCCCCTAATTTCGTTCACTTCTTTAAGGAAATGTCAGAAGTCTTTGTAGCTCATTATTTGTGCTTAACAAAGCAAACGTTTAATATCAACAGCCTTCAGAATCTAAAGAAGACAAAAAGTGAGACTCTATGCCAATTCATGCATAGGCTCAACCAAGCAATGCTCCAAGTAGAAATATGCAATATGAATGCTCTGTTACAAGCCTTCAAGCATAGCATTGGGCTAGGGACCCTATTTTTTTAGTCTCTCTACAAGAAGCCTCCAGAGATGATTGATGAATTGTTTAGAAGGGCCAAGAAGTATGTTATGTTAGAAGAGGACTTACAAGCTACAGCAAGCCATCTCAGTATCAATGCAAGCAGCACAGGCAAAAAAAGATACAGGGAATAAACACCAAGGCTCAAGAAACCCCCCATAAAGCAAGAAGTTGTGCAAGAGTGAAGAGGGCCAAAGACCACCCCAGCGATGGACCCCGCTCAATTTGACCTACAAACAATTACTTCCAATTATGACCAGTCTACCCGGCTTCAAGTGGCCCTTCGCTCTTAGGTGTGACCCAACACAACAGGACCAAACCCAGCACTACGAATACCATAAAGAGCATGGGCACACCACTGATGAGTGTTAACACCTTCACTATCTAGTACAAGACATGGTAAGAGTCGGTTTTCTCTCTCAATATGTCAAGAAAAGTGAACAGTTGGCTATTGGGAGTACTAAGCAGGCCGTGACCGGCATGATCCTGCCAAGGGTAGCGTCCAATTATTCATGTCATTCAAGGAGGACCTATTGATTAGCATTAGGAATCAAAGCGCCGTCCTTGAGCAATGATTCAAGAAGCGTATGACGTGGATAAGATTGGTACAGAGCACTACTCCTTTGTACTAGGAATAATGGAGCCTGTGGATGGGGTTGTCACATTTAACACCTGGGATCTCACACGAATAACAGTCCCACATGAAGATTTCCTTGTTTTGTCACTAAAAATTGTCAGGTTCCAAGTCTGTCAGGTACTTGTTGACCCAACAATTTCAGTTGATTTGCTCCACATCTTAGCTTATAAGCATATGGGTATCCCAATTTCCACTTTGGGAAACTCAGGTTGAGTACTAAGAGGTTTTAATGGATCAACAACCCAGATTTTGGGAGATATAATTTTGCCAATTGAAGTCGGCCCTACAAACCCGAACGTTCATTTTTTTAGTCATGTTAGACCCTTCACCATACAACTCCATATTAGGACAAGCATGGATTCACTAAATGAAGGCTACCTCCTTAACTTATCACCATAAAGTCAGCTTCCTTACTAAAGCAGGCCAAGTGGACTTATTTAGGAGTCAGCTAGTTGTTAGGCAATGTTATTGGGTAAATGTCTTACCTGCAAGAAAGGAAGTTGAAAGTGACCATGTAGACAGTAAGTCCCAACAAAAATAGCAATTACTAAAGGACAAAGGTGATCGAGAGTCCTTAGTCGTTGGCCCGTTGTTTTGTGTAGAAATATGAAAATGAGGACTGAAGAAGGTTACCTATGTCAATACTATGCTGACAAAATAGGAAAGACAGCAACTGGTAGACCAATTGAATCTGAACATCGGAGTCTTTGCTTGGGAACTTTTTGACACGCTAGGAATATCTCCCAAAGTGATGAGTTAGAAACTTGGGATCCACCTAGGATTGAAGCCTATCTGACAAAAAGTAAGAAGGCTTAGTTCAAAGAGGTAATAGATAATTCACCTTGAAGTATCCCAATTGCTCGATGCAAGACTGATTCGCGAGGTCTACTACCCAAACTAGCTAGCCAATGTGGTAATTGTGCCGAAAAATGGAGGCAAATGGAGGGTTTGCATAGACTTTACTAACTTGAATGAGGCATGCCCAAAGGATAGTTTCCCTTTGCCACACATTGATCAAATTGTTGATGCAACTTTGAGGCATAAGATATTGTCATTTATGGATGCTTTTTTGGGTTATAACCAGATTCCTATGTACCCTCTTGATTCTAAAAATACAGTATTCATGACCCCATTTGGGACTTTCTATTATAATGTAATGCCTTTTGGCCTTAAAAATACAAGGGCCACTTATCAACGACTGGTGACAAAAATATTTTATCCAATGCTAGGCAAAATGGTAAAAGTCTATATATATGAAATACTTGTGAAAAACGGGAAACAGGAAGATCAATGTGCAGACTACTCAAATAAAGGTAATACAAGAGCTACCATCTCCTCAAAGTAAAAATGATGTGCAGCGTTTAATAGGAAAGATGGCTGCAATAGCCCATTTTACTTCCTGGTACATTGACTGTTTGAAGCCTTTCTTTAATGTGATAAAGAAAGACAAGGCCTTTAAGTGGACTGTTGAGTGTGAGGAAGTGTTCTTAGCTATAAAAAACTATCTAATATCACCCCAATTTTAAAAAGTCCTCAACTAGGAGATCCGTTGTACATGTACCTTGCAGCATCTAAGTTGGCAGTCAGTATAGTTTTGCTTAAGTTGAGCCTTAATGGAAGGCAGTTACCAGTTTATTATGTTAGTAAGGCAATGTTGTCGGTCCAGTAGAACTACACCTTGCCGGAAAATGTGGCATTGGCATTGCGAATGGAATCAAATAAGCCGCACCCTTACTTTCAGGCACACCAAGTCAATGTCTTAACCAATGTTCCTCTTCAAGCTATATTGCACAGGCCAAAGTTATCTGGGCCTACAATATTTACCTTGCATATCACTAAAGGACAAGTCCTGGTGGATTTTATCGCAAAGTGACCTGATCTTGTAAATTGCTTTGATCGAAAGACGGTAGAGTGGTGGATTCTCTATGTTGAGGGAGTGTCCCGCGGCATAAGCATAGGGATAATACCTGTCTTGCAATCCCCCACAAGAGAATGTTTGGAGCAAGCTATCCATTTGGGATTCCACGCTTCAAACAATGAGGCCAAGTATGAAGCTCTACTTATTGGGGTAAGCCTCACACTGTCAGTCCAGGCTAACCACCTCAATATACAAAGTGACTCACAACTAGTGGTGAACCAAGTGTAAGGAGAGTATGAAGTAGGGGATGAAAGAATGGTAAAATACCTTTAGAAAATGAAAAAATAGCTTCAGAAATTTAGTGAGTGAAGGGTGACTCAAATCACTAAGGAAGAGAATGTTCGATCAAATGTGTTAGCTGGATTAGCAGCTTCCTTAGCTATGACACAAACAACTATTTGTCGGTTTAATACCAAGACGGCCCATCAATCTTATAAAGATAACAAGTGAATCAAGTTTATGATATCCATAGAAGTTAGATGGAACCGATTGTCAAGTATCTGGAAGCATGGGAGCTACTAGAGGATGAACTTCAGGCACATCAAATCAGGATTAAGTTGACACAATATAACATGATCAGCGGTCAATTATACATAAGGTTGTAGACCCTCAATTTTGTCCCTCGACATTGACATTTATCCTTTGGGTGTCACCTGCACCCATCATTCTCATATGGCACCACTAGGGCCCCTTTTGGGCTTAGTCGGTGTCCGAGCCTTGTGTGGGCTTGTCTGTGGTCCATTGTGGTGCGTATGTGGTTCATTTTGGAGGGTCATCATGGCCATTTTCCTAGTCATTCACATCACCCTATAGGAAGGAAGTGGGGTCATCCCGATGTTTTAGCTTAATTGGAGTTTATAGGGGCATGTTGAGGTTCGGAGCACTCGGGCTTGTTTTGATCATATCTCCCTTTTCCGAACTCGGAATTGCGTACCATTTTTTTTTTATGGATTCCTCACTCTTCCAGGAACATTCTGTCAAATTTTCAAAAATTTTTGCAACCGGTTCGACGGGTTGACATCCTGTTCAGCCGGTTCAGCCGGTTCATCAAGTCAGCCGATGTAAAACACTGATTTTGGTAATTTTGGGACCCAAATCCTACATGGCTCAGGCCCATAAGCTCCAAATTGGTTTTGGGCAATGTTGTGGTCCTATTTTGGGCTTTGGTTTGGGTTCCTTGCAGCCCACCACAAATTCATATGGATTCTTGGTGGTGAAGCAAGTTGAAAACTGAAGGGAGTGAGTTGGCCTTGTAAGTGCAAGAGAAATAATGGGGGGTGTGGTTCCCATGCTGATGGAGGGGATTTCGGTGCTGAAGGGGAAGGAACCCAGGAGGCTCAAATGCTGAGAGGGGTATGAGTATAAAAGGTGAGAGGATAGGAGAGCAAAAGACCTTTTGGCATTTTTTAGAGAGGGGATATTTTGTTGGTGAGAAAAACAGAGGGTGAGGAGCATCTTCTGAGTTGAGAGTGTGGAGGAAAGCTTCAGCACTGTGGTTTTTTGAAGAGAAAAGCTACAGCGTCTCAGTTTCTGGAAGTCATCATCAGCGTACATGGATCATATTTGGCGGAGATTCTGAGGTAAGTATGCTGAATTTTTTTTTACCTATAGGTCATCTTCATCGTCTTCGTATGCTTTTTCTTCTTTCTCATCCTCTTTTATTTCCTTTGATGTGAAGATTATATTGCTTGGGTGTGGATAATAAAGGCCACACATGTTTGTTGTTGATTGGTTATGAATGGTTGAGGATTACAGTTGAGGATGATTGTTTTCTTGATGTGTTAGAATCACGTTTAGGCTCAAGTTTAATTCATTCATCGTTTTCAATTTTGCACCATGGTTGGTTGACTCTATTAGTCATGAGGAACACCTGAGCTTGCTTTGTTTGGTTCTCACTCATCCGGGCTCGGAATTGAGAACCATTTTTTTTGTTTGCTTCCTTATTCATTTAGGAACTTTATGACCAAATTTGGGATTTTTTATCAACCAGATGGACCAGTTGAAAACCGGTTCAACCTGTTTAGCACCATAGTTGGCTGACTCTGTCAGTCACGAGGAACACCTAACCTTGCTTTGTTTGGTTCTCACTCATCTGGGCTCAAAATTGAGAACCGTTTCTTTTTTTTGCTTTCTTATTCATTTAGGAACTTTCTGGCCAAATTTGGGATTTTTTATCAACTGGATGGACCAATTGGAAACTGGTTGAACCGGTTCAGCACCATAGTTGGCTGACTCTGTCAGTCATGAGGAATACTTGACCTTGCTTTGTTTGGTTCTCACTCATCCGGGCTCGGAATTGAGAACCGTTTCTTTTGTTTGCTTCCTTATTCATTTAGGAACTTTTTGACCAAATCTGGGATTTTTTATCAATCGGTTGCACTGGTTGGGAACTGGTTCAACCGGTTCAGCACCATAGTTGACTGACTCTATCAGTCATGAGGAATACCTGACCTTGTTTTGTTTGGTTCTCACTCATCCAAGCTTGGAATTGAGAACCTTTTCTTTTTTTTGCTTCCTCATTCATTTAGGAACTTTCTGACCAAATCTTGGATTTTTTATCAACCGGCTGAACCGGTTCAACCGGTTCAGCACCATGGCTGGCTGACTCTATTAGTCATGAGGAGCACCTGATCGGGCTTTGTTTGGTTCTCACTCGTCTGGGCTCGGGATTGAGTATCGTTGCTTTTGTTTGATTCCTTATTTATTTAGGAGTCTTCTAAAAAATTTGGGAACTTTTTCTCAACAAGTTGTACCAATTGAGAACTGGGTCAACCTATTCTACAAGAGGACTTTGGGCAGCCCTCAATTTTGGCATTTTTCAAGCCCGTATCCATTGGGGCTCAAACCCATTTGCTATGGGGCACTTGTGAGCCATCTTGAAGGTTTAAGTCAGTGTTTGATTTCAATTAGTGTGGGCTCATTTTGAGGTTATGGGCGGTGTGGTCTAGGTAAGTCTAGTTTGATTTGTATGTCATTTGGGGAGTCCATTACCTAATTTCAACCAGCTTTCTTCCTTTTTTGGCACAAAATTTGATGCTTGATTCTGAATACATGTTGCGTGGCTGACTCACCCTCTGTTGTAGCACATGGCTAGGGACCATAGGTATGCATCGTTGGTTTTGATTGTTGAATCATATGCATGCATGGTGCTTAATCCTGAATGTTTGTTATGTGTTTATCTGTGTTTGGCTAACCTTTTATGCAGCGCTTGGCTGGGGACCACAGGTACGCACTCATTGTTTTGGTTGGTTGAATTCATATGTATGCCAAATACCAATTAGGATTGTGTGATTCATGACATCTATTTAGCCTAGGGTTTCATTTTTGACCCATATGCTCTCACATACCCAATTCATTAGTAGAGACCGAGTTCTAGGCCTAGAGGGGTGCTACCTTGCATGAGGTACCTTCCCAATGGGTAACCTGATCCCCGGACCCAGAATTTAGTTTTCGCAGACCGCTTTTTTCCATACTAGGGTCATTAGGGGTTTTTGTTCTTACTTAATTTTCCCCATTTTAAAAATAAAAATAAAAAGTAAGTGGCGACTCCATACAACACCGTTCCTCACCGGGAGCGGGTTTTTCAAAACTGGAAAACACCAACTTTTTATTTCTTTCTTTTCTTCTAAAAGCGAGTTGCGCCGGTCCGGTGGATCGGGTGAGGGTCCACAAAGGTATTACAGTGGGCCATATTTAAGGTGTTTAGACCCAAAAGAAGCGAAGTATGTCATTTCAAAATTGCATGAAGGAGTACGCAAAAACCACCCAAGCGGCCAAACACTTACTCATTGAGCCTGCACACGAGGGTACTATTAGCCCACCATGCATAAGGATTCCCAAGAGTTAGTGCGGATGTGTGACAGTTGCCAACGGTATGCACACATCCTCTGGAGACCATCAAAGTTCCTCACTCCTTTGGTTAGTCCTTGGCCTTTTGCCTAATGGAGAATAGATATAATGGGTCATTTCCTAGTAACCCCTGCCCAAAAGAAATTTTTGCTGGTGGCAACTGACTACTTTACAAAGTGGGTTGAGGCAAAGGCTTTCGCAACAATAAAAGATAAAGACGTAACAAAGTTTTTATGGAAGAGCATCATTTGTCATTTTGGGATACCATGGGTGATAATCTCAGATAATGGGCCACAGATTGATAGCTCTAATTATAGAAAATTTTGTGTTGAGTTATGGATCAAGAACATGTATTCCTCACCACACTACCCATAGACAAATAAGTTTTTGCTTGATGCATTGAAAAAAAGGCTTCAAGGAGCTGACGGGCATTGGGTGGAAGAGTTGCTTGAAGTATTGTGGGCACTTTAAAACACGCGATAGCACCCAACTGGGGAGACTCCTTTCTCTCTAGCTTAAGGGATGGAAGATGTCATCGCAATTGAGATAGGAATGCCAACGTTGCGAACAAACCAAGAACTAGTAGGAAACCAAGAGATTGAAACTAGTCTGGATTGGGCTAATGAATTAAAGGAGGTTGCGTCAGGGACTTAGTCTTAAGGAAAATGTTTGAGAATATGGGAAATCCCAGGCCTGGAAAATTGTAAGCCAATTGGGAAGGTCCCTACCGTGTAATAAAAGTAGGACATGGAGGAGCCTACTACCTAGAAGAAATAATTGGGGAACATTTACCTCGTCCTTGGAATATTTTTAACCTGAAAAGTTATTTTCCTTGAATAAAAAACCTATGATTAAAGTAAAGAGTACAAGCATGTTAGCAAAATTCATTAAATGATAGATGTCATATTATAAAAAATAAAAAAAAATAAAAAAAAAACCCCTAACAAAGTATGAGGAAAAAAAATTGATAAAAGTGAAAAGCTTCAAAGAATCCCTGAACAAAATAAGAACAAAAGAAGCAAGGCACAAAAGCCTATTGTCAAGGAAAAATCCAAAAAATATTTTAAAAAAAAAAATAAAAGAAGAAGAAGAAAAGAGGCGGTAAAACCCTCCAAAGGTCAAAGAACCAATGTAACTGTTAAGTTTTTACAAAAAAAAAAAGAAAGAATTATGACTTTAGTTCATTCTTCCAGGTCATCAATGTAAGTAATGGGATCCAAGCTGGCCGACAGGGGTTCTAATTCTTCAGTCCTCTCTATGGCATTCCCTTGGTCATCCAGATCACCTATTGGTTCATCAAATGAAAACACATCACCGATGTGACATAGAGGAAAAACCTTATCCAAGAAGGGGCGATATCTTTTCGCAAAGAAGCATTCGACAAGATTGACACCCCAACAAGGTCGGTTTCATCATTATCTATAGTAATCGGCCTCACTCTCTTATCGGTTCTACCAGCACCCAATGGTGAGGTTTCAAGAGCAAAACCTTCATCTTCAGTGACAAAGTCCTTGTCGGTATCAAAGTTTTTACAAAAAAAAAAAAAGAAAATAGAAAGAACTATGACTTTAGTTCATTCTTCCAGGTCATCAATGTGAGTAATGGGATCCAAGCTGGCCGACAGGGGTTCTAATTCTTCAATCCTCTCTAGGGCATTCCCTTGGTCATCCAGATCACCTATTGGTTCATCAAATGAAAACACATCACCGATGTGACATAGAGGAAAAACCTCATCTAAGAAGGGGCGATATCTTTTCGCAAAGAAGCATTCGGCGAGGCTGACACCCTAGCAAGGTCGGTTCCATCATCATCTATAGTAATCGGCCTCACTCTCTTATCAGTTCTACCAGCACCCAATGGTGAGGTTTCAAGAGCAAAACCTTCATCTTCGGTGACAAAGTCCTTGTCGGTATCAAAGTTTTTACAAAAAAAGAAAATAGAAAGAACTATGACTTTAGTTCATTCTTCCAAGTCATCAATGTGAGTAATGGGATCCAAGTTGGCCGACAGGGGTTCTAATTCTTCAATCCTCTCTAGGGCATTCCCTTGGTCATCCAGATCACCTATTGGTTCAGCAAATGAAAGCACATCACTAATGTGACATAGAGGAAAAACCTCCTCCAAGTAAGAGGCGATATCTTTTAGCAAAAAAGCATCCGGCGAGGCTAACACCCCAGCAAGGTCGGTTTCATCCTCATTTATAGTAATCGGTCTCACTCTCTTGTCGGTTCTACCAGCACCCAATGGTGAGGTTTCAAGAGAAAAACCTTCATCTTTGGTGACAAAGTCCTTGTCAGTATCAAAGTCTTCAATGATAGCATGTTTTTTCTTGCAACGCCGATAAGCATACCAATACATCTTCTCCACCTACTCAGTGTCAAGGATGAAAATGTTGAGATATATCAATGAAATATCGTCGATATATCGGTATTTCGGTGGTTACCGACATGATACTTGTAGGAGAAATATCGGTCATTTAGTTATCTCCCCAAATCTCTTAAAATGGCCTAAAACTCCTACACTAGAAGGCAGAGTGGCCCAGCCCACACCCCCCAACCAGCACAGCTCGATAGCCCAACGTGCGCTCACGCCTACCCACCATGCACCACTCTAATGCTAAAATAAAGCTTTTTGGTGCAAACAATTGTCGATGTGGGATTGCAATTGGAATTCTGAAAAAGCAAGGGAAAATCCAAGGAAATTGAAGAATGAAGCCTAAGGGATTAGAACCCCTAACCACCCACTCATGTTTCCTCACCAACACCAACCAAATGCTTCATTTGACAAAATGTTCACATTTTATGTATATATGTAGATATATACATTATTAGCATTAAATATATTAATCATATATATAAACAAATATTGTAAATTATATACATATATTATATATTAAACATAATAAAATTATTATAAATAAATTATTTTTTGTGATTGTGACTTTTATATAATAATTATATATATAATAAATATAAATTTTTGAATAAAATTATCAAAATTTTAAAATAAAAAATACTTATACAAATTATCATTATTTCTTTTTATGTCATTAAATACATCCAAATTAAGTCATAATGCATAAAGTATGTTTTGAAATTATAAACATTATTGTTAAATATCACAACTATGCATATATCATCATTTATTTTATATTATTTAATATAATTGAATTAAATATATCATAATTTTAATATTAAATATATTTTAAATTTGACATATTATAATTAAATATCATAATATTATTATAAAATAATATTTAATGTAATTTAATAATAAATATACACTTATAAAATTTATATTTTTTTATTAATGTATATGATATTATCATCAAATATGATAAATCATATCATACATATATCAAAATTTTCAACAAAAAAATTTTTAAATGTCTAATATACTTCTAATTACATTTCTATAAGATTTTTATTATAGTTTCATGAATTTTGATCAATTTTAAGCCCATTGATATTTTTTTTTCAAAATATCCACGGATATATCTTCGATATATCAGATATATCCATAAAATTGAAATGTCGATATATCTGTGATTACCCATATTTTCATCATTGCTCGGTGTAATCAGCAGTTAACTTTACATGTTGAGATTTTGACGTGGACTAGGACTAATTAATTTGAAGATGAAGTCGTTCTATATCCTCTACCTTCCTTCTTTGATCATCTTTCAAGTCCTTACACTTGGTCTAAAAAGTTTGGATTAAGGTCTAAAGGACTTTATTGGAGTTCCCAAGTTCAGCAATACGTGACTTAGCTGAAGCCAAGTCCATCTCAAGGTTCACCTGTTTCACCATGGACTTAGCAACATATTGCCTAAGTCTATTGGCAGCCTCCAACTTCTTATTGGTGGATTGAAGTCGGCGTGCTCGGTTTGCCTTAGTACCTGTGGACCAACATTTTTCACGTGTGCCCCCACTCGATCGGCAAGACTCACTTTTATTGGTGAAAAATTTAATTTTGGTAAAGTCGAAGTCGTCACTTATTTTATTTTATTTTAAAGAGAAAATAAAACAAGAAAGAAAACCCTAAAAAATGACTCCATAGTTTTTGAAAAAATGTGTCTTTGAAAAACTCGAGTTTAGGTCCGGGGATCAAGTTACTTATTGGGAAGGTACCTTTAGGAGGCAGTACCCCTCTAAGCCATATAAAGGTCTCTACTTACTAAGTTGAGGAAAATGTGGCAATTAATTGATTAATTGAAGGTACTGTGGACCCACATTTCTCACGTGCGCCCCCACTCGATCGACGAGACTCGCTTTTCTATTTGTGAAAAAATTAATTTTGGAAAAAGTCGGAGTCGCCACTTATTTTATTTTTATTTTAAAGGGAAAATAAAACAAGAAAGAAAACCCCTAAAATGTGACTCCATAATTTTTGGAAAAATCATGTCTTTGAAAAACCCGAGTTTAGGTCCGGGGATCAAGTTACTTACTGGGAAGGTACCTCTAGGAGGTAGCACCCCCTAAGCCCTAAAGAGGTCTCTACTGACTAAGTTGAGGGAAACGTGGCAATTAAATGGTTGATCATGGATACCTAGGTAGGCTAGGTGATTTCAAATAATAGCATGCTAAATAAGAAAGTCTGATCATAAGAGATAATCAAAGTGCGTACCTGAACGGCTTCTCAAGCACTATCATGAAACATAAAAGTTAGTATAGAAATATATCACATGTGTTTTTGTCAAAGATAATCAAACAAGCATCAAATATATATCAAGGCAATCAAATAGGATAGCAAGCATGGGCATAGTACGCAATGACAATCATGTTCACGAGGTTTAGAAAGTGGGTATTAGGGAATGTACCTGGATAGCATATATAACTCATAGCGTGCTTCCGCAGGACAGGGAGAGGTTAGATAATAAATAATAGAGCAAAAATAAATAAAAAAATCCAACATGCACATCTAATTAATATAACAAAAAATGATCAAAGTACACTAAATTACCAATCATCACACATGTCTTGTATAGAATTCTTAAAAAAAGATAAACACGATTTCAATAAGTAGCAAATGTGGTAGTAAAGAAAGAATTTTTAAAAAATATTTTTTTTATGTAGGGGTTTCACCAATTCCCCAATTGATATACACAAATCTAACCTAGAATTATCACATTTATGTGGGACCACAAGCTTGGATTCGTGTTTGATTTAAAACCAAAATTTTTGTTAAAAACCAAGAAAGATGCAAACTGATAAAAAAATGGTTGCATATTATTTTAAGAAAATGAGATTCTGATTCTAAGAACTCTAATGAATTTTTAAAAAAAAAATAGAATTTCTTAAAGGGGTCTTCGGAGAAAAAGGTTTTGATTTTAAACTAAAAGGAATTAATTTTTAAAATAATAAAACATAGAAAACAAAATACCAATCAAAATAAAAGAATGCGAAAATCACAAAATAAAGATTTAGAAAATCATATCAATTAAAGTAGTGAGGGTAAGACCAACCTTCGTGAGTTTCTAGTGGCCTTCAAAAAAACAAAAGAATTTAACTAACAATCACTAAGGCATCAAATTTATGGCTTCCTAATCAAACAAACTAACAAAATATTACCTAAGATTAACGTTTAGATTTCAAGAAACACATGAATTAAGAAAAATAACCAATCAAAGATTAAAGCCAACAAACTTAGCATATGAAGATAACAATATGGAATCAATTAAGGTAAATTAGCATTTTAACAAAATATGATAAATCAAATACCAAAGTTCAACAATCTTGAAGGTATGAAAACAATGACATGCAATTAACTGGATTGATTATCTAAAATTCCTAAAGCTCATACTAAATGTCAATAGATCAAAGCCAAAATTACCATACTTAAAACATGAAAATAATTACACGTGATTGACTTGATTAATTAAACAAAATTATAATCAACTGCAAAATTGGATATAAACGGATTAAATTCAAAGTTAATGAAATAAAAAACACACAAACACATTCAATACTAAAAATAATTAATACTAGATTAAATTGAGAACGTCATCATCATCTAATAAGATTGGCTAAACTATCAAATTGAAATCACAAATATATTTAAACTAAAGCAAATAAATAAATTAACAAAATAAAATTAAACTAAGATCGAAATTAAAAATATGGAATTTGTCTAAGAAGGTTAATCAAACAATTGAATTAAAATCATGAACACATTTAGATTATAAAATAAATTAAAATCAAACAAAATTGAAATTAAATTCTACTTAATAAAGTTATTGGAATATTAAAAACTCAAACTTTACTTGATACAATCATTTAAACTAAAGAATTAAGATCCATGAATGCCTTTAAGTTAAAAACAAATTAAAATTAAAGTAATTGGAATTAAAAACACAAACTTTATTTAGCGTGATTATTTAAACTAAAAACGAATTAAAATCAAACTAATTAGGATCACTAACATATTCAAATTAAATCATAAACTAAAACTTAATTAATCTGAAATTTTAAAAATAAACTTTATCTCACAACTTATTTAAATTAAGGAATTGAAATCATTAACGCATTCAAATTAAATTATAAACTAAAACTAAATTAATCCGAAAAAAATAAATTTTATCTCTTAAATTACTTAAACTAAGGAATTAAAACACAAACATATTTAAACTAATAGCTAAATTAAAATTAAACTAATTTGGGATTTTAAAAATATGAACTTTATCTATCAGAAATACTTAAACTAATGAATTAACATCTCGAACACATCTAAACATATAAGATAGATTAAAATTAAACTAAATTGAAATTAAAAATAAGAACTTTTCTAATATGAATAATTAAACTAACAAATTAAAATCACAAAAACATATAAGATAGATTAAAATCGAACTAAATTGAAATTAAAAATAAGAACTTTTTCTAATAGGAATAATTAAACTAGCAAATTAAAATCACAAACATATGGGATAGATTAAAATTGAACTAAATTGAAATTAAAAATGAGAACTTTTCTAATAGGAATAATTAAACTAACGAATTAATATCACAAAATTATATAGGATAGATTAAAATCGAACTAAATTGAAATTAAAAATAAGAACTTTTCTAATAGGAATAATTAAACTAACGAATTAAAATCACAAACATATGGGATAGATTAAAATTGAACTAAATTGAAATTAAAAATAAGAACTTTTCTAATAGGAACAATTAAACTAACGAATTAAAACAACAAACACATCTAAACATAAAAAAGAAAAATAAATTAAAACTAAATCGAAATTAAAACAAGAAATTTATTATATAGGATTAGTTAAATCAAAGAACTGAAATCATTAAAACACTCAAGACTAAAAGGATGAATCAAAACGAAATCAAAGATAAATTTGAAAGCGTACACTTACCTATAAACCGTTATTTGTGGAGATTTTGTGGGCTGCTCTTCTCTTTTTTATGGTTATGTGTTGGCTCCTCAAAGTTCTTCGCGCGTCCTCTCAAAAGAAAAGTCCTCCCTTCCGAAAAAAAAAAAAAAAAAGTTCCCTTATGCTTGGATTCTCTCCTTTATTTATAAGGCAACCCACTCCTTATGGAATATCTTATTTTCATTTTTTCCTACGTGTGAGTGGATATGGGAAGTCCATTATGTGTGGCTCACTTGGAGATTTCCCCAAGGATGTAATCATATCTTGTTTGGTAAGTGATCAAATCCCCTTTAATCTTCTTTCCATATGCTCCCTAATGTGCCTCGGCCGTGATTTGCCCACTTTCTATATGCAGCCCGGATTCCTTCTTAAAGTCGTGATCTGGCCACTTTCTATATGCAGCCCGGATTCCTTCCAAGTGACCTATTCTGAAAGATTGTCTAAGTAACCTAGGGTGAATGTGTGCAAGCTAGAAGGTGCCAAGTGCATCTAAATGAGCCTAAGGTGATGCCTAATGGGCCAAGTGTATCTAAATGGGTCTAGGGTGCCTAAGTGGGCCTAAGTCTAAATTAGGGCTGCCAAGAGTCACAACGGGGTTAGATAAATCTCTCAAACAAAGTCCTTAAGGTGGCTTAGAAAAGATAGACTACATGAGTAGTAATGGGCCACCAAGGAACTACTATGGAGCACTGGAAGTGAACTTAAAGACATGTGCTAAAGGGACAAAATTGAGGGTCTACAGGTACCTAGGTAGACTAAGGTGATTTCAAAAAATAGCATGTCAAACAAGATCAAATCACAATAAATGAGAGTTAGGATGTGTACCTGAACTGCTTCTCAAGCACTATCATAAAACATCAGAGTTAGTATAGAAATATAGCACACAACATGTATTTAATCATAAAGAATTAAGCATACATCTAAGCACCTAAGGATCACATCAAGCATAAATGAAATTCACAATAACATGCATGTTCATAAAATTTTGAAAAGTAAGTGATATAGAGCGTACCTGGATAATATGCATAATTTATAAGATTCCTCAAAAAAGGCTAGAGTCGTTAGCACAAGTATATATCATATAACATCTTTATTATGTCTAATATACATTTCCAAATCCAAAATCGAGCTAAGATAAATCAAATGACTCCAAAAATAATACCGATTCAAGCAAGTACCGAGTCATCAGCATGCATATAATAAAGGGAGCATCACAAAAATAATTTCTAAAAAAATATCTTGGAGTGGAATTTATTCACAAAAAATTTCTGGAAACAACTCTTACACATCTAGAACAAAATACCAAAATCCAAACACTCATTCAAATGTCAAATTGCAACAAAGACGCCCAAAAGTTCCTAAAGATCCAGATTAGGTAAAAAAAAATAGTGGCATGCATAAACAAATTTTTTCTAAAATAAAAATACATCACATAAAATCGTGCAAAAAATCATATATTTTCAAGTTGTCTATATCATAGGAAAAATAAATTTAGGGTCAAATAGTGTTCAAAAATATTTTTAAAATGCTCCAACTAATCAAATATCTAGATTCCATCATGCATAGTAGGTATGAATTTGAAAAATCATATCTCCCTCAAAAAGGCACATTTTTCAATATTTTATGTGTCTAATATCAATTTCAAGAAGCCTAGAATTGCGAAAAAATATTTAATCAAATTTAAAAAGTCTTATGATATTTTATTTTGGCAAAAAGATCTTGGGTATCTAGAACTGGTTGAAAATAAAGCCCCCCCAAAGACGCATTTATATCTTCTATTCCAAAATGGTTTTCTAACTCAAACAAAACTTTAAATTCAAGTTCAAGAAGTGAGAAAAGTCATACAAGTTTTGGAAAATTTTTAAAACCATTTCAAAGTTTTTAAAATGAATTTTAAATCTAAAGGGTCAGTGGTTGAGTGAAAACTGGTAGCAAGGAAGAGTTTTGAAAAATTTTCTTATGTAAGGGTTTCACCAATTCCCCAATTGGTATACACAAATCTAGCCTAGAATCATCCTATTTATTTGGGACCACAAGCTTTGATTCGTATTTTATTCAAAACCAAAATTTTCATTGAAAACCGAGAAAGATGCGAACCGATCAAAAAATGGTTGCATGTTATTTCAAGAAAATGAGATTTGGCTTTCAAGGACTAAATGAGAAAAGTATTTTATTTTAAAATGAAAGAAATTAATTTGAAAAAAAACAAAATGTATGAGACAAAATACCTGGAAAAACAAAAGAAAACAAAATCACCAAGTAAAATTTTTGACAACCGAAAAAATTGAAATAGTGAGAATGGAAGCCAATCTTCACTATTTTCCGATGGCCTTCGAAAGGTAAATTTTACCAGAAACTACCTAAGCAATAAACTATTCAAACTTAAATCAATTAAGTTAATGACTAATATTCAAGAAACATATCAATTAAGAGTAATAATCACGAATTAGCAGTGATCAATTAAACACACAAACGCATCTAGACTGATTAAAATGGACCAAATTAAATCAGGGCAAACATGAATTTTCAATCATAGAATTAATTTTATTAATGAGAATTGAATAGATGAGTGAAGTTAAATCAGAGTAAACTAAACACAGGCACCTTCAAATATAGAATTGATTTTTATTAATAACTTAAAATTATAAAAACACCTAAAATAATTAAAATGAATCAAATTAAATGAAAGCAAACTAAAAACAAAATATGAATTCATGGAATCAACTTCCCAAATAAATTTACATTATTAAAATGAAATCTAAGCTCAAAATGAATTAAACACTAATTAAGGCAAATCTAAAAATCAAATATTTAACACATGAGGTCAATTATTTTAAGAAACTAAAATTTTACTTAAACCTAAAATTAAATTGAAAAACTATCCAAAACAAATTTTAAAAATAAACTATAAAATCCATCTCATTAAAAAATGGATAAATAGATAACACATGAATAAATAAGTATGACTAAAATGAAATATGAACTCATGGAATCAAATTTTTTAAATAAAGTTACATTACTAGAATGGAATCTAAATTTAAAAAATATTTTTAACACCAATTATGGCAATCCTAAAATCAAATATTTAACACTTAATATTAACTATTTTAACGAACACAAATTTCACTTAAACCAAAAATTAAATTAAAGAAAAACTGTCTAAGAAAAATTTTAAAACTATGTCTCTAACCTATAACATAAATCTTGTTAATAAATGGATAAATAGTTAACATATAGATAAATAGATCTCAAGTTTAATAATGACTTATAATGGCATAACAGTAAATCCACAAAGAATTTTTAACATATTGTATTGATGGATTAAATATAAATATATATATAAGAAGAGAGAAGCTCACCCAACCAAATAAGTGTATGAGCAATAGGCTTCCCAAAGTGGCAGTCGTGTTCAATGCTGAAGATGCCTCCCATGGAGATCAAAGAAGCGAGCCGGTTGTGGTGCTATCGAAACAGTTCGGATGTGTGCGGCTAATGCGATGAAGAGCAAGCAAGGGAACACCAGCTGTTGTGCTTGTTGCCAGCCGTCTATGAAGCTATTGGATCAAATCTGGGTGTGTGCAGTTGGTTCTTCTCTTGTCCCTCAATGATGCGGTTGTTCCAGAAGTTCTCTCAATAGTGCTGCTGATGCAGAAAATTCCTTAAGGGTGTGACTACACATTTCCTCTCTCTGATGCGTGCCTTTCTTTTCTTCCTCCACCAGTGTGGCTGTTCTGGAAAAATTCCTCAAGGGTGCGACTGCACCTTGCACCTCTAGAAGAAAGGATTTTGCTCCTCCTTAGGGGTGCGACTGTTCTAGAAGTTCTCTCAATGGTGCGGCTGATGCGAAAAATTCCTTAAGGGTGCGGCTGCACCTTTCCTCTCTCTGATGCATGTCTTCATTTCCTTCCTCCATCGGTGTGGCTGTTCCTGAAAAATTCCTCAAGGGTGCGGCTACACCTTGCACCTCTAGAAGAAAGGATTTTGCTCCTCCTTAGGGGTGCGACTACACCTATTCTTGCTTTCCAATAGTGCGATTACACCTTGCACTTCTATATCCACAGAAAAAACCCACCTTTTCGACCACCTCTCTCTTGTTTTTTTCTCTTCTCTTGGTGTGGTTGTTGATCCCCTCTCAATGATGCGTCATTCCTCTCTCTGTCTAAGTGCTTTCTTGTCTTCTCCACGTGCTACAAATACTCTCAAAGGTGCGGCTGTACTTCCTCCAAAACCCGGTGCGGTTGTACCTCCTCTTCAATCCAAAATGCCAAACTTTGTTCTAAATGGTGCGGCTGCACCTAATCCTCCTTTCCAATCATGCAGTTGCCCATCCCTCTCCTCTATGGTGCGTGCTTCCTTTATCTTTTTCTTTCCTTTAATCTCTTCTTCAGACTAGCGTGATTCCTCCATCCAAAAAAAAAAAAAAAAAAACTGGTTAACCCTCTTACCTTTTCCTTTCATCTCTTTCATTTTCTTCTCATTTTCTTTATTTCATGCAACTAACTACTCATCCTATCTTTTTTGCTGTCAATCTTCTTCCTGTTTTGGTGTTGCCCCCTACTTCCTTTCTAGATGCGCGTTTGTCAACACTTCCTCACATGCAGCTGCAAACCCTCCTTTAATGGTGCGTTTTTTCCTTTTCTTTCAGACCACCAGTTTCCTTTTCCCCATTCACTCACGCTCCATCTTCCTTTTTGGTGAGTTTTTCTTTTCTCTCTTTCTCTCTCTCTCCAATCACCAGTCGGTTGTCCCAATTTTCTTTTCCAAAATGGCCTATTCCTTTTCCATCCATGCTCCCTTTCTTTCCCATATGGAGCACATGGAATCCTATGCAAAACCAAAAATAAAAATAATAAAAGGGAAATAAAAATATAAATAAAAGAAAACTAAGGGTTAAAATAATAATAAAAAACGTGTAACTAAGAATTAAGAAAATCCAAAATATGCAATTTTAAACAAAATTTAAAATATAGATCACATGCAAAATTAAAATGAATTACTAACGTAAGCAACTTTCTATCAAAATAAATTAATAAATAGATAAATAAAAACGAAATTAATATAATCATTAAGCTCATGCAATTTTCTAAAAATAAGTAAATAAATGAATAAAACTAATAAATTGAGAGAAATACAAAAACAAAAAAAAAACAAAAAAAACAAAATCAAGCACATGCAAGCCATATGAGCCATGCAACCATGCAAGCCATGCAAACCATGCATCCATGCAATTGCCTAAGTGAGCCTAGTGTCACGGACTTAGTCGTTCACTAAGCTCGTGCGGTACTTAGGCAAGTCAAGATGTTTGATCTTGCTAAGTCAGCCTTGCTCCCAATGCTTAGCTAGTTAGGCTAAGATGCTCACAACTCGAAAGCTTAAGAAGATTAGTAGGCAACTCTTTAAGGAATGGAAGCTCTTATTAACTCAAGGAAGCTTTTACAAGTGCTTGGAAGCTCACTTGCTTGGTTAGGAAGTGATTTGGGTGGTGCCTTGGCCAAATGAGGCCCTCACCTATTTATAGGCACCAATGGAACTCTTTGGAACCTTTGAGGGTTCCTTACAAATCAAGAATATTCTAGAACTCCCTACACTTATCTATGTACAACCCTATGTACAAGAATATACAAGAGATCTTTAGAATTTTCTAGAAAGCCTTGGACTCCTCTCATGCCTTCCACCATAGTGTAGAGATGTGTGGACATTTCTAGGCATCTCTAGAACCTTCCACACTCTTCCCACCAATGGCTTAGTGTAGATGGCTCTAGGAGTCTCTAGAAGCTTCCTTCTTCCTATATAAGCCCATGGGGAGGGTCATTTGAAGCATCTTGTGACACTAGTGTGCCTAAATGGGCCTAGGGTGCCTAAATGGGCCTAGGGTGCCTAAGTGGGCCTAGGATGCCTAAATGGGCTTAGGGTTCCTAAATGGGCCTACGGTGCCTAAATAGGCCTAGGGTACCTAAGTGGGCCTAGGGTGCCTAAGTGGGCCTAGGGTGCCTAAGTGGGCCTAGGGTGCCTAAGTGGGCCTATGGTGCCTAAGTGGGTCTAGGCTACCTAAGTGGGCCTAGGGTGGTGCCTAATGGGCCTAAGGTGCCTAAGTGGGCCTAGGGTGTCTAAGTGGGCCTAAGGTGCCTAAGTGGGCCTAGGGTGGTGCCTAATGGACCTAAGGTGCCTAAATGGGCCTAAATCTAAAATAGGGTTGCCAAAAGTCACAATGGAGTTAGATGAATCCCTCAACCAAAGTCCCTAAGGTAGCTTAGAAAAGATAGGTTACACGAATAGTAATGGGCCACCAGGGAATTGCTATAAAATACGGGACAAATACTTTATAGGACATGTGCTAAGTGGACAAAATGGAAGGTCTACAGTACCATTTTGATAATTTAACATTTATCCAGTCCTCAAATAACAATTGTCATCTAAACAACCTGGACAGGAGCCCCGATGGGAACATTTGCAATAAAATTCAAGTTTGGTCGGCCAGGAACCTCCATGGTGATCTGCTCAGTAGTAGGAAAAAAAAACACTCATATCTGATAAAGGATGATCAGTAATGGTAAATGAGGAATACTGGTTTAGGATTTCCCCTACCTCCTTAGTTGAAATGGGACCAGTCTTGTGACGGTGCATATTCCCTATTGGAAGTGGGTCGGGAACAATAATCTTATCGTGAGGAGATGCTTGTGGAGTAGTATCCGATAAAGCACTTTGTGTAGCCAGCGCCTTTTGAATCATGGTAGAAGTTAGTTGGGTAGTCTTAGATGGGTCGACACAGTCTTTTTCTCTTCTTTTTTTTTCTCTCTAACCCAACTAAAAATGTCAAGGGCCTTACCTTCTTTGCCAAGCTTGTCCTCACAATCAAAGGAGTTGGTTCGTTCTGTTCAACAAAATCATTGTTCAATACTAGTAGTGGCATGTCTGTTGGGGTAATAGAAGTTGAGCCCTGGGCAGAAGGAGTGTGCTCAAACGAAAAGAGAGGAATTGTGACAGAGGGACCAGGTCGGGTAGTTTGTCGAGCAGTTGTTGGTGGGACAGGTTACTCACTTTCCCTAACAGCTTCTATGCTAGTATAAAAAAAGCCAAAAGGTTTGTCTATTTCAAAGTCTTTTGGAACAAAATGCACCCTAGGAATTAGGTCGCTATGAGCAATCCTTGGAAAATTTTGAGGGATGAAAGGGTTTGGGTTCGAGAACACGCTTTGAAGATTGGTCTTGATAAGTAAAAGAGAAAAATTTATTTGCTTGAGATCAATGTTGAACAGCTTGGTAAGTCGTTACCAGGACTGTTTTTCTACCCACTCAACTAGGTGTCCTCGGCAGTTTTCAGCTGTCTGGGAGCAAGATTAGACAAATATTATAAAATAATAATAATAATAATAATAATAATAATTAAAAAAAGTGGTATCAAGGCGCTTACTAGGCAGTTTAAGGGTATGATTCAAAGGGTAAGGACCACGAGGATCTGGAGTTGAAAATTACCATTCTCTATAAACAATCACGTGTCCAATGGCCCAACCTTTCCCAAAATCTGACAAGTTCATGATCAGTTACAATTGCCTTCTGCAAGAATAAATGAGGAATTTCTCTCATTTGTTCAACTTAATAGTGTAAATGAAAAGAATCTCAAGTAAAGACAACTCGAGATTGAATAACTAATTTAAAACAGAGCAGCCCGTGATAATGCAGATCAAGTTCGAATGAACAAATAAGAGCGGAATTTGGGTATAGTGCAAAAACTCCCGCACTAATGAAGGTAAAGGTAAGCACAGCTCGACATGGAACTGCTTTCTAGTGAAACACATGGAATGTTTCTTATGTGTATCGGTTGGAATGGGTGTGGTGTTGCGCAGTAGTTGGATATCAGCATTGTTTGGAATATTGAAATCCCTTCTGAATTCATTAGTGGCAAAATCATCCACAATACGAACTAAAGCGCGGGCTGTGTTGTCTGAAGAGGAACCCTTGTAAGGTTTTTTCCTTTTCACAGAACCTTCAGATTGCTTCAACATTCTATAAGGGTTTGCACTGCTAGTAGGAAAAGGAATGGAGAAGGAAACCCTAGAAAAAGGCTTTTGAGTGCACTTTTGTGCAAAGTTCGAGGGATCAAACGGAAAAAAAAACTCTTTATCCAAGAAAGCAAGAATGTAAATGAAGCAAATAGAACAAAAATCTGAATTAGCATATAAAAATGATGAAAGAGATGAGTTTTCCTCACCTGAACACCGATAACGCGGATTGGTAACTTGATGCAAATGGAAGATGAAAAAACAAGAATGTCGTGGTGTGGTAACATTGTTGTTGAGACTCCAAAAGGAAGAATATTACAACTTTTGCAATTTGAAAAAGCATGGTATGGGTGTCGCCATTAGGGAGCAAGAGAAACCCCCAAAGGTGGCTGGAGGGTACGTAGGTATGTGTTTCCAATATAAAAATTGGAAAGTCTAGAAAATCAAGGAAAATATGTTCCCATTTAAAATGAAAAAGTATTTTTCGTTTTACCTCAACCAAAGGTCAACAAAAAATTAGGGCCAATTATGGGCACCTCGCAAATGGGGATAACGGGCCTACCCAAAAAACTATCTATTGCATCGGGCCAATTTGGGCTAGGATTAAAAGCCCATCTAGCCTAATGACCTAGCTAACGTAAATAGCTCAACAGGTATAGTGGAAAATAAAACATGGGAGAACAGCCCACGAAGAGTAGTGGAGACAGTTAACACTTGAGGTGGTAACCACTTGAAATGGCCAAAAAGTGCTCCCGTGATCTCCACTCCTATCGAAGGCTGAAAGGTGTATGAATGCTACTGGCAAGTCCAAGAGGAGGAAGAAAAAAAATGGCAGCATTAAAAAATATTACCTTTTCTATAAAATCCTAACTAACTTAATCATCGAAAAAGATGATCTCGGGGTAAAACTAGGCAAGCCTTATGTGGCAGGTATAAGGAAGAGTGTGGCGAGAAGATGACTATTGCTCAAGAAATTCTCAACTCCAACACACATGACATTTTGTCCAAATGGTTTTGTTAAGACTATGGAGCCAAAATGGACTCACATTGTCAATGCCAATGGGGTTACATATCCAGTTTCAGGGGCTAGAACTATAGCCTTTTCACCTTCACTTTCTCTGTCAAATACTTTATTGGTACCATCTCTTTCTAATAAGTTAATGTCTATGGGCCAAGTAAATGAAGAAGTAAATTGCATCACTCTAATATATCCTATTTTTTTTGCCTCTTTTAAGATATTCTCACCAAGGAGATCATTAAGCATGGTACTAAGAGAAGGAGGTTATATTATATGGATGACTTCAATGTTGGTAGTGTCAATAATGTGCAACATTCGATCAGTGCTAAGGAAAGTATATTTGGTTGTGGCATCATCTTTTGGAGCACCCATTATTTAGTTATATGAAACACTTATTTCCTCTATTATTTATAGATTTGGATTATTCAAAACTTTAAATATGATACTTGCATTTTAGTTAAGAGTCATTGTGTGTCTTTTCCGATTAGTTCAAATAAAAGTGATGTTCTTTTTGTTTTGATTCATTTCAATATTTAGGGACCTTCCCACATAACTCTTTCTAGTATTCATTGGTTTGTAACCTTTATAGATGACTATATCCGAATGACCTAGTTGCATCTGTTAAAACATAAGGATGAGGTATTTGGTGTGTTTTTCTTGCATTTCATGCCATCATGCAAAATCAATTCTCAACTAAAGTTCAAATTCTTCGATCAGATAATGAAGGCAAGTATGTCAACCAAGAATTCATAGATAAGATACTTGATTAGAGATCTACATAAGAATTTATGTTAAGCCTATTTTCAATTAAATGGATTTCTTTAAGAAACTTCTTATACTCAAACTCCACAACAAAATGGCGGGCTGAGCGAAAGAGCAAACATATTGTAGAAATGACATGTGGTTTGTTAATCAAAGCAAAAACGCATGGTTGACATTAGGATGATGTTTTTGTTACTAGTATACATTTATTGAATCAATTGCCCTCAAAGGTATTGAAGTTTCATACCCCATTATAGGTTTTATCTAACCATATTACTTTACTGTCCATACTGCTTATTCTACCATGCATATTTAGATGTGTTGCATTTGTTCATATATATAAAAATCAATGAACGAAACTCGATCCTTATGTCATTTGTTGCATTTTTGTGGGGTATAATACAAAAAAAAAAAAAAATATTGTTGCTGATTCGTGCCCAATTGGTGTGCCAGCTGATTTGTGTCCAGCTGGTGCTCCTTGAATGAGGGAGTAATCAACAAAATTTATAACCTATAACACCATATACTAGGGTAGCAAAGACAAAGCTACTATAGTATAGTGGCTCTAGGATCGTTCACTGGGAAGAATTAACAAGCTATCAATGATACCAATTCCAAGTGAATTGGTTTTGTTTCATTTCAAGGTTAGCTTAAGAAGTAAAACACAAACTTTGATGGGTAAAGGTTTAGACTTAAACTAACTATCATAACAGAAGTTTGGAATAATTTAGGAAGAAAAGCATTCCCTGGAGAGTTAGGTTCACTGGGGTGGTTCCTCATGCAAAAGACATAGCTCCGGTCAGATGGTTCATTTCCTCGCATTAGAGATTCAACATATAGTCACTTCTCTAACCGGTGTTGTACAGAGACTCCTTCAATTAGATTTCACTTTAATTCTCTCACTGATGCAACTTGCAATGGTTCATGCCTCTCACGAGCACTTACCATTCAAGATGATCTTTAACCTTGGACTTCCCTTCACAAACTCGCAAGAGATAACTAATGGATGTCTCGTTGGAGTCCAAAAGCTTACCAAGTGTTGGTAATTTCAGAAAACCCTACCTTAAAGTCACCTCCCAGAGGCTCGCAAGGGGTAAACTAGTGCATTTCCATGGTTGGAAATCACTTGCCTTACCAAGTATTGGCCCAGGTGACTCTAAGGTGTTTTAAGTTAACTAAAAACATAGAAATCATTAAAGGATTTCACTTCCTCTTCATTACTAGCTAAAACCACAGAGCTTTGCCTTCTTGCACTTGGAACCTCCCCCGGCAACCTTAGCTCCAAGGAACTAGAGGTTTAGTTACTCATTCTCTGGGGAAAACTCCTCAGAGAATTCATAACTTAGAAATAAAATAAAAATACAAAGTGAGAAGGTAAGGCAGTAGAAAGAACTGAACTTTACTTGCTTACCCAAACTTTATAGAAGGAACTCCTCCTCGAGAACAGGCTCCCGAGAGGTATATATATGTACATAATATAAAACTAATTATTACATAGATATTTAGTCTTTTTACTAACTTAAAAGCTAAGGAATCTTGTAATTGGTGGTTTACAAGGAGTATTTTGGGATTTAGACAACAAAAATCTAATGGAAAATATCTCCTAATGTCGGTAGCAAATATCTGGAGGCTTCAGGAACCATTTCGCAAGAGAAAAATGGTGTCTGCGAAATTTCGCAGACACTCAAGAGGGCTGCGAAATAATTTCGCAACACCAAGCTATCTTCACAGGGCTGCGAAGTTGGCTTTCACCTTGAGGTTCCCAGCTTCCTTCTCGCGGCATAAATCGGGCATCGTCAGAAGGAGAAACATCATACTGTTCAAAAATGCTGCGAAATCACTTCGCAACAAAAGGGTGATTTCGCAACACTTGGCAAAATGCTTCCTTCAGCTCGGAGTGATTGGCTTGTAATGGCTGCAACTTCTTCGTTTCAACTCCGAATTGCACACCGTTTGAAGAATTGGATTGTTGACTTCCTGAGCTTTGAAATGGTATATAGCATGCATCATTTGGACTTTAGAAAGTGCTCCAAAAGTGGCCATTGTGACTGTCATCAAGAATATGCTCTATGGCAGATTCTCTTTGCTTTTTCTCCTTGCAATCCGGATTTACTCTTGTCAAATGACTTCTAAGCTTTGACCAAGATTCCTTATATCTCTCCTCAGTCTTGACTTGCTTTGGTGATCAAAATACTAACAAAAACACCAAAACTTACACAAAGTGATTAAAATTGCTTTAAAGGATCCTTAATATGCCAATTGAGTTAAAAGGCCTAAACTACTACTCAAAAGTGTTTAAAAGGATTAATTATAGGCTATCAAATAGCACTTTTTGAGTAGTAATCAGTTGCTACATTCTTTCCACTAAACGTAACAATGTCACGATGAATGTTACTTTTTTGGAATTTGAAAATTTTTGCTCTTCACCAACATCCACTTATGATCTTTAGGGGGAAACATAGGATGAAGAACAGAAGTGGTGGGGTTTTGAGGAAGTTAAGGAAATTGATCAAGAACCTGGATCTAGCGAGGTAATAAGGGGAAGAAATGAGGTGACAGTAGTCAAAGAACATAAAGAGAATAGTGCAGAAAATGATGATGAAAACAATGGAAATGGTAGCAACAATATGGAGGAAGGTCAATTTGGACCCTCTCGATAAAAAATAAAAAAAAAAAAACTTCTTTCCCTTATATACCCAACAATAGTTCTCCAAAGATATTCTTGAGGTAAGTACCTTTGTACCATCTTCTAGTCAAGATTTAGATACTCCAACTAGTTATCACTTACCTTTTAGGCATAATAGAGGTAAATGTCTAGTTTAATACCCATTGAATGTTGAAGAGAAATGATCAAAGTACCCGATTGCTAATTATGTAACCACCTAGAGACTATTTAGGCCTCTTAAAGTCTTTGTGCACAAGTTGTCCTCTTGACATGTTCCTTGTAGAGTACACAAAGCTTTAACAGATCTGAAATGGGCCTAAGCAATTCAAGAGAAAATGGAGCTACAAAAGAACAAGACATGGGATCTTGTTTTACTACTGAAGGGAAAGAAAACAATAGGGTATAAATGGGTGTTCTCCATTAAGCATAAGACAAATGGGTCCATTGAGCAATATAAGGCAAGGCTTGTAGCCAAGGGATACAAATAGACATACGACATAGACTATTAGGAGACATTCTCACCAATGGCAAAACTAAACACTATTAGAGTTTTACTATCTCTAGCAACAAATTTAGATTGACTTTTATATCAATTCGACGTGAAGAATGTCTTTCTTCATGGAGAACTTGAGGATGAGGTGTATATGGATATTCCACCGAGTTACATTGCATCATCAAGCATTAGAGTAGTATATAAGTTGCAAATGGCATTGTATGGACTGAAACAGTCATCTCAATCATGGTTTGGTCATTTCAACCTGGTTATGAGAAAACATGGTTTTCAACAAGATATCTTGGATCACTTTTTTTTTTTTTTTTTTACCATCAACAAGGAAAGATAACTACCTTGATAATCTATTTGGATAATATGATTATCATAGGAGACGACACAAAAGAAATTTCCAAGCTTTAGAAATGGATGGGGACCAATTTTGAGATGAAGAACCTAGGAGGACTAAAATAATTTATGGGAATAGAAGTAGCTAGATCAAGCCAAGGTATATTTAATTCTTTCCTAAAAAAAGTATGTATTAGACTTATTATCTGAAGTGGGGATGGTTGATTGTTTGCTAGATAATACATTGATTGTTCAGAATCACAAACTTGGAGAACATTCAAATCAAGTGCCAACCAATAAAGAGAGATATCAAAGATTAGGGGGTAAACTAATCTATTTATCTCATACTTGTCTAGATATATATGTTGTTAGCATAGTAAGCCAATTCATGCACAACCCTAATGAAAAATCATATGAGGGTGGTAATTCAAATGTTTCGCTACTTAAAATTTGTCCCAGGTAGAGGAATCATATTCTCCATGAATCACCATCTCAATGTTGATGGTTACACAAATGAGGATTAGGAAGGAACTACTACTAATAGAAAGTCAAGATTGAGGTATTTCACCTTTGTTGGTGATAATTTGGTTACATGGAGGAGTAAAAAATAGAATGTGGTAGCATTGTCTAGTGTTGAAGCAGAGTTCAAAGGAATATCCAAAGGACTTTGTGAGCTTCTTTAGCTCAGGAAGCTGTTAACCAAGATTGGGTGTGCACCAACCACAAAAATGAATTTGTTTTGTGACAACAAGGTAGCAATTGAAATTTCTCATAACCTAATTGAACATGATCGTACTAAGCACATTAAAGTGGATTGACATTTTATCAAACAAAATATTGAAGAAAAAGTCATTCAATTTTATTTCGTCATGTTAGAAGATCAATTCATAGATATGCTTACAAAGGCTATTTCAAGAGCTTCCATAACTCACTAGACAAGTTGGGCATTAGAGACACCTATGCACTAACTTGAGGGGGAGTGTTGGCATGAGTAGTAATTCTTTTTTTAATTTAGAGTGATTATAGGACTAGTTAGTTTTCATATTCATTGCAAATCCCTTGTGTTTTGTTAACCTGACTTCTAGCCTAAAATTTTCTTTTTCCCTTACTGGTTCTCTATTGTTTTGTGAACCACTTCTATATAGGGTATACTCCTCATTAAACAAAATATGAAGAAAATATACTTGCTTTAATTTATTACACCCATATCTCATTCAATGCCAAGGAGAGAAACTAAGGGAACTAGAACACCTAGTAGCTATATTGTCCATCAATTTCAATTTAGTTTCAAAATATCAATAAATATGTATTTCAAATTTATAAGGGCAACAAACTTTCCAAAAATGGTAATTCATTATCAAAGTTACATAAGGCATCATTATCCTAAAGTAAAGCATAAGTAGCCACAGTGTAGGGTTATAATGTCTAAGTGGCATTTTTTAATTTAATAAATCCATTAGAAGGCACTAAAAGAGTTACATCCCAGGTATATGTGTTGTATATAGGGAAACATCTATTATGAGCATAATGGGAGAAACAGAGCCAGCCTATCTAGGTGTTCCCACTTTTGGTTATTATTTGAGTGGTATTTGAGCAACACTCATTTTTCATAGAAAATGTTTATACAATGAGTAGGAGCGTTTTTATGCTTTATAACAGTTAAAATATAAGGACATAGTAAAATAGGATATAATGATACTTACTCTTTATAGATAGTATTTCTTTAAATTGGCTACATTCCAATGTCATTGTACAAGCACATTATAAAGGAGTACCAACACTTCCATTTTTTGGTAGAAAAGTTGATGTTGGTCGAGCACCAATAATTAGTTTTGTCAATGGAAAGACACCAATAATTGGCATCGTCTAGCTTCTTTTGTCAATTCCAGCATGTTGACTCTCGATCGAGCACCAACCTCTGCAATTGGTGTCAACACCCCATCTTAGACTCAACACATTGGAATTAACGAAATATCTAATGTCTTTCAAGTAAAAAATGGAGAAAAAGGAAAGTAGAATACAAACAGCGTATACAAACTTTGCTTCGACATGCTAATTAGTTAAGACATGAAAATGTTGAATTGTGAGCTCAAGTAACCACAAGTCACCACACTAGTAGAAAGAGTCATCGTTCTATCAGTCGAACTATTTTTGCTTCATCCCAAAGTACAACAAAAAGGGTTTAGTCGTCTGATATGGAATCCTCACTTCAAGTTGACAATTAGTTATTGGTTAATGGCTCTTCACCGCCTATAAGCAAAGATCTTGAATAAAGCGATCGGTGAGTAAGAACTACTCTGATGAAGCCACCAGTACCACTAGAGAAAAACGCCCTAGAGAGTCAAGTAGGGACTCCATACAAGTGTCATCCCAAGAGTTTGGTCTAATGTGTCCCTTTTATGATCGAACCTTTAAAAAAATGACATGATGTAACATATTTGGAGTTCATTATTTATTAAATAATATTCTAGTTTTACTTTTATCTATCCTTATTCCATGCATTGTATTTATGAGCATTCTTACCTAGCACCTTTTGCATTGTACATGACTTAGGTGCCTTAGGAGTTGCATGAAAGATCAAAATCATGGGTTCCTTGCAAGTAGATGATTTTTTTCACAATTAGTTTCTGGACTAAAACAATCCATTTGAGGTTATAATGTACTCCTTCCTAATTTGAGAGATAGTTGGTTTTGGCCATTAGGATGGGTTTCCCATGGTGAAAGCACTAACATGTATGGTTACACATTAGACATGATCTATGGTGAGTCACAACTTAAGGATATTAAGTAGTTATGACTTCCTTGAGTTGTTTCATTGTGTTGTCTCTCACCCTTGAGAGAATATTTAGTTTGTGTTAAAGTTAGTAGTGGTTTTAACCTATGAGTGAGATCGTAAGTTAATCATATATTTCTTATAGATTAGGTCACTATTGATGAAAGTCGGTAACAATAGGTATTCTCAATAGAAACGCCATGATATCTCATAGGATTGAGATAAAATGTCCCCTTAGGTGATCCTAAAGAGTTGTGCTCATGGAAATTATGGTCATAGTAGTTCCTTAAGTGGATATATACTTCATACATATGCATATTTGTATAAGTTTTCATATATTTCAAATATATCAAAACAAAATCTTTACTTTTCATCAAGCATGATATTGAAACATGCATACTAAAATTAAAAACATTTCCTTACATTTATGCCATAAAATTAAAATAATATCAAATCTCAACATAGATATCAACATAGATAGTCATGTACAAAATCTTATGAAAAATCACATATATTTTCTTAGATATACCAAAAATATTACATATCTCATACAATATTCAAAATGATATCTTTCAACACTCGGGTTTGCCTTTAAGATTCAAATAAGAAAAAACAAATATGCTAATCTATAATCCAAAAAGAGACTAGATTTTAAAATTTCTCCATATAAATATAATAATTATTTCCATATTTTTTTTTATAAACAAGATCCATAAAAAAGATCACATCCTAATAAATTATGTCTTAGGAAAACCAATTTTCTCATAAAGTTTTCTATATTTTCAACACATAATTTTAGTATTAAATTCTAGACACATAAGCCCTTTGCATAAGAGGAATTCTTTACATGCTTCTTAGAATATTTAGAAATTGAAATTGCATTAAAATAGATAAAAGGATATTATCAAGAATTTTCAAAATATAAGTATATATGTTATCTAGAGATCTTAACTTTTTATAAGAATAACAAATATATTTGAGTGTTATATGTCACTCTCAAATATGCGTGTTAGGACATGGAGCCTTGATTATATGTTAGCAATTTTATTCCAATTTATGTTTGGCCATAGAATTCTTTTTAAATAGTGACTTGCTTTCCATTAAAGATCAAAGGTTGTTGTTTGTCCAATTGGAAAGTCATAGGTACATCTAAAATTTTTTTGGCTTGTGATATAAAGGCTTATTTAAGGTATAAAAAGTTTGATATCATTTTTTAACCTAAAATATTTTTAAAAATAATTTCTCAAAAAACAAGGAACACTCAAGCAGTTCATCTCACTCAAGTGGTTAGAGTGCTCAAGCGATTAATCCCGTTCAAGCAGTCTAAGTCCACTCAAGCAGTCATGACAGTCTTGTCGAGTATAGAAACATATTTTGAATGAATTTCAATCCAACTCTAATTTGGAAACTTGAGATATCGAAATCCTTATGACTTTTGCCTATAAATACCTCCCTTGTAACCTTTTGAGGGTAAGAGATTCGGGTTAAGAGATTAGAGATCATAGAGATCTAAGTGTTAGAGACCTCTCATTCTTTAGAAATACTCTTTATGAGGAAAACCTAATTTGCCACACCATTCTCGTTCTCTCATTCAAAGAATTGATTCTTTGAATTGTTGGTTAAAGATTGTAATCCCTTCTAAGAGTTCAAAGGATCTACTAATGAGCAAAAAGTAGTTGTTGTGTCACGAACATGGATCAAGTTATAGGTATCGAAGAGTAAGCCTTTAGGGTAAAATGACCATGTAAATCTGTGTAACTTAATTTCGAATAGTGGATTTCGATTGATAGGTCTTAGACCTCGTGGTTTTTTATTTCCACAATTTGTGGGGTTTTTTCACGTAAAATCTTGTGTCACATTGTTTATCTCCTTATATTTGATATTATGTTTGAATTGCCTATAATAGGTTAATTTGATTTATCCAAATATCTTGCAGGGCTACTTCAAAAAGTTTATATTTATTCCTACATATATTATGGTTGAAGATATTATATATATTGGATTAATTGGTTAATTGGTTAATTGGTTATTGAGTTTGTTGAATTGGTTATCTTGTGGTGGTTATACCTATAACTAATTATTGATTCGTTGGGATTATTATTGAGTTTGTTAGGTTGGCTATTTGTCTGGTTATTATTATCCCAACATACTTCAACCTATATTGTTAATCCTTTGATATCAATTAACCATAAAAATCATATTTTTATTGGGGTAAAATCCTATTTGAATATCCAAGTTATCCCTATAAAATTTTAAAATCACCCATTCACCATTTTTTTGGATATTCCCTATTGGACTTTTGGTTATTCAAGGGTATTCAAAGAAATATCCATATTTTTTTCAATGGGAAAATGAAGATTAAAATTAATCTCAATTATTATATCATATGGAAAGATTATATTGTGTATTAAACAACTAAAATATAAAATATTCCAAAATATTACCTCTTACACAAGAATATTAAGTTTAAATATCATCCTTTCATGTAAACTAAAATTTCACTTCTATATGAAGATATTTCTACCAATGACTGACTCTACATAACTTTTAGGTATAAGAGATAAAAATAAATAAAGAATAAAAAAAATTATCAACCACTAACCTATTTTTGTATAACTTGATACAAAATATTAATATTTTTATAATATGTAAATATCATTTACATGCCTATTACCATAACTTCAAACTATAATATATTTTATTATAACTTTTGGTTGTATGAATTTCATAAAGTTGTACAAAATTGTTAGTTAACAATTTTGTTTTCTATAGCATATTCCTATAAGAAAATACATATTAACAACTTTGACTTATCTTTTTATTAATACAAAAAATATTAATTTTTTCATTTTCACAACTTCGAGTTATGAATAATAGTAATTATATAGCTTTTGGCTATATAATACAAGTTTATGATAAAATATTTTTCACATAGCTTCTAATTATATGTTTTTTAACAATTATTAATTTACTAAATTTTTCTACATAGCTTGAGCTATGAATAATTAAAAGTTCATGAGTAACGTTATATTGACAATTATATTATGATATAACCTTTAGTTATACAACAAAATTAAATTTGTTTCTACAACTTCTAACTACATAGTTGTTAATTGATAATTTTGTTTTGTGTAACTTTTTGTTATACAAGAGAATTAGAAATTATGTGCATAGCTTCTAACTATAAAATTATTGTTAATAGAGATTGTTTTTATAATTTTTTTGTCATGAAAAATTCTCTATATAGCTTCAAACTATTATAAAATTAAATTATTAATGATTACAAGTTTTTGACTTGATTATACAAAATATGAATTATATAGCTTCTTATTATGAGATAAAATAAATAAAAACTATAATAATAAAAATGGAATACAATGACGTACCATTTTTCACATTTTGTTTGAAGAAAATAAGACCACATACCTATAAGAAATCTTATAGATGAATTATTTACTTTTTCTATCTTGAGCATTCTTCTCTTTCCTACCTAAAGTGTCGTGCTAATAATGTGTTATAAAATAAAAGAATGAGAAGAAGAAAAGAAAAAAGAATAAACAAAAATATTCAAAGAAAAGTAGTCAATTATTTCATTAGTAGGTCCTCTCTTTTTATAGAAATTTAGGAAAAAATTTACATGAATAGGGATAATTATCCATAAGTTCCCACAATCCAATAAATTTTCATGTTTTATAACATATTTTAAATAATTTAACTTTTTTTCTTAAATATTTTAAGAATAGTCAAATAAGAATTGTTTTTAACAATTTTTCTTACTTTTTCCTTTATGTTTTTTTTAATTACTTCAAACTTTCTAAAAACCAAACATATCCTAAGAAAAATCATTTTATTTCACTTGATGATACATAAAAAGGTAAGGACAAAATGCAAAAATTATGTCTGATTTTGAAAAATTACTAAGCAAAGTAAAAGAATGTTTAAGAAAATAGTTTTCTTGTGATTGATTTCACATGAGAAATATAAAAGAAAATAAAATATAATTAAAATTAATAAGAAATGTATGCATTTTTTTTTAATCTTCGTATAATAGAGAAAAATAAGATTGCAAAAATATATAAAAATAAACTATTGATTTTAAATCTTTTTTTTTTTTTTCGTCTACTTTTACTCTCTATGTTTTTTCCCTTATATTTTCCTTTAAATTTCTTAGTAATCAAAGGTAACCTAAGGAAAAGTGGGAGAAGATGCCTATTTTTTTTCTCCTAATTTTCTTGAAATAAAAATGAATACATTTGGGAAATTACATTTCCATATGATTTAATTTCCTTTTCCTCAAAATTTTCTAATACAATAAAGTAAAAGAAAAATAAAATAATATATATAAACATTTTTCTAATGTTTTCATAACCGGACCGATCATTGAATTGGAAAAATTATTGGTTCATGGTTCACTGGTCGGACCAACGGTTGAACCGCGATCGAACTGGTGACGTCATAAATATACAATTTATAAATTATTAAAATATAAAATAATTATAAAAATAAAAATAATAATTTATATATTATTTAAAAATCAAAATATTAGTTTCAAATTAGAAATTTAAACTAAAACCATAATTTTAATTTAAAATTTAAAATTTTAATATTTATTTTTGAGCAATGATACTCCAATTCATTTGTTTAATATAATAGATAAGTATGACTGCTAAATCCAAGCCAAAAAAAAAAAAAACCCTAATTGTTCACCAATTGTAAAATGGTGATCTCCATATTACACGCCCTAAGAAAAATAGCCACATAACTATTCATATAACACTTACTGTCAAGATTGGAGCAAGTATCCCTCCTAAAATTTTAACCTAGGAAGTTCATGATCACCAAATGGAGCACCAAATTGTAGAGAACAAAGTCATCAAAAACTCGTTTTGGTGGTAGGTCCTACAATTTTATGTCTAGATAAATACACTCAGATTATAAACCTTGACAGTTGGGAATGGGCTTTGCAACAAGGGGATCTACGAGGGAAGAAGAGAGGGAAGGGATGGGAGGGCACTTTGACCGGGGGGGGGGGGGGGGTGGTTGCAACGGGTTTTGTGCTGAGGCGGTCGCTCAGGCAAGCAAGAGGTGTAACGGCTAGGGAGATCGTTGGTGGGAGCTGACGTGGGTGTCGCGACGCGTTGGGGGGCGATAGATTCTTCACTGAAGTTTAGATGGAGGAGGAAGGGTTTAGATTTTTCATATACTCCAAAACAGCATCGTTTTGATGTTAAAAGCATCAAAACGACGTCGTTTTGATATTGTAATTTTTTTAAAAAAAAAAATTAATTGAATCGTCTGGTTCATATGGAACTGGCCAATTCGTCTGGTTCGCTGGTCGGACAGCCGGTTCAACTGGTCCGATTATGGTTCAACCTATTTTTGGGCCAATTGATCGAACCGAACCGGTTGGACCGGTCGGTTCGGTCCGGTTTTAAAACCATGCCTTTTTCATTGCTTTTTTTTTTTCTTTTTTTCCTTTCTATTTTCTCAGGTACATATACTTTGATAATGGTCATAAAATCTAAAATAATCCTATTTTTTAATATCAATGGACTAATAATTCTATTAATTTTGGAGCAATTGTTTTTTGTTTTTTTTTTTTTTTTACCCAAATCATAATTTTTATTGTAACTATTAAATTTAAGTGATAACCAATTAAAAGGGATGAAATCTTTGACACTTTAGAAAATTAACCCTTGACCTTTTTTTAACCTAAAAAATACCAATTGTTGACAAAAATGCCCTCATTTTTTTCTTGCAAAAGTAATTATTTCTTTTAAAACACACATGTAAATAATGAAAATGTTTAAGGGTATTTATGTCAAAAATAAGTTACTCTTCAAGTTCAAATATGGGGGAGGTTAGTTTTACAAATTTGGAATGTTTTCATAATTTTTAATCAATTCATTCTAAATTTAATTTGATGATAAAATTGTTGGGAGAATTGTGTGCAAAAATTAACATTTGGTCCTCCAACCACCCATATTTAAACCCAAGACCCAAACAAAGTATGAAAATTAAGATGAAGGATATTGTCTTTCATTAATTCCTAAAATACCCTTATCCCTTATATGCCTACAAGTGAGTGTGAATTTTAATTTTTTTTTGTATTTTTTTCCTTTTCTATTCCCTATTAAAATATTACTCATTTCTAACTTTTTTTTTCCTTTTTATTCCAATATATATTTCTATTTTATGTCAAATAAAAAACAATAATTTTTTTTTTATTTTTCATTTTTAAAGATATTGAATCTTTTTGCTCTTATTAAAAGCAATGATAAAAATTTTGGGATTTTTCATCCAAATATTTTTTATCTTTATGTATTTATCTTTTACTTTAATTTTCATTTTTTATTTTAAATTTATATTACCCTTTCATCTATATTTTTCTCTTATTTTTTATATTTTCTACATTAACCATATTTTAAAAATTTTTAAAATTAACTATCACTTCACTTTATTATATATATATATATATATATTTAGCTTTTTAATTTTTAATGTTTTTATTTTAAAATTTTTAAAAAGATAAATTTGTTGAAAAAAAATAACTAAGATATGAAGTTCTAATATTATATTAATAATTTTTCTTATCTAGATAGACTAATGCAAAGTATTTTGACCCCCAACAAGAAAATTGTCAATATAATTTTTTAGTTAAACTTTAAAAATTAAGTTTCAAATAAAATATATTATATAAAATTTTATCTAAAAATTATTGAAAGTGGTATTTAATTTTTTTATTTATTGACTTTGAAACTTATCTAGTTTTTTACTTGAAAGGTAATAGAACATGTTTATAAAAAAAATTAGTTTTTCATTTTTTAAATAAATGAGTATAAATATATTAAAAAAAAATTAAAGATAATCTTAGTAAAAAATTTGATAAATATGATTATAATTTTAAATATAGATTCATGTGGATAAAATTTCACAAAAAAAAAAAAAATAGTGGAAAGAAAGAACATTGTTAAAACTACAAAAACAAAATATGCAATTACAAAAATTTGATGATGAAATTTAAAAATAAAATTCGAAACAATTCTTGAGTGAAAGAATTTGAGTGGGGAAAAAATATTTGAGTGGAAAAAAATGGGAAAGTTTTTCGAAATCACTTTAAATCCTTAACAAAAAGTAGTCTTGTACACCTTTGTACAATTAGTAAATTTGTCTTGTACAGTTAGTGTAATACCCTTATACAGTTAGTGTAATACCCTTGTACAATAACTCAAATTTCATACATCATTTTATGAATATCTAACAATAGGTCGGTTAACCATGTTTGCATCGGTTTGGTTTTAAAAAGGAAAAAAAAATTGTTGTATAATTTTGTTTTACAATCATCATAAGTGAGGTACCTATTAAAATGACCATATACAAGTTAGATAAAATACATGAGATGAATGTATGCTTAACCAATGTGTGTAAGAAATGTCATTTATCATTGGTTAAGGGAAATAAACAAACAAGTTTTTTAGAATCACTTAAAATCCTTCATAAATAATAGTCTTGTACACCCTTGTACAGTTAATATATTTGTCATGTACACTTAGTGTAAATACCTTGTACAGTGACTAAAAAAAATGTTATTTTATTTTATTTTCAATGCAAAATGTAATTAAAAATAAGACAAATAAATTACTTAAAAACTATTATTTAAGCCAAATTTATTTATTTATTTCCTTTTATTTTTGGAAATAAAGAAAAAAGAATAAAAAATTTATTTAACCATAAGAAATATGAATATAAGATCAGTTGGAAAATTCTAAATTTATTTATTTATTTCATTTTATTTTTGGAATTAAAGAAATAAAAAATAAAAAATTTATTTAATCATAAAAAATATTGATATAAGATATATTAAAAAATAGAAATAACCCCAAATTTATTTACTTATTTCATTTTATTTATTAAATTAGAAATTAATTTATTTTAATAGATTAAAATGTGCACAATTGATTTATTACTTTGTTAATTATGGATATATTAAAATTTTCGATAAAAAATAAATAAAGAAAATAAAATTAAAAAGAGTAATAAATATATATAATTTAGTTATTTAAGTATTTTTCATGTAAAAGATAGTCCCACAAAAAACACATAATTGATCAATTTCTTTGTTTAATCGTAAACATACTATATTTTTTTTATTATTAAAATAACTAATGAAAAAAAAATAAAAATGGATAATCAATGAATGAAATTTAGTTCTTTTTATTATTTTCATATAAAAAATAGTACTAAACAAGGTTTTCAATTTTTATTTTTTAAAATAGTTTTCATTTTTTATATAAATGTTTTTTCAAAAAGAAAATATAAAAAATATAAATCATATTACTATTTTTTAGAAAGTATTTTTTAAAATAGCTTTCGAACATAATTTTTCTTTATTTATAATTTAAAATAGAAAATAATGTTGATTTTCAATTATTTATATATAAAAAAAATTAAAATAATGAAAAATCCAAATTGTTAAAATAGAATTATTATGGTTGCATGAATAATGGTGCAATAAAGACAAAAAAAAAAAAAAGTTTATGTGAAAGGTCATGGGGTATTTTAGTCCATCACTATTTTATGTCCTTAAAAGGTAATGTATAGAAATTTGAAGGATATATTGGTCTTTTAACATCTCATATCCTTTCCATCAATTATGGAAGTTATATGGATCAAATGTTAATTTTTGGGCCCAGCCGGGCCCAAAACACAATTCTCCCAAAATTGTTAATAATTTAATTAATTAAATCATTAATTAATAGATTATTTGATTAAAATGATCATTGTAAACCCAATTTTGAAAATCTAAACCTCTATCTTTTTTTGAATCATTTTGACAAAAATACCCCCATTCTTTTCTTGTAAAAATAAGGGATAACCGATTAAAATGACAAAAGAAACATGAAATTTCAAATCTAACTTTTCATTTTTTTTACCCAAAAAAATACACATTTTGGATAAGAATACCCATTTTGGATAAGAATACCCTCACTTTTTTTTGTTGTAAAAATAACTTTTTTCTTTTAAAACACACATATAAATAATAAAAATGTTCAAAAATATTTACGTCAAAAATAAGTTATCCTTCAAACTAAAAAATGAAAAGACTAATTTTATAAATTTTGGGTGTTTTTTTTTTAAACATACATGTAAATACCTAAAATAATAAAGGGTCTTCATGTCAAAATGGGCAAAAACATGAAAGTCGTTAAATTAAAAAATATAGGGAATTTTACATCTCCTTTTTGACTTATTAATTCATTTAATTACGTTAGACCCGAATTAAACAATTTTTTTGGGTTAAACGGCGTCGTTTCAGTGCTAGGGCCGTGTTCTCTCTCAAGCAGGCTTCAATTGCATAACTATTGAAGCTCTCTCCCCATGCCATTGAATTCTGCAGCAATGGCGAGTACAGAAGAAGCCAAGCTCCAACACTTCCTTCAATGGCTACAGGTTTCATTAAACCCATTTTTACCCTGTTTGGTTAATGAGAAAAGAAAAGTTTCAACAACGTCTCTTGTTATGTATTACCAAAAAAGAAAAAAGAAAAAAAAAGAGAAGGAAAAAAAAAAAAAAAAAAAATTAAAACCCACCTCAATATATGATTTTTTTTTCTTTTTTTGAATTAGAGAAAATTTTCAATGATGTATTGGTTGTGTATTTTAACGATATTTTTTATCTCTTTATTTTCTGGCATTTTCTCGGAAACCGAAGGAATATATATATATATATATTTTCATTTGCTAATTATTTTTTTGTTTTTGGGAATTTTGAATTTTTTCAGTTGAATAGAGTTGAATTGCGTGGTTGCGAGATCAAGTACTGTGATTCCAACAAAGGGTTTGGTATATTTTACGCGAATGACGCTTCAGATGGTAAATAGAATCTCCCAATCAATCTGGACATGCACATTTCAGCCTAGCTATTTTTTAATTAATTTTGAGCTGTGTTTGGATACCGAGAAAATGTGGGAAATTGAAAGGAGGGTAAATTTTTTAATTGTAGACGTTTAATGATTGGAGACAGGAAGGAACATAATTTTTCACTCAACTGAAGCTAATACTCTTTTTCGCTTAATTGGGATGATCTTTTTAATACTCACACCTAATCCTGTTTGGTTTATGAGAACTGGAGAAAACTTATTATTTTATCCGGGGCCTGTCCCCTCAACTGAGCCTAATAAAACTATTTGGCTTCGTTGAGCTGATTTTTGTTAAGGAACCACATATGACTCAATATAAGACTTAAAATTTTTCCTTCATTTTGTTTTTTGGAAAACAAATAGAACAGTAGATTGATTGTTTGTTTGACTGATTTTGGGTAAAAATTTCAGGGATTCCACTTGTGGTTCCGCTAGATTTAGCCATAACTCCAATGAGGGTGCTGCAAGACCCATTTTTGGGACCAGAGTGTAGAGCAATGTTTGAAGAAGGAGAAGTGGATGACAGGTTATTGATGATATTGTTTCTAACTGTGGAGCGCCTCCGTAAGAATTCTTCTTGGAAACCGTATGTGTAGCATGAATATGGTTTATTTTTCAGTAATATGTTTTTTTGTATCTTTTCTGTTTTTCGGTGAGACTAATATGTGATGAAAATTTTGTACTAGGTATCTCGATATGCTTCCAACCACTTTTGGGACTCCACTTTGGTTTATTGATGATGAGTTCATCGAGCTGAAGGGTACATCGGTACATCGGGCAACTGAATTGCAGGTGAAGAATGTTAGTTGTTGTATATGTTCGGATAAGTTTTGTTCTGCTTCTCTAATTGTGATACCACAAGACTACTTTTGGTATCACCTATGTAATAGTAAGCTAGATTTCCAGTTATGATTTCCATGATGGAACTTGGAAGTGAGATTTACTTGAATCATATGCTTACAGTTAGCTTTTTCAAAATTTTGTTATAAACATGCAATTTATTTCTGTTTGTTTGGGGCTCATTTTTTGTGCTATTGATGGCATTTCTTTTTCTTAGTTTTTCTTGAACTGTGCTTTCTAAATTTAAATGCAAAACATAAATGATGAAAAACTGGTTCATGTTACAGAAGAAGCAGTTGCAGTCTCTATATGATGATAAAGTGAAGGATTTGGTGAAAAAACTTCTAATTCTTGACGGGGATTCAAAAGGGTGCGTAGAAGTTGGATACCATATTTTGTTTCTTCAACAAATACACACTTGCAGTGTTTTTTTTGTTCTTTTGGAGAAACCGAAGCACTTTTTAGTTCTAATAACCTAAGATGGCCATATTGGTGTGTGTAAAAATTCCTCTTTCCTCATGATGCTCTCTGTAAAACCCATATCAGTCCTAGGAAACCATTTCAGAATTTCATATCTTGCCCTTTAACAGTAAGAATGAGCTATATAATCTGGTATGCTGTTATCTGAAATCAACTGTTAATGGGTTTCAGAACTACCAGATTATCAATCATTCTCATTCAAATGTCAAATTCCCACTAATATTGCTAACCACAACCATTTTTTGTTCTTTTATCAGCGAGGTGCATTTTGAAGATTTTCTCTGGTATGTAATTTCTCAAAGAGCCATTATTATCTTTATGTTTAATTTCACAATCCCTGCTCTATATGAATTCATAGTGCTGTAGAGTTTGGCAGCCAATTTAGCATGCTTGGTATCATGATAGGGCAAATTCCATATTCTGGACACGTGCTTTGAACATTCCTCTTCCACGCTCGTATGTATTTCCCCAAATCCAAGAAGAGCAAAATAGTTGCATTCCAAACATTATTAAAGATTCTGGAGCTTTCACTGATCAAATTTCTAGTGGAAACTTGGTTAGTGGGATGGATGAGAAAAGTGAGATTCTTGTTCCTTCTTCGTCATTTTTCCATGAGATTTCTTTTTTTCATCTCTACAATTATTTTTTCAATATAAGGTTTGTAGGATGCATGATTCTTCTTTTTTTTTGTCCTTTTTAATAGGTAATGTGTCTTCTGAGATGGCTACCTTTTTCTTTTTTAGGCACTGATGTTCATGGGTTTGAAAGCCAAGTCAACAGAGGGACTTCCTCTTCAATGCAAGAAGAAATCCTCTGGGTTGAGGGTCTTGTCCCTGGCATTGATTTTTGTAACCATGGTATGGAAATGGTTCTATAATTCCAAGGTTATATAACTCTCTACTAGTACACTTCAAATATTGTGCTTTTGCTAGATTTTGTTTTGTCATTTTTTATTTTATCTTGTGAACACAGATTTAAATAGCTTTAATGACTTTTATTTGTATCTCTCTTGTCAGTCCATTTCTTGAGACTTCAACTAGGTTCTATTTTCTTTGTCTTCAGCTATCTTCTTTAAAGATAGTTGGGAACTCTTTCTTCATTGATTTATCTCATTAATTTCTCCATCACAGTATTGTGGTTCATACTCCATCTAGTGGCCCTTGTTTGTTGCATTGTTGTTCTGATTCTGTAATGCTTCATTGATTTACTTCCTGTGTACTTGGATTGAACCCCTGTTTTTCCGAGCCCCCATTAATTTCTCCATCACAGTATTGTGGTTCATACTCCATCTAGCGGCCCTTGTTCTTTGCATTGTTGTTCTGATTCTGTGATGCTTCATGTTTACTTCCTGTGTACTTGGATTGAAACTCTGTTTTTCCAAGCCCCCATTAATATATAATTTATTAATTATTTGCCTATTGAAAAAAAAATAAATTGACCATGTTATTAGACAATTCCATATAGCTCTTAGAAATATAATTGGGGTGCCTAACTAAGAGCTAAACCTGTCTTGAATTTTTTACTTGCTTAAATGCTTGGTGTATTCCTCTCCCCCCTGGATTCAAACTAGATTGCAGGTTTCTATCTCACTTGCTGAGAACATTGTCTTTCAGATTTGAAGGCAGCAGCAACTTGGGAAGTTGACAACACAGGATTGAAAACTGGAGTTCCTTTATCTATGTACCTTCTCTCTGGTAGTATATTCACTTGCATGTTGTAAGAGTTTCTAATGAAACTTGGTATTACTTGCCCCTTTTTATTCTTTTAGTTGAGGAGCTAGGATAGTGGAGTAGTTATGACATTCTTTTTTTTCCTTGAAAAGTTGAACAAAGTCCGTGCCACATGCAGAAAGAGATATCCATTAGTTATGGCAACAAAGGAAATGAGGTACTTTCTATAGTCATTTTGAAGTGTTCTCGTTTCTGAATCCAAAACTGCTATTTGTATGGGATTTTGACCATGACTGATACTGCTAGTATTTAGCTATCCTTCGAGTGAAATTTTTATCAGTTGAAAATTATCGCTTTTGCACCTGTATGTACTTAATTTTCATTGGCTTAAATGTCATGATAGAAACGGTATCCATGCATATTCAAACATTCTAGGGGAACACCTAAGGAGTGTGTCTTGTATTGAAATTTCTTTTTGATAGCTTGAGCATAAATATTCTCTTTGTTTCATTCATTTTGTTTTGATTTATTGTTAGAGCCCATTTGGAAGTGCTTCTTAAAAGTGTTTCTAGCCCTAAAAACACTTAAAAATGTTTTTAAGATAAAAAAATAGATGTTTGGCATTATTTTAAAAAACACTTTGGAAAATTTAGAAAAAAAACTTGAAGTGATTTTTAGAGAAGCGCTTGGGAGGTGTTTCTTTAAAAAAACACTTTAATTTTTTTAAAATATTCCTAAAATACCCCCAAGTATTTCCTGATACCCTCCCTTTCCCTTGCACTCTTCTCTTCCTCCATTCTCTTCTCCCTCCTTCTCTCTTCATCCAAGTGGAGACTCCGCAGCTTGAAGGCTCTCATTACTCTCATTCAACATCGTTGAACTCTGCTCCAAGGTAGTCCTTGTTATGGATGGCAAGTTTTGTAAAATAAATCATGTGCAAGATGTAGAAAAAATATCTATCGAAAAGTAATGCCTTCAGCCATTCCTACCTTACAAAATGAAAGAAACTGACATATGTTTATAATGGACATATATGAGTGCTTGAACCTATAAATTATTACATATCATAAGCATCATAAAACTAAAATTTCAACCATATTTTATAGCCTAACCCCCCCACTTCTAGGCAGGAATACTCTTTCAAGTTTAGACAAATGCAATTTAAGAAGACTTTTGAATCTTGGGTAGCTGCCACCCATCATTCCACGATAAAAATTATTTTTAATCTAATATATAATCAAATAGTTTGTTTTATTTTGAAAATTTGTTATATCATGATTGATGTTTATTTATTAATCCATTTTTTTTTAAATATTTTTCAAATTTTTCTTGTAATCATAAAAATAATTATTTTTAGTTTTTTTTAACAATATAAATGTTTATATATTCTTTTAACATAGATGTTTATATATTCTTTTCTAATGAAAAGTTCCTAGTTTATTATAATATTTCTTTTTTGTACTTAAATTGTATGTCCTTTTTAGTAATTTATTAATATTAAAAGCATTTTTGTACTCATGTGACATATTGTCCAAAACATTATTAGAATTACTTTTCCAAATTCTCATAGAAGTGTTTTTCACAGAAGTGTTATAGAAGAAAACACTTCTAATAAAAACACTTTGACTAGAAACACTACCAAACTGGCTCTTAGCAGTCCTATTGAAGTTTGCATGTGTTCGTGATATGCTACATGCATCTTGCTGTTCACCACTTATCATGGTTATAGTCTATGTTAAAGCATATGCCATCAAGAACGTCAAAAAACTGCAAATTGTGGGTCTGTTCTAGGTCACATGGCATGAACAAGGTCGAACAACAGAAACCTGTTTTAATGAGGGAGCTGAAGAAATCAAATCTAGAAAAAGGAACGATATGCAAAAATCAACACCAAGCTATATAGGTAAGAGAAACCTAGAAATCTTCTAATTGCCTCTTCTGCGCTTTGTCTCTCATCTGAATTCCAATAGAGTGTTTGAGTGAGGCTTCAGACTAGGCTTCACGCTAGGGTCGGACTAGGGCCAACCTGCATCCTTTTTGACCTTGTGCTGGTGGTGGTGTTGCTTTCAACATGAAGCATGTAACACTTTATAACACAGGGAGGGTGGTTTGTGTCATACTGATGCAAGTTGAATAACCATTAACTGCTTAATTTTAACTCAATTTTCTCATATTTTTCTAAAGTAATTATTATGCTAGCAATGTTGGTAATCATGAAATCCAAAAATCAAAATTCAGTGAAATGCCTAACATCTAGTCTTGTATCAAATTTCTATCTTTCTTGATTGGATTGATGATTACATTTACTATTATTTTTGAGCCCAAATGACTGTGGCTTATACCATTGTGAATGTTACCAGATAGGAAACTGAGTGCTACTAGCTAAGCAACTTCTGAACGAAAAAAGTTTCCTTTCCTTTGATGCAGGAGTTACTGTACCTGTATGGATTTGTCATTGATAATAATCCAGATGACTATCTCATGGTAATCTCATGTATAAGAAGTTTCTATCTTGTCCATTTATTATACATGCTCTCCAGGTCCATTACAGTACTTTGGTTTCTGGTGTTTATGTTAATTTAAACTAAGCTTCCTATAAAAAAAATTATTTTAAAACTCATCTGAATTGAACTCAAGAAATATTATCATTATCCTTTTGGTTCAACTATGCAAATTCTATATTGGTTTTCTAAACGCTATCTAGGGCCATATTTTCTTTTAAGTTATGGATACTTATGACCTTATCATGAGCTGAGTACATGAATTTTATTAATGGCACAAATAAACTATGCAGGTCCATTATCCAATGGAGTTATTTAAGAATGTCCCTTTTTCTGAATCCAAAGGACAGCTTCTTGAAGCACAGGTTAGTCAAACAAATGTCTTGGATTATGTGGTTTACTTCTCGTTTAGTTTTTAAGAGAAGTTCACTTCTAATGACTTTTATATCCTTGCAAATTTTTTATCTTGCTTTTTTATTTTTCCATTTCTTTATATTTGGTTAATGGTAAAACTGGTTTCTGCTCACAGAAGGCTGAAATGAGGTGTCTTTTACATAAAACTCTGCTAGATCGTGGGTTTTTTCCAGCGAGCACCCTAAAAAATGAACAGAATGGTAAGTCCACAGATCATCAGGTCTGCAACTATAGTTGGAGTGGTCAACGCAAGACACCTTCTTACTTAAATAAGCTGGTCTTTCCTGAGGCCTTCTTAACTGCCTTGAGGACAATATCCATGGAGGAAGATGAGCTTTCTAGGGTCTCATCACTGCTGGAAGAGGTGAAGTTTGGAAATATTCATTTTCCCTTTGTAAACTCGTCTTTTTATTACTATAGGCTTAGTGAGGCTTACTAGTTTTTCACTAATATCCATTTTCATTTATATTGAAGATCATCGCAAAACTATAGATGGAATTTACAGAATTAAATCTGTAATCATGGATTATTTGTTAAGGTTAATTGGGTAGAATATGCTCTCGCCAATAGCAATTAGGTCAGCTTTTCACCAAGTAGTAAACCCTTCTTCTTTTTTTTTTTTTTTTTGACAAAATGTTGAATATGGAGTAGATGGCCATGTAAATCTGGGGATTAGAAAAGATACCACAACTTGGGAAACTGGCCAGGGCCTTGTATAAGATCTAGCTAAAGGAAATTGGAATAATGGGTAAGAAGCAGATACAACTGGGATGTCACTCAACCAAGGTTAGTGGAAATCACTCAACAATGCTAATCACAGATGTCTCTCCATGCAACTAAGCCACATGCTTATTTTAGTGGAAAGCATTCAACTTGAGGAAGAAAACTTGCAAAATCAGATTAGAAATGATTACCAAAACATTTCCCTCACTTCATTTCTCTTTGATACTTGTAGTTACAACAAGCAATTAGTAGCTAAAACTTCCCATACACCTAATGCTAGAATATTACCAAGAATTTAACTTACAAGGTTGTCAATATGGGAATTTTAAAGACCTATCTTAAAACCTTGATTTAATTGGAAATACTACTACCAACACTAAATGCTCATCATTAGTTACTATGCTCTTGCATCAGTTATGAAAATCATTTATGAAGTTAAAAAATTTAACATCCAAGACATATCACAACTGATGTATATGGATAAGATGAGTTTTCTTGTTAAATTTAATCATGCAACCTGGTAAGTTATTCTTGAAATTTTAATGAAAAGAAAGATCTGGAAAAAAAAAAAAATGGAGTGATAGGTCTTTGGACCAAAAACAAATTTTGGATTGGAGTTGTACCGACTACAAGATTCTCAATTAAATCCTTTTACAGGTCCCTGGACTTTTTAGCTAGTGACTCTTTTCCTGGGAAAGTGGTGTGGTTTTGCATGCTCCTCCTAAAATGAGTTGCTTTGCTTGGAAGGCAATGTTGGAGAAAATTGTGAAAAATAATCAACTTCTTAAGACAGCTGGTATCATTGCTGTCTGTGCAAGCTCTATGAGGAATCGGCCAATCATATTTGATGATGATTTTATTGGTATCCTGCTAGATATGGAACATATTCTTGTTAAGAGGTTTTATTGCTTATGTACATACCAAAGTAACAAAATAAATGTGGTTCTTAGTATTATTCTTTCAGTTATCTGTCCCTAAATGAATATTTTGCTTTCTTAAAGCTTGCTGAATCTGGAGGAAGGCAACCATTGGATTCAGAAACTCGAGCAGCAGTATGGGAGGCTTGTGGAGATTCAGGGGCTTTACAAGTGCTTGTTGATCTTCTTAATGTGAAGTAAGCGCTGGAAACTTCTCTCATTGAATACTGTTTCATCCATGTTTGATAATTCAGCATTCTAAATATGAAAGCTTCATATTTTATCTTCAGTCTGGTTGCTTATTGCATATAATTGTTTCTCATATAAGTTTTAGTGATATGAAATTTTAGTTTGGAATATTTATTTTTAACATTTCTTAAGTTGATTTCCTTTTCCTTTCCATCATCTCAACATTTTCTGTTAATTTGCAAAACTCTGGAATGACTCTTTGTAAACAAATACGCCCTTAATAATGATTTTGGCCTAGTATAGTCATCTGGGTCCCCTTCGAATCTGACACTATTTGGGATGTGGTGGAGAGCGCTTTGAAAGGAGCTTCCTATTTATTATGTCTTTGTTTGTTACTCCCAAGGCAATAAGAAATCAGCTGGAAAAAATAAGTGAGACTTCTTTTGGGGGGATAAGTTGTCAGAGTAAGATGCATTTTGTGAAGTGGGCCACGTTTTGTAAGGAAAAGAATAATGGTGATCTTGGCATTAGAAGAATGCAGGTTTCTAGAGGAAGAAAACTGCCTCCGATAATTGATTATTGCTGTCAAGTTTGTGAGATTGAGGGTGTTTGGAGATCCAAAGAGATAAGAGAGGCTTAAGGTGTTGGTTTTTAGAAGGCTGTTAGAGATGTGGGTGGGATGCCATATGGCAAAGGCCTAATATCTTAATTGTGTATTGGCTAAAAACAAGGTTTGGTCAGATAGGTGGAGTGGTGATTCTATGTTGAAAGGTTGCTTATTGTCCTTTTTTTTTTTTTTTTTTTTTCTTATCCCCATTGGAACTTGAACCTGGTAGCTCCTATAAATCCATCCCAACCCTTTACCACTTGAGCCAAGCCTTTGTTGGGACAACCCCTGGATCATAGGGGTATGCTCTCTACCAATCTAAGGACTCTACATATACCCAACAAAAGCGGATACAATTTAAAAACTATAGATCTAAGGCTTCAAAAACGTACCTTTGATCTAGATGTTCCTAGATCAATATTCCAACCAAATGAAGAGGATGATCTTGTTTACTACGATGATCTTCCACCTGATCACTTGTTCTCTGAACCTTAGTACTTGGATCATAGGGGCATTCTCTCTACCAATCTAGGGACTCCAGATCTACACAAAAAAAGTGAATATAATTCAAAAACTATAGATTTAGGGCTTAAAAAGCATACCTTTGATCTAGATGTTCCTAGATCAAGATTCCAACCAAAGGAAGAGGATGATCTTGTTTACTATGATGATCTTCCACTTGATCACTCGTTCTCTGGGCCTTGGCACTTGTGTCAAGTGGTTGCATAGCCTTCTTGTGGAAGAGGAGGATGGAGGCTCTTTGGAATGTAGGTGTCTAAAAGATCTGAAAAATGAAACCTTAAACCCCTAAGGGGGTTATATAATCCTCCTAGTGGGCTTAAGTGACTTAAGCTCATCTTTGGCTCGAGTTTCTTAATATAGTCCACTGGGTTCTAATTAATTAATTAGCTCAATTGGGCTTCAATTAATTGATTAGCCTAATCCAAAAAAGAAAAAAATAACTAATCAATAAATCCCATGCAACATTGCAATTTTACCAAAAAAAAAAAACCCTTATATACATAAATGATTAATTTTCCATAAAACCTTAAGTCTTTATGCCAACAAAGAATATGAGTTCGAGCGAGGGCCACTGGGATCTATAAGGAAATACTAACTCCCTTAAAATCAAATTCCATAGTTGATTCAACACTCCACTAAAGAGAGTCGGCTGCATTCCAATATCCTATTAAATTACATCAAGATATAAAGCTCAAGTCTATGAACTACTAGTCTATGAACTACTAATCGACTACATGCAAACTTCCCATGAATTGGTGTTCGTAATCAAATTAAGTGAATACTATCAACCTCTTAAGATTACCTCCACAATTCTCGAGTCTCGAATCCTTTTATTATGTGATCGATTGACATACTCTAGCTCATAAAGAGCACACGTTAAATTCTATTAAAAGAATTACTATGGCCATAATTTACATGATCAAGTCTTTAGGATCACCTATTGAGACATATTGTTTCAATCCTATGAGGTATAAGGTTGCCTATCTTGAAAATGTCTGTTGTCACTTGGCTTAATTAATAGTTATCCAATCCATAGAGAATACATGACCACATTAACATCTCACCATAAGTCGAAGCCATTGAAGACTTTAGCACTAGCTCATTACTCTCTCAAGGTTGAGAGCCATACAGTATAGTAGCTTAGTGAATATCTCAATAAAAAGTCTCAATGCTATTGTTTTTGGTGCTTGTACCAAAGAAAGGAGGGGTTGAAGATCTTAAAGATTTTAGACCTATAAGTTTAGTGGTAGCCTTTATAAGTTATTAACTAAAGTGTTGGCTAAAAGGCTTAAAAAAAAAGTGAGTAGAGTAGTCTCCAATTTTCAATATGCCTTTGTGGAAGGTAGGCAAATCTTTGATGTTGTACTTATAGCAAATGAAGCAATTGACTCGATGTTGAAAAGTAACAAGTCTGGGGGGCTCTATAGGCTTGACATTGAGAAGCGTATGACCATGTTAATTGAGACTTTTTACTTGAGGTTTTGGAAAAAATGGGCTTTGGGCAAAGGTTGATAAGTTGGATTAGTTGGTACATTTCTTCTCCAAGGTTCTCGATTATAGTGAATGGTACCCCTTCAGGGTTTTTTCAGAGCTCTAGGGGATTAAGTCAAGGGGATCTGTTTTCTTTGTATTTGTTGTTTTTGTCATGGAAGCACTTAGTTGTCTCCTTAGAAGGGTAAGGGAGGGTGGTTTTTTGACTGGTTTCAAAGTGAATGGTAGAGATGGAAAGTGATTGGAAGTTACTCGGTTGTTGTTTGCTGATGATACTTTGGTATTTTGTGAAGCCTCTCATGCTTAAATGACCTACTTAAGTTGGTTGCTTGTGTGGTTTGATGTCATTTAGGCTTGAAAATTAACTTAACCAATAGTGAGATCATTCTAGTTGGAAGGGTGGAGGACTTGGAGGAGTTGGCTCTTGAAGTAAGCTGTAAATGGGGGGTGCTCTCGACCACTTATTTGGGGCTTCCGTTAGGCACTTCTCATAATTCGTTAGTGGCTTGGGATGGAAGAAAGATTCCATAAAAGATTGACATTGTGGAGAAGACAATATATTTACAAACGGGGGAGACTAATGTACATTATCTAGTTTGCCAATCTACTTTATGTCTCTATATTGGATGCCGAAGATTGTGTGTTGAAGGTTGGAAAAAATTCAAAGGGACTTTCTTTGGGGATGTGGGACCTTAGAAAGCAAGCCTCATTTGGTGAAGTGGGCTACTGCTTGCTCTGACAAAAGGAAGCAGGAGTTAGGTGCCTTCATTCACTTAATAAGGTCCTCCTTTGTAAGTGGAATTGACGTTATGCTTCAGAAAGGGAGGCGTTTTAGAGACAAATTATTTGCGGTAGATATGGGAAACAAAAGGAGGTTGGTGCTCTAAGGAAGCAAGAAGCAGCTATGGCATTGGGTTATGGAAGGCCATAAGGAAGTTGTGGGATATAGTTAGTTGTAGATTGTCCTTTTCGGCGGGCAATGGAAAATGATCAAGTTTTGGAAAGATAAATGGTGTGGAGATGAGCCGTTAAATGTTTCTTTTCCCTCCTTATTTTCCTTAATTAGCTCTAAAGAGGCTTGGGTGGTGGACTTGTGACAACATTGAGAGGGGTGTTTGGAATCCTAACCTCCCAATGCCTCTAAACGATTGAGAGGTTGTTGTTGTGGAGTCTTTTTGGCAAGACTACAAGATAAGGTAGTAGTTGAGGGTAAAGAGGATAAGGTGTGGTGGATGAAAACGAAGAGTGGTACCTTCTCTGTTAAATCCCTTTATGCTAGCCTTGAGACAAGAAGTTTAGTGCAATTCCTAGCTGGTTTGTGTGGAATGTGTGGGTTCCACCTAAAGTGAGCTTTTTTGCATGGGAGGTGATTTCAGGCAAAGCTTTGACTCTCGACCAGCTTCAAAGGAGTGGGTGGTCTTTGGCATATCGATGCTTCTTATGTCAAGCTCATGAGGAGTCAATTAACCGCATCCTTTTACATTGTGGCAAGGCAACAGTATTGTGGGAGCTATTTTTCTCTCTTTTTAGGGTTTATTGTGTGATGCGATCTACTGTTAGAGAGACTTTGTTAGGTTGATATGACTCCTTTGTTAGAAGAATGTGGAAAAGGGTTTAGAGGGCAGTACCTTTATGCCTTTTCTGGACAATTTAGAAAGAGAGAAATAGAAGATCTTTTAAGAATGTGGAGCTCTTTATCTAAAGGCTGAAGTTTTTGTTTTTGTGTAACTTGTTAACTTGGACTAAACTGTTTATATGTGAAAGCTCCATGCCCATATTTGATTTCATTAATTGGTTGGGTTTGGTTTGATGGAAGGAGTAGTTTTTTGTTTTCTCTTCATTTTTTGACGCTTTTTGGTGTGGCTGTTTTATACATCATGTGTACTTTGGTGAGCCCCTTTTGGGCTCTTTTCAATAATATTTTCCTTTATTGATAAAAAAAAAAGAAAAGAAGAAAAATTAGTAGCTTAGTGAATCATTACTACCTAATAGCCAATGTTATGATTCATTGTAGGTCATGTCCAATGTATAATCATACACACTAGTGCACTCACTATGAAAAAACCATTCTCATAACCAAGACAAGTCATACATCCAATTAGGAGGTAGTGCATTACAATCTCTGATGAATTGCCTAATTTCATGAATCGATTATGAACAACTTATCATCTTGCAAGGGATCTATGACTTGTATTTGTGCAACTCCTAATACACCTAAGTCATATACGATGCAAGTGATATGAGCTTAAACGTTGAAATAACAAATAATGCAAGCAAAGATATAAATAGAAATTAGAAATCATAATAAATAAATTTATTAATGAAATTTTATTGACATCATGTCATGCTTTTTAAGGCTCTATCGTAATAAACTACCCCTATGTCACGGACTTAGTCGTTCACTAAGCTCGTGCGGCACTTAGACAAGCCAAGACGCTTGATCTTGCTAAGTCAGCCTTGCTCCCCAATGCTTAACTTGCTCGGCTAAGACACTTGCGACTCAAAAGCTTAAGAAGCTTGGTAGGCAACTCTTGAAAGAATGGAAGCTCTATTAACTCAAGAAGCCTTTACAAGTGCTTGGATGCTCACTTGCTTGGTGCCTTGGCCAAATGAGGCCCTCACCTATTTATAGGCACCAATGGAACTCTCTAGAACCTTGGAGGGTTCCTTACAATTCATGAATATTCTAGAATGTCCTACACTATTCTAGAATATTCAAGAGACTTCTAGATTTCTCTAGAAAGCTTTGGACCCTTCTCATGCCTTCTTCCATAGTGTAGAGTTGTGTGGACTTCTCTAGGCATTTCTAGAACCTTCCACACTCTTCCCACTAGTGGCTAAGTGTGGATGTCTCCAAGGGTCTCTAGAAGCTTCTCTCCTCCTATATAAGCCCATGGGGAGGGTCATTTGAAGCATCTTGTGACACTCTCCCCCACCAATGCCGTCGACGTCCTCGTCGTTGCCTCATTCTGAAACCTCTCGATGTGTTTCCAGAATTTTCTCAAGGCATCCGCATGTTCCCAGCTTGCCTGCCTCTTAGGTAGTCCTTTCCATTGGACTAGATATTCTATCACAGGAAGGACCCCTTGTCTCCTGGTGACCCGTTCAGCCAAGATATTCTTCACCTCCTTCTCCCGTGAGGCTTCAGATGGATGCAGACCCGTGCGCTTCCAATGCTTAGAGTGCTGCTTCCTCTTACCCATTGAGTTCACCTTTCCCTTGGTGACCTCTTCCATGTGTGTGCGGGCTACCTCAGCTCGCTCCCCTTTTTCCTCCTTTACTTGCACCCCTGCTAGTAAGGAGGTCTCAGGCGTACTAGGCTTCGGGTTGAATTGGAGGGCACCTAGTAGCTGCATTGAGCCCATATGTGCTTCGTCCTCCTGCTCCCTCTCCTCGATCATGGCACTGAGCGCCTTCCTCTTTGGACAATCCCGTGCCCAATGTGGACCGTCACACAGGAAGCATTTGATTTTAGGCGTAAACTCTTTCCTTTCCGCCTTATCCATTCCTTCTCGGACGTTAGACGTCTTGCCTGATCCCTTTTTAGGAGCATTGTGGTCCCTTGGAACCTCATCTCCCCCACCCATGGCGTGGCTATCCTCCAAAGACTCAATCTTGGAGGAGTCTCCCCTCTTATAATCCGCTAAGGATTCTGCTATTGCCATAGCAGTGGCTAAGTCTTGAACGCCTCGGCGCCTTAATTCCTGCTCGGCCCACCCTTGCAGGTTATCCATGAAGTTGAATAGCAACTCCTCCTCAGTCATGTTAGGAATCTCAAGCATGAGCGAAGAGAATTCCTTGACATAGTCACGTATCGAACCTATGTGCTTGAGACGCCTCATGTTTTTCCTAGCCAGGTAAGCCACGTCCTCGGGGTAGAACTGCCTCTTAATCTCCTTCTTGAAGTCCTCCCACGTCTCTATGGTGCAAATGCCTTTCTCCATATCGGCAAACCTTCGACGCCACCATAGAGTAGCTGTGTCAGTAAGGTAGAGGGTCGCAGTTCTTACCTTAGTCGCCTCATCCGTCAATGCGATAGCTTCGAAGTATCGCTCCATATGCCATAAGAAGTTATCCAACTCCTTAGCATCCCGCTTGCCACTAAACCTGTGTGGCTTCGGCACCTCCACCCTAGATGCCTCCTGTGTAGCCATGACCCGTGCCGACACAGTAGCCTTGTAGATGGCCAACTCCTGCCTAACTTCCTGGTCTCGGGACTCCATTCGAGTGGCCAAGGCCTCTATCCTTGACTCCATGCTAGCAAGCATGCTCAAGACCTTTCTTTGGAAGGACACAAACTCCTCGTGCGACACTGGTTGAACCTGTGAGACTAGCACCCTCTCACGAAGGTCTTGGATCTGCTCCCTTAGATCCTCTAAGCCCTTCTCCATGCCTTGCTCGATCAAGTCCAACCCCTCCTGAGTGTCCGCCATGGCTAGCTCCACCTTGGCTAACCTTGCCTCCATGTTGGCAACGGCATCACGAGATTTATCCTTCCTGCCCCTGCCCCGTGCAGTAGTCTCGGTCTCCCTCCCACGGGTTTGCTCACTAGTCTCCTCCACGTTGGAACCCGACATGCTTCCTTTGCTATGCCCACCTCGTAACCGCGCTCTGATACCACTTGTCACGGACTTAGTCGTTCACTAAGCTCGTGCGGCACTTAGACAAGCCAAGACGCTTGATCTTGCTAAGTCAGCCTTGCTCCCCAATGCTTAGCTTGCTCGGCTAAGACACTTGCGACTCAAAAGCTTAAGAAGCTTGGTAGGCAACTCTTGAAAGAATGGAAGCTCTATTAACTCAAGAAGCCTTTACAAGTGCTTGGATGCTCACTTGCTTGATGCCTTGGCCAAATGAGGCCCTCACCTATTTATAGGCACCAATGGAACTCTCTAGAACCTTGGAGGGTTCCTTACAATTCATGAATATTCTAGAATGTCCTACACTATTCTAGAATATTCAAGAGACTTCTAGAATGTCCTACACTATTCTAGAATATTCAAGAGACTTCTAGATTTCTCTAGAAAGCTTTGGACCCTTCTCATGCCTTCTTCCATAGTGTAGAGTTGTGTGGACTTCTCTAGGCATTTCTAGAACCTTCCACACTCTTCCCACTAGTGGCTAAGTGTGGATGTCTCCAAGGGTCTCTAGAAGCTTCTCTCCTCCTATATAAGCCCATGGGGAGGGTCATTTGAAGCATCTTGTGACACCTAGCTCCAAAGCATATTGGGTATACATGTGACACTTGTGTCATCCCTTTGTCCATCAAAGACTCTGCTACATAAAGTCTTGGTGAAGGGATCCATCAGGTTCTCTGGAAAAGATATCTTCTCCACAGCAACGTCAACCCTCTCAATTATCTTAGGTATCAAATGATACTTCCTCTTTATGTGTTTACCCTTCCAGTGTTTTTTTTATTCTTTAAACTATACCATTATCCCAATATTATCACAATATAGGTTTGTGGGTAGTACAACCAAGGGAACTACCTCAAGTGTCATTAGGAACTTTCTAAGTCAAAAGGCTCCCTTTGCTGCTTCAAAAGTAGCAACATACTCAGCTTCTATAGTGGAGTCAACAATACAAGACTGCTTCACACTTCTCCAACTAACAGCCCACCACCTAGAGTGAATACAAACCCAAAGATAGACTTGAGAGAGTCCCTATCAGACTAGAAGTTTAAATTTGTGTACCCAAGGTATATCAAGTATAGGCTGTATAGGTTTTCCCATTTCTGGTTTTTTATGTTTTATTGCGTGCTTGTGGTCTCTATATACTCATGGTGTATTGGGAATATGCCCCCTTTTTTTAAAATGCTCTTTATGTACATAACGATTCTGAACTCGATTTTTGTTCACCTTTAGAGAAATAAAGAGGAGTTATATGAATAAAATATCGCTTCTTTTTTCGTTTTTTCCTTCAGTGAGTTTAAACATTATAATTCTCACTATATGTATTGTTTTGGCTTTTAATTGTCTTTAATGTGCCGAGTAAAGTTGGGTTAAGAGAATGTTTGGACCAAGAAGCTAGTGCTGGAATTCAAGTCAATTTTAAGTCATGTCCAAATTTCAAGTGCTGGAAAAAGTGTGTATCCTGGATGAGAGTAGTTGAGAACTCATAGGCAGTGTTAAAAATCTTGCCCCTTGCCCGTTGAACTTGCTATATTTCTGATGCATGACAGAAAATGGGGAAAGGAATGTGGGATGGATGACTTGTGTCACACTAGTGGAACTCCAGGAATGATTCCTAGAATTCTTAGGCTTCACATCCAGGTTCTATTTCCATATCATAAACAAGAAAAAGGCTGGATAGTTCTGTATTTTCATTGATTTTTTTGGAGAAGCTCTGACCAACTTAATGACAATCCTAAAACTTTTTAAAACTACTCACAATGATAATAAAGCTTGAACATCAGTATAATTTGGACTTGGACAAGGTTAAAAGATTCTTAAAAAATTAAGATATTAATCACTTTGAATACAATAACATCTATGACCCTTCGACTAGTCTCCTAAAAAGACTGTTGGCTGAAATAAGATTGCAGGAGAATATTTGTAGGCTGAAATCCACATTGAATTATATAAGATCCCAACAAAATTGGTTGTCAAATGAAATCAAATCAATGTTTGGGGCATAGCATCTATTGTTTTACACCTTTGGTAAGCAATTACAGGTGGTTTCTGCCACTTGTCTCCATCAGTTTCCTTGCCTTGTCCATCAACTGGATTCTCAGTGGTAGTGTTTAGCTTCTGGGTTTTGTTATACTATTTCCTTCAAGGCTTCTGGAGATCTATATAGGTTGGTATACCTTCTTGAAGAATAAATTCTAGGGGAAATGAAATGCTTGCTTGGTACCTTTTTTTTTTTTTTTTTTCTCTTTTCAGTTTTTCCTTGCTACTCTGGACTTTTGTAATTCTGCCATGTTGGATTCATATTCCTCTTTACAAACTGGAATATTAGTCATATGGTTAACTGAGATGACTGAACAAATTCAAGGAGGTTATCCAAAAGTTCATGCGAATCCATAAGTTTACTTTAATGTGATTTGATTACCTCATTGAACTTGTGTATGATAGGATGATGGATCTTGAAGAGGGTTCTGGAACTGAGGACAATGATACTGAACTACTTGAGAAGGCCCTCATGACTGAAATTCCAGAACAGCACACAAGGTAGAGAATGACTTGAAGATGCAGTTTTACCTTTATCTTTGTGTTCTCATCAACTCTAGACACCAATCCTTATCATTAGGCTTCTTCAGAAGCTTAAATGTCATATTTCATATTTATTATGTGTTTGCAGTATTTGCAATTGCTATAAAATGTTTTGATTCTCTTAGAAATTATGCTTTTCTAAATGTTATGCGAAAGGCTTTCTCACCCCAATAGGGTTTGAGATGATTGATGGAAGGGATCCATGATAGCAGCTCGCCGGTAAAAATGCCGGTATCTTCCCCTGGTGGTAAGTGCTGGTTTGGCATTGATTTGAAGACCTTCGAGATTAGCATAGAAGACCACAAAGGAAAAGTGCGTGGAAAGATCTGTGAAAGAGGCCCCAAGTTCTCTTCATGGATCAGATTTGGAGGAAAAGGCTTATCTCTGTTGCTAGAAGGGGTTGAATCAGTTTGTGGGCTAAAGGAAAGAACCCCTTTCAGAAAGTTTTGGTCAGAAGGTGATAGAGTTTATGGTTTGGAACTCAGATGCAATAGAGCAGGAAGATTTTTGTTCTGCGTGGTAAGAGATGCGGAGAACAAAAGATTTTCCTTGGCTTTCCCTGAAGGAAGGGGGCTTGTTGGAGGCTGGAAAATGCTGGCTAGTAAACTGAGAAGTGTGGGAGTCGCCCCCCTCCAATGGAGAGGTGTTTTGCTGGAGAAACAATCACCTTCCCAAGTCTCACCCAGTAGTAGCGTAGGCAGAGGCTCATACCCTCTTCGGGATTGCCCTGAGCCTTGAGATGCCGTTTGGCTAGAAATTGAGAAAGAAACTTTGGATAGGAATGAGGAGCTGCTGCGCAGGTGTCTTGTGGGCTCTTGGGAGGGGGACGCTGATCGTCTTCTTGACCCCGTTTCTTTCGGGTCATGGGCGAAGAACTCATGGTTCTTGGAAGGAAACCTTTGGCTTTCAAACGTGAGAGAAAATCTCATGCTCCTGGAGTTTGAATTTGAGGATGAAGCAGAAAGGGTGTTTAGCTCAGGGGCAAGACGTTTCAGAGGAAGAAGCTTCCGCCTAGAAAAATGGAAGCCATCTGTGGGATGTCTTAAGGGAGTTAATGAGGAGGCGCGCCATGTGTGGGTTAGAATTTTAGGACTCCCTCTCCATCTCTGGGGAAGAAGCCTCTTCAAGCAGTTCGGAGACTCCTGTGGGAGGTACGTAGCTGTGGATGAAAACACAACTGAGCGTCGGAACCTCAAGTGGGCCAGAGTCCTAGTCGAAACCAGTGGATGGCAACACCCAAGCTCGCTGCAGGTAGTCGCTGGCGCCTCCTGTTATGCTCTGCAACTATGGTGGGAAGAAGAGCCCCCTTCCTCTGTCATCCTGCAACCTGAAAAGCTGCCTTCGCCGACCCTGGGGACTGGTGCACCTACTACAGACATGATGGGTGAAGCTGCTCCCTCGTCTCCTGCCCGCGCCATGGAGAAGGGCCAATATCCCCTTTCCCAAGCCCGCGTTGAGGAATCAGGCCAGCTTCTTGATGTCTTGGCCCATTCGAGCCTGACCTGTGGAAGGCCCTTTGGGCCTAGGCTAGGGAAGGCCCAAGTCTCTATGGGTTCTTCTCTTAAACCCCTCGGCCCAGCCCCTTCCAAAGCTTTAGGGCAAGAAATCCCTAGCTGCTCGCTGCGTCGGAGTGGAGCCCCCTCTGTGACACCTTCCTTCTCAAGGACTCCCCAGAAAGTTGCGTCGCCCCTTTTGGATGCGCCGACGGCATCCCTTCCCGTCGAAGCTAGCAAAACCCACCAGATGGAAGCGTCATCCCCTGTGGAATCGCCGATGCATGCTATTGAGCTTTCCCTCCCCGTTAAAGCTCGCAATTCGACCCAGTTGGAAGCGTCGCACCTTGTGGAAGTGCCGACATCTGTAAAGGAGCTTCCCTCCCGTCGAAGCTCGTAATAAAAAAGGTATGCCTTCTCTTCCCCCGATCTCCTTGAGAGGGGACTCATCCTCTTCTTCTTCTCCTTTCTGGGACACGGGGCTTGAGAGGGGAAAGGAAGTTGGCTCTAGTCCTTTATTTCCAATGGCAAGGGACGTAGAAGTGACACCGAACCCCCTGTCCATCATGCTTAGAGATGGGTCGACAGTGATTTTGTCTACAACCCCAACCTCTGATCTGGGAAACAACATGGCTAAGCAGAGAGACTCGTTGGATTACCCCCCGGGTGAAGAAGGATGGTCAGAAGAGGAGCTCTCCAAATTATTACATTTTAGTCAAGTCTTGGGAATGCCTGTTGAAGGGCATGAAGTCGAAATTCTGGAGCTGCTTTCGAAATTGAAGCTGAGGACTGGAAGTAACTCTCTCCGCAAGAGAAGGAAGAAGAAAAATCCTGTTCCACCCGATTTGAACGAGAGTTAAAAAGATTGGAATGCTCTGTTAGTTATAAGGGGACATCAGGGATATCCAAAAGATCTGGTCAGAGTTCCTGGGACTTGATTCCAGTTGATTAATGAGAATTAAAATTCTTTGCTGGAACGTTCGAGGGCTTAATGATTGTGATAAAAGAAAACTGATCAAGGGAGTGGTGAGGAATCAGAAGGCTGATTTGGTTTGTCTCTTAGAGACAAAGGTGAAAAATGTTTCTACGCAATTGGTGAATAGTGTGGGAGTAGGAAGATTTCTTAATTGGGCTTCAGTGGACGCAAGGGGCACGGCAGGAGGACTCCTTCTCATATGGGATAACAGAGTCTTGGAGAATTTGGAGGTAGAAAGTGGGGGGTACTCCATCTCTGCTCGTTTTAGAAACTGCAGTGACGGATTCTCTTGGATCTTCTCTGGAGTGTATGGGCCAGTGATAGGTAGCGAAAAGGAAGACTTTTGGGAAGAGCTTGGAGCCATCCGTGGCCTTTGGGAAGACCCTTGGTGCATAGGAGGGGATTTTAATGCTGTTAGATATCTAGAGGAAAGAAGAAATGCCCCGAGACTCACAGCCGATATGAGGAGATTTTCAGAGGTGATCGGGGAGCTGGGGCTGAGGGATATACCACTGGCTGGAGGTCCTTTCACTTGGATAGGGGGCTTGAACTCTCAAGTTGCCTCTAGATTGGACCGTTTTTTAATCTCTGACCAATGGGAGGACCGCTTCTCAGCCATCTCACAATCTGCTCTCCCTCGCCTGGTCTCTGACCACAACCCCATTATTCTAGAAGCTGGAGGTTTCTCTTCAGGCAAAAGCCCCTTCCGCTTTGAAAATATGTGGCTGAAAATTGATGGGTTCAAAGACCTAGTAAAAAGCTGGTGGAATGGATATTCGGTTGAAGGCTACAGCAGCCACTGCATCACTGAAAAGTTCAAAGCTCTTAAGAAGGACCTGAAAAAATGGAACAAGGAGGTGGTAGGCAACGTCTCTTTCAACAGAGCAGAGGCCCTCTCCCGCTTGCAGCAGTGGGAGGCCAAGGAGAACGAAAACGCTCTTACTCCTGAAGATATAGAGGCTAAAAATTTGGATCTTGAGGAATATAAGAAATGGGCCCTTCTAGAAGAAACTTCTTAGAGACAGAAGTCAAGAGAAATCTGGTTAAGAGAGGGTGATAAAAATACCAAGTATTTCCACAAAATGGCCAATGCTAGGGCAAGGAGGAATTTCCTATCCAAAATTAAAGTAAATGGGGTGAATCTCTCATCCTTGGCAGAGATAAAAGAAGGTGTTTGTAATGCCTACCAAACCCTTCTCTCTGATCCTGGGGATTGGAGGCCTAATATTAATGGCCTTACCTTCAAGGAGTTGGGAGAAGGCTTGGCCAGCAGCCTAGAAGTTATGTTTTCTGAGGAAGAAATTTTCGCATCCCTAAGCAGTTTCTGTGGAGACAAAGCCCCAGGTCCGGACGGCTTCACAATGGCCTTCTGGTTATTCTGTTGGGACGTTGTTAAACCAGAAATTTTAGGCCTTTTTAGGGAGTTCTACCTCCATGGGACCTTCCAAAGAAGCTTAAACTCCACGTTCCTCTTGCTCATTCCTAAAAAGGAGGGGGCCGAAGATCTAAAAGATTTCAGACCAATCAGCCTGGTAGGGAGCGTGTACAAATTGCTTGCCAAAGTCCTAGCCAATAGACTGAAAACTGTGATAGGGGAGGTGATTTCTGATTCTCAGCATGCTTTCGTCCATGGGAGGCAGATTTTTGACGCTGTTCTTATTGCTAACGAAGCCCTTGATTCTAGATTGAAAGACAACATCCCGGGTCTCCTTCTCAAGATGGACATTGAGAAGGCCTTTGACCATGTCAATTGGAACTTTCTTATGGAGGTGATGTTCAAGATGGGATTTGGGCACAGATGGATTAATTGGATAAAATGGTGTTGCTCCACGGCCTCCTTCTCGATCCTTATCAATGGAAGCCCCTCGGGCTTCTTTCGTAGCTCTAGGGGACTGAGACAGGGCGACCCTCTATCCCCCTATCTTTTCCTTTTGGCCATGGAAGCTCTTAGCCAATTGTTGTCCCGAGCAAGAAATGGAAACTTTATTTCCGGTTTCAGAGTGGGAGGAAGAGGAAGTGAGGGGCTGGTCGTGTCCCATCTCTTGTTTGCCGATGACACCTTAATTTTCTGTGACGCCGATGTAGATCAGTTGCAATACCTTAGCTGGACCTTCATGTGGTTTGAGGCGATTTCAGGTTTAAAAGTCAATCTGAATAAAACAGAGGCCATACCAGTGGGGGAAGGCATTCCTATGGAGACTCTCGTGGCGGTCTTGGGTTGTAAGATAGGTAGCTTACCTACTTCCTACTTGGGTCTTCCCCTTGGAGCGCCTTACAAATCCATTAGGGTGTGGGATGCAGTGGAAGAAAGATTCAGGAAAAGGTTATCTCTCTGGAAAAGGCAATACCTCTCCAAAGGCGGCCGTCTTACCCTACTGAAAAGCACCCTCTCAAGCCTCCCAACCTACTTTCTCTCTCTTTTTGTGATCCCCAAGAGAGTGTGCGCAAGGCTTGAAAAGATCCAAAGGGATTTCTTATGGGGCGGTGGAGCCTTAGAGAAAAAACCTCACTTGGTCAGTTGGAAGGTTGTTTGTGCCGATAAAAAGAAAGGTGGCTTGGGCATTCGTAGTCTAGCTACTTTTAACAAGGCCCTTCTGGGGAAATGGTTGTGGAGATTCGCTAATGAGAATGAGGCCCTATGGAAGCATATTATCCTTAGTAAGTATGATCTTCAAGAGGGAGGATGGTGCTCCAAAGATGGAAGAAACCGGTATGGGGTGGGGTTCTGGAAGGCCATCAGAAAAGGTTGGGAGAATTTTCGTTCTCATTCCCGCTTCATCAATGGGGACGGCACCAGAGTGAAGTTTTGGAAGGATTTGTGGTGTGGAAATCAATCTCTGGAGGAAGCTTTTCCCATCTTGTTTAACCTCTCTGTCAACAAAGAAGGATGGGTTGCTGAGGCTTGGGAGGAAGACGAAGGAGGAGGTAGTTGGGGGCTTCGTTTTAACAGACACCTTAATGATTGGGAGGTGGGAGAAGTCGAAAGCTTATTAAGTAAGCTTCATCCATTGACCATTAGAAGAGGTGTGGAGGACTTGTTCCGGTGGAAAGAGAACAAGAATGGAACCTTTTCTGTCAAGTCCTTTTATAGCTCATTCTCAAGGGATTCCAAACCCCTCTTCCCGGCTAGAACTATTTGGATGCCTTGGGTTCCAATTAGGGTTAGTTTCTTTGGTTGGGAGGCGGCTTGGAATAGGTTGCTCACCACAGACCGCCTGAAGAGAATTGGTTGGAGCATCCCCAACAGATGCTTTTTGTGTAAACATAAGGAGGAAACCACAGATCACCTTCTACTGTTTTGTGAGAAAGCCAGAATGTTATGGCTCCTAATTTTCTCCCTGTTTGGGGTGCAATGGGTGATGCACTCCACTGTGAAAAAACACCTCCTAGGTTGGCATGGTTCTTTTGTGGGCAAGAAAAGGAAGAAAGCTTGGAGAGCTGCCCCCCTCTGCTTGATGTGGACCATTTGGAGAGAAAGAAATAGGAGAGCATTCGATGATATGGAGAGGAATGATCAAGACATTAAATCCATTTTTTTGTACACTTTTGTGAATTGGGTTAGGGTGTATATAGAGGAACACTCTTTGTCTTTGATAGATTTTGTAGACTGGCTAGCCACCAAGTAAGGGTCATGTTTGTTTTGTCCCTTTGTTTTTTTGCTTCTATGTCTTTGGTATACTCCGTGTATGCCTTTCTCTAGCCTTTGGCTCTTAATGAAATCTATTTACCTATCAAAAAAAAAAAAAAGAAATTATGCTTTTCCAAAGAGCCCAAATATTATAGTGAATATTCAATTACAAAATGTTCAAATTTGCCCTTTCTTGATACCAATGCTCTGATATGTTTGACATCTCTTTCTGGGGTTGGTGGTAAGGATGTGATGGGGTTTGAGGTTGCTGAGTTACCATGTTTTGTTACTATTTTGGTGACTTCTGCACCTCATCTGAGTCATCATGTTCTTACTGAGCACTGTATGCATTTTCCTTGCATCAGCGACTTCATTTGATCTTGTTTGATCAGAGAACAAATAGCTCATAAAAATTTTCTGCTAACATTGGATTTCATCTTCTGATTGCTGCTACAGTGGGACAGATAGCTGCATTCCACACAAGATGAGCAGAAACAGATGGTCAAGTATAGTATACAGACGAGGGCAAAAGCAACTGACCCGTCTTTTCCTCAAGGAAGCTGAGCATGCCTTGCAATTATCGTTGAGCGAAGGCAACTGAGCATCAGTTGATGCCCCTATTTTGTTTCAGATTTTGTGGTAGGATGATGTATTCTTTGAAAACCATCCCTTGTTTAATGTCATCTCTTCAAGGGTGCTTTTCAAACTCTTTTCTTCCCTCATTTGGAATTACATGAGGCAAAAACAAACATTCTTTATCACCAGTTTGGATCTGAAAAATAAAACCCATGGCCAGTCTACTATTCTAGCAGCTTGTGATTCGGTTTTGGTTTCTTTGAGGGTGTGTTTGGCATGCAAGAATATAAGAATAGGAGTGGGAATAGAGATAAATTGTAATACCATGCGAAAGTAAGGTTCCATGAGAATGAATTTTTTATTTTTAATAGATAGTTCAACCACAACAATGGATGTTTTCCTGGGTTGTTAATTTACCATTCTTATAAATATTTTGTGGGATATTGGACAGAGGGACGAAGACAGGAAAAAAAAAGAGGAGAACGTTAATTGATATTAGAAAATTGGAAAATATTTTCTAAGAGGAATCAAAATGAATATACATATATCTTTGTCCACTTCCAACCATGATGGGAAAATGTACGGATTTTCGATTCTCAAACTCTTTTCTATTCTTCCTGCAACGCTACAGCAACCAAAAATCAACCAATTCAAACTACAACTCTCTACCTTACTCGTATCTTCTTCCCCTCACATTTGTTACTAACACTCTCTATCTTACTCATATCTTCTTCTCTCATATTCGTTTTCGGTTTATGGCGTTGAAAAAGCAATGTACATCGCCACGGTTCTTGAATAAGTCATGTTTGAGCAGCTCACTTGCAGTCGGCCTGTCCAGCTGCTCTTGACCCAGGCACATGCCCACCATATCCTGAAACGATCTGGGCAAATGTCTCTGGGTTGGATCTAACCCCACCTTCTGAGTCCTTTCGTCCCAGTCTTTTCTGTACATTTTTATCATCCTCGCCATGCCTTGGCGTGTAGAAACTCGTAAGCCAAATGCTAGCTGCAGTGCAGTGATACCAACGAGCCATATATCAGACATTGTGGTGCAGCAGCCCTGAACCTCCGGCGCAGGCCAGTCGCACAGATTTGGTAATGCTGTAGTGGTGTGATTTTGACCATGATCATACTCTGCAGCTGCAAAAGCCAACCTTATAGCAGAACTTTCGCAAAGAAAGATGTTCTTAGCATCTATATGCTTGTGAATATGACGGTTCCTGTGGATATGAGCTACACCCTTTAATGTTTCTGTTAGGATTATGGCTATACAATCTTCTGAAAAACAATTTCTGAACCGAGAAGAAATGAGGGACTGGAGAGAGCCAAAGCTCATGAAAGGCATCACAACACAGAGATTATCATCAACACTGAATGAGGCTTTGATTTCAACTACATTGGGATGATGAGGGAGAGATTTGCTGTTGAGAATATCATGCTTCAAGTCCCAGTACCTCTCATCTTTGTTTTTGATATTGAGAATCTTCACAGCTACAGCAGTGGCTTTGTTGGATTCATAAGATTCGTCTGCTTGGTAGACGGTGGCTCCATTGGAAGTTCCAATCACATCCCTGATTCTGTATTCATTTTTGGTTTGTGGGTCAGTCACCACCATCAGTGGAGGCTCATTACCAGCCCCTTGAACCATAAGGCTTCAAGGGTTTTTCTTGCTTCTGGGTGATTCTATGGTGGATTTCTTGAGAAAATGTAGAAGGGTTTCAAGGGTTGTGTACGAGGATACAAGTAAAGATGGGGGATTTGATTGATTGAGGAGGTTCTAAAGAAAAGGGTATGGAAGTTGCAGAATGGATCTAAAATGATATGGCTGATGACACTTGTGAATTTTGATAATCACAATGTTGGTAATGACTTAACTGCTTGTATTTTTACAATTTAAAAGATATTTACTTTAAAAGTGAACCACTTTTCAGAATTTACATTTTCTTTTTAAAAATGTGGAATTAAATGCATTTTAAATTTTATTTTATTTTTTTAACTTTTTTTTACAACAATAAAAAGATTCATTTCCAAGATTAAAGCCTCCTTTGGAAGAGCTCAAACACGACTTCTAAAAATAATTCAGTAATAGAACTCCTCAACATGTGATCTACTCTCACCATGATTTACAGAAGTTTGGAAGAAGTTGAGAGAGTACAAGCATATGTATGTTTAATGAAATCTATCAAATTATATTGAAAACCTTTTTAAAAATAGAATTTTCCAACATAAGGTTAATTCTACACTTAAAACTAAAAATTAAAATTCATCTCAAACATTTCTTAAGTTGTTTGGGACTATATATATATATATATATAAAATGAATTTTTAAGGAAAAAATATCACTCTATCTTAATACTAAGTTAACCTTATTTTATTTATGTTCTATTACAAAGAGGTTAATTTTCTCCATGTAGTAATATTAGACTCTTTTATCATTTTAAATCAAAATTTTAATTATTTTTTTTTTGATAGTTCATAATTGAAATTTTAAATTAAAATTATTGAAGGTATGAAGATGTTTGATTCCCTAAATTGAGATATTATTGAAGATATGAAGATATTTGACTTTCTTTGCTACAAATAGAGATATTCTTTGGAGAATCTTTATTGCATTTTATTGCATATAGGATTATTTTCTTTTCCTTTTATTGTTTTTACAATTGTATCTTTTAAAGAATATACAAGAAAAATATTTTTTTCAATTTTTGTCATGGTATTAGAGCAACAACACTTTTGAGACCCAATAAGCCTTCTTTGTTCTTGTTCTATCTTTTGACATTTATTCTTTTGATATTTGTTCTTATGGTTGACAAAATAAACATTGAAAATAATGATACAAGGAAGAATGGCAAGAACGTAGCTTTCATTTTGCATGCCTCAACAATCTTAAAGCCAAATTGGTATCCCTTCTCTTAAATGGAGACAACTACACCATGCGGAGTAGAGCAATTATCAAAGCTCTTAGCACCAAGAACAAGTTTGGATTTATCAATGGAACTATCATAAACCTCCTATTGATAATGAAAATTATGTTTTTTGAAAACAATGACAACATGGTTGCATCTTGGATCATGAACGCCATCATTCCAGAACTTGCAGGAGACAGTAATTTATACAGAAATAGCAAAAGACTTGTGGAAGGATCTTGAAAAAAGGTTCTTACAAATCAATGGACATTGTATATTCGAATGGCCAAAAAGGATTATTTTGATATTGCAAGGTTAGGATTCTATGACTATTTATTATTCAAAATTAAAAGCTTTGTGGGATGAGTTGAATCTTTATTCTTCTATACCACCATGCACCTCCGAATCTAACAAAACTTTAGAAGCCTATAAATTAAGATGGAGATCATACCATGCAGTTTTTAATGGGTCTAAATAAAACATATACGGGCATGCATGGTCAAATATTATTGATGGACCTAATTCCAGTTGTTGGAAAGGTCTTCTCTTTGTTGCTTCTAGAGGAGAGGCAATGAGGAATCTTAGGGGCACCACCATCATCACAAGGCAACATTGTGTTTGTTATGAAAAGAAATAACTAATTAGGAAAACTCAAGAAGTAAAACAACTCGGGTAGCTCAAAACCAAGTGGTGACTTTTGTGGGAGGCAAGGACATGTTAATTAAAGAAAAATGTTACAAGCTACGTGGGTACCCTCCAGGCCATATGCTCTATAAGGGACCAAACCAACAAAACTAACCAAGTTTTTGTTATCATGTCCACCCCCAGGCTTTTTCCTTTACTCCAGGGCAATGCCAATAAATTTTGGCTTTAATTGGTTCACAACCAAGTTCAAACTTTGTAGGTAACAACCTTCCACAAAGTAGTCTATCAAGATCACTTTAAATGTCATCTCCTCTCCAAACTCCATTTCTTGGATTGTTGATTTTGGTACAATTGAACACATAGTGTCTTCTCCTTCATTACTTTCTCATATCACCTCACATGTAAGTGTCCAACTACCAAATAGTTCAAAAGCATCCATAACTCACATTGGAATCGCTCATTTGACTTCCAATATTATTTTAAAAAAAGTGTTGTGTGTGACAAGTTTTATTGTCAACTTGATATTTGTTGCGAAAATTATCCAGGATGCCAATTGTGTGGTTGTTTTTTTATGTCTGTTCTTGTATAATTATACAGGATCAGTCCTTGAAGAAGACGGTTGGAGTAGGCAGATTACATGATAGCCTGTTTGTTGTGAAGCCATTTCCTAATACACCCAAATGTTCTCAAGTCGCATCTTCAAATCCTACCTTGTAGCATCAACGTTTAAGACACCCTACTTTTAGTCATTTTAAATTATTTTCCAAATACATTTCTAGTTATAATTCTTTTGTTGAAACTCGAATATGTGAAGTTTATCATCTTGTTAAACAAACCCTTACCCTTTAAGTAATGAAAAATTTGTTCTCCTTTTGATTTGATTCATTGTGACATTTGGGGAAAATAACATAGAGCTTCTTCTAGTGGGGCTTGTTATTTTCTTACTATTGTGGATGATTATACAAGGAGTACTTGACTTTCCTTATGCAAAATAAAAGTGAAACTCGCCTACTTTTTCAATCATTTCATTCTTATTTTCAACTTAGTTTTGCAAGAAATTAAAATTATTCGTTCTGATAAGGGGTTAGAATTTGAAATGAAAGAGTTTTATCAAAATAAGGGAATTATCCATGAAACAAGTTGCACTGACACCCCTCAACAAAATGGAGTAGAAAATAGGGTCATTTACTAAATGTTGCTAGAGCCTGCATTTCCAAGCCAACTTCCTAATTCATTTTTAGGTCGAGTGTGTTTTGACTACCACATACCTAATAAATAGAACTCCTACCCCTCTTTTTAGGAAAAACACCTTATAAGTTATTTTTTGGATTTGTTCCTTTTTATAATCATTTGAGAGTGTTTGGTTGTTTGTGTTTCACAACTAATACTAGTGCTGCAGAAACCAAGTTTGATACAAGAGCCTCTCATTGTGTTTTCCTTAGTTATCCATACTGTAAAAAAGGGTATAAGCTACACAATTTAAACACCAAAAGATTCTTTGCTTCAAAAGATGTTTAATCTCATGAAAATGTTTTTCTCTTTACCAAGACCTTTAACATTTCTCCAAATGCACCTATTGTGCCTTTTCCTTTGGAAGAATAAGAACCAATTTCTAGGCATACTAAAAAAGTCAACTTCACAAATTGTGGTGCTCATGAATCTTTTTTGGAATCAACTTATCCTCAACCACCAGTTAGACGATCAAACCATAAGACACACCCTTCATCTTACCTTAGTGACTATGATTGTGAAATGGCCACTTGTGCTTTACCATCTCTGAAGTCCTTTTCTTGTCAAATAAGCATTTCTCATCCATTAAATAAATATTTGTAATATGATAAATTCTCTACTTCATATAGATCTTTTTTAGTATCTATTTCTTCTATTACAAAACCCAAAAGTATTGAATAGGCTATTCTTGATAAGAATTGGAAAAAAAAAAAAAAGCAACGAAAAAGGAGATCAAAGCCTTAGAGGGCAACCAAACATAGATTCTTGAACCTTTGCCTCCAAATAAAAGGGAAATAGGATGTAAGCGGGTTTACAAAATTAAACATAAACAAGATGGCTCAATTGAACATTACAAGGCTCATTTGGCAGCAAAAGGATATAGCCAACAAGAGAGGGTTAATTATCAGGAAACCTTTGCATTAGTTGCAAAGCTCACAACCATGTGTTGTCTTTGTTATAGTGATAACTCGTAATTGGCACCTTCACCAACTTGACATCAATAATGCATTCCTTAATAGAGATCTATATGAAAAAGCATATATGCAACTTCCACCAAGATTCAAGCAATTGGGAACAAAGAACTTAGTTTGCAAACTACAAAAATCCCTTTATGGTCTTAAGTAAGCATCATGTCAATGGTTTGCCAAGATATCAACTACTTCGAAGAATGCATCATATACATAATCCAAGGTAGATTATTTTTTATTTAGTAAAGCCATGTATGATTCTTTTACAACCATTCTTGTTTACGTTGACGATATTCTCATTGTAGGCAATAACATCACAAGGATCATGACAATAAAAGAAAATCTACAAAATCATTTTAAGTTGAGAGACCTTGGAAAGTTGAAATATTTCCTTGGTATTGAGGTTGCACGCTCTAAAAAGGGGATCTATCTAAGTCAAAGAAAATATGCACTAGAGCTTCTTGAGAAATTTGGCCACCTTAGTTCCTAACTTTCAAAAACCCTTATGGAACAAAATTTAAAGCTCAACCAAATAGACTAAGAACCTTTAATTGATGTCACTTGATATAGACGTTTGGTGGGTCGTTTTCTATACCTAACGGTCATGTGATTCTAGTTGGGGAGGTGCTATAATACTAGAAGATCCATTACAAGGCACTGTATTTTACTTAGGAATTCACCAATCTCTTGGAAGTCTAAAAAGTAATCAATAACGTCATGATCCTTAGCTGAAGCTGAATATTAAGCAATGACAACTACCTGTTGTGAGGTTATAGGTATCTGTTATCTACTTGAAAATTTAGATGTGTCTCATTCGCAACCAATCCTACTTTATTGTGATAACAAATCTGCTCTTCATATATCAGCCAATCCAACTTTTCATGAATGAACAAAACACATTGAGATTGACTACCACATAGTTCATTAAAAGCTTCAATAAGGTCTAATTTGCACCAAGTAAATTCGATCATAAGAACAATCGACCCATATCTTTACTAAGACATTTGCAATTGATATTTTCAATACTCTACTTTTTAAGTTGGGTGTTCACAATTTTCACATGCCACCTTGAGAAGGGAGTATTAGAGATATGGAGATATTATTGGAGATGTGGAGATATTTGATTCCCTAATTTGAGATATTATTAGAAATATGAAGATATTTGACTTTCCATGTTACGAATAGAGATATTCTTAGGAAAGTTTTTATTTCCTTTTATTATATATAAGATTATTTCATTTTCCTTTTATTGTTTTTGTATATAATTCTATTATACCTTTTAAAAAATATATAAGAAAAAGTATTTTATCTATTCTTGTCAAAAACTAAGGAGGAAAGAAAGAAAAGAATAGTGTATTTCTTTGTTACAAGGAATTCATTCATTTATATACAAGTAAGAAGATAAGATCATGAAAGGGAGTAAAAGAAGGAATGAATAAATCAAATCCCTATAGACTTATTACTACACTCGTGGGATTGATGGTTCAAAGACTGTTATTGGGATTGTTTGATTTTACAAGGAATAATGAAGATACCACAACTTGGTGTAAAACTTTATCATGTCCATTGTCAATGTTGCAAAATATATATACGTGATATTGAGAGGAATATTATTAAGAGTACCTAAAATTTTGAATAAAGACTAGGAATATACAAGGTACGTTACAACAAAAATTACATGTCAATTGGGAATTGAAGACTATAATACAACATTTGTAACTAGTTGAAATGGGAAATTGATTAAGATTTTATAATTGTTTACAATTGAAAGTGATTAATTGAATCGTCTTCTTTTCTAATATGCCCCCACAACATGGTGCTTCTTTTAGAGACATTGATCTTAGACCAAAGAAGCAAATCATGATTTATTGATTAGCTAGTTGGTCATGGGAGGAGATTGGAAACACCTAAAGAGAACCATTATTGATCTTGTCACTCACAATGATAGTCAAGAGGAATGTGTTTCATTTGGAAGTGAAACAATGGATTGGCATATAAATAAGCAAGCCCAAGGTTATCTCAAAAATGTGGTAGGGGGTTACAAAAAGGAGACTCCTAGCTTAAAAAGAAGATTTGTAACCCATGACAATTCTATGGTTGTAGAAGCTATTGCATTATATTTTGTATTAGTGGAGGAACTATTAGATTTATACTAATCTAACCTATGGTAAACATTCAAGAAATGGAGAGGGAGGTGACTTGGATGTTAGTCTCTTTTTAGAGTTTTAATAAATTTTAACTTAGATGAATGCATATAAAAATTTAAGCAATAATATAAAACAAAATACAACAAAATAGCAATTATAATAAAAAGAGAAGGATAGAGAAATACAAATAATGATTTTTATAGTGGTTTGATATAATCAACTTATGTCCATTCTCCTCAAATTTCAATCCCAAATTAAGGGTTTCAATATGATCAATTAGACTTTGAGAATTAAAGTCTTCAAACTATTCCATTTGAATTCTTTTGAGGGATCTTTCACACAAACCTTAAGAAATTTTTCACTTTTAAATAATTCATCAAGTGATACCCTGTATGGAATTAAAGCGAATTCCCAACCTGTGAGAAACAAAAATTAGAGAAAACACACGCCAAAGAAAAAACAATCACACGCACAAGACAGTATTTACGTGGTTCGGCAATTTGCCTACGTCCACGGAGTTGCAGGGATATCACTATTATTAGGGAAGAATACATAATACAACCAAGCGGCTACAATATTCTCTCTATATATATAACACGACAACCCCACCATACTAAAAAACCCTAATTACAAAAGGTGGTTCCACAATGGGTTAAATGGGCCCAACAGGCCTCAGTAAATCTCCCATTAAAAAGCCATGCAATATTATTCGGGTCGGGTTGTCAAACCGAATCAAACAAAACTAGGCTCCACAAAGCCCAACAAATCTCCCACTTGGAGACTAGTCCAATCACCAACATCAAACTGTTATCCTCCAAGAAACAATCCCTCATCCCTACAACTCATCCTCCTGTCCTCAAGCTAGAAGACCAATTGAAGCTGCGCACAACTTCAACTTCTCAATAGTGACACCCTTAGTCAACATGTCTGCAGGGTTCTTAGATCCACAAATCTTCTCAAGTATTACTAGTTTATCATCAACAAGATAACGGATAAAATGGTATTTTGTTTGTATATGTTTCGACTTTGAATGAAAAGCTGAATTTTTGGCAAGAAAAATTGCACTCTGATTGTCACTGTGTAGAATGCCCATCTCCTGCTTCTTACCCAATTCATCTAAGAAACCATGTAGCCAAATCATCTCCTTTCCAGCTTCAGTTGCTACAACATACTCAGCTTCTGTAGTAGACAAAGTAACAATCTTCTGTAGATTTGAAGTCCATGATATAGTTGTACAAGCTAGAGTAAAAACAAACCCAGTAGTACTCTTTCTACTATCAATATCACCAGCAAAATCAGCATCTACATAACCTTGCAGTTTCAAACTTGCACCTGTGAAGCAAAGACATGTATCTAATGAACCCTTCAGATATCTTAAAATCCACTTGACTGCCTCCCAATGCTGCTTTCCAAGCCTACTCATGAATCTGCTCACAACTCCCACTGCATGTGCAATGTCTGGCCTTGTACACACCATAACATACATCAAGATGCCAATAGCTGATGCGTAGGGCACCTTGCTCATATGGTCCCTTTCTTCTTCTGTCTTCGGTGACTATTCTTTGCTTAGTTTGAAATGATTACCCAAGGGTGTGCTCACTGGTTTAGCTTCATTCATGTTGAACCTGCTGAGAACTTTCTTCACATACTCTGACTGTGAAAGCATTAATGTACCATTAGCCTTGTCTCTAATGATTCTCATACCAAGGATTTGCTTTGCAGCTCCCAAATCCTTCATTGCAAACTGTTTGGACAATTGCTTCTTCAGATTATTAATCTTCTCAATGTCAGACCCTGCAATAAGCATATCATCCACATACAACAGTAATATGACGTAAGAGTTGTCAAAGGACTTAACATAGCAACAGTGATCAGCTTCACATCTCTTGAACCCAATTCTATGCATAAAATTGTCAAACTTCTTGTACCACTGTCTAGGAGCTTGTTTAAGGCCATACAAGCTCTTTCTCAGTTTGCAGACTAGATTCTCTTGCCCCTGAACAATGAACCCTTCTAGTTGAATCATGTAAAGGTCTTCCTCCAAGTCACCATGAAGGAATGTTGTCTTCACATCTAACTGCTCAAGATGTAAGTTTTCTGCAGCCACCATTCCAAGTACAAGTCTAATTGTTGACATCTTCACAACTGGAGAAAATATCTCTGTGTAGTCAATGCCCTCCTTCTGCTGGAACCCTTTAACAACTAATCTAGCCTTGTAACATTTGCTACCATCATGCTCATTCTTTATTCTGTATACCCACTTGTTGTGCAAAGCCTTCTTTCCTACTGGCAATTCAGTCAGTTCCCATGTCTGATTCCCCAACAGGGAATCCATCTCATCCTTTATGGCTAACTCCCACTTGCTTGAATTCTCATCTTGCAAGGCTTCATCATAACACTCTGGCTCACCACCATCAGTCAACAAGAGATAATTTAAAATAGGTGAATAACGCTGCGGAGGTCTAATGTTCCTGGAAGGTCTGCGAACTTCAACTACAGGTGTACTCAAATCTACATGTGAATTTACATTCTCCTTATCTTCTTCACCCCCTTTTTGGACAGCACTTTTAGTCAATTCATCTAAGTTGACAAACTTAGATTTCTTTTGATCTATCTTTGTAACATCTGACATTACAGTTGACCTGTCCTTGTACATAACCTGTTCATTAAATATCACATTTCTACTTCTGATGATTTTCCTATTTTGTTCATCTCAAAACCTATAGCCAAATTTCTCATCACCATAGCCAATGAAAAAACATATTTTTGACTTTGCATCAAGTTTACTATGAGCATCAGAATCAATATGAACATAAGAAACACAACCAAAAACTTTTAAATGTGAAAACTTCACCTCTTTACCGCTCCAAACCTCCTTAGGAAGTCTGAACTCCATGGGAACTGATGGTCCTTGGTTTATCAGGTAAGCTGCAATGCTAACAGCATTAGCCCAAAAAGTTTTTGGTAGTCCAGCATGCAACCTCATACTTCTAGCACGCTCATTGAGAGTTCTGTTCATGCGCTCAGCCACACCATTCTGCTGTTGTGTCCCAGGAATGGTCTTCTCCATCCTAATTCCCTGTGCAGCACAATACTCACTAAACCCTCCATCTATGTACTCTCCTCTATTATCTGACCTCAAACATTTTACTTTCAAACCTGTTTCTGTCTCAACCATGGCCTTCCACTTCTTAAAAGTTTCAAATACATCAGATTTATTTTTCAGAAAATAAACTCATACCTTTCTACTTGAGTCATCAATAAAGGTGATGTAGTACCTTGAACCTCCTAAGGATGCAACCGGAGAAGGCCCCCACAAATCAGTGTGTACTAGTTCCAATTTTTCAACCTTCGGTGTCCTGCCAGTTTTCAAGAAGCTCACCTTTTTTTGCTTTCCTAAGATGCAACTTTCACACATGTCAAAATCAATGGACTTCAATTTTGGTAGTTTTCCTTTTGACAGCAACATCTTCATCCCTTTCTCACTCATGTGACCAAGTCTGCGGTGCCATAGGCTTGTATCAGTACTTGCATCAGCAACTGCAATTGTGTCTCTTGGACATGAGGTCATATACAGAGTACCAGTCTTCTTTCCACGAGCCAATACCCTAGCTCCCTTTGTAACCTTCCAAGTACCACCAACAAATAGTATTGCATGTCCTTCATCATCAAGTTGTCCAACAGAAATCAGATTCCTCCTCAGGTCAGGAATATGTCGAACCTTCTCCAGTAACCAAACAGACCCATTGGGCAACGATATCCGGACGTCTCCCAGACCCACAGCATCCAAGGCTGAACCATTAGCCAAATACACCTTACCAAAATCACCTGCAACATAATTCTGTATGATTTCTCGGTGTGGAGTGGTATGAAACGAAGCTCCTGAATCCAAAACCCAATCATCAAGTGGACTGTCTACTGCAAGAAGTAATGCATCCTGTACCTCTTCTATTACAACATTAGCAGAATCATCTTCATTCTTCTTCTTAGGGCTTTTGCATTGCCTTTTAAAGTGACTTGTTTTCCCACAATTCCAGCATTGTACTTGTTGGCCTGATCTAGATTTGCTTCTGTTCCGATTAGAATTTCTTGAATTTGATCTACCCCGATTTGAATTTTTGTCATTACCTTTGCCTCTTGTCTCAAGGTTTAGGGCAGAACCAGATCCTGAGGTTTCACTTGCATCTCTTTGGCGAATCTCCTCAGCCAGAATTAAATCTCGTATATCATTGTACTTGAGCTTTTCCTTTCCCGTAGAATTACTTACTGCCATCCTCATTGCCTCCCAATTGTTTGGCAAAGAAGCCAAGACGATCAGAGCACGAATCTCATCATCAAAATCAATTTCTACAGACGACAATTGATTTGTGATTGTATTAAATTCATTCAGATGTTGTGCTACTGATGCATTCTCTACCATCTTCAAATTGAACAATTTCTTCATCAGATGCACCTTATTGTTTGCGGACGGCTTTTCATACATACCGAACAAAGCCTTCATCAAATCTGCTGTGGTCTTCTCCTTTACAACATTATGTGCAACAGACCTAGACAGAGTTAACCTAATAACTCGTAGAACATGTCTGTCAAGAAGCGCCCATTCCTCAGCCTTCATACTCTCAGGTTTTGTCCCCAAAAGAGGCAGATGCAATTTCCTCCCATAGAGATAATCTTCAATCTGCATCCTCCAATACGCAAAGTCTGTGCCATCAAACTTTTCTATTCCAAACGCCTTTCCTGTTTCCTCTGCCATTGCTCCCACTCAAACCTAACTCTAGGCTCTGATACCAGTTGTAGGGAATTAAAGCGAATTCCCAACCCGTGAGAAACAAAAATTAGAGAAAACACACGCCAAAGAAAAAACAATCACACGCACAAGACAGTATTTACGTGGTTTGGCAATTTGCCTACGTCCACGGAGTTGCAGGGATATCACTATTATCATAGAAGAATACAGAATACAACCAAGCGGCTACAATATTCTCTCTATATATATAACATGACAACCCCACCATACTAAAAAACCCTAATTACAAAAGGTGGTTCCGCAATGGGTTAAACGGGCCCAACAGGCCTCAGTATACCCCACATTTGAGAATCCCTAAATTAGATCTTACACTTAGATTCTACCCTCTAATGATACAATGAATAGATTTTATTAAATTAAATTTATAGTTTACAATTTTGGCTCAAGGAATACAAATAAATCTAAAATTGAGGTGCACTAAATAGATATGCAGGATTTTGAATAAAGGTGTACTAAAATTACTCTCACAATGAATGATAATCAATATATGATCATTGTTAGAACATAAAAGAGAGTTAAAGAGCCTATATATATATATATATATATATATATATATATATATAATGAAAGCTAATTAGTCATTAGAACCATATCACTAAAGTTTTGGTCAACCATATGATTGAATGTATAGCAAGCCATTACACATTTAATGCATTGTAGGTGACCATTGGAGAGCATATTACAAAATTGATTGATTGTCCAGTTGATTGTTTGGTTGAGTCATTTTGCTCACCATAACTCACTATTGAGGAACACTTTGGACACGCATTGGGCACCTTAATTGAGCACCACTAATCAACCATTTAGTTAATTAGTTGGTCAACCTCATGGCAAGTTGGGTCCCTTACTTCCCCTTGTACATTTTAATAAGGTTGAATATTAAAGCATTTAATATTGCATATATTTGAAAACCTTTTTAAGTTGAAAACACTCCAAGATTATCTAATTTTCAAAACTTTTAAAGATGAGTACTTTGAAATAGTGATTTCCATGACAAGTTTGGCTAGGTCCATCTAAAATAATGTTAGGAGTGCTTAGGAAAATTTTTTAATGCTTAAATGCTATTATAATTTAGTGCACATGCAAGCTTACATAAAAATATCCTAAAAATAAAACTTACAAGACCTTTTTAAAGTGCCATTTAATCTTAATCTTGATGATATCTTCTTCTTGATTTCCTTTCTAGGCAGGCTTCATGCAACTCCTTGATTGCTCCAAAGAAATATTCTACCTATCACATTTAAGATAAAACATTAGATTTAAACCTAGTTTTGCTATTATTAAAGCATGATATTAACCAAACATTAGTCCAACAATCTTCCCATTTTTTGATGATGCATGACAAAAACAAGGTTGCTAAAATGCATCCTATATATATATATATATATATATATATATATATATATATATATATATATATATATATATAATCATTATAGCACACAAGATCTCTATTTAGAATATTGTTAATATGACATAGTTAAATTGTTGCTTTTCCAAAATAACAACTTATATTACTTCTTCCCTTCTTTGTCATCAACAAAAAGACTCAAGTATAATTATAAGGAAGACAATAATAGACCCTACAATGATATTATTTAGATAAATTTGAATACCAAACACATAATTATTTTTATAAGAAAAAATATGCAATTTGATATCATTTTAACTACTCATTTGTCATTTGAAATCCTTTTCCAGGAGAAAAATTGCTCAAACTTTTATTATAAACTCTTCCAGCTTGCTTTAAACTTATAAAGAACATTTTTCAATTTTAGTACATGATTTGAAAAAACATAAAAGGATGGGAGATTTTCCAACATATACACTTAATTTTTCATTAAAAAAATCACCTTATCATTCATGGATAACATTTTAAAACAATATTTAAAGCATGAAAAAACAAGTAATAGTTTGAAGACAATTTTAGAAGTAAAGTTTCCTTCATAGACATTATTTTTCTTGATTCAAACCTTGGTTTACCAACCTAGCATCTTTTCTAACATATCATTTCATTAAAATGATTTATCATTTTTCTTTACACAATTATAATCCAAACATTATCAATTTTGCTTAATTGTTTTTAATTCAATATAAGTTAAGAGAGCAAAAATAATTAGAAGCATTTCGAAGTTAAGAGTGAAATTTTTTACCTTTTTTATTGGATTACCATTTTGGTCCTTTGGATGATGATTGACATTATCTTTATTCTTTTAAGATCCTTTGTTGCTTGCTCCCTTTGGTGCAAAGTTCTCTTATTCATCTTCATTAGACTTTGCAACCATCTCTACTTTACCAATATTACCAATGATTGATCTACCTTTGTTCATCAACTTAAATTGTAGCATATTCTCATTTCTTCTTGAATGGTTCCCTACAAAACAATTTAGGTTACCCTCACTTTCTTGGGTCCTTAAGGATAGCCTTTCATTTTTCATTTTTTATTTTTTTGGGAATAAAAAAAGATTTAAAACTAAATGCAATAAGTGAATATTTTCTTAAAAGACTACTAATAATGTGACATCTTCTCCTACAAAAGTTGCAAATGGTAAAGATGAAGAACATAAATCTTATTTTATGAAATACTTTTGATTCTTAAAAGTTTTGTAGTCTAACTCATTTTAATAAATAAATTAATAATCCACTTTTGGATAGCACAAATTACATTAATAACTTTTTACCCATATAAGGACTTTGCAAGTGAGGATAACGACCATTCATTTTTCTTTTCAAACAAATCCTTTTATTCTTTTTTTTTCAAGACATAACTTGACTTTTTCACATGTCTTAAAATTTCTTTTTAATTCATCAAGCTCACTTGGAAGAGAACTAATTTTCTCTAAATCAAGATATAATTCTTCAAAAGAATTGTGTAATTGATCATAGTTTGTAGAAGAATTTACCTCATCTTCATGATTTTCCAAGGCTATAAAGCACATGTTGACTACCTCCTTTTCATATTCTTTTTCACTTAATTCTTCACCACTGCTCATATAGTCATCATAGCCTTCTTTCCTTTGTTAGCCCCATTTCTTAGGAGAGGGCAATCATGTTTGATATTGGCTAATTTCTCTTATTTTTAGTAAAAGAAGTGTATCTTTCTTTTATCTCCCTATAGTGTCCCCTTCTTTGATTGACATTTTCTTCCCTTGATCTTCTCAAGCTTGATATACTTCTTGAATTTCTTTGTGATAAGATAAAGGTCTTCATCTTCACTTTTCTCCTCTTCACCATCAATTATTAAAGCTTGAAATGTGATGTTATTCTTCTTATTTTCTTCATTTTCTTAATAATTTTTCATGTTGATCTCATAAGTCATAAATGACCAAATGAGTTCTTCAAGAAAGAGTTTGGTGAAATCTTTTGCTTTTTGAATTATGTTATCACCTTTGCGTCCCATTTCTTTAGTAGATAAACATAGTAAATATCTCAACAATAGATTTAAAATCTTTAATAGAAAACAATTCATAATTATACACAATGATGTATATTAATTGAGATTCTTTTACTTAGTCAGTTCCTACATGGGTAATTTCTAAGAGTCTCCATATTTCTTTTGTTGATTCACAATGGTATATCCTATTGTATTTATTTTTATGTAAGGCATAGTGTAAAATAGAATATAGTTTTAGTATTCATTAATTGAGCATTTCTTTTTCTAGCTTATCCCACCAATGGCTAAGTCCATTTTTAATTTTAGTAAGAATGTTGGGACGATTTTGGATAATTTCCCATAAACCATAATTAATTAATTTTAAAAACTAAGTCATCCTAGCTTTCTAATAAAAATGATTATTTCTGGAGAAAAGAAAATGATGGTCTACTCAAGCTTCTCATCTAATGTACAATTTAGTTGTTTTTAATATCATTATGGTCTAAAATAATTTATCACTATAACAAATATGATGCTTTGTCACAAATATTTGTGATGAAAAGTTGGGTTTTTGTGGTGCGGTTATCACAAGAAGTTTGTGATTGATTAATTTTACTTAGAATAAAAAATTGTATCTGTAAAAGTTACTTTTAGTAATGAATAAAATTTGCGAAGAAAAATAAATTATTCATCGCAAAAAAATACCCCTATCTTAAGATAAGTTTTGTGGCAAAAAAACTCCTTTTACAATGACTATTATTTCATGACAATATAATACATTTAATGAAAAATCTAAATTTGAGGTAAAAAATATTGTAAGATAATAATTTATTTTTTATTTTATTGGGAAGGTTTTGAGCATGGTTTCTATTTCTTGACACTCCCACACCTGATCCAAAGCCTAAAAAATGTCCTAGTGATTATTATATTAAATTGTAATTTTCATGACTCAAATTCATAATCATTTACTTTATCACTACTTTTTGAAGAGACTTTTGTTGTATATTCTATGAACCAATTCATGTTTAAGGGGCTATAACAAACTTTTAATTGAATTCAATATTATTTCTATCTCTATACTAATCTTGAACGATGATTATTTTCCATATTCTTATAAATGAATGAGTAAAAACTTGCAAAAAAAAATTAAAGATTTCAAAATTAAGTTTATAAAACTATCAACTCTTATTTTCATAATTCTTCTTTGAAAAATATTTAAAGATAGAAATTTTTTAAAAATTTAAAAGAAAAATGAGATTTTTTTTAAAATAAAAAATAAAAATCTTTGAAAAATGTAGCGGTCATTTGAATTGAAATATAAGAGAAGCTAAAATTTTTAGTAAAGGAATCTTCGAAAAAATATAATAGTTATGTAAATCAAAAGGAAAAAAAATTGACCGTCAATGATGAGAAATGATTTTTTTTATAAGTTTTCTTTTTAATTTTATTTTATTTATTCGTTATAATTTTTTAATTATAAATAAAGTCTTTACCACAAATCTTTGAAAATAACGTGCATGCTTCAAAATTTATATATTTTTATTCAATTGTTATAAATTTCATTTATATTTTCGATTGGATTGAACTTACTTGAGTTCAGACTAACCCTGCCAGCATAATTAATCACTCAAAATAAATGTCACACCCCATACTCCCAATTAGCATAAGTAGCAACAACTTGGAAAAGGTCTTTCAGCTTTGCCGTGATCATGATTTGCAAAAGAATAAAAGGGGCACAAGAGATGAATAAAATCAAAGGTCACAATTCTTTTATTTATCTGATTTTCTCCTTATGGTGTCTCTACATGCGATGGCTTCATTTCAGTACTATCCAAGCCATACACAGGTGACCCCTTAACGCTCTCCTCCCTCAAATGCCCAGCAGCTTCGGCTCCTCCAAAGCTGCTGATGTTCCCAAATATCAGAACAAGTGTAGCAACAACCAACATAATGAACGAGGTTCCTAA